>NW_024080970.1:70886-683161 GCF_003009895.1 Hyaena hyaena
AAAGAAAAGAAAAGAAAAGAAAAGAAAAGAAAAGAAAAGAAAAGAAAAGAAAAGAAAAGAAAAGAAAAGAAAAGAAAAGAAGTCCTTGATCCCAGCTTTAGGTTACCAGTAAGAACTGACTTTCAAATTCAGGGTCTTTAAATGCTAAAATCGCTACATCATTATGCATGCCAAAGGAAAATAAATGTTAAGGTGGAGAGTAAACAATAACTTACTAATAAGAAAAACTATTTGCTTAATTATTTACAAAAATAAAATGAGGATTTGAGATTTAAAGACTGTCTTAGAAATATGCCACGATTATGAACCTAGACCATGTGTACAAATGTTCTTGGACTCAGAACCCATCATTTTAAACATGAAACCAATACCTGATTACCCTACACTCAAAGTTCTGGGGCAGATAGGCTCTTTCTAACATTATTACTTATTATTCTGTAATTCTGATACCCCCATCAGGCCTATGGCAGGTCTGACTCACTTAATTGGAAATGATCCAAAATAGTTTAAAATATTGTTTTAAACCTATAGTGCATATGAACTATGCTTATACACAGAAAGTAATATGTAGATCACATTCTTATGACCTATTGTTATTCTTTCTGAGCATTTATGAAAATAACACACAATAATTCAATGTAACACAAAAAGGGTTTTCAAAATTTTGGCAGCATTCTGTGAGACCCTCTAGGGGGTAACAGAATTAATATTTGCATAGTTACTGATTTAATGTTAGAGTCACCATTACATATATGACTTCTTTTGTTATCCACGTATACAAACACACACAACAGACAAGCAAACATGGGCCATTTAATCAGATTAAAATTATTAAGCAGATATAAAGTACAAATTATTATTCTAGGTCTAGACATCAAATGCAGATATTCTTGAGGGGAAGTTAGATTATGAAACCCCCTTTTTTTTTTTTTTTACAATATTACACCGAAAAGTTTATAGCAAATTTAATCAAGGCACTATGACAGGAAGTAGGTCAGTGTATAACAAAGGTTTCTCAAAATCAGTGTGTCAGCACCACTGACATTTGGGGATGGATAATTCTTTGTCATTCTATCTTGTTAACTGTAGGGTGTTCAGTAGCATTCCTGGTTTATATTCACTATGTAGAGGGTAGCTCTATATTCCCTAACTGTGACAATGAAAAATATCCCCAGACATGATAAAATGTCACCAGAGGGGCAAAGACATCTCTGGTTCATTAGCACAGTGTAAAAATATACACTGGAATGTGTACAGTCTATGAATGCAAAAAAATGAAATCATATTAAACAGTTACATTAGTCATTGAGAAATGAGAAGGGGGGTGATATAAGGAGATGGTTTGGAAGTTGAATATATAGCATTTGACGGAGCAAAAGTGGACTGTAAAGCATTTTCAAACCTCAGTGGGAAAAAGTATCATTAGAGAATTAAGGGTGTCTATTGTGAAGTCTAACTTATAGCAATTCTGATTGATTTTGTATATGAAGGAGCTTAGGAATATAGATCCCAACAAACATGAGAGAAAAAATGGACATAAATACTGAAACACTATGAGAAGACAGGGCCAGAATTAAAGACAGAGTAGTTCAGTTTGCAGCTAATAGTAACTGGAATGGGTGATGAAGAAATCCTAGCAAAGTGGGGCATACCCATTTTGGTTATACCTAGAAACGACGTCTTATAAAATGCTTCTTTATAGAAATCCCTAACATTATGCCATCTTTAAAATTTGAGACAAAAATTCCCCAGGCCTGTGTTACTATGGTGGCTTTAACAATTCCAGGACCGACCGCCCCTCCCCCAGTCTCTCTCTCTCTCTTTCTCTCTCTCACACACACATACACACACACACACACACTACATTTGTCAAAAATTATTGTGTCCTAAAAGCATTCTAATACATATGGCATGAGGTTATTTGGGGAAACCTTTCATGTTCATGTTGTAGGGTTTGAAATTCCTGTTTCTAAATGGTAAAGGAGAGAAGTGTGTTCCTCATACCTGCTTGAGGGACAGAGTGGTACTCTACTGGGCTTTTGGCATCTGTACTGACCAAGCTGGAAGCCACTAAAGACATCAGCTCCTTAAAGGAAAGATTCCTGTCAGATCACAATGCCTTCCAGCACTTTCTATGGTTTACTGTGCATAGCCCATGTTCAAAAGCCCTGTGGTTGATATTAATGAAATGAGATTCCTTTGGATAAGCAAAAATATGATGAAAATAATCTTAGAAATCTAGTATTTTGCTTTTGTGACCTCAATTCTTGATTTAAGATCTCACTCAGCCATCTATAACCTTAGGACATTAAGTATTATTTTGTGCCAAATATTTGTTTTATATATTTCATATTTAAGTACTTATATTAAATATATACTTTTTAAATTTATATATTTATTTATGCTAAAAATAACTCTTGTACGAAGGAAAGAGGGCCAATTTACTCCCTGAAAATATTGACAGCCATTTTGAGAAGGAGTCAAAGAGAAACATTTTTAAACATTTTGTTCAACACTTTCTACTCTTAGTGAACCAGAGAAACAAGGGTCCAGAGGGTGGTGTATACACTAGCCATCTATCACCATTTTGATATAGAAAAAACACAGATCATGTTATGCATCTTTTGTATTGTCTGTAATTTTCTTTAAAATTCTTCCACATCAGTAGCATGCAATTTTTCTTTACATTATAACCTAGGAGAATTCAGTCAACATGGTATATCCACAGGCCAAGGAAGCAATGGTATTTTCATCAACTGTGCTGGATATTAGGAACCATTTTTTAATTGTTGAAATTCAGTGATATTTAGGATATGTGGTTTGGAGAGAAATATTGTAGTGGCACTACCATCCCGGTCTGAATAATGTGAGAGTGTAAGTGATTCATAACCTCTCATCTTTGAAATGGAGGCCAGGTTGGAATAGTCTTCTGTGCCTGTATACAGCTACTTACAGAAAGATTTGTCTCAGGACTTCTACCAGAAGTTTAGCTGAATTCCAAAATAACTAATTTTATTGTGGTTGCCCGTCATTGACTGGCAAGTTAATAAATGTATGTGTTTGTGGGAGAATCAGTCTGAGAATTCTTTCTTTGAACCATAACACCTTATAGCAAAAAATGCCAGCAAGGAGAATTAAGGCCATATTTTACTGGTTCTAAAATACAAACTTTTAAAAATAATAAAACATTTCTGAAGCTGGGACATACTTTACATCTGTTGGCTAGGTGATAGGATATACTTGTTATCAATGTATTCAGGCAAGTTAAAAAAAAAAAAAGTGCCAGCTTTCCAGCTTGCAAAATAAGCATCAGTCTAGAATTTCGGGATAATGGTATAGATTCATATAAGAAATGTTGCACTAATATTCTTAATGCACACAGGATTATATTTTATGAGGATGAATACAAAACACTGGCACTGATGCTTCTGAGTCCCAAGTTTATGGAAAAGAGTTGAATTTTGAATGTGATGATGTTTTAGAAATCCCTTAATTAATGCATTTGCCTATGTTTTCTACTTATTGTATACTGAAGAATGATATCACTATCATTGCCACAATCATCATCTTTTGTGTAAATTAAGCAGCTCACTGACAAAGTACATATATAAAAACTTAAGTGGTAAATTTTGTTTCAAAATTTTGCAGTGGATGATTTTTTGTAGCTTTATAAACAGAAAACAAATAACCTACAAAACATTTATTTTATAATGAATGTCATTTTAGAATTGACAACATATGGTTATCTTGAACAGTGGGCATGTCTTAGTTATTTCTTACCAAACCCTGGCACAAACAAGAATACAGTATTTCCTCTCTGAGAAGTAGACTCAGGAGACTTATCACTTACTCCTGAGAACTCACAAACTCAAATTCCAAGGCCATTTGGAAATACTTTCAAATTTCTTTTCAAATTATGGCCCCATTTCCACCCCAACGTATCTGTATGATGTTAGCTGAGACAGCAACAGTTCTACAAGGTAAATATGTAAATATACTCTACCTATGACCCTGGGAAACACTGACTTGTGAAACAATCCTTGAATTACTTCTAGGGTGTAAACATAAAATAAATGCAGCAGGCTCATAGGTTATAATTAAATTGAACACAACTTTAATAAATCAGAGCCTTAATAGATAAAAAAGTTATTAAGTCAAAATATTTTATGCTTTAATAAATCAAAAATTTTGTCAAGCTTAAGAAAATATTCAATGAATCCAAATGCCTAACATTAGTTTTTCCATCCCTCACATCTGAATATGTAATAAAGGATCATTATGTTGAGAACAATGTATAAATGCCTTAATATAGGATGTCCACTTTCCCTATTGTAGGGAAACAATATCCTGTTGCCATACTGTTGTTTTGGTGTGGTTTTTGTTTGAGATTATTCTTATTTTCCTCTCCTTCACCCCATCCATCAGTTATTTAAATTCTGCACAGTTTGTGATGATTAAAACATCAAAACCAAACACTAGCTCAAAGAAGAAAAAGTCCAAAAACTGTTCTAATATTTAATACACACTTTGTTCATACTATCAATAAGCACAAAGCCATAAAAGACTGTCCTGAGTCATAACATACTGTAAAAGACACAAATGGATATTTCAAGAAATTCTGTAGTAATTAGAAAGAAGTTGGTGAAGAGAAAGTCTGCTGAAATTAGACGAAACCTCATACATCAAAAAAAAATGAATATACATCTTTGGAAGGGTATTCCATTTTAAGGTAATACAGTTTGAGAAAAATCCAAATTTACAAACAAATATTAGAGAGTGGATCTTGTAAATTAAATTCAATAAATATCTCTGTAGTTTTTCATATGCTAATTCCATAGAATGGTAATGTGGCTTTAGCACAAGGCAATTCTCATTAATGTCACTCCTCTGAGACTGAATGGAGAGGTTTTTGAAGGAAATGCAAAAGAAAAAAACATAGAAGTTTCCAGAAGAAATTGAGAATAACTCTTGGCTTTCACATAACAAGTGACAATGAAATGAAGGGGTATGAATTGGTAGGGGGAATAAACAAAACCAAAACACTATCTCTTATCAGATTAGAGGCATCTCTGCAGAGAATGTATGCGTTTCTGGAACAAGTGAAAGCAAATTGCTAATGGTACTGACTTTGGGACTGGTGGATGCCTCAGATAAGGCCTTGCATTTCTCCTTTCCTGTTAGTTTAAAGGCTTTTGCAGAGAATAGTCATGAGAAACAGAAGGGTCATCTGGTATCAGTGACGTAGTGCATATAGCATACATTATCAATATTCACTAACAGGTACATGAATTTGGGCTCTAAGAAGTGAGCATCCCATTCATTTAAGACAATCTGGCAATCTGCCATGAAGCAAATTAGAATCCTAGGTGTAAGTATAGAAATCAGGCTAATCAGGCTCAAAGGAATAAGGAATGTCGAATTGTTTATTGGTAATATTGAAGCCCACCAACCAAAGGCCACCAGGAACATATCTAAAGTGACACAAACTTCAAAGTCAGTTTTATCTGGTTGTTACAGCAAGGAGAACACATTCAAACAGAACTTTAGGGGTAGGGTTGAGATGGGAAGGACTCCTCACAGGAGGTGGAAGGTCTGCATTTGTGCTAGTTGATTCTGAAGAAGGAGAAAGGAAATTGGGCCTTATTCATGAATGGACATTATCAAGAAGCAGGAACAATTAAGTAATGTGATACTATAATCATTTTTGTACTTAGGCTGCAAAGATTAAAGTTGGACCTATGGTTGTAAGTGTTGAGAAGTAGTGATATTTTGAAATATGGTATGTTAGTCATTTGGAGGATGATTCTCTAGCCTAGCTTCTGGCCTATCAGTCTGGTTGGACACCTTATTATATTATGTGAGGAACACGGTTTCTTGATTACCAGCTGGAAAGATTTCCACTTTCTCAGTAGGACTGACCAGAAAATATAATGAGGTTCAAGATTTACCAAAAAGTTGTTTACATAACTTACTTATTAACTGTCAATAACTAAGAAACACATAATGCCCAATGTGAATGCAAGAAGACAGATTGTTTTGATAAAACTATAAAACATAGATAGATAGATAGATAGATAAAATGGATGGGTGGATGATTCCAATTGCACCCCACTGCGTACATAGCACCATGAGACTCTGACAGTCACAAGCCAAGTAGAAGTCATGATTATAAGGTCACCTGAGTAAAGCAAGCTTCATCACAAGGCACTTGACAGCAACATAAGAATGGAGTGGAGACGTGGCAGCTTTATACTGTTGCCTGACCCTGATTTAATATTAACACCTGGAGTTATGTTTTCTGTAGTTCCATGAATTAAATGGTATGCTCACCACTTGCTTCAGTGGTAGGCATCCTAGGTCTTACACATATGAAATTAAGAAAGATGTAAAGTCCTCATTTTCTGGTCCCAATAACCCCTGAGGAAGATGAGCAAGAGAATTAAGCGGGGAAAAGTCTAGGTACCAGGATTTGAATCATACATATCAATGTATGTGACCTTGGAAAAAGAACTTAACCATTCAGAGTTTCTGTTTCCTCAGTGTAAAACAGGGATGATGATATATACCTTTTAGGACTGCTAACAGTGTTATGTAATAGACATAAAAATGTCTGATCCATACCAAGCACTCAGCTTATGTGGTTAAATTCTAAACAAAAATCTAATTCCTGTTACTTCAAAAATGTACTTGCACATTCTCAAACTATGTCTAGGTTGAATCAGAAGTGCCTATTGTGAATTCTTGTGGTTTCAAAGTTGCAAGGAACACAAAAATATATGAATTAGCCTTAGTCAAAGAAGGAAAAGAAAAAAGGTATTGGAGGTGGGGAAAGGAAAGGAGATGAGAGGGAGGGAGGAGGTGAAAACAAAAATTCAGTGTGGAGAAGATGACATGTGTAGGAAGCACAGGAGATAGAGATCTAAAACGAGAATGAGAAATCAACAAACCCATTACCAACAAAGACTGCACTTTCTCCATTTGTTAAATTTGCTCCTCCATGTGCTTCCATTTATTTCTATATCTCTGCAACTTCGATTTCTAAATGTTTCATATCTGTGTCTACTCAACAATTAAAAGAGTACATATTCACCATTCAAGAGAACACACTGTGTGGCTATCACTTATTTCAACTCCACAGGGAAGAGATTTGATTGCATTGTGTGGCCAACCATAAAATGCAAAAACAACAGCCAGGGGCTCAGATCTGGGGAAGAGAAATTGTGGGTTTCTCTTAAATAAAGGGTATCAATAGATCACTGGGATTTGGGAAGAAATAGTAAAATATATTTACCATGAATATCTAGTAATAAATACTGATTATTTCCCTAGATAATGGTGGCAAGAGTAGAATTTAAATTTATTTTTCATTTAAATATTAATTTGACAAAAATAATAGTAGCTATCATTATGAGTTGTTACTGTCCATCGGGGCAATCAATTTATAGGCATTATCTCATTAATCTCCACAAACTCACGGTAGATGCTTTCATTATCCTCAATTAGAAATGAGGACATTTAGGCCAAGAGAGAATGTTCAAAAGTGTGTGATTTAAAATCTCTTTGTAGAATAACTCTAAACCCGTCCAATAGTCAAGAGTAGGTTTGGGGACTAAATATCACAAGTATGCCAATAAGAATCTGAAATAAAATGGAAGACATTTTCCCTGGATGCTAGGCACATTTTTTTCCCCCTAAGACTAGGAAGGTAAGAGGAAATTACCTGACTTTAAAATAACAAATGTTAGAAAATAACAAAAAAAAAAAAAGTTTCTTTTTAAGAATTAGGATAAACCTTAAAATAAGAAAGCCAACACAGAAATTTCAGCCTGTGGTTTCAATGAATCTCTTAATTTTACAATGTAAGTTTTTAAGTCCTAAGATAAATAATTCTGAATATAACTTTAGATAATACTAGCTATAAATAAGATAATGTGCAATGGTACTAATTCTTAACATTATACATTACAGCACTTAGCTAATGCAACTCCAGAGTAAATTTTCCAAGGCATGTGTCAAACTTAGAGAATTGTGCAAATAAGAGCCAAACCCCATTCTGTACTTAAGAAAATGGTGAAATGGAAAGTAGCCTTTGAAAGAAAAAAAAAACAAAAAAACAAAACAAAACAAAACAAAAAAACCATGAAACAGGATATAGAGCAAGGATAAAGGTGACAAGGGCAAAGTCAAAAACAGTAATTATAACCTCCTGTAGGAGAACCAACTTTGACAGTTAAAATTTGTCTTACAATTTTGTGAACATGGAATATTAACCTGATATAAAGGGAAGAGGGAAGCAGCACATCAACTTGCACATTACAGTTCAAACACAGATTTTCAGCAAACACGTCTTCATACAGGAAATAAAGGAGCCCAGTTTTATATAGGTTGCAGTTCCTGAGCCAATTTTCTATAAATACCCCACTGATGTCAAGTGAATTACAGTCTTCTCCAGCTAAGGAAGCTGTAGGCAAACCCTGAAGCCTATTAAGAAGGAAATGACAAGCTTCAGGCACCTAATTGCATTAGCTCATCACCAGTAAGACACCAGAAGTCTAAAACTAATCTGACTGGGGATTGACTAGAATTGAATCTACTCTAGGATTCTTCCCCCTTCTCTTAAAAGTCTTGCATGTTTAAGGAGAAAAAATCTGTTTACTAGTTTGGTTGAAGGCAATTTTATTTTCTCTTTTAGCCAATGAGATAAAATGGCATGCTTTGGTTACTTTTATTAATATTTATAAGAATATTATAAAAATAAGAAATTAAAAATAATTTTCAGAGGAAAACAAAGTACATATTCCCTATCTATTCCACATTGTTGGTGGCAGTCATAAATTATTGCTGGTACATACACTCATCTCACTGCAAAGGACTCTCTTTCCCTACCTTCATGTTGCCAAAATTTGCTGGCCTCTCTGCTGTCTACAGTGGGCACCTACAGTATTTGATCTGTTTCTTTTTTGGCTATCAAGCAGTTATTGTCACTTGCAGCAGATCTAAACCATGCTCTGCTCAAATGTTTTCAGAACACTTATTTATTCTGGATACTTCTTGCTGGTGCCTCTGTGCCTTAACATCAAATAGCCCATACTTGAAGCTCTTTTAAGAGTGCCTCCCTTGAGTTATGGGTAGCACCAAGCTGTCAGACACAGTGCTGGTCAACGGGGTGGTTCGAATCTCAGAGCCTTTGAAGGATACTGTTATAGGAGAGCTCAGCACCCCTGCTTCCTTCCAGTCAGGAAAAATTCTGATTTATGACTTATGCTCCCAGTCTCCCCTACCAGAATCAGACTGAGGCTGAGATTTTGCCTGAAATCATACTCTTTCCTGATTTCCTTTCCTTCTCTGCCCTATGTCCCCATACGCCTTCCAGGTTACCTTCAGAGAATTTCTGCAATAAATCACTGTGGATGAATTCCCTTCTTAGTCTCCTTTGGGGAACCTTACCTGAGTTACCACTTTTCTCTTTTCTTGCCCTCCACCCCCCCACCCCCAAGGAGAGAGAGACAGCATGAGCAGGGGAGGGCCAGAGAGAGAAGGAAACCCAGAATCAGAAGCAGGCTCCAGGTTCTGAGCTAGCTGTCAGCACAGAGCCCGACACGGGGCTCAAACCCACGAACCGTGAAATCATGACATGAGCCGAAGTCGGCCGCTTAACTGACTAAGCCACCCAGGCGCCCCTCTTGGTTTCTTTACCATTATTCTCACTTAGCACTCATTCATTAGAAATTTCTTAAATACTTAAGGTGGGCCAGCCAATTATTTTCCTATGCTCTAGGAGGTATCAGTTGATTAGGATAAAAATGAAAATAATTGGGAGGGGCTGCTTTTAGATGTCCACAAAGGAGCCTTCACCTACAGTCTCATACGCAGCAGCCATCAGGGCAACCCCTTCTTAGGATATACAGCATGTGATTTTTAAATGTACCAAGCAAGGAGCAAGATATGGTAGTAAAATTGTGGCTTTTACAAAGCAATCAATTCCAAAACACTTCTTTAACATATTAAGTGTGAACCAAAAGGCATATATAACCCCAAAAGATGTAAGATAATACCTAGCATTTCTTAGTGTATTGATTAGTTAAATAGAAATGAGATTTGGTCCAACAAGGTGTTAAATTACATTAATATGAATGCTCTAATTGGAATGCATTCTAAGTTTTTGCTAACTACAAATTAGAATAAGAACCATTATTCGATTGATAGTTAATAATTAATTATTGAATTAATTTATGAACCTATATGAAGAGAAATAAATTTAAGAACAAGAAACAACTGTTTTATGAAATATAATCATACATAGACAAAATAGAGAAGGATACTAAAAATAGGTTACCTGATCCAAAAAATTGGGAGGTTATTAAATGGTAGAAAGGAGAGAGAAGTCATACAGTTTCATTATTAAGAATAGTATTTCTATGACTTCTAGGGAAGATGCCAGAGTAGGAAAACTGAGATCACCCTGTTCCAGTGATACAACCAGTCAACAACCACATCAGTGTAAATAACCCAGTAAACAATCTGAAGACTGACAGAACAGGCTCCTCACAGCTACATGGACAGAAGAGCCCACAAGGAAAAGGGCAAGAATGGAGAAACAGCCTGAAAATATACAGACCTGTGGGATTCTTCACAGGACAGACACACACCAGGGGTATGGGAGGGGGGAACAGGATCTCACACCCAGCACCCCAGGCACAGGGAACTTACACTGGGAAGATAAATCTACTTAACTCTGGCTTTGAAAACCAGGGGTGGCTGAATTTTGCAAGTTATTACAATCAGTGGGGCTTAACACCTGGAACTTTAAAATGCAGTGGCTTATCTCTGAGAGATTCAGGAGGGTGAAAGGAAACTGAGTCCCTGCCATTGAAGAAGCACCATAACAAACATCTCCTTGGAGATACAGCATAGAAGCATCAGTTTAAAAAATGCCTGGGATATGCAGGAAGGAGATTTGTTTATTAATCTCAGAGCATGTGCTGGAGAGGCAGGGATCCAGGGGAGGCTTCTCCAGGAACAAAGGAGCTGACAGACACCATTTCTCTGCCCTCCCCCCAGCCTAGATACAACAGTATCTGCTGAAACAGAGAGGTGCAAATACTCACAACTTAATTTGTTAACAGTGTGCTACCCGCCCATGCTCTCCTGTAGACATGCTCTCCGCTCCCCACTTCTCTTCCCATAACAGACCTGCACAAGCCTTGCTAACATTGAGTGCCTTGTCCCTGAATGGTATGGTGGATCTTCCCTTCCAATCCAGTCTACCTTGGTCCCCAGCAGCTACAGGGACCCTCCTGCAGTGGACCTGTGCAGAGTTTGCCAGCACCATGCACCTAGCCCCCACATTCTCCTGCAGATGTTCCCTTGTAGTGCCATTGGCTAGAGTCCAAAGAGGTGCCACAAATCTGGCCGAGTACAAGTAGTGCCAAAGGCGCCAATGCCACTCTCAAGTGACTCCATCCCAGGGAGTGGGGCAGACGAACACACATCCCAGGCCAAATGTAGTCCTAAAAGTGGGCTGAGGGGCAGACATCTGGTCCAATTGCAGGCCCTGCTCATCAACAAAAGCTTCCTAGGGAACAACACAGCGAAAGTGCCCTGAAGTTTGTGGTTGTTCCATTTCTGGAAAATACCTGCTCTGGTTTGAACTCAATTTAAGCCCAAGGTAGCCCCAGGCTGGCCTGCTAACAACACAGGGAACAAATCTTGCCCACAAAAGGGAAAGAGAGCCACTGCTGACAATTGGAGTAAAGGTACAAATGGCCCAGGCACAACAACAGGGATTACACAACACACACAAGGTGCTCCTGAAGCACCAGATTCTGGTAAACAGAGGATACTGCACTGCAGGGCACTATAGGGTCTCTTCTTCATTAAGGTCAATACTTGCAAGAGCAGGAAATGTAACTGACTTTCCTAACACAGAGAAACAGATACAGAGAGTTAGACAAAATGAGGAGACAGAGGAATATGTGTCAAATGGAAGATCAAGAGAAAACCACAGCAAGCAACCTCAATGAAATGGAGATAAGTAGCATGCTTAATAGATAATTTAGTGTAATGGTACTAATGATATTCACTAGACTTAAGAGTGGAAGACGTCAGTGAGACCCTCAACAAACAGAAAACAAAAGAACCAATGGGAGATAAACAACTCCATAACTAAACTGAAAATACACTAGAAGGAATACACAGCATACTAAAGGAAGTAGAAGAACACATCAGTGACCTGGAGGACAGAGTAATGGAAAGGAATCAACCTCAACTGGAGAGAAGGAACATAATAAAAAATGAAAACAGACTTAGAGAATTCAATGATAGTATCAAATGTAATGACATTTGCATCATAGGTATCCCAGAAGGAGGAGAGAGAGACAAAAGGGCAGACAATTCATTTGAAGAAATAACAGCTGAAATCTTCCAGAATCTGGGGAAGGAAACAGAAATCCATATACAGGAGTCAGGGAAAGTGGATTTTTTCAGCAGAAATGCTACAGGCCAGAAGGTAACGGCATAATATAGTCAAGAAAACAAAACAAAACAACAACAAAAAACTGCAGCCAAGAATACTCTACACATCAAGGCTATCATTCATATTAGGAGAGATGGGTTTCCCAGACAAATAAAAGTTAAAGGAATTCATGACCACTAAAACAACCATATAAGAAATGTTAGAGGAAACTCTTCGAGCATAAAGAAAATACCATGAGTAAGAGTAAGAAAAGTAGGAAGTATAAAACCAACAAAAATAAGTATATCTACAAAAATTAGTTGCAGATTCACAATATAAAAGGATGTAAAGTATGACACACCATATACCTAAAATGTGGGGAGAGGGGAGTAAAGAATGGGTTCAAGCTTAAGTGAATGCTTAATACAGATTGCTATATGAATAAAATGTTTTATGCAATCCTTATGGTAATCACAAATCAAAAACCAGTAACAGAGATGCAAAAATAAAGAGAAAGGAATCCAATATATCACCAAAGAAAGCCAACAAACCATGAGAGAAGACAGCAAGAGAAGAGACAGAGAACTACAAAAACAACCATAAAAGCAACAAAATGGCACTAAGTATATGCATATCAATAATTACTTTGAATATAAAGGACTAAATGCTCTAATCAAGACACATGGGGTGATGGAATGGATAAAAAGCAAGGACCATCTATATGTGCTGCCTACAAGAGATTCACTTCAGACTTAAATACATATGCTGATTGAAAAAGAAGATATGGAAAAGCATTTATCAAGCAAATAGAAGCGAAAAGAAAGCTGGGGTAGCAATACTTATATTGGACGCAATAGATTTTAGCACACAGACTGTAAATAAGAAACAAAAAGGGACACTGTACAGTCATAAATGGAATAATCCAACAAAATATAACAATTGTAAATATTTATGTACCCAACATGGAAAACCCAACGCATAAAATAGTTAATAACAAACATAACGGAATCAACAGTAATATGATAACAGAAGACTTTAACACTCCACTTACTTCAATGGAAAGATTATCCAAACATACAATCCAGAAGGAAATGGTCATTTTTACTGGACCAAATGTTCAGAGATAAATATTCAAAACATTCCAAGGAACATTCTCCAGAATCTATGACAGATTAGGCCACAAAACAAGTCCCAAATAATTCAAAAAAGGAGTGAAATAATATCATACTTATTCTCTTGGCACAATACTTTGAAACTAGGAATCAAACACACACACACACACACACACACACACACACACACACACACAGACTGGAAAGAACAAAAATACATGCAGATTAAGCAATATGTTACTAAACAATGAATAGGTCAACCAAGAAATTGAAGAGGATATCCAAAATTACATGTAGAAAAATGAAAACACAATGGTTCCAAATCTCAGGATATGGAAAAAGCTGTTCTAAGAGGGATTTTTTTTTTTTTTTAAATGCAGGCTTGATTCAAGAAGCAAGAATCATCTTAAATAAACAACCTAACCTTACAACCAAAAGGGGAAGAAAAAGAAAAACAAAAATGCCCAAACCAGAAGGAAAGAAATAATAATAATTAGAATATACATAAATGAAACAAATGAAAAACAATAGAACAGATCAATGAAACCAGGAGCTGATTCTTTTAAAAGTTCAACAAAATTAATAAAACTTTAAGGAGATGCATTAAATGAGAGGGAGGTAACAAACAACACCACAGAAATGCGAAGGATTAGAAAATTATATTACGAAAAATTATATGTCAACAAATTGGATAATATAAAAGAAATGGATAAATTCCTAGAAATATATCAACTACCAAAACTGAAAAGTGAATCAGGAAGAGATAGAAAATTTGAGTAGACTGATTATGAGCAATGAAATTGAAAGGGTAATAAAAAGTCCCTCAACCAACAAGTCCAGAACCAGATGGCTTCACAGGTGAATTCTACCCAGCATTTAAAGAAAAGTTAATACCTATTCTTTTCACACTATTTCAAAAAACAGAAAAGGAAGAAAGCTTCTTAATAAGCCAATATCACTGAGGAACATAGATGCACAACATTTCAACAAAATACTGTTCTAGCAAACTGAGTCAAACAATACCTTAAAGGAATCATTCACCATGATCAAGTGGGATTTATTCTTGGGTTTCAAGGATGGTTCAATATTCATTGTCTGTGAATATATCAAGTGATATAGATCACATTCAATAAATGAAAGGATAAAAAGCATCTGATCAATTTAATAGATGCAGGAAGAAGATTTCAGAAAGTGCAACATCCATTCATGATATAACCCCTCAACAAAGAAGATGTGAGGGAATGTTCCACAACATAATAAAAGGCCATATATGAAAATCCCACAAACACCATACCCAATGGTGAAAACTCAACGATTTTCCTCCTAAGGTCAGAAACAAGTCAGGGATGTCCCCTCTCACCACTTATACTGAATATAGCACTGGATGTCCTAACCATAGCAATTAAACAACAAAAACAATAAAAGTCACCCAGATTTTTAAGAAAGAAGTGAAACTTTCACTATTTGCATATGATGTATTATATATAGAAACTCTTTAAGAATCCCTCCTCTCTCTCTCAGAAATCAATAAAACCTTTAAAATGTTTTAATAAAAAAAAATAAAATAAATAAACTGGGGCTCCTGGGTGGCTCAGTCAGTTAAGCATCTGACTTTGGCTCAAGTCATGTTCTCACTGTTCCTGATTTCGAGCCCTGCACTGGGCTCTGTGCTGACAGCTCAGAGCCTGAAGTCTGTTTCAGATTCTGTATCTCCCTCTCTCTCTCTGACCACCCACCCACACTCATACTATCTCTCTTTCTCAAAAATAAACATTAAAATTGTTAAAAATAAAAGAATTTAATACTGAAACTCTGTAGTTTATGATGGAAAGAGCTCATATGTCTGAGACATGGAGAAAACCATTCCTCTAGTTTTTTAATGTTTTATTTATTTCTGAGAGAGAGAGAGAGAGAACGTGAGCAGGGGAGGGTCAGAGAGAGAGAGAGACACAGAATCCAAAACAGGCCCAGGCTCTGAGCTAGCTGTCAGCACAGAGCCCGGATGTGGGGCTCGAACCCATGAACCGTGTGATCATGACCTGAGCCAAAGTCGGACGCTCAACTGACTGAGCCACCCAGGCACTCCACCATTCTTGCACTTCTAAACTATCTCTGTGACTGGAAATAAGTCTCCGTTTATGGAAGTTCTTGAGATTTTAGAGTTTACTGTTTGCCTATGCATAGTTTAATCTGTTTCAACTAACACAGTACCCAAGCTTTGGTAATATATACTTCATCAATCACAAGAAGACTAGGGACCTAATATTTTGTTAATAATATCCAAATATGTGTGCATTATAATACTTGAAAAATGTAATAAAAGGAAAATGAGTTAAAAAGTAGACTTGTCCATCTATGCAGGATGTAGCAAATCTCAAGAGAATATTACTACCAAAGTAGCAATGATAATAATCCAGGAAATCTATAAAGCTGTATATTTTTTAGTCTATCAAAGAGGTGAGGATACAGACACATTAATGATGTAAAGTCTAGAAATGAAAGACCCCTTCAATGAGAGATCATGCCTACCACCATCCTTGTTAGAAGTTTGGAAGTATGAAGAAGTTATCATAGATATGAGTAAAAATAAAATAGTTTAACTTTTTTTAAAAGAGTTTTTAGTTTGTTTTTTAATGTTTTATTTTGTTTTGTTTTGTTTTGGTTTGGTTTTTTTGCTTTTGAAAGAGGGAGATGCAGAGTATGAGCAGGGGTGGGACAGAGAGAGAGAGAGACAGGCAGACAGAATCTGAAGCAGGCTCCAGATTCCGAGCCTGACACAGGGCTCCAAGTCATGAACTGTGTGATTATGACCTGAGCCAAAGTCAGATGCTCGACAGATTGAGACACCAAGGTGCCCCAATAAACTTTTAATAAATTTTAAAGGCCAATGATGAGCAGTATCAACAGTTTGACTCACTGGATCCCCCAATGACAAAGAGAATTTGAAGTAAATTGTCAAAAACTCTCCATGGGTTTTCAGCAAATACAGTCATGACTGAGGGCAGGGAACAAAACCTGGGAGACCCACTGTCATCTGAAAAGCAGGCTAATGAGACCCCCTGTCTTCTGAAGCTAGGCAGAAGAAACCAAAGAACTTCTTGAGGCATTCTGGTCCTTTCAATCCATATTCAACACATTATCCTCGGCACGAGTGGGTATTCTGGTTCATACATGGAGTAGGAAAGAGTGGTGGTTCAAATAAAACATGGAAAGAGCCTAAGTGTCCATCAACAGATGAATGGATCAAGAAGATGTGGTTTATCTATACCATCGAATACTACATGGCAATGAGAAACAATGAAATCTGGCCATGTGTAGCAACATGGATGGACCTTGAGGGTGTTAGGCTGAGCGAAATAAGTCAGGCAGAGAAGGACAAATATCATATGTTTGCACGTATAGGAGGATTAGGAGGAACTTGATGGAGGAACAAGGGGGAGAAGAAGGGGGGAAATGGGGGAGAGGGAGAGAGGCAAACCATGAGAGACTCTTGAATGCTGACAAAAACTGAGGACTGATGGATGTGGGGGGGAGGGGGGATGGGCATGGAGGAGGGCACTTGTGGGGATGAGCACTGAGTGTTATGTGGAAACTAATTTGACAATAAACTATTTGTAAAAAAAATAAATAAATAAAAGAAGACAAGCTTAGATTAAAAAAATAAATAAATAAAAGCTCTCATTGAACACTTAAAAAAAAAAAAAAAACTTAGATATAAAGAGAGTAGGAGCACCTGCCTAGTTTAGTCGGTGAAGCGTCTGACTTTGGCTCAGGTCATGATCCCATGACTCGTGGGTTTGAGCCCCACCTCCAGCTCTGTGTCGACAGCTCAGAGCCTGGATCCTGCTCAGATTCTGTCTCCCTCTCTCTCTGCCTCTCCCGCACTTGTGCTCTGTCTCTCTCTCCTTCCAAAATAAAGAAACATTAAAAAAAAAAAAGACAAAAGAGTATCAAAAATAGGAAATACCATTCAACATGTGTGAGCAATTTCAAAAGGACTACTCTATTTGTTACTGAGCTAGCAGGAGAAAGGTAGGAAACATAGGAGAAAAAATATTTGAAAAGATAAATATATAAACATATATATTACATATGTATAGCATATATATATACATAAATATATAAATATGTATTTTAAATATGCACTTTAATATTAGTATACATTTAATAAATAATACAAATTTAATTGATATATATTTTACATATATTTAAATTCATATATATTTACTTATAGACAAACATGTATATGGATATATATTTATTTAGACAGATATATATGAGCACACATATAGAAATTTATAAAAATATGTCATTATATATATACACATACACACACACACACACACATATATATATATATATTTTATTAAAGAAATCAAAGAACCAGGAATTCAATCAAACCCAAGTGGAGAAAAAAGAAAGAAAGCCACATTTAGGCATATCATAATCAAACTACTAAAACTCAATGACAAAGGATGATGGGATCCAACTACTGAAAATCAAGGATAAAAGGTGGTGATGGGAACATTCATTGCAAGTAAGGAACAACAAAAAAAATCAAAGCTGTTTTTTCACCAGGATCAATAAAGTTCAGAAGATAGCAAAAGCACATATTTAAAGAAATGAACACAAAAACAAAAACATTGTCAACCTGAATTTCTATATCCAGAAAAATACCTTTCAAAAATGAGAGCAAAATATAAACAGTTTAAACAGGCAATAAGTAAAAGAATTTATCTGCTGCAGATATCAGTTACAAAAAGGCCTAAGGAGATTATTTCAGCTAAACTGAAGTAATTGCAAGAAGATTCTTGGTTTTGTAGAAAAGAACAGAAATAGGAGAATGTGTAAATACATTGGGAAACATAAAGAATTTTAAAGCTTTATTTTGTGCGGTGCCTGGGTGGCTCAGCCAGTTAAGCATCTGACTTCAACTCAGGTCATGATCTCACGTTTTGTGGGTTCCAGCCCCGCGCCTGGCTCTGTGCTGACAGCTCAGAGCTTGGAGCCTGTCTTCGGATTCTGTGTCTCCCTCTCTACCTGATCCTCCCCTGCTCATGATGTCTCTCTCTCTCTCTCAAAAATAAATAAAACATTAAAAAATTAAAAAAATAAAGTTTATTTAGTTTATTTTGATAGTGAGCTTGAGCAGGGTGGGAGAGGGGAGGGGAGAGAGGAGAGGGAGAATCCTAAGCAGGCTCCACCATGTCAGTGGGAGCTGGATGCAGGGCTTGAATCCAGGAACTGTGAAATGATGATCTGAGCCAAAATCAAGAGTTAGATGCTTAATCAACTGAGCAGGCCACCCAGGTGCCCAACTTTCCTATTTATATATACAGTAAAACCCTGGAATGCGAGTAATTGGTTTTGTGAGTGTTGCACAAGATGAGCCAACATTTCTAAAACATTTTAACTTGATAAATGACCATGTCTCACAATATAAGTAATGATGCTAGACATCACATGATCACAACTGAGCCAATGGTTCTTCTCTTCCTCTCTCTCCCTCTTTCTTTCTCACTGTGGCATTGTGGGTGATAGTCTCCCATTCTTAGATGCTCTGATGCTTGGCCTCAGGCCAGCGGTGTTCGGGAGAAATCAGTGATTTTTCAGAATGTTGAAGGTGGCCACAGCTGCTGCATCCCGAGCTACAGCAAGAGGTTATGGAGATCTCCTCTGCAGAGGAGGAGGTGAAAAAGGTAGAGGGATCTCACTTTAAATGAGATTAGAGAAATGTCTAAAATGTGGGAAACAGTGCAAACTTTTGTAGAAAAGCACTACCCAAATAAGGCTACAGTAGTGTGACTGAGCAATGGCAGCAATGCAATGTCACATTTCTGCAAAATCTTCAAAAGGAGGCAAAAGCAAGTGTCATTGGACAGGTTCCTTGTTAAAGTTGCGTGAAAAGAAAAAGATTCCCTTGAGCCAACAGATAGCAGTGATTCTGTTACTGACAGTGCAAGTCATCCTACACAGTAACCCTCCTCTCTTGGCCCCTCGCACCAGCCACGAAGGTTTTCGAAGGTAAGTTCAGATTAATTTACTTTTCTTTATATTTTGTATTTTATTTATTATTTTGTATTATATTACATTATTGTAATAATTTTTAGATGAATAATTTTGTGTTGTGGAACAAATCATCTGAGTTTCTACTATTTCTTATGGGGAAGTTCGCTTCTATACAAAAGTGCTTTGGATTACAAGCATGTTCCTAGGACAAATTATGCTCACGAACCAATGTTTTACTGTAGCTTTAAATCTCTTCTAAAGGTGATTGGCTATTTAGAGTAAAAATGATAGAATGTACTGTGCAACTTATCACATACTTAAAAGTATGTGATAATAAGAGAGTATAAATACTGGGAGAATAATAAATGGAGGCATACTTGTAGGACTTTCTAATTTTAGTTAATCAGCAGAATTTTCTTTGAAAATAGACTGTGGTAAGTTACACTTACATAGTATGATCTCCAGAGCAAGTGCTAAAACAAACAAAAACAATAATAATAAATGCATAACAATAAAGTTAATAGAGGAATATCCATCCAGTCCTGACTCGGTTGGAATACCTCAATCCATGGTTTTCCTCTCTCTTTCAACCAAAAGACCTTGGCCATAAATAGGAAGCAAACACAGGAGGATTCTGGAATGTGGAAATAAGAATGAGGACTGGCTTGGCGCACTTGGGTGGCACAGTTGGTTAAGTGTCCAACTTCGGCTCAGGTCATGATCTCACGGTTCGTGGGTTTGAGCCCTGCATTGGGCTCTGAGCCTGGAGCCTGTTTTAGATGGTGTCTCCCTCTCTCTCTGACCCTCCCCTGCTCATGTGTGTGCTCACTCTCTCTCGCTCTCTCTCTCTCCAGAAATAATTAAAAAAAAAAAAAAAAAAGAATGAGGACTGGCTAGAGATCTCAAGACTTCAGGGATGATACAATACATGCCACGTGGACACTAAAGAAAAACCTGACACTAAAAAAAAAAAACACTAATCTGTAACCATCAATGGCTGAGTGGCACCACAACTAAAAAGCTCCAAGAAAGGCTTGCTCCCTGGGGTGAAAACACTGGGAAATAATAGCTTAGCAGAAGAGAACACCACTGTGGGGAGACCTACCCTGCTCTCACTAAACACTCCACCCATGGCCTCACTGTGGCTCATTGGGATCCTGAGATACATTAGGTGATGGAGTCAGAAGACTTCAGAGACCAGTGAGACAAGAACTAAACGTCGAAGGTTCTGTTGGTGGACTCCCAGAAATAGAAGAAAAAGGATGGGGATGATAATTATTAAAAAAAAAAAAAGGTGAAATTTATTGGACCTCTGATAATTTAAATATAAAGAAACACATATAAACACACATAATAATCTAAGTTCAGAAAACTATAGGAAAGAAAAGTACTTGAAAGAATTTAGAAGGACATGAAATACCTCTGCAGTAACAACAACTTGAATGACCATAGATTCCTCATCAAAAAGCAAGGAGGACAGAAGATGTCACACATTCTTTTTCTGTTTTCTTTTTTATACACTATTTTTTAATTGAGGTATAAATGACATACAATATAATGATATATGTGGATTGCAAATTGACCACTCCAAGATGTCTAGAACACATCTGTCACCATACGTAATTGCAGAAATTTTCCTGTGATGAGAAATTTTAAAATCTACTCTCTTAGCAACTATTCAGTATAGAATACAGTATTATTAACTATAGACACAATGCTGTATGGTGCATCTCCTTTACTTATTTATCACTGAACGTTTGTACCTTTTCACTCTTCAGGCATTCAGCCCACACTCCTCCACCTTCTGCCTCTGGTAAACACTAATCTGAAATATGTTCCCTGTATCTATGAGGTTTTTATTTTGTTTTCAGATTCCACATACAAGTGAGGTCATATGGTATTTTCCTCCTATTTTGTTTAGAATAAATCCCTCAAAGTCCATCCATGTTGTCACAAATGGCAAGATTTCATTCTGTTTTATGGCCTGAATGTTATTCAACTGTGTGTGTGTGTGTGTGTGTGTGTGTGTGTGTTTTCTTCATCCATTTATCCACTGATGGACACACTTTGGTTGTTTCCATATCTTAGTTACCATAAATAATGCTGCAATGTACATACAGGTGTTCCTGAAGAACACCTTGAAGACAGTGTTTTGAAGATATCTCTTCAAGACAGTGTTGAAGATAGTGTTTTGTTTTCTTCAGATGAAGAGAATTACTGGATATGATATTTCTATTTTTAATATTCTGAGGAACTATCTCCATACTCTTTTCCACAGGGGCTGCACCAATTTACATTCCCACCAACAGTGTGTGAGGGTTCCCCTTTCTCTACATCCTCTTCAACATATATTATTTCTTATTATCTGTATTATTTTTTAACGTTTATTTTTGAGAGAGAGAGAGTCAAAGTTGGACAGGGGCAGAGACAGAGAAGAGATGCAGACTATGAAGTAGGCTCCAGACTCTGGGCTGTCAGCACAGAGCCCAATCCGGGGCTCAAACTCACAAACCGTAAGATCATGACCTGAGCCAAAGTCAGATGCTTCATGACGACTGAGCCACCCAGGCGCCCCACCTGTACTATTTTTAAGGCAAGTTTTTGGTTTAGAGAAAACTAAGCATGAGCAGTTTCCCCTGTTGTATCCTTTAGTGTGGTACATTTGTTACAATTAATATACCAACACCAATGCATTATTAACTAAGGTCCTTAATTTATATTAGGGTTCACTCTGTTTTACTGCCCCATGGATTTTGATAAATGCATGGCATCGGGCATCCATTACACTACTGCCTGGAATAATAGTTTCACTGCCCTTAAAATCTCCCATGCTTTGCCTTTTCATTTCTTCTTCTCCATTAACCTCCAATAACCATTTGCCTTTTTAAAATCTCCATAGTTTTGCTGTCTCTAGAATGTCAGGTAACTGGAATCATATAGCATGTAAGCTTTTCTTACTAGTTTCTTCGATTTAGCATTTAAACTACTTTTCTATCTTTTTATGGCTGATAGCTCAGTACTATTTAGACTAAATAATGCATCTCACTGTATGGATATACCATAGTTTATCCATTCACGAAATGAAGAACATTTTAGTGCTTTTAAATTTTGGAAACTATTAATACATCTATTATAAGCATTTATATGCAGGTTTTTGTGAACAATTGTTTTCGATTACATTGGGTAAATGCCTAAATGTGTAATTACTGGATCATTTTGGCTAGACTATATTTAGTTTTGTAAGAAATGACCAATCTGTCTTCCAAAGTATCTGTACCATTTTGCATTCCCACCATCAGTTACTAAGTTTCTGTTGCTCCATCCCCTCATCAGCATTTAGTGCTGTCAGAGTTTGGGCTAGTGGTCATTCTAATAGCTGGGTAGCAGTATATCTCCTTGCTTTTTTAATTGAAAATTCTGTGATGACAATACAAAGTAAAGCATCACCTTTTCATATGCTTTTTTGCCACCAATTATCTTCTTTGGTGAGATGTCTGTTTGGTCTTCACCCATTTTAAAAAGTAATTTGTTTTCTTGTGGAATTTGAAGAATTCTTTGTGCATTTTATACCCCTGCCCTTTAACATATATGTGCTTTGATAATATTTTCTGCCAGTATATGGCTTGTTTTTTTTTAATTCCCATAACAATGTCTTTTGCAGAGTATAAGTTTTTAATTTTAATGATGTTCAACTTATTCTTTTCATGGATCTTGCTTTTTTGTACCCAAAAAGTCATTGCCAAACCCACAGCTATCTAAATTTTCCAACTTTATTTTCTAGAATCTTTATACTTTCATGTTTTACATTTAAGCCTATGATCCATTTAAGTTAGTCTTTGTAAAAGATATAAGGTCTGCATCTAGACTCACTTTTCTGCATGTAGATGTCCATTTATGTTCACAGAATCTTTATTCATAATAGCCCCAAACTACAACTAATTAATTCATGGGTCAAAGTGGAAGTCTGAAGGGAAATAAAACATACATAGAACTAAATAAAATTTGTGGGATGTAGGAAATGCATTACTGAGAGGGAAATCTGTTGTACTAAATGCTTATATTTTTAAAAAAAGCATTTTAAAATAATAATCCAATCTTCCATCTTAAGTGACTAGAAAAGGAAAAGCAAAATAAAGTCAAAGCATGCAGAAAGAAACAAATTGCAACAATTAGTGTATCAATGAGTGAAAAAGAAATAAAGTAGACAAAATGAAGCAAATACCTGTTCTTTGAAAAAATAAAGTAATATTTAAGTATAAACCTAGCAAAATATATGCAGAGATAGTATAATGAAAAGCATAAAATGCTGAGGAAGGAATTATGGAACATATAAATAATTTGAGAGACATAACATGTCCATGGATCAAAAAAATGAACAGTAGTAAGTATGCCAATTATCTTCCAGGTTGATTTACTGGTTTAATGCAATTCCTATCATAATCTCAACAAGACTGTTTTGTAGACAGAGGCAATTTTATTTGAAATTCCTCATGGGAAGGTAATGAAACTAGAATAACCAAAACAGTTTTTGAAAAAGAGGAGAAAATGGGGAGAATCAGTCAGAATATTGGGATATGTGTGTGTGTGTGTGTGTGTGTATACACACATTATTCAAAAACGATGTAATACTGGTATAGGATAAAGAGATCAATGGAACGTAATAGAGAATCTATCAGTAGACCAGCACAAGGATAGTCAACTGACTTTTGTTCAAAGTGATAAAGTAACTAAGGAAGGACAGTCTTCCCAACAAATGCTGCTGAAGGACATGGATATCCCTAGGCAAAAATAAATAAATAATCTTCTATCTAAACCTCAATCTTACATAAAAACTGAGATGGATCTTAGATGTAAATGTAAAGCATACAATTATCAATCTTGTAGAAGAAAACATAGCTCTAGGATATATCATGTTATGAGAATCAGGAGAAACTACAGGCTTGAATATAATATTGCTATCCAAATATCTGACAAAGGACTCATTTCTAGAAAAAATATACACATGTATTTCTCAACACTCAACAGTAAAAACAGAAACCAAAAACTCAGAAAATGGGCAAAAGACAAGAAAAGGCATCCTACTAAAGAGGATATTCACATGATAAATAAGCACATAAACATAAGCATCACAACACACCTTTCAGAACAGCTAAATATTTTTTTAAGTTGCATTAATAGCAAATACAAGTAAGAATGTGAAAAATCCAATCTCTCATATCATTTATAGGAATATAAGATACCACTCTGGAAAACAGTTTGGCATTTTTACACTTTGCATAGAACCCAGTAATTATACCCCTGGGCATTTATCCCAGGAAATAAAAACTTACGTCCACACAAAATCTGTATATTAATGTTAATAGCATCTTTACTTATAATAGCCCAAATTTGGAAACTATCCAAATGCCCTTCAAAGGGTTCAAAGGATGAAATGAACTCAACTGGCACATCTATATAATGGACTATTACTCAGCAATTTATGAAAGGGACTATTAATAGCACAACAGCTTCAATGGTTCCTGATGGAGTTTTGTTGAAAAGAAAAGCCAATTTTAAAAGGTTATATACTGTATGAATTAATTTATATAACATTCTTGAAATGGTAACTTTTAAATTTTTAAAAAAATATTTGAGAGAGAGAGAGAGAAAGAGAGAGAGAGAGAGAATGAGCAGGGGAGGGGTAGAGAGAGAAAGAGAGAGAGAATCCCAGCAGGTTCATGCTGTTAGCTCAGATTCTGACAAAGGACTCCATCTCATGGAACAGTGAGATCATGACTGAGCCAAAATCCAGAGTTGGAGGCTTAACCAACTGAGCCACCCAAGTCCCCAAAATAGTAAAATTATAGAGATGAAGAACATGGTAGTGACTGCCTGAGGCTAGGAATATGGAAAGAACAGAGTACCTGTGACTATAAAAAAGTAGCACGATGGGGATCTTTGTGTTGACAGAAATTCTGCATCTTGAATACGGTGGTGGTTAAAGTAATCTCTGTATGTAATAAAGTTGCATTAGATTACACACAAACACAAAATAAAGGAAAAACTGGTGAGATCTAGCTGAATAAGGTTAGGGATTGACCATATTGATTGACCAATGTCAGTTTTCTGGTTTTGATGATATACTTTTGTTACACAAAATGTCCTAATGGGAGAAAACTAAGTTATGGCTACACAGGATCTACCCATTATTTTTTCAACTCTTTGTTAATCTATAACTATTTCAATTTTTTTTTTAATTCAAAGAATATACCATAGAATATTAAACCAAATGAACAATAAAACTTCAATTCACCCATGGGAAGATAGAAAAAGGAAAAGAGGGGAAAATAGGAGATGTGACACATCAAACTCAAACAACAAGATGGTAAACTTAAACACAAATATATTAATTATAGATACATGATCAAGTTGAGGCATACAGTAGAATACTAATCAGCATTGCAACTTTTCAACAGTGGTGAATCTCAAAAGAAATATGCTGTGAAAAAAAATATAAACCCGAAGAACAAAACTTCTAGTATTGCGTCTGAGGTTTGAAATCAGTCCATGTTAATTCTATGGTCAGACAAGATAGAGAATTAGTTGCACGGGAGAGGGTGCATTTGACTGGAAATGAAAAAAAAGGAGCTTTACAGAGTGATGGAAATATTCAACACCTCGGTAGATGTGTGGGTTTTACAAGTATATGCATTTGTCAAAACTAATCAAACTGCACCCTTAATATGGGCACATTTCTATGGATGCAAATTATAGTTTAATTTTAATATGTTCTTTAAAAAGAACTTTAAAAATTTTTCCCACATCCATATGAATCATTTGATATACTTCCTGGGAAGCCCACGCTCCATTTGGGTATCACTGGAACAGTAATATGGTATGGTGGTTGGAGGCACTCTGGAACTCAGATTCCAGAGTTGAAGGGCTAGGCACCCATTTTTACATGATTACACATTAGCCAGATGCTATTCAAATAATCCACCTTGCTTTCACCCCCACAGTTTGAAGGAAAGACAAAATGAGAAGGCCTTGAAGTGTTTTAACCAAAAATGGAGATTTTTATATCCATTTTGAACAGCATTATAAGGAGAATGCTGGCAACTTCTCCATTTTCTTAAGAGGTAAGATAAAATAAGAGAGCCAAAGGATCACAGCAGTGAGAACTTCAGTTAGGCTTTAGGGAATTCTTGAATGACCCATAAGGATTAAACCTAGTTATAATCATGTATTTATGAAAATAAGCATATATATTATACACAAAAACTGCATTACAAGACTACAAATTTAAAGTGAAAGCCTTCCTCTCAGCTGCCACCTTTATCTCCTTAAGAATTTGTTTCCCATCATCTGAAGAACCGGTGTTACAAAATGTCGTGCCTTCTAGTTACCTGCTGTAAGTTATCCTTAGAAAATGATCTCTGTGACAAACACTGGTTGGAATGCCCTGTCCCTCTCCTCTGATGTAATTTTATTTAACCTGACTTAAAAGACTAGAAAATAGCTCAGCTAAACAATAAAGTGGACACAGTATAATGTCATCAGCTGTATTTATAGGAATATTCTGAAAAAACATCATTTTATGAGAATATGTAAAAATCAATAAACATGGAAGAGCTAGTACTCTATATAATAGGTCCTGAGATGTCCTGCTAGTTTATCAGCAACAAATAACTATTAATCAGTTCATATCAAGCTCCAAATAATGTATACAAAGATAACAAAAACAGTATAATTTGGGTGTCAGTAGCAATATTTCTACAAGTTTTTGTCATACCCTTGGCTTTTTTAAAGTGTCAACTTTCTCTTTGTGGTTATGTCCTTTCTCTTAGAAGTAAGTTGTCAATGTTTTATTTTATCCTCTTGTGTATTTCAAGATTCCACATCCAGTAAGCCTGTCCGGCTCTGCCTATTAAACCAAATAAACAGCTAAGTATATGTATTGAATGGACATGTGGAGAATCCAGAAGTTATTCTCTGCTGGAAATCTAAAAACACAAATCCCTGCCTTCATGGAGATGAGCATTTGTAGGAATTCATAAAACCATGTTGAATAAGTTAGTGAAGGAGTAACAGGAGAGCAGATGATGGAAGCATGAGAGAGAACTACCATTTATTGTTCATTCACAATTCTTGTCTCTCTGTTAAGCCTTCTGCATAACATCTCATTTAATCTTATCCTTGCCCTTTTAAAGATGAATAAAGGACACTCAGAAAACTTAAGTCAACTGTTCAAAAGCACACACCTTAACAAGAGAGCCATTAATTCCTAGCTGTTAAATACCCCACTCAATTGGACTGTTGTCCTACGATATCACAACTGTTTGTGTTATTCAGTGGTGACACAAAGCATCAATTCAAAATCACATTACTATGAATCCTCTTGTTTTAATGGTTTATATTTTGTGGTTTAGCCACTTCTTTAACACTAAGTCTTCCACCAGCAAAATAACAAATGTCACTTCCTTGAGGAATCCTACTCTGGTATCTCATGCTTCTCAAATCCTTTGATTGCATTATTTCCTGATGCCAAGTATCTTCCCTTTATACCACTTACTATTTGAAAAATATCCACCCCTTTCTCTAGAGTATAAGCATAGCGGGTGAGGCAAATAATGCCTCTGGTTTTGCCTGACTGATACATTGCTGAGCCTACAGTAGGTATTAAATAATAAACTACACTTACTGAATGAATAAACATTTTAAGGGACCTTCAGAGATTAATTAAAATGCCAGAGGCTTAAAACGGATAGCAAAACAGAGATAAAATCCTCTGAGGGGATAATTTAAGAGAGAGGGTTGGGTACAGAAGAGGAGAAAGAGAGGGATCACTGAAGACAGTCTAAGGAATTCAATGCATATACACACTTCAAAAAAGGTCAAGAATTCAGGGGATCTCTATAAGGGTAGTAGATTGCACTCATTTACTTGAATGGCTAGGATAGAGACCTCTTAATAATTCAGATTTCCCTGGGTCAGAACTGTAACTCTATCTTCTCAAATTCCCCAATGTTGAACTGAGAAATCAACAATAAGAAATCCATCTTTCAAAACTTGTTCTTGAATCACAGAGAAATTCTACTCAGAATTTGAATTTTGAGTTTACTGAATTTTATGCAGGAAGAAATAGTTGGCCATGAGGCTCAGTGGAGAGGAACCAGGTCCCCCCTTCCTTCAGTGCTACTATATTCAGTGATACAAAGCATGTTTGGAAGGAAGGAGTTCATTGTAGATGTCAGACAAGTGCTTAAAGAGGATGCTGCCCATGTGACCTCAACTTGTTATAAGTGATTTAAACACCATGACCATTAAACTCCTTCACCACTCTTATTTGATGGTGACAGGGAAGGACAAGTAAACAACTTAAAAAAAAAAGTAATGTCCACTTTGTAATTATAGGAAATTATAATTCAAGGAAAACTTCTGGGCCTAAAAATAATTAGTGGAGAAAAAAAAAAAAAACAACTTTGAATTGTCATCTAATTTTTATTCTTATTTATCTTTTAAATTAAAAAAATAGAGACAATGAGTAGGGGAAAGGAGGTTGGGGAGGGAGAGAGAGAGAGAGAGAGAGGGAGAGAGAGAGAGAGAGAGAGAGAATGAGAATGAGAATATTAAGCAGGCTCCACATTGAGTGTAGAGCCTGATGTGGGGCTCAATCCCATGACCCTGGGATCATGACCTGAGCTGAAATCAAGAGTTGAACATGCAACCAACTGAGCCTCCTAAGTACCCATCATCTAAGTTTTAATTTGTAAGCACAGACTCAGTGTCAATTCACTTAAATCTTTTGCATCCTTTATTAAGCATTTCAGCTTTCTCTGTACAGTTGATACACAATAATCACTAGTTTGTAAATGAGCACATTTTACTGCTTATGCTTGTGTGTATGTGTGTGTGTGTGTGTGTATGAAAAAGAGAAAATGCCCAAATAATCTCTAAAAATGTAAAGTGATTTTAGAACTTTAGAATAGAAGCTTAGAACACAGATAATATATATTTATTAATGATATCTGAGAAATAGATACAATTATAATGAAGCCGAATTTTTGAGAGATTAATTTGTTTACTTTTCTCATATATTTTTTCCCATTTACTTTCTCCCAAATTATAAAAGGCAATGTGAAACAAAGGAACCATGTTTCATTGCTTCAGTGAGCTACACAGCAGAGTCCAAGACAATACTATACTGTCATACTTGATGGCTGTTGTTTATTTATTTATTTTTACATTATATATTAATTTTTTTTCACATTTTTTATTTAAATTTCATTCAGTTAACATAGAGTGTAATATTAGTTTCAGGAGTAAAGT
The DNA here is from genome assembly GCF_003009895.1 of Hyaena hyaena. Classification (NCBI taxonomy): domain Eukaryota; kingdom Metazoa; phylum Chordata; class Mammalia; order Carnivora; family Hyaenidae; genus Hyaena; species Hyaena hyaena. Next base: position 100,770 of record NW_024080970.1, read on the forward strand.
TTAATGATTCATCACCTACAATCAACACCCAGTGTTCAACTCAACATGTACCCTCCTTAGTAGGCATCACCCATCGAGCCCATCCCCCACCTCCCTTCCCTCAACCCTCAGTTTGTTCTCTACAGTTAAGAGTCAGTTTCTTGGTGTGTCATTTTTCCCCTCATGATCATTTGTTTTTTTAAATTCCACATATGAGTGAAATCATATGAGATGGCTTTCTCTAACTTAATTTACTTAGTGTAATACTTTCTAGCTCTATCCACATCATTGCAAATGGCCAAGTTTTTTATAAATTTTTTTTTAATGTTTTATTTATTTCTAGGAGAGAGAGAGACAGCGTGAGCAGGGGAGGGTCAGAGAGAGAGGGAGTCACAGACTGAAACAGGCTCCAGGCTCCGAGCTGGCAGTCAGCACAGAGCCCGACGCGGGGCTCGAACCCACGAACCGCGAGATCATGACCTAAGCGAAAGTCGGACGCTTAACCGACTAAGCCACCCAGGCGCCCCAACAAATGGCCAAGTTTTAATGGCTGATTAATAATCAATTGTATATATACACCACCTCTTCTTTATTCATCAGTCAATGGGCATTTGGGCTCTTTCCATAATTTGGCTATTGTTGATAGTGCTGCTGTAAACATTGGGGTGAGTGTATCCCTTATAAAATCAGTATTTTTGTATCCTTTGGATAAATATCTAGTAGTGCATCTACTGGATTTAAGGGTAGTTCTATTTTTAACTTTGTGAGAAACCTTCATACTGTTTTCCTGAGCTGACTGTTGTTTTTAAAAAATCTCCTGGAGCCACACAGGGTTGAGAGAAGAAGGAAACAGATGGAACAGAGAAGAAAAGAGAAGCTGCTTTGACAAAAGAAGAGGTCTGTGGGCGTTGGCCCTTAGGGACGCAGCATTCCTGACCCTGCTCCATGGAAAGGTTGTAATGAGGAGGTACAGCGGGGCCATCTGAAGACATGGAGGCCCCAGGGTTCCCAGGCCCCACAGCCTTCTAAGTCCAGAAAAATCACACAAGCTGGTGACACAGCCCCCTTCCCTTGAGTCCATTCCAGGCTTAGACAATGAAGATGCTTCGTTAATGGCATGCTTGATTTCCCAACATCCTTCTCCACACAAAAAAGGGGTGTTTCTCTGATATTCTCAGTCTTGCCATCTGTTCAGTAACATTTACCAAAATCTAGGGGCTGTGCTTGATCCCTCCCTTCCTTAACCCCACCAGTCTGCTCCCAACCCACCCCAAAGTCAGTCTTGCCATTTCTACTTCTCTCTCTACCCTCTTTAGTGCTTCTTCTGTATGCCGGATCTTCTCGATGTTCTCTTATGCAGCTTTCTGACATCTTCCATGCTGGCTTTCTGTCAACGGATTCCACAAAATAGATTTTATTCTTTAATGTAAATTAGATTATGTCATTCTCCTTTCAAAGTCCTAAAGGCCTTCTTACACTTAGACTAAAACTACAAACTATTAACTAAATTCTCTGCATGATCTGGATTCTGCCTCTCTCTCCACACTCACCCTGAAACCCATCCACTGCCATTTGGCTGGCAATCCTGTGTTTACCCTGGGCTTCACCAAGTTCTGCTCTCTGTCTGAGATGATTCTCCCTGGAGCTCTCTGTCAAGGTGAACTTCGTATTCAGGCTCAATCTCTAATTTAGCATTTTCAAAGTGGTTTTTCCTGACATCTATCCCCTTTCCACTTGACAAGAAATTTGAGTATCTGTCCACAGGAGTAGCTTTTATTAAGTTCCACAACACGCTGATTGGGCTATCTCAACCAAAATTGAGAAAGGGAGAAATTCATTAACCCAGTTATTTAGTGACAGAACTTAGATTCCAAGTCTAGATAAATGTGCAGTCTTAAGTCCTGTGGTATATACTTTTGGGTTCTAAAAGTTTTTGGTGAAAGGATGAAAAAAATGAATGTCCGCAGACAGCGTGATGAATGGGAAATCTCATCCATGTGCCATCTCTGGGTTCTGTATTACCCTTCTAGGGTTTGGCCTTTTACAGGGATAGATGACCTAATAACTAAGACAAAATTTCCTTTAAAACTGAATGGATGTAAATTTTATTTGAAATAAATGACAAAACTAATTAAAAAAAAACTACTTCAGTCTGTGGACTGAAATTCCAGTTATTTAATAGTGCACATTGGGGCTATATTTTTACACAATATGGGCTTTGAGATTCTAACATATGCCTATACTGACATTCTTTATTCCCCAAGAGTGTGTCCATCTTTTAATTTTTTAGGCATATTTTAGGATGTATATGAATAGTAAAGTAAAATCCATGACAAACTTTAACAGAAGAACTGATCAAAAAATACTCTAAGTCAAAAATGGCAGAATCTGGAAACGTTGGTAAAGAAGACCTATAGAGTCAGGTAAGCCTGCAATTGGCTTTTATTTCTCTAGAATCTTCTTTGAAGTGGTGCTTTAGGAATCATAAATAACTTCCACTGTCCTATGAAGGGCAGGATTAAGGCCCTGTTATTATGAGGAAATAAAGGCTTTGGTCACTGCAGCAAATTATATGAGGCTTTAGCCAAGTGGCAGTGAAAATTACCTTCTCTGGTTTATAGTGTTGGGCATGAAAATAATTGGGAATAGCTAAAATGCCTGATACTGTGAAAAAGTTTATTTCTAGGAAACTAATTCAACCTTCAAGCTGCATCCTATTCTTAAAGAGGCTTTTCACCACTTTTCTAGTTACAATTAAATTCTTATTCTTAAAATAGACACAGTACTCCAGAAATCCCTTTCAGTTAACAACATTCTGTTGGCATCATAGTTACAACATTACATAGGTGGCATATTTTGGTGTTATGGATACATTTTGGTGTTACAGACACATTCTTACTTATGGCCTCTGAGTTGCCTACATAAACACAAGTTCTACTACACAAAGCATTCGTGATGTTTTTCCCCTACTCCACCTGACAAACACAGTAACAGGGAGCATGTACAGGCAATAAGCAAATGTTGCAATCATGAAGTCAATAGTTTTCTTCTTCATTCAGGTTGAAATAATTCATGGTTCATGCTATCATCATGAATCCTTTTTAAAAGTGATGCTGTGGGGGCGCCTGGGTGGCTTAGTCGGTTAAGCATCCGACTTTTGCCTAGGTCACGATCTCGCGGTTTGTGGGTTCGAGCCCTGCGTCGGGCTCTGTGCTGACTGCCAGCTCAGAGCCTGGAGCCTGTTTCAGAGTGTGTATCTCCCTCTCTCTCTGACCCTCCCCTGTTCACGCTGTCTCTCTCTATCCTAGAAATAAAAATACTAAAAAAAAATAAAAATAAAAAAAAATAAAAGTGATGCTGTTGGTTCGGGGAAGGGGTGCAGACAATGGCTTTGGTGCCAGATTGGTTGCAGAAAGTTATCTATATGTTTATCTGTGCCCTAACAAATGCATGATCCTTGCCCACTGGATTTTTCCACTACTTAGTTTACTTCTGATCTTTCCTCTATGGAGTGAACGCATCATAGAAGATTCATCCTCTGTGCCAGCAACACTTATACACATTTTACAACAAACATTATGACACTTCTGAATTGAGGAATTAAATTGCTGATCAAGACATAGGCATCTGATTAATCACTGATATGAAAGTTTTCCTCAAAACTACCATTCTGTCCTAGGTAAAAGATATAGAGCCCTCTTTTGGGGACCTCTCTACACCATACATCTCTCTCTCTCTTTTCTCTATTATTGCTTTTATAAGTTTACACATCTGCAATTTACTATTATCTTTAGCTTAGAAGAAAATTATATTCAGATGGAATAATTGTTGAAAGGCACTTATTAGGAGTGCCTGGGTGGCTTAGTTGGTTAAGTGCCCAGCTTCTGATTTCAGTTCAGGTCATGGTCTCATAGGTGGTGCATATGAGCCCCATGTTGGGGTCTGTGAGGGGCCTGCTTGAGATTCTCTCTCCCTCTCTCACTCTGCCCCTCAGCTGCTCATTCATGGTTGTTCTCTCTCTCTCAAAATAAATAAACCTTTATTTTTTTTAAATAAAGGCCTTGTTAAAATTCATATTTTTAATTTTAAGAAGATTTAGAATAGAGCAGTAGGAAGTGACCTTAAAATTAATCCTGAAAAAAATTATCAAAAGCAATCAGTATAAAGTATGTTTTACTGAAATAATCATTTCATTCACATTCAGGAATAAGAACCAAAGACCTGTACTTAACCCTATCCTTTGTTTTTTCTGTTTCTTCTAGAAATCTGATTTGAAAAATAAAAAATATTGGAAAGAGAAAGGCAAATTTGCCATTATTTTCAAATGATGTAATTGATGCTGAGAACATGTAGGGCAATCTCCTAAAAAAAAATTTAGAACTTGTACAAGTTTTTGTTTTCTTAATGTTTATTAATTTTGAGAGAGTGTGTGTCCGCATAAGTGGGGAGGAACAGAGAGAAAGAAGGGCAGGGTGATTCCACTCAGCATGGAATCGAATGCAGGGCTTGATTCCAGGAATGGAAGGCTTGATTCCACGAATGCAAGATCGCAACCTGAACAGACATCAAGAGTTGGACATTTAACCCCCTGAGCTACCCAGGTGCCAGTACAACTTGTACAGTTTTGTAAGATGACGAAATTGCTACAAGATAAATGAGAAAAGATGAATAATTTATTTACATTAATGCAGCTACCACTAGGAAAACATAATGTGAAAATAACATATTTACAAGAGAAAAACTAATTTTGCGTTAAAAAGAGTATTCAGAATCCAGTGGGAGCCAATTCTTTCTTTTTTCACATTTATGGGCAACTTTTTCAAAATTTGACACTCACTTTGAGATTTTGTTGATCTCTAAGTATAGGATCTTTGCATTTCCATCACTTGTATCCCACTCACAAAGTGTTTTGACATATTATTTGGTTTCAATAGCTCTTAATGATTTTAGGCAAAGCTTATGTGATAGCAGATAGGCACAGGCAAATGAAAAAAAAAATTCCACAAACCCACAAGTTTTATACATATGTGCATGCATATATTCAAAGCCAGTTCACCCTTGCAATTTCTTGTATCTAAGTGAATGTATGATTATCTGTGCTGTTCTTTGAATTTCTTTCTTATAAATCAACTTCTGATGCACAATTCTCTGAAATATAAAGACATATTCAAACAAATTTCAAAAGAGGCCATATGTGGCATGCCAGAGACATGGAGCCTGATTAGAATGGGACTTGGAATCTTTTTATGGTGCTGAATATAATTTAAGACACCATGTTGTTACTTAGGAGGAAGCCTTATTTATAACAGCAGTACCATGCTGCACACCAGATGCCAGTGGAAAGTGAAACTATGATGAATTTAATTTGACCTTTCTCAAGCCTGCAGAACGTAATTTAGATATATTTAATAAAGATCAAGTTTGCAAGAAATAGCTTTGACATGAGATGTGTAAAGCTTCAATGAAAGAAATGAAGGCACACTTTGTACACTTCTGAAGATAGTTTAAATTAAGCAAAAATGAAGAAAAATGTAGTTTGGAAATGTGCAACTTTTCCTCATTAGATATATGTAACACAGTAGCTTTACTGAATTTTTTTCAGGCCATTAGACCCAGGACAGGTGACAGGTATCTTCTCTTGTGTATGTAACCAAAAAAAAAAAAAAAAAGGTTTTGATGCCTAATTAGGACAACTACATTACTAGATTTTGATATTTATTTAGGAATTGTTTTGTTACCAAACCTTCTTTAAAGTCTGTGAGCTAATTTTTAATAAGATTCCGAGAGTTTTGAAATCTTTATATATGAAAAATAATGGATCAATTCTTCCTCAAAATAAAAGCAAAGTGATTGAAGTTTTCCTGGCTAGGAAAGAGGGCAAAAGTTTATTCTGAAGACATAGATTTTTTTACGATTAAAGTCAGGTTTGGCAGGAAGCCTGCTTTATTTTAATGAAAGAATGGACAGGGGCCAAACTCATTACTATTGGAATACCTCGCTTTTCCCAAGCACGTAAGTAAAAGTAGGAAAACAGCACATGTACTTTAGCTTGTCAGGACCAGAATAGGAAGGAACCAAGTTCATTCATTCATTCCATCATTCATTCATTCATAAACCAATCCATACCATGCACAGACTCTGGAAAAGTAAAATGAGTAAGCAGCAGATACTGTTTTCAAAGTGTTCTCATCAGATTGATTGCTACCATTTGCTTGCAACACATCTCTTTCAAATGGCTAAATGCAGTAATTACGGAATGTGTAAGATTCCAAGGAGCACAGTTCTGCCTGTGGAGTATCAAGCATGCCTCTTTAAAAAACCTGACCTGAGTCTCTGAAGACAGACATGAATCCACAAGGCTGAGAAGGGGAGAATGCATGTTCCAGGCACAGGAAAAGGAATGAGCAAGGGGAGAGACTGCAGAGTGAGTATGAAAGGTCTCAGGAATCGCAACATGGTAATTCAATTCTATCATTAAAGTAAAGAAGAGCTTAACAAAATGGACTAAGTCACAGGAGTGTATGGCTCTATTTTCACTGTTAGAAGATGGGTCAGAGTGTGAAGTGATTCTGAAGACGGTGTGCAGCGAGGAATCAGGGAGGCCTTTAGGAAGGCCCATGAAGGAACCAGAAAGGAGGGGTTGTTCACTAGCACAGCAGTAATGGTGGTGAAGTGGGGAGATGGGCTCAAGTGATATTTGGGAGAATGATTCACAGCATTTCTGTCTCATTAGATATATGAAATCAAGACAACATTAAAAGCTACTTACATTAATGAACTTGTATTTGTGATACCTAAAGGAAACCTAGAGAGATGTCCAAAAGGCTTCAGAAACAAAAGACTGATTGACTGAGAAATATGTGATTTAGAGACATAGTTTCAGAAATCACAGTCACAGTTACTCTCTGAAGCCTTAAGAGTAGATGAGCTGGCCCAGAAAGTAGATACAGTGTAAGGGAGGAAAAAAGGAGCACACAGACAAAACAGGAGAAACATAAACATCTGGTTGAAAGGGCTGGGAAGTGTGGACAGAAGAGAGACCAGTGTTGGCACTGGAAAACAGCTCATAGAAGAAACATTAGAGACCCTCCCTTGTGCCAGGTACAGTGACAGGTGTTCTGCCCAGTTTCTCATGGCAACTACTAGTATTTTATTTAGTCCTGATGACTTCATGCCCACTCTATAGATGAGGACATGAAACTTAGAGATGTCAAGTAACCGCCCCTGCCCATAAGCTATGAAGGGGCAGAAGGTAGATTCTAGCCCAGGTCTGTCTGATTCCAAAGGCTTGTCATCATTGGGAATAAAATTAAATGTATAATGCATTTCTGTTCTATGGGGTGGGTTGAAAATGCTGTATATTTCCTAACAGGACAGGATTTCATGATAGGATATATTATCGGTGCTAAAAATTGTATGGCTGTATTTTTAGGTTTTGAACCATGCAAATATGAAATGTTTTGTAAAATGTCGATATAATTTTATAGAATAATTTGAAATGCGAATTCCATAATGAAAAAAAAGTATGTGTTGTATAATTTCACAGCTAATTATAAGCTGTGTCTACATTTTTGTGGTTCTACATTACTTGGTAAATAGAAATTCTGTGTAACATCCATGGTTAATAGCTTGTAAAAATCTTGTTAACAGTATCAAAATTTCTGAGTTATATTGGCAATTACTGTGGTATCACTTGAACATATTTTATCACAATGTAAGTTATTTTTAATGTTCTATAAAAGTGTCTTCCAAACAGGAGTTAGGTAGTGGACCTTATGCTGAAAACAACCTGGAAATCAGCAAGGCTGAAATATAAAGTAGATGCAATAAAAATACTATGAAGATGGACAAACAATGGCCATGATATGCTGCTAATTTATTATAAAGCACTCTGTGAAATATTAGAGATAATGTTGAATAAGTAGGCAACACTAAAGTAAAGCTTTGCATTTGCAAAAGTTATCATGTAAGCAGGTAAAAATAATGCAAAACTATAAAATAATAAAACCCAAACAAAAAGTTGGCAAGTAAAACACAGCAGAAATGTGATTTTAAAGTGAGATTTTTACAGATTAATATGTTCCTAAAATACTGTAGCTGCTTTTACCCTCCTCACAAACTCATATTTAGTGTTTCAAATTGGTCTTGAAATAAATGTTTTTGTGTGACCTAAATTCCCTGTACGGTGACAGTCCACAGGGCAATGAACACAACATTGCTGGGATTTATGAAGGGGGTTGGAAAGGAGAAGGGGAAAGTCCATCCACAAAGGACATGGAGGCAAGAGGAGTTTACCAGCAAGTGGGGTGTTGAGAAGACAGACAAAGGAGGGAACACCAGAATATAACAGACCTGAGCACCGTTCAAGGTTGCCCACCCCCTTCCGCACAGAGCACACCGGCCATATCCTCGCAGTTACTAGGTGCCCCAGATGTCACGGAGCAGACAGGCACCTGTAACTGAGGCTCTGTGGCCTCCCAGCACAGCCCTTACTTAGACTAGGGCCTGGGAGGCAGCCATTCCTTCTAAAATGTTTGTTTAGAACTTGGAGAGACTTACAGAGAGGTCTTGGTCCTCACTTGAGTATTCACCAGAATGCTGAAGAAACTAGGACTAATTAATGATCCAAATCACACAGTGTTCAGGTATCGGCTGCTGTCAGCAGTGACAGCTTTTGGAATTGGGAACAAGTCAAGAGTTTGGGGCACATTTAACTGTGAACTGGGAATTATTCTGTGATTCAGATTTCACCAACAGTGTGTGTACAAACAAAGCAGGTACTTGGCTCTACCTGACTTGATAGCAACTGAGTACTTATCTGAAACTTGCAATGTTTCGCTTCCAATAAAGTGTCACCTTCACACTGCTGTGTATTACATTGGGTTTTAAAGTTTATGATGAGGGGACGCCTGGGTGGTTCAGTCGGTTAAATGTCCAACTTCAGCTCAGGTCATGATCTAGTGATTCATCAATTCGAGACCTGTGTCGGGCTCTGTGCTGACAGCTCAGAGCCTAGAGCCTGAGTCTGATTCTGCGCCTCCCTCTCTCTCTGCCCCTTCCCTGCTTGCTTTCTGCCTGTCTCTTTCAAAACATACATACATATATACATATATATATGTAGGCATATATATGTAGGCATATATATACATATATATATGTAGGCATATATATACATATATATATATGTAGGCATATATATACATATATATACGTAGGCATATATATACATATATATATATATGGCACGCACACACACACACACACACACATATATATATGTAGGCACATACTATGTTATGAAATAGAAGTTTATTAATCTTTCTCCTTGAAGAGATTTGGTATTTTAGTTTAAAAAGAAGCATCTTGGAGTGCCTGGGTGGCTCAGTCAGTCAAGCATCCGACTTTGGCTCAGGTCATGATCTCACGGTTCGTGGGTTGGAGCCCCGCATCGGGCTCTGTGCTGACAGCTAGCTCAGAGCCTGAAACCTGTTTCAGATTCTGTGTCTCTCTCTCTCTCTGCCCCTCCCCTGATCTCTCTCTCTCTCTCTCCCTCAGAAATAAATAAAACATTTAAAAAAATTTAATAAGAGCCATCTGGAAATGTCCATGTTTCCTGTCTAAGCTACCTCAAAAATAAACAAAATGAAAGTTAACTTTTACTGGAATGTAATCGGATGTTTTTCCATAACCAAGTGTCTTGTACAGTGCTTTAGATTATACAGGTGCCAAAATAACAAAGAATCTAAAATATTTTTGTTTATAATAATGCAATCAATTTCTCAAACACTGTTTATCAAAAACCCATTATTCCAGCCTTGATTACCTAAAACTGAGGACAATGTCAAATATTAGTTTTTGCTTTTTTTTAATATACAGCATGCCATACCTCTCCCATCTCATCCCCCCCCAACATCTTCATAATTTTGAAAGAATCATGCTTTGAACAAGCAGCAGATGTTAATATAGAAATAGAGAACATCTCAATTTTCTCACTGCTAACTCAGCTTACTGAGCCAATTTCACAATTCTCACATTTCCTGAGTCCTAGGAGAAAATGCTAATTTAGATTGTTAAAATTGACACGGGTTAGGGTATAAAGGGTAATTAGCATAAAATCCTACACAAAGTGTTCTTAGCACCATTAATCAACACCCACCTAGGCATACACTTTTTTAGTCAGAACTGATGTTTAACGAAGCTGAAAAATATCTAAAATATTCTCTTCTAGTTAAGTAATAAAAAATGCAGAGTTTGTCCTCAAATGCAGTTTGAGGGATTTTACGGAAAAATACCTAATGTGCAGTTCATGCATAACTGTTATTTTATACTTAAGGATTATTTAAAGTGTATAAAAGTACTCTGTTGAGGAAAACACCTTTTAAACACTTGTGTTTTTGACATATTGGTGTCAGTGCTGTTCTGTACATGTGTTGTTATTGCTGGAAAAAACTGATCTGTTTTCTTTCACCTCCCTCAGTGCTTACAAAGGCTGTTGCATTTGGCACTGTGTTCCTATTCTCAGGACAGGCCACCTCTTCTCTCTCTCTCTCTCTCTCTCTCATTCTCTCTCTCTCTCACACACACACTCTCTCTCTCTCTCTCTCTCTCTCTCTCTCTCACACACACACACACACACACACACAGTCGCTCAGGTCTGAATCTGCTCATCAGGTGCTCTAGGTCCCTCAAACCTTGCAAAATTACTCTATTAATTATGCTTCCTCATTTTCATCTCCTTGCTAATGATGTGAACTAGTGGAATGGGAACTGTCCGCCAGTTAGGTGACTGATTCAAAGTCACTTATGTTTTCTGCTCAGTTTCCTCATTTGCAAAATAAAATAAGGGCAAATAGACAGGGGCACAGGGAATATATGTTGCTGGGAGCCAGTCCATATATGTTCCTGAGGACACTGGTGAGACCTATCTTCAGAAATCCTATCTCTGAGACCCCAGCAAAGGGAAAGCGGCTGCAAACATGTGTTACCACTGGAGCCCATTTATTCTGAATACGATAATGCTGCTTTGTATGAGGCATGGTTAACACACAGAGTAAAAGATGATAGAACCGTCTCAGGAGAGAGATAAATCACAAAAGATCTCAGAGACAGAAGACATATGCTCTGATCAGTGTTGGTACTGTGAGAACACGCAGCAGGGACATCTAATTGAAACTGGGGAAAAGGACGAAGAGGAAGGACAGGCAGGAATGGCCCTGGTGACTAAGAGCATGGAGTGAATGTCCTTAATGTTGAGAAGGGCATGTGCACAGATCAGGAAGAAAGAGAGTGTTGTGAATCCCAGGAGCTGAGACTTCAGTAGAGTTGAGGAGCAGAATCTAGGTGAAGCTTAAGTGTCAGGTGATGAGGGGTCTCATGCACCTGGGTGAGAATCTGAGAAGCAATGGAAAGTAAATGAAGGGTATTGAGCGGGTAAGTGTACAAGCATCCTTGTATTTAAGAAAGATCAATCAGACTGCAGGGTGCAGCACCGACTGCATCCTGGAGGAGATTTTAGGCAGGAGGTCATTGGAGAAGCAACTGAAGTGACCCTTGTGAGAAAGGCATGCAGAAGGAGGTAGGGGAGGAGAGGATGGAGGGTGGGGGCAAATGAGAATAAGAGCTTATATCCTCGCCTATTTATTGCACTCTAGACCAAACACTTTTCCTGCATTGTCTCATCAAATTGTCAGCAACACCCTCCCCCTTCAGCCCCACACACAAAAAACCCTATAACACAGGTACTCCTTTTCTATTTAAAGTTGAAATAATTCAAGTTAAAGAGGAAATCAGCTCAAACCCAGGCATTCCCAAAAGGCTAATGCTGAGTTTGAAGCCAAGAAGTCTTGTTCCAGAGCTCTGCCTGTGATCTGCCCTCCCGGGGAATTTAGGAGGAAGAGCAAGCCATGCTCAGTGACAGACTGGGAGAGGAGATCAGTGGAGAAAGAGGTCACAAAGGTGAGCACCTGCACTTTCAGGCTGTGAGGGAGTGAGTTCACTTGGACACCGAATGCAGGAGGAGATAAGCTGTTGGTGGAAGGCAGAAAGGACTAGATCAGTGAGCACCACTAGTCTGCAGTGCCTGCAGGACATCAAAGTGGACAGGCAGTTGGAAGGGTGGGCACATCTGGAGAAAAGGGCTTGCACCAGATGCAAGTAGGTTCTGGAGTTGCTAGCAGCATTCCTGCATATTCCATGGGTACGAGGTTGCAGAGGAGTGTGGGGTCAGAGGATCAGGGACCCTGAGATGGAGCAGTCATAGAGTTAGGCGCAAAATCAGGAGGCTCTGTTGTCAGAAAAGCCAAGGAAAGTGAGCGACTGAAAGCACCAGCCACTCCTGGGAGGTTAAGAGGGTACGAAAACAGAAAGGAGCTATTTGATTTTGTAACAAGAGGGCTTCTTCCCGACAACAAAGGACATGGTGGACACACACAGACGTTATGGTTCACAGTCCTTAACTGCCACCTCTACGGATGACACAGGTCCACACTTCCACAGATGGCATGATGCCGACAAGGGGGCTGTCGCCTGGCTAGTGCCTCCTAGAATCTCCACTGTCCTGCTCACTTCTGCCTGCCACTCAGGATGCAGAGTCCAGTGCCACTGACCTTTGGCTTACACAGCTGGTAAGGCCACATTCTGAGCCACTTGTAATTTACCAAACTGACCACTAGGGTTGGATATTTATTCTAACAGTGATACTCCCATCCTCTTTGAAGGTCTGATTTTCCAAAGGAGATATCAGATAAGAAACTTTACTGGAGAACTTCTCCTATAATCACTAATTTTTTTTCTGAAATCCATTATTAGCTTTATTTTTCAGTAATTAGGTAATACCCAGGAAGCAGTAATACTAATAAAAAGTTTTCACTTGAGGAGGATTTTCTATTTTTTACACTATTTTCATACTGATGTCTTCAAGATGGGTCATGGGGATAAAACAAGCTGGCAGGAGAGAAGAGGGAAAAAAAAAACATGATATGTATAAAACAGCACTGGGAAATATCCTTTTTTCAAAATTGGTTATATAATAAATGCAATTTATTTTTTTATTTTTTTTTATATTTTATGTATTTCTGAGAGAGAGAGAGGGAGCGTGAGCAGGGGAGGGTCAGAGAGAGGGAGGGAAACACAGAATCTGAAGCAAGCTCCAGGTTCTGAGCTAGCTGTCAGCACAGAGCCTGATGTGGGGCTCGAACCCATGAACCGTGAGATCATGACCTGAGCCAAAGTCGGAGGCTTAATCGACTGAGCCACCCAGGCGCCCCTATATAATAAATGTAATTTAAAGCACCTTCCTGCACAAGGTTCTCAACAAATTAACAATTTATACAAACCCCTGTAGTAATACTCATTTACCAAAGGGGAAAATGACGCATTTATATTCCTTACTTCAGGTCACTTAAAATGTCAGTAACACAGTAGAGGAGAAAATCAGAAAAAATAAATTACCAGATGCCAGAATTATAATTTCTCCAAATCTGAATCTTTTGATTTAACTCTGGTGCACAGAAGATTAAGAAATTTAGTTTTCTCTGAATAGGGAAGATAAGATTCATCTTATTTCTGTTCTGTTTGAAATTATGAAACCAAATTCAGTTGCATAGAATATTATTTGGAAGCAGACCAAAGCCCATTCGCTATGTGAGGAAGTCTCTCTCTGCCAGAAAATGTTCACAAGACAAATGTACAGAAGAAAGACTAGCAGTTTATTTTTATTTCATACTGAGAATGACAATTTAAACCACAGGAAGTCTGTCCTTTGAAGGAAATGCAAAATAAAAATCAAATATCTTTATAACTGTATCAATAAATAAATAATTGAAATAGTAATCAAGTTGATATGTAGCTACAGGGTAAGTGTAGCAATCACACATTTCATGGTCATGTAAGTTATCAGTACATGCAATGCATACACGCAGTAAGATTCAGAAACCAAATTCGAACTTCTGTTGCTGACTGAGTAAATATCTAGACTACCATTCCATTGCAAAATGGTTGAGACCTCATAGCTCTAAATAGGGCATGAACAAGCTGAAATCCTATCACAAACTGGGAACTATGTACCATACTCTTATCAAGAGCATGCCAAAGCAAAACTTTAAAAAAAAAAAAAAAAAAGAGTACAAAGAGATGAGAATAAGAACCCTACCATTTTCATGCTAGAAATGGTCTTTAAGCAAGATTTAATCAAAGTCCTTTATTTTACACACAACTAAAACAAGTTTCTGACAGGCGGCTCCCTATACAGCTCCTTATGTATAAATTCCAGTTAGAGAGAAGCACACTAAATCAAAACAAATAATCAATAACAAATACATGGAATAACATAGCATGTTCAAAGATGATAATAAAGCACAATTTCCCAAAGTTAAGAATGATTATGGACTTCATTTATGGCTTTGAAACCTGAGCAAGGATATAAAAATGTGTAGCCGAGATAGCTTTTACAATAACCACACGAGAGGCATACCCTGTGAAATGCCGCATGTTACCACAAATCAACTAGATGTGCCTCACAGCAGCTAATCTCAGAATCTTTTTGCTGTAATTAGCATAAAGGCCTTAAAGTCTTATTACAGTGACATTTAAAAATAAGTTTTCTCAATTTTCATTTTAGATAGGAAGTATTAGAAATATCTTCCATTTTTAAGTGGTTGGAAAAAAGTTGCTGGTACCTAAACCACATACCACCCAAAGGACCTTATTATTTGCTTTTTCTCCTAACAGTTCTTCCATTAAAACTGTAAATTCCAAAGTGGAAAAGCTGTGGATGCAGGTAGTGAGGGCCATCTTGTCTGCTTTTCAGCTTTGGTCTCCATCCAGAAAAACAAATACATTCCCAGAAGAGACTTCCACATTCTTTCTTGTTGGAAAAAAATGCTGCTTAATTGCTTATCGCATTTCATTTTTTTTTAATCCTGTAATTGGCATACTCTGAATAGAACAAGTCCCCTTTCCTTTCAGCTTCTTCACCTCCTCCTCCTCCCTCCTTCTCCCTGTTCTCATTCTCTTTCTCCTCTCTTGATTTCATCTCCCCTTTCTTTTTAGTGGAAAGCATGTTTTTGTTTTTCGACAGCCTATTTTGAAGATTAGAAATATGACATTTGAAATACATCATAAAATTCAATTTTTTATGCAAACAATACTCTGATATTTGGGACATTTATCTTATGAGCTTAGGATTTCCATAGAGCACACAGGCCCTTCTAATTCTCTTCCTTAATACTAGCTAATCCCATGTTTCATTAATTTTGGATATCACAATTAGTTGGGTGTATGTCCCCTAGAATATTTCCTTGGAATTGAACGTGAGAATTGACATCCTACTAGGCAAAAATAACCTAGCTCTTCTGTGTTCATTTTATGAAGGGATAAAAGGGAATCTCAACATAATTGTCTATCATCTACCTACTTACCTTTCTCTCTCTTGCTCTCTCTCGCCCTCTCCCATCATCCATCCATCCATTCATCTTTCTCTTTGTATCTATATATTTATATTTCTATGCCTATCAATCTACCAACATGAAAGATTCCCTGCCACATAGTGGGAACTAAATATTAACAATTTATTGTTTTTTGGAAGTAAGATTTGATACTATGGTTCACTTTGAACTAGTCTCAGTGGCACATATAGACTAATCTGAATATGGATAACCAATTTAAAAACGTACTTAGGCTCACTTCATTTTCCAGGGAAAAGACACTGGGGGACTATGCAGCCTTAGCCTGAGAATGGTTTGGTAATAACATCTCAGTGATTATGTAACTCTATATTTTTAAAAAATACAACAACTTTTAACCTAGCAATTACACTTCTAGAAATGTAGTCAAAGGACATAATTATATTCATAAAGAAAGATCTACAAGGGTGCTCATTATAGGATTGTTTATAGTGGCAAAAAGTTGTACTCAAACTGAATGGCCAGCAGCATGAAATGCATTTAATAAACTTTGGTAGCACTCTGCTAGAATATTTAACAACATAGAAATATCTTTACAAGTGTACTGCAAAATGGAAAAGCAGATTATAAGATTTCAAGAATATGTGGTACTAAGTAAATATACACTTAATCCTAATTTTTTTCAATGTTCTCAGTTTTCCTTCCACCTGAAGCTATGACTCCATTCGACAGGTAATCTTTAGTCCTCACCTTACCTGATTTCACAATACCCACTGACATGATAAACTCTTCCTTGAAAATCACTCTTTTGGGGGACCTGGATGGCTCAGTCTGTTAAGAGTCCAACTCTCTACTTTAGCTCAGGTCATGATCTTCTGGTCATGACCTCACAATCCTGAGACTGAGCCCCATGTTGGGCTCCACACTGGGCATGGAGCCTGTTTAACATGCTCTCTCCCTCCACTCTTCTCCCACTAGTGTGCACTCTCTTAACAAATGAATAAAAACCACTCTCTTATTTTGTCTATATAACCCAACGTCTTCGTTTTTTAGGTCTCTTACATTTCTTAAAATTATTAAGACTTTATTTATTTAGAGAAGCTTATAGTCCACACAGCACAACTGAGGGGAAGGTAGAGAGATTTCTCATATACTCTGAGCTTCTCCTACACACAGCACCCTCCCCATCAGCATCCCCCCAACAGTGGTACATGTGCTACAACTGAAGACCTGCACCAACACATTCTCATCACCTTAAGTCTGTGGCTGCAGTGCAGTTCACTCTTGGTGTCTTCTGCCACATTGACCACCTGTTCTCTATCCTTTGTCAAGCTTTCTCTGTACTACCTAACATGAAATGTTTGCACCTTTCCAGCCACAGTACTGGGCCCTTTCTTACTCTCATTTCATTCTCCCTGTTTGGGAGCTATCTTTCATGTCTCTGGCTTTAATTTCCCTCTGTGCACAGATAACTCGCATATTTATAATCGTTATCCAAACTCTCATTTAAGCATAAACCATATGCCTGACAATGAAGTTGTAGTGCTCTGAGTTATTTAAAAAACACTTCAAATTCAACATATCTAAAATGAGATATATTATTACTCTCTGAATCACCCACTTCAAACTGGTCACCACCTGGTGTTCTTTCAGATTCCTGTTCTGAAAGGACCCACTCTCTATTTACTTTTTATGCAAGACCCAATAATTAATGTTATTCTTAATATCACCCTTACCTCCAATAACAAACACAGCATGAGTCGTGTCCGTTTTTGCTTCTAAAATTCTCTGAAACCAGTCAACTGGTCTCCATCATCGTCCTTGTCTTACTCTATAGAGGTAACAGTAAAATCTCACCTGAACTACTGTCATACCCTGTGTAATGGCCTCTCCATACTCAACTCTGCCTTCCCTCCAACTCCTGTCAGTCCTTCCTTGATTAGTAAACCTTGGTGATTTCTAACTTCCTTTTAGGTAAAGACAAGTCACCATGACTCTTGGCTTCATGTGTATTAGTCTCCTCTAGTACAGTCCCCCCTCTTTCTCTAAACTACACTGGCCTTTTATACCCCCATACTCACTAATTCTGCAGAACTCTTTAGCATGCTATTTCCTCTGCCTGAAACAGCATCCCCTCCTCTTTCTCCTGAGGATTTGGGAAGACTCAGATAACTGATGAAGCAAGCATTCCCCATAATTTAGTAACATAAAAAACAGAATAGCCATTATGGCTGGTGGCAGTAAAGAGTAGATATTAGAGGTCACAGTTTCCTCCCATTTGGCTTCAACTTACCTGCATGTCCTGGTCCCCTTCCCTATTGTTCATGTGGTCCAGTCAACCTATCTGTCTATATTCTTTCTGGCCTTACCTCTGGGTTTCCAAGCTGGAAAACTAAGTTTCCAAGACAGAGCACAGATTAACTTTTCAGCCATAATTGTGAAATCTGAACCAATGGGTTAGCAGGCAATGTAGTTCATTCCTCTTCTCATGAAAGAGAAATCTAGAAAGCCTTCATTCTGTCACCAGCCTGCCTTTACCTCTTCCTGATAAGCAGCTGCCAACAGTATGTGACTTGCTTTTTTGGCCACAAAGAAAAGCAGTTTATAGTTCTAGAGCCTGAGTTATAAAAGAAGTATGATCAATGTCTCTAGAATGATCCTGAAATAAACAGCTTCAGACAGCTAGAAATGTCAGAAGATCCAATTAACCTGTCAATGAAATAGTAAGATAAAAATAGACTTAAGAAAAAGGAATTTTATAAAGTAATCATCGTAGCAGCTAATTTGATGGTTTCTGTTTTGTTTTGTTTTAAGAATTATGGCAACGCTTTGGAACACAGAAGTTACTTGTCTAAGACCACAACACTAGTAAATGGTATAGCTATACTCCAGTCTGGATCTGCTTGAAGCTATCTTCCTCACCACTCTTGAATAACTGTAGACTCTGGGGGCACCTGGGTGGCTTAGTCGGTTCAGCATCCAACTTCAGCTCAGGTCATGATCTCACAGTTTGTCGGTCCGAGCCCCCCACTGGGCTCTGTGCTGACAGCTCAGAGCCTGGAGCCTGCTTTGGATTCTGTGTCTCCCTCTCTCTCTGACCCTCCCCTGCTCACGCTGTCTCTCTCTCTCTTAGGGGGGAAAAAAAAAAGAATAACTGTAGACTCTGGAAGGAATCCATCAGGCACGTGTGTACCGCCCATCACATGCTCACACTACTCAAGCATCATGCCACTGGGCCAACTTTTGATGAGCTCTCAGTTATTAGCCATGAGAAATGCAGACCTTTCCACAATCCTCATTTCTCGTAGGGTGAAATTAGGTGATCTTAGTCATAAAAATGGCCTGACTTCCAGTGTTCTCTATGTTTAATGAAAGATGGCTGGTTTGTCAGGGGACAAAAGTAACAAGAGCTCATGAATGCATAATGTGGTACTATAAAACTATTAATATTCCATATTATACACTGAAGTTTCAACTTCAACCCAGACTAACAACTTTTCTTTCTTGAGAGTGGTATACTAAACATATATACATACAAATAAATTATTTCTTCTCTCACTTATTCCATTTTTATTAACCATGAGGTAAGTACCAGAAGCTGTGCTAGATGAAGAAGTTTCTTCTCAAACTGAGAAGTCAAAAAGCAGTGGTGAAGAGAGACAAGAAAATGGTATTACTGCATAGTATCACAATTAGAGTCCAAGGTGGGCTGGAAAGGTAAAAAGGGTATATGTAGTTGCTGCTCAGGTCAGGGTAGCTTGAGATCTGGAATAGAGCGGCTGTAGGAAGAAACTGGGTGACAGGAATATGCTATTTGGGGGTACCTAGCTAGAGTAATGCTCAGGAGACAGATAAACTCTAAGCTAGTCCTGAAGAATGAGTAGGAGGTACTTGGGCAAATGAGAAAGGACTGGTGATGAAGAATGGATTCTAAGCAAAGACAAGACCATATATCAAGGTACAAACATGTAAGAAACCCAGACTGTTCTAGAAACTCCATGTACTTCTACAAAAATATGTCTATGTTTTGGGAATGGGGTAGGAGATCAACTTGGATAGACAATAAGAGGACATACTTTTTTTGGCTCCTCCAAAGATTTACTAAGAAGTCTGACCATCCTGTAGTGATGTTGGGGAAATCAAATCACATTGTTACAATTATGCTCAAGAAAGATTTTTCTTTTTTTTTTTTTTTAATTTCTAGGAGAGAGACAGAGAGACAGCGTGAGCAGGGGAGGGTCAGAGAGAGAGAGAGTCACAAACAGGCTCCAGGCTCTGAGCTGGCAGTCAGCACAGAGCCCGATGCGGGGCTCGAACCCACGAACCGCGAGATCATGACCTAAGCGAAAGTCAGACGCTTAACCGACTAAGCCACCCAGGCGCCCCAAGAAAGATCTCTTCTATAGCACAAACAGGGATTGGATAGTTTCAAAAGAGTCATCATAAGTTTTCTTGGAGTAGCCAGTTGAAGGCTGTAAGATGTCTTTGGCAGTCTCCAGAATCAAAAGACAAATGTATGGAGGAAGGTTATGAAAAAAATATGTTCGCAACAGATGAAAGAGGACAGTAGTTAAGACCCAAGCTTCTGAGTAAAGAAAAAAAAAGTTGTTTTTTTTTTAATCTTGACTCAGCCAGAGATATATATTCTTAGAATATTGCTTATTTTTGAGTTTCAGTTTCCTTTTCTTCAAAAACAATGCTACTTCAGGGATTGACTATGAAGAGCAAATCTACAAATTTTAAAGTATATAGCAAAAAGCATTAATGATGATTTTTAAATCAAATATTTTTATGCATCTATCAATTTGGATATCTGTATTCATCTGACATATTGTATTAGAAATCTAACAAAATTGACATATTATGAAAATTCTTTTTCTTTTTAAAATTTTTAATATTTTTTTATTTATTTCTGAGAGAGAGAGAGAGAGAGAACGAGAGAGCATGATCAGGGGAGAGTCAGAGAG
Source organism: Hyaena hyaena (assembly GCF_003009895.1). Lineage (NCBI taxonomy): Eukaryota > Metazoa > Chordata > Mammalia > Carnivora > Hyaenidae > Hyaena > Hyaena hyaena. The sequence goes on from NW_024080970.1 coordinate 121,117, forward strand.
AGAGGAAGATATGGAATCTGAAACAGGCTCCAGGCTCTGAGCTGGCTGTCAGCACAGAGCCCGACATGGGTCTCAAACCCATGTACTCCAAGATCATGACATGAGCCGAAGTCAGACACTTAACGGACTGAGCCACCCAGGTGCCCCAGAAAACTCTTTTTCTAAAGACAGATTATTTCCGGGACACCTGGGTGGCTCAGTTTATTAAGTGTCCAACTTCAGCTCAGGTCATGATCTCGCAGTATGTGGGTTTGAGCCCCACATTGAGCTCTGTGCTGACAGCCAGCTCAGAACCTGGAGCCTGTTTCAGATTCCATATCTTCCTCTCTCTCTGACTCTCCCCTGATCATGCTGTCTGTCTGTCTCTCTCTCTCTCTCTGAAATAAAAAAAACATTAAAAAAAATAAAGATTATTTCTAATCATATTAAATAATAGTATCTGGTCACTACAATATTAATGATTGATTTTTATGTAGGCCAAAAGTCTTGACTTGGTTGTCAGATGTCTTGAAGTAGGAAAACGGGACTGATAAAAAGGAATAAATCAGTTCAATTTCAAATATTCCCTAGGGATCAAATTGATCATTAGATCATAAATTCAAACTGAAGGAAAATAATGACAAGATCAATCAAATTGGACATATTGCCAGTCTGCTCAAAAACTGAAGGCATTCAAAATCCCAGTACATAAGGTTGGATGACTAATTGTGCCAAGTGTCATATGAATGATTTTCCCAGAGGGACAAATGAGGAAATCCAAAAAAATCAATGTGCCATGAGGTTGACATTTCATGTGCTGATTTCCCCAGCTCCTTTTTCTCCATCTTTGCTATGCAGAAAGGAGTAGAAATGTCCTCTGACAGATGTCCACATAAGTAAGGATGGACTCACTCCCAGCTGAGTTGGAGGCACCAGATATTGCCATCTTGGTTTGACTCACTAGATGCCAACCATGTGCATGCAATTGGAAAGAAGAGGCATGGGAAGACATCTGGATAAGAAGTGGCAGAGATAACTCAGCTTATGAAAACTTAGTATTTTTGAACAAAGGACAGTGGTATAAAAAAGCTCCCAAGTCCCCAGGACTCTAGTTACTTTTTCACATTCAGGTTTTATGAAAAGTTCTCATTTTTATCCGTCTACCTCACTGCTATCTTTGACCAAAGAATGTCTTCCCCAGGATGACTGTGTGACTCAGTTGGTTAAGTGTCCAACTTCATCTCAGGTCACAATCTCACAGCTCGTGCGTTCGAGCCCTGTGTTGGGCTCTGTGCTGATGGCTAGCTCAGAGCCTGAAGCCTGTTTTGGATTCTGTGTCTCCCTCTCTCTCTGACCCTCCCTTGCTCACACTGTCTCTCCTCTTTCAGAAACAAGCAAAACATTTAAAAAAAAGAAAAAGAATGTCTTCCCCTAAAATAACCAACATATTTTTCAGTGACTCAGTGGCTCCAAGTCTCTGTATCTCAGAACTCCTGTGGATGTTCAATTCACTTACTTTTGTTAGGACTATTATTAGGTAGGAACTTCTCCCCTCCTCCATCTATTTACTCATCCAAAATGTTTCATTACTCAATGTCACCCCAAAGCAGAGTGAAGATTCTGGACCAGAGTGGTAAGTTGTGTAGCAAAGGGAAAAATAGATACAGATAAGATCATTGCCTCATAGGGGCGCCTGGGTGGCTTAGTCGGTTAAGCGTCCGACTTTCGCTTAGGTCATGATCTCGTGGTTCATGGGTTCGAGCCCCGCGTCGGGCTCTGTGCTGACTGCCAGCTCAGAGCCTGGAGCCTGTTTCCGAGTCTGTCACTCCGTCTCTCTCTGACCCTCCCCTGCTCACGCTGTCTCCCTCTCTCTCTCTTAGAAATAAATAAAACATTAAAAAAAAAAAAGACCATTGCCTCATAAATATCTCCCTTGGTGATAGTAACACTACCCACCCAACTTCATTCCTACTATATTTTAAAGCCCTTGCTGACATTTAGTGTCTGTGTTGAAATGCAGATGAATCTTATCTCCATCTTTTGAGTGGCCAAAAGTCCACCTTTAGGAGGAACAAGCATCTATTTTCTTTTTCTTTTTAATATTTTTTTTATTTATTTCTAGGAGAGACAGAGAGAGCGTGAGCAGGGGAGGGTCAGAGAGAGGGAGACACAGACTCTGAAACAGGCTCCAGGCTCTGAGCTGGCAGTCAGCAGAGAGCCCGACGCGGGGCTCGAACCCACAACCGCGAGATCATGACCTAAGCGAAAGTCGGACGCTTAATGGACTAAGCCACCCAGGCGCCCCGGAACAAGCATCTATTTTCAACTAGAGTTCAGTTTACTTCTGCTGTTCCAGCAGAGTTATTTTGCACCCATTTTACTTTTGAAAGTATCGTTTTTCAGAAGAAAAAAGTATGAGTGCTTATCAGGGGAAAAAAAGAAGAAAGGAACGAGTATAGGAAAAACTAATTTTATCTCTGGTGTCTTTTACACTGCTAGGAGAAGACAGCCTAGCAGTAGGGGAGAGTAGAGGAGAAAATGAACAAACAATGCCAAGCAACCAATCAAACACACACACACACACACACACACACACACACACAGAGCAGAGACTGAGGGGACCAGGTCCTCTATCTGTATCCAGAGAAGGAAGGAGCACCTGATGAGCAGCACTGCTGTAGCAGTGGAAGTGAAGCTGGCTGGTTAAACTCTACCTGATGGACAAAAAGTAGGGGCATGAGAGGCAAACTCTTTGGGGACACGTGTCTTGTGGAGAGGTCTGGAGTGAGTCAGCAGAGCTGGGATCCCTGACTGGCCTACAGGCGTAAATCTGTTTTTATCCCTGAGGCCTTAGAATTCAGGGCCTATTTTTTTCCCCCAAGAACACTGTTATTCATGGTGATTAAGTTCTGTAATTTCATTAGTGGAGTACTAAGCTTCAGATACACTGGGCTTAATTAGGCTTTTATGGGAAGGCCTAGGGAATTAACCACAATGTATAACACTGTTCATTTGAGAAAATGTATTTCCAGATACAAATACAACTCCACAAACTGACTTCTGGAATACCATCCCTTTGACACTCCTAGATGAGAACGGGGTCTGATCAATTTTTCTCAGCTCGGGCTGTGTGTCTGAACTACTGAGGAGCTTTTAAAATCATACTGTTACCTGGTCTCCACATCAAGAGATTCTACCTTAATTGCCCTGGGATGAGGCCTGGAAATAAGTATTTTTAAAAAGCTCCTTGCAGCAGGATTGAGAATCACCAGGCAAGAAAATTCTCCATGGATCTATTTTTGAATGAGTGGCACAGAAGGGTTTGTTTTCATTACAAAGAGGTCTTGTCTTCACAATAGGACCATTTCCCATTTCATTTTTCAACTGTTATTCAACCTGAAATAACTTCTTTAGCTGAGCCTTTTCAAAACACATACACGTGTGTAGTATAAAAATAAATACACTTTCTTGTCAAACATATGGTTATCTTTTAAAACACAGTATATTGTAGAAAAGGAAATAATAAATCCCAACATATTGACAACAGAAAATGTAATAAGAGACTAATTCTATATATCTGAGAGATTTCACTTCCTCGAAGTCCCACCTCCATCGGGATCCTGCACAATTTTAGGATAAATTTGAGTAATAAACCACTCCCTGAATGTCCTGGAGATACTCATTCAGCCCACAAACTCCTCAAAGTTCAAAAGGAAGGGCTGGCTGATTATAAGAGTCAGACTGTATGTAAGACAGACTTAACAGTATTACCTCCATTGGTGACATATAGACAATTTAGGCAAGCCCTGCGATGTCCCTTTCATCCTCAGTGTCATAAAGGAGGTGACTGAATGCTACTGGAGCAACATTACAACCACTCAGAGAGGTATTTTACTGGTTCCCTTACTTTCTCCTCCCCTCCCATGAAAATGTATTAGGTTATCCTCTGAAACAAATGTGCCTAGACAATAAAATTCCATGTGCTGAAGCCTATTCCCCCCACTGACTTTCATTCAGTTACTGCAAAAGTATAGAAAGGTGTTTTGTTTTGTTTTCTTCCTTTAAGATAAATTGTGAATGGTAAAGAAGAGGTAAGGTTCCTCCATCAGATGTCTTTATCCCATATTAGATGCCCATGATCTACGTTTGTTTGGTCTCAGGCAGAGTGTGGAAAATAAGTGAATACACTCATTCTTCCTGTTAGTATATACACATGTATGCATATTTCATGTCAAGTTATGAGGTCTACACATTTATATATTATATTTTAAACAGAATTCCATGAAATACTTCCATTTGTTCAGTGCTATATTCAGTTCTTAATATGACTGTAAATTTGGGGCACCTGAGTGGCTGAGTTAGATGAGTGTACAACTTCAGCTCAGGTCATGATCTCATAGTTTGTGAGTTCAAGCTCTACATCAGGCTCTGCGCTGACAGCTTGGAACCTGGAGCCTGTTTCGGATTCTGTGTCTCCCTCTCTCTCTGCGCTCCTCCCCCTGCTTATGCTCTGTTTCTCTCTCTCTCTCAAAAATAAACATTAAAAATTATTTTAAAATACAACTGTAAATTTTACAGAGTAAACAGTTACATCTAATTTTTATTATCCCTAAAACAGCCCCTTGAATAGTTACTTAGTGAAATTTTTAGGAACATAATAAACTTGTATGTGTGATTTATCTGATTTCAATTAGGGTCATTATGAAGAAGAATGATCCATTTGTTGAACAAATTTCTACTGGATAGCTACTATATGCCAGGCAGGATTGTAGGCATTGAGGATAGGCAAGTAAATGAGGAGTCAAAACTACCTGCCTTCATGGAACTTACATTCTAGTGAGAATTTACAGTCCTGTAGTAACATACAACGATGATCTTGAACCTGGGTCTAAAGTTTGTTTCTTGAACCAAACTTCAAACCAATATGCATCCAAGCTAAAACTGTCTGCTCTTTTCTATAGATACTAGAAAGAATGAGAGAGAATAAAGGGGTTGGTCAATGAAAATAAAATAATTTTGTAGGATAAGGAAACTAGAGCAGGTAGAAAACCAATGGGCTAAAAAAAATTGTCACAATACAAATGTCTCTAATGCTGTGAGTTGTAGGATCAAAGTTGGCTGCTCGAAACTAAAAATATTGAAAGCCAACCCATTTTTAAGTGTATTTGCTCAGTTTTAATGCACAAGTGTGCTTTAAAGAGCTCTATGGTGATCACTTCAATGCTGCATACACACTGTCTTACATACTAAGTTATGACTGTGAAAATAGAATGGGGAAAATAAATCTTTCCAAAGTGGACAGCCAAGTACAGGTCTAAACAGGGAGTATAAAGAAACCTTTGAAGGGTAAATAAATGGAAAATTAGGTGGGAAGGAGCATGCAGAGAGAAAACAGTACATTCAAAGACTAACTGAAATAATTTTGCCTAATAACATGAAGGGTGAGCGCTAACTGCTGGCAAGGAGCAGGCCAAACACAGGTGTTCCCGGGCAAGACAGAATGTGGCAGGGCCATCAAGCTGAGGAGAAAACAATGACCTTGTAGACTTCTGAGAGATGGAGGGAGTCTGTGATTATGAAATGCAAATCCTAATGAGATTTCCCAATGTGATTCGCTTTCAATACTTTAAATTTGCTTCCACCTACAAATACCAGTTTTTAAGACCATGATCAACAGGCCAAGAGAAACCATTCTCTCTCTCTAAGCCATGTCGGATTTAACACTCCTTATAACAACACAATCAATCCCTGGGAAGGGTTATCTATAAACTCCCATACACTCTTTGAGTTTCCTGGGGAAAATGTAAGGGATGCATGTTTTTTTCTTGCTTCTCTGGAGATGAAGATGGTTATATTGTAAAACTTGTCAGGGTGCTTGTACATGGGATTCTCAGTACAGTGAGAAAAAGTGCTACATTCTCGGTGATAAAACATCTTCCTCCCTAAAATGCTTATTATCAGAGTAACCGCTATCTTTCTGATAATGAAGACAAATGCATTCAAATACTGCACAAATCAAACTTTTTCTATGACTGAAACACAGATATGGATGGGGATTATATTACTCAAGATCTTAAAAATAAGTTATTTTTACAATATGTAGATGAAAACCATACCAATATATTCAATATAGAGAAGATTTAAATGGTTTGCCAATTCAGTGGAGTAGTTTCAGTTGGTAATTTGATTTAAAGCTAAAATTAATTTTCATCTTACTTTAAGAAAAATATGTGAGTTTCAAAGACTTAAATGTTGTATGAATTTCAAATATACCTTACAGAGAAAAAATACCTTAATATAAAACCTCATTTAAAAACTGTAACAAATTATACAAACCTAAAATGTAGGAAAATAGACACATTATTTTGGACAATTATATAAAAATTTTCTGCATTAATAAGGGTGAAAATATTTTGGAGTAGAAATGTTTTTTTTGTGATTCTATAATCTTTCTTATAACATGACATTTTAACATATTATAAATTGAGATAATTTCTTTAAACTATTTTAAGTATTGCAGCCTTAAAATAACTAAATAAAAATTGCTTTTGTGTAAGTATTCAGAAAATTTAAATTTTTCCATCATACATTTTTTATTCCTTGATGCCAAGAACTCATTCTTTTTTTTTTTTTTTTTAAGTTTATTTATTTATTTTGACAGACATAGCACATGAGCAGGTGAGGGTCAGAGAGAGAGAGGGAGAAAGAGGGAGAGAGAGAATCCCCAGCTGGCTTCACACTACCAGCTCAGAGCTCTACATGTGGCACAAACCCAGCAGCTGTGAGATCTTCACCTGAGCCAAAGGCAAGAGCTGGATGTTTAACTGAGGGGCCCAGGCACCCCATAATTCTTTTTGTGTTTGACCACTGCTGCACATTTTCCATTTTGCAATGGCTTCCTAAACCTAGGATGGATATACATCTTTGTGTGTCTGGAATAGTTCTATAGTTTTACTATAATTGTTAATTATATCATTAAAACTTCTATAATAATTCTGAAATAGAGGAACTGCATGAAAAAACTATGTTAGTCACTCAACCTAAAATACAAAAACTTTGTTATGTTGACAAATGTTTATAAAAGAAATCAGAATTATGATTTCTGTTTATCAACCTGGAAAATGGCAGATTATACATGCTTATGATATTATTAATATGAGCTACCATTTAGTGAGTGCTACAATTTGTAAACTGCCACGTTTCCCCCCATGATTATGCTACATATTATTATCCCTAATTTATAAAGAAGGAAAGTGGAGCTTGAAAAAGATAACTATCTGTCTCAAGGTCATATAGCTAGCAAGGAGTAGAATAGGAATTTGAAGTCAAGTCTATTTGATTCAAAAAGCCATACTGGCTTAGATGAATACTGTAAACACCTATTATAATATTAATGCTAGCAGTATTGTGAACGGATGCAGGCATAGGAGAATGGGAAAATATGCAGCTATTCTTCTTTCCTAAAGTCAAAAAAGCTTGGTGTGACTCCAACTGCATTAATTTCCATTTAGAGTTACCATTTCAGTTTCATAGCAAAAACTTAATCTAGGTACTTTTAAGTATTTGTTGTCATATTCAGCAATGTTCCTCCCATGTCTATTTCTCCTTAGGATCAAATCTAACCTCAGGGGTTTATACAGTGTGAAAACATTCATGGGGGGGGGGCAACATTGCACAACCTTGATCCATCCTGTGTTACCTTTCACTGAGATGTGTAATTATTCACTTATGGTCTTTATTAGAACCAATATCCACAGTATCTAAATTTACAAATCCTGACATGCCCACTGAATGAACAGCCCACCCTTTAAAATCCTTTCTTATTAGAGTTGATAACTCTTTGGATCTATGGCTCTTTTATTCTTTTGTTCTATGTATCTATTATCCTTTATTATCTTCGCAGACACTAGAAATATTTAGCTGCTCAAATATCCACACATATTATGACTGAGCTCTCAATGCCTTTGTCTCTCTGCACCCAATGATGCAGGGCAAACAAATATAATCTCTTCTACTCTTGGATCTCCATATTTAAAGAATATCTATTAACCTTTTCATTATCTTCCCAGACCAAAAAAGATGGAGGAACAGCAGAGTTACCTTTATAATGCACACTGGCTTCCAACATTCTTCCTTCTTTAACTATTGATCTTTTCCCTCAGCATGGAGCTTCTCATATAGAACTCAAAGACTATTCATTCAACTTTTCCCTATGCTACTACTGGATCTAAATTTTTGAATCTAAAATCACAAAATTTCCCACTTTTTTTGTTTTCTCATTCCACAGTGTCATAGCTGGGAGAGAACAAAAAACAAACAAAGAACAAAACTCTGGGATACAAATGAATGAAGGGCAAACAGATAATAATGCTAGTTAATATTTGAAAAGTATTGCCCATTCCCCAGAAGGTCATAGTAAAAGGATTGGATGATGAAGAATATTACAATAGAATAAAGCAAGAACGGAGAGAAGACCAAAAAAAAAAAAAAAAAAAAAAAAAAAAAAAAAAAAAANTCTGGGATACAAATGAATGAAGGGCAAACAGATAATAATGCTAGTTAATATTTGAAAAGTATTGCCCATTCCCCAGAAGGTCATAGTAAAAGGATAAAAAAAAAAAAAAAAAAAAAAAAAAAAAAAAAAAAAAAAAAAAAAAAAAAAAAAAAAAAAAAAAAAAAAAAAAAGGAAGAAAAATAAGAAGGGTGATCAGTTGATAAGGAAAAATAGAGAATAAGAATAAAGAATACAGTTGTAGTAAGAAATAGTAGAAAAGAGGAAGCAAACAAAAGGATGGATAAGAAGGGAGAGACGATATAAGAAGTGATGGAAAGGCATGGAAAAGAGACAGATGAGAGAATGGGGGAGAAGGAAACTTCAATGAAGCAAAACATGTAAGTGAGACAAAAAAAAGAAAGAAAAAAGAACATTTAGTTATCAAATTTCTAACTGGCACAAACAATACAACATGGCAGCCTCAATCACTCTTCCCACTCCTTCTGCTGCCTGTAGCATGTTTCCTGATCCTCAGCTTTACAGCCATCCAGTTTAAGTATACAAGCTAGGAAAGTATAGATATTACAATGTATAGCCTAAATTGCTGTTCCACATGAGATAACTACCCCCCCATTTTTTTTAGTGTTAAGTGAATCCCGGACACTTGTCTAAAGGGCTTGTGTACATTATCTCATTTACTTCTCATATCAACCTTGAGTGAGTGAGAGAAAGACAGGGAGAGAGAGACTATTCTTCCTACTTTACACATTAAGAAATTTTAGGCTTAGGGTGAATTTATCCAAAATGCAAAGCTAGCTGACAATGAAGCCAAAATCCAAACCAGACAATTCAACTCCAGATCTCCTGACTTCTTAACTGGTTAGCTGTTTTTTAATGTCCCAAATCATCTAATTAAGCAACTCACCTACCTTCCTTGAATTTTATCTGTAAGAGAGTAAGTAATACAATGTTTGATATAGTCCATGGTCTGGGCATTGTTATAGTTTTCTTTGGTGATGGATGCAAGTTTAAAGTTCCTTATTACAGTGGCCATGTTACTGGATCAACAGAATGAATGCTTATTAAAACAAATCATAGGCAACAAGCCATGTGTGGGTGCAATTAGGAGCGGTTACATTGTGGTCCTGAAGAGAAGTCATGTGTTTAAATCTGTGCAGGACCCAGCATATTTCCACAGAGGTGAATATCACGTGTGATGGGAGTAGAGAAATTGCAGAGTCCTGACACAGAAATGGGCTATGAATAGGAGGATAATTCTTATGCCACGAATTACAGCTGTTATTTATCCATCGTCAAGAAAGGCTCTTGAGGGGATTGTAGCCACACACCCAACATTTTTCTCAAAAAGAGATGAAAGAGACATTCTTACAGGTCAGGTGAAAAAAATAAAAGCCTAGAAGGATTTATGTGGTTTTCTCTGAGATACATCAGTGGCAATGTTATGAAAACTCCCTCAAAAGTTCATGACCCACCTTCAATGTGATTTTTTTCTCCCTGTGTCTTCCAACAAGCTCTAATTTGAATACATTGCTTTTATAACCCATATCTCATGACATATGGCTCCTTGAGAGCTTGGCTGGCCAAACATTCAGAGTCAGGAACTCCTGAATTTACCTTCCAAGCTATCATATTTGTCACCTTAGGCTCTCAAAGGCTCACTTTCCCCATCTGTAAAATGTGGATTACAGTAATTATTTATCCACAGTGTTCTTATCAGTATTACCTGAATTTGGTATGGAAAGTATTTGATATACTCAGTAGATTTCAACAATGATAAAAATAGTATTGATCATTCTTCTCTCGGTAGCCCCAGCACTTATATCTTGCAATAGCAAACTCTCACCAACTGTTTGCTAAATTAACAAGTCCTGCAATCTGGGAGTAAACATTGTATTATATGTATACACTGTTAATTAAAAATGACAAAGTAATGGTAGAATATAAAAACAGAAACAATGCTCTCAACTCACAGCAAGATTCACCACTTTTGGAAAGCAAACACCTACAAAACATCACTCTATAGTGCTTCTTCTTGGCTTGATGCTTCCTTCAGGATTTTAAAAAACTAAGACCAAAAACTAATGTTTAAGATGGTGGTAGCTCCAGGAATCCACAAGTCTCCTGGTATCTAAGAGAAATCTCAGAATGATTATTTCAATAAAATTATAAACCAATAATCAGGTCCTTGAATGATTTACTTTCACTCTGGTCAGAAAATCTTATCAAGAGCTTCTGCAAAATAGATTTGTTCTTTACCATTCCTCTTCTGACATAAATCAATGACTAACTTAAGCTTAGTGAACTCAATGTGTTGTATTGCTAATAGACACACACACACACACACACACACACACACACACCCCGTTTTGAACAAACCTATTCTGTCGAACATAAGACTAAAACTACATCGCATATATCTACTAAAATTGAAAACCAAATGACTACGTAATTAAAGAGCAAAAACGATGTTACTGTTAATGGTGCATCAAACAGGTTTTTTGGTAAGTCATAGAACTTTGTTTATATCTCGTTCAAAGAGTCATCTGCGTCGACTTAAAACTATTTGGACTTCTTTTCACCTCTGAGAGTCTATGAAAGTCCTGATTTAGATGTGGACAAAGCACAACTGAAAAACTCAAAGAAAGCATTTTTCCCCTCACCAACCAAGACAGCTGGATATTAAGACTATTTCCAGCTGTGCTGCTTATTGCAAAATTTTAAGGCATTTTATTTTCTCAATCTTTGTGTAATTTGTCACTCCCAAAATTAGGCTCCTTATTAATCATCTCTGCACATTTTCTAGTTTTAAAATACTGTGTTTTTCCACACTCTCTCTCATAATTGCATGTGGTGTTGTGAATCCACTAATATGTCATCAATATGTCACCATGGCATGTCCTTTATTAGGGTAGGAGCATGCACTAAATTGCTTTGATGATCAGAAAAGCTGAAACACATCATCCAACATGCAACAATTTCAGCATTTGAAAATTATTACTTTGACAAAGCTGTACTTCGTCAAACTAGAGGACAAAATTATGCACTAGGAACACTGATGAAAGTATTTTTTTGTTGTGTATGTCGATTTACTGTGATTCAAGTTTATAAGAAAGATATCTTTTATACTCTCATAATTAAAGTCACAGTAGAAGAGGAGACTATCACAGATAGTTAGATTTTAGTTCTTATTCCCTTGGAAAGATCATGTCACATTATTCACTTCTTTGTTTTCAGTTGTAACAATGCGTGGAAATACAACATGGTTCTCTCTTATCCACGTCTTTTCAATTTTTCCATGCAAGGCTTATTTAAGGTCTTGGAAGACAGATTGTTTACAGAGCAGAGGCAGTATTGCCAAATATAGGCTGCAGTGCTTTGCATCTCATAAATTTAACAATGAGCTGCTCAACCAAGAAGAAGGAATTCCATTTATGAAAGGCCATCTGCATCGCAGGTCTCTTAATTGAGCCAATCCTTCTTCCCCACCCTCTGAGGAAAAGACATCTTCATATAGAGGTTAGTTTGTGGCTAACAAGGTCCTCAAATAATGATGCTTGACTAGATTTTCTTTCAATTAAATAATAAATTCAAAATAACTGTGAGTCCGTGTCAGCTGATCAAAAGGGATGTATGGTTTCAGAAATGTCAGTTTTAAGACTGGTTAGGGGCTAATTTCTCCAAAGTGTTGATTTGGTTCTTTTCTCTTGTAAGAATGTATAGAATGATAACCCAGCTGTGCCCTAACCATATGTTCAGATTCACACAAAAGTCAAATCAGCTTTCTTTTTCTAAATTACTTCCCCCCTTGATGTATGGACCTTATTTATAACCTCCCTTTGTGCAGCCATAACACTATCACATAGGGCTTAGTTTCTGAAAACCATAGCAATTGCCTGAAAATTGATTTGATGTCTTTTGCCCATCCCTCCCTTCGGCCCCTGAAGACATTTTAATATGAGCCATGACATTATGATGGATGAAATCTGGCATTTTACTGTAGCAATGCTACTCCCATGTGGAAAATAGCAGCTTGTTCAAAAGCTGGTCTTCCAGCCAGATTTAGGATATACAGTAAGACACATTTCCAATCTTCCCCATTTTCTTTCCTTTCAAAATATCTTCCCAAACTTCTCTGGGTTATCAAATTCTCTAGATGTGACAGGTTGAGGCTGGTATGACATAATGAGAGTGATAAGTATGTCATTAAGAGACAGGGTTAATTGTGAATAGGCAACAATCTAGATATTTTAACACAAAATAATTTTCCAATACAAGTTCTACTCTGCCAAAATACCAAATTTTTGCTTATTTGTGAAATAATTTCACCTTTTAAAGATAAATTGTAAGGCTGAAACTATGCAAGTAGAACAGACTGAAAAAACTCATGAGCTTATTTAATAAGGCACATGTTCTTATTTATACATTACAATCTATTTTTTAACTTTAATGTTAACTATCACAGTCAACTGCTTCAAGGATAATAAATACAACTGTATTTATAAATCTCCTGATCAAAAGGGAAAATAAAGCTATTTAAGATGCCACCAATGTGTGTAATTTCTATTACTTATATTTAATCACAGGTATATCATGGGCCTTGGTGTTGTAACTGTATGGGGTTGTAGGACATATCTGGAGATGATTAGCTGCAACCAGGTTTCTATTTACTCTCAGCATTCTGTATAGATGCAAAGCCCCTATAAAAAGGAAATGGTTGTCATACAGAAAATGTGGAAATATATTGTATATAAAGCATTAGTATTTGAATTCAAGTAACTAGTGTTTATGTTCTTCACCAGTAGAATTCAATACTTATTTGAAGGCCTGTAGCAAGCAGCTGATTTTGCAGTGAAGAAGGAAGCAGGAGTGGGGGTGGTTGCTGACTTCAGGGGGCTCAGTCCCCAAGTGCTACCCCAATGCTCTCAGTCCTTCTCTACCTCTGTTCTCAGGTCCCCACACCCTTCCATGTTTAAAACAAGGTAATCATTGTCAATAAACAGATAACCCTGTGAATTATGTAGCCACACTCATAATTTTAATATTCATAGGACATTGAACTGAAGGTAAAATCTGGTTCATGACACTGACATTTTGTATCAGTCCAGTTTACTTTTGTGCATTAATTTGACTTAATTTACTTTCTAGTTTCACTTTTATTTTGTTCACTTTTTGCAGCTACCTCCTTCAAATTCCTTTGACAACCTGAGAATGTCTTGCAGCTGAACGTAATATTAATTACATTTCAAAGCAAACCTTTATTCATTTGGGGACAATCTGTGAAACAGAAATCTGTGACTGAAGCTGCTGCCAAGCCAATTACTGCAAAATAACTCAAATATGCCTCGACAGATTGCATTTTTCCTATTGTTAGATTGTTTATTCGTAGATCAAAAGTCTACATTTGCTTTAATTAAAATGAACTAACTCACATAGTTAAATATATCATCCGTTCCTTGGAACCATATATGGATTTATGTATAGACAGAGTGCACTAATAAAAGTCTCTGGATTTTTTTCTAACTGTGTAATTCTGTTTCTTTTTTTCTAGATATTTCCAGGCTTTATGTCAAAGCATTTTATGTATGAACAAGTCAGAGAAGAAAGAACTAATAAGCACTGAAGACCAGAGAGCAAGGAAATTATTCAGTGCTCAAAGAAACTCACCCTAGACATGCATCACATTGCATCACACATGCAGAAGAGACTGGTGAACTCCATCAGGTTCAGGATAAGCACTTGATGTTCAGATGCTTATCTGAACTTTATATGAATGATCCAGGTTTCTTAGTTCCAAAATACAAACCTGAGAATTGCTATTGTTACTGTTGTTATTATTACTTTCTAAAGCTCACAAAACACTGTACTATGGAATTTTAGAAATGTCCCTTTCTGTTTAGGAGATGAAATAACATCAATCAACATACTGCTGTACAAAAGAATTAATTTTTAAATTTTAACAGTTATGAGATATATATATTTAAAGCCTTTCATACACTGTCATTGCATTTTTGTGTTTTTGCAATTCTGCCATTCAGAAGTAAAAAGGTGGCTTTGTAGCCCCAAATATCACCATCTTTTAATTCTTGTCTAAGTCTATATTTAGATTTATATATATAAAGAAGCACATTTAAAGCCCATAAAGGATCTGTAACATAACTATCAGCTTAAAGGCCCTCTTTGCCTTTAACAGTATCTGACAAAATGACTTCTCTTTTACTTCAGGGGGTTCTGATAACACTTAAGGAGAAATGTGAGCATCTCCCTTCGGCAGGAGAAGAATCTCATGGGCACAGGCTGTGAGAAGTTTGATCTTTGAACAAGTGTGGCACCAGCCAGGGGAAGAACAATGGAGAGTGCGTGAACAACCCAAACTGGGCTAGAAAAACGCAGACTCAGTAGTTTCCTCCTCTGAGTACCCTTTTAGGAACCCCAGATCACAGTCAGGTCCTGTTCGCTGGTACAGTGGGTGAGAAAGAAAAGTGTTTTCAAATACACACTGCCCTGGCTCTCAGCACTGCAGATCAAGAGTGTCTCTGAGCTCCTTGGCTTCAGTGAATTTCAATAATCTGCATCTACTGGCTACATTGTTCCTCTTCTATTTCTGTAGATTGTGACAAAGTCACTGGTCAATAGAAGGTTGGCTGTCTATCAAATTGTTCTGTTCTGGGCTTTTTCTCCCTCCTAGCACCATATCACACTCAGAAATGATCTGTACTCCCATTCTCAGGGCATGATGTGAGTTCCACTCAAGCAGAAATGATTGAGTCATCTTTCTCTCCCTCCCTTCTCTGACATAAGGGAGAAGGTCAGCTCAGGCTGCCACAGTGAAATACCGCAGACTGGGTGGCTTCAACAACCAAAGTGCATTCCTCATAGTTCTGGAGGCTGGGAAGTCCAAGATCAAGGAGCCAGCATGGTTGAGTTCTGGTGAGAACTTTCTTCTTGGCATGCAGTCACTTTCTTGGTGTGTCCTCACATGGCTGAGAGAAAGCCAGTTGTGATTTCTTCTTCATATAAGGACTCTAACTCATCATGGAAGCCTCACTCTCATGACTTCACTTCCCAAAGGCCTCAATTCCAAATACCATTACTTTTGGGGTGCTCTGACATACAAATTTGGGGTGGGGGGCCCTAACATTCAGTCTACAACAAGAGCTATTTTTGTTCTACACCCTTCTGACTAGGGTTGCTCACCTAGAGCAACCACACAGAGATTCAGCATACTTCACTTCTGACACTAGCCACATTTATCTGCTGGATCTGTACCCTCACTCCTCTCTCTCTGCACCTACAAAATTGGAAGGGGACTTTACGTCACAAGTAAGCCACTCAGACGTTTGAAATCTGTAACTCAGGTCTAAGTATTTCTGACCACAGGCATTGACAGAACTCTGATATGTGTGTTTCCGGTGATTAATGAGCTATAAGTGCTATTCAACAATACAGAATAGAATTCCAAGAGTAATTCTTCTATTTGGCAAAAGAAATGATTGAACTATCAGCCAACTTGGAAATATGACAATATTTTAAAAGTAATAATCCCTATCCTATACAGATTGCTAAAGAATGTGAAACATGTTTGGCTATGAATAACCTTTCCCTTCAGAATGGCTATCACTCTTTAAAAATCCATGTTACGTTACAGAATCCTGGGGAAAGAATAAAAAATTGAGAAGGTCACAAATAATTAATCTTAGTTTCAGAGGGCTCACCTTTCTAGAATACATATTTACATGTGTATGTGTGTAGCAGCCTTGGGCTTGCACTGCTCAGGTCCCCCTTTCAAGAGAGAACCTGCTGCACCAAGAGTAGTTATTCAGGATCCACGCCCCGGATTGAGACTGAGGCCCCAGTCTCCCTAGGCTGTCCCTAGCCAATGACTGTGCTGGGTACGAGTATTGGAGTACAGCCATAAGGAGCTCTTGTAAGAGACAACCTTTATTCTGGAGCTTACCGTCAGCTTAGCAAGACTTTCTCAGAGTTGTGTTATAGTTCCTCCCCTCTCTTTCCTTCACAAATGTCACACCAACGTTGTCACTTCTGCACCTTTTCTCCTTTACCCTTCACAAAGGTATATGCTAATGAATTCCTTCTTGGCATGGATTTTGCAAAGGACCAGAGTCAACGCAGTATGTGTATCCATATGTATACATCCTCATACAGATGCAAAAACACATGTGTCAACACATGCATACACATTTACATTTTTACAAACACATGGATACAGTTTTAGATACACAGATACATAGATATAGACATATACACACATAAAAACACACATTTTTAACCCAGTGGCCTACATTTCAAAAGGTAACTGACATTAAACAGATATGCTAAGAGTACATTAAAGACAATATGATTTTTCTTCCACTCTCTTGATAAAGATTCTTACTGACAGGCAAGAAAGCATTCTCACATATGTGTTAAGTGGGTAACCATAATACTTATGAATGGCATGATTGCTTATACTAAGAAAGGGCAAAGTCAAAACTAAACTTAAAACTGTGGTTTATAGAACTAATGCATCCATTCAATTAAAAAGTCTGGTTTTTGGTCTAATAGGTAGGAATTGATAGAAAATATTTATTTTCCAGTTTTATACTGCAATTTTTGATGTTATACGGATTCCATCTTCTATGAATAATCTTTTATAAGAATGTTACCAAGGACTAAGCCTGCCCTAGAATAAGAATGATATTTATTTTCACCCAAACAGAAGTTGACATTTATCAAATTACTTTTAAGATTCTTTCAATACATCTTCCTTGGGCATTGATACATTTCAGGCTAGTCATGGCATTTTCAGTACATTTCTTTGATGGTATGTTGATGACTATCAACTTTTTGATTGAAAAATCTATGATTTGGGAACTACAGTATGTTGAAATTTCTGAAACTAGTCTAGACATATAGTTTCAAATGAGATATTTGGGGAAGATCTTTAGATATAACATAATATATCTGTGTTTTAGAGTGATGTTTACTTTATGCCTAATTAAAAATATTTCTATGACTTGAAGATTGATGTAAGGGTCAATTTCCATGATATATTTAAAAGTACATTTTTATATAAATGTAGTGAATTGATTCATCTGCCTGAATACATGCCATATTATACACTCTTTTATTCCAGAATGTCTCATTTACCTTTTTAAAACCAATTACATGAACATCTAGTCAAATTTGTAGGATTAAAATAATTTTTATAGAATTCAATATTGTAATGAAGGAAAGAGTGCATTAAGCAGAATAACTCTTTTTTAAAATCTGAATTTCTCAGGGTTTTTCCAGCACTCTTAATTCAACAGTCATGACTAGAGTCTGGAAAATTCGATCAGTATTAATCAGAAACATGTAGTTCATATGTTGACTAGGAAATATACTTTCTTCAAAATACACTTTTTAAAAACAAGAAGCATAATATATTTCATGTTATTTCACACGTTAAGTGCCAAAAGATCTAAAAGGAACAGGAACTCTTTCAATGCTTGTTGAAGCAGAAATTAAAAGTTGTACTGAAGTATTTACACAAAAGTAAACTTGTTGTCTTTAAGTCTTTTACTGATGCAGCTATGAAAGGAAAATATTACATGTTTTCTTTTTCATGTATTTTATTGAAAATTAGATTATGTCTACATGTTGGCAAATGATAATTGCTTGAAATTAAATAGAGTTAAACAGAAAACATGGGAGAGAAAATAACATCATGAGAACTGTCCTTTCCCTGCTTGCCTTGTTGTTGACCTCCAAGGCTTTGATGTGTTCTTAACTAACTCTGAGAAGCAGCACATTCAGGCTGGTTGTTCAAGTTGATGAGGTGAGCTAGTACATGTAGATTATAAAACATCTGCACTTTTTTTTGAGAGAGAGAAAGAGCATATTTTAAAAGGATAAAACCCTAAAGCTCTCTCATCCTGAACTTCAAACAGTTCTTCAGAAATCAAATGAAACATAGGAGTATCATAGCCCATAAATTTATCATTTTTTTGAAGTTACTGATAATAGTTATGGGAGCCAATCATGGGATATTTAGAAGTTCTGGAGAAAAATGATGTCACCAGTTTCCTTATCTATGCTAGGAGCATACGCCCTCTGTAGCTGAGGATACTTAGACAAATGCTGCTAGTAACATACACTTTCTGGAACAATGTGCACTGGAAAGCAAAGAAGCTAAAGAGTTTGAGCAAATGGGATTGGGAACGTAATGGCCCAGGCATAGATTCCAAAGACAACGGTTGTGTCCTATTATACATCAGAATCATTCAAATATCTAGTGATTTGGTGAACTTTCTCATGATGGACAAGAATCCAAAGTAGAGTAAGTTAAGCAAAAATAGCTATGAATCTCTACTTCTACTCAACATTTAAAATAAGTCTGAAGTCCTCTATCAAACATTATTTAAACACTGTTATGGACCAAATGTTTATGTTACCCCCAAATACCTATGTTGATGTTCTGGAGAAGTGCCTGTGGGAGGTAATTACAGTTAGTTGAAGTCATGAAGGTGGGGTGTTTATGATGGGATCAGTGCCCTTAGAAGACGACACAACAGGGAACTTGCTCTGTCTCCTGCTCTTCACCATATGAGAACAGTTAGAAGCCAAACATCTGCAAGCCAGGAAGAGAGCTCTTACTAGAAACCAAATAGGTCAGTACCTTGATCTTGGATTTCCAACCTCTACAACCAAAAGAAATATGTTTTTGTTTTTTAAGCTACTCGGTCTAAGCCATTTTGTTATAGCAGCCAAAGCTAATGCGTACACTTTTTTCTCCCCTTTGGTTCATCTGTGTATTTTTTTTTCACTATTATTTAAACTAAAAAAAAAAAAAAACACATACTGTTAAGTTCCAACCATATTGTGAATAATCCTACTGTAGTGAAACTTAAAAACAACAGTCTGATTTTGGAAACATAACACAGCCCTGATTTATGTAAGTTTCTAAGGGACAGGGAAAGAAGTAAACATCAAAAGGAGTGAACATGCATATTCCATGTATTATACTCTTAAAAAAATCTACAATCCTCATCAAGAAGGCATGCAGTTTTAGAAGGGATCCACATGGAAAACTGGTTAGGGATAAAAAACAGCTTTGCCATTCAATCAATTTTAATGGAATGATGGATATTTTGGCCAGATCTTCCTCACATCCACAGGACATTTCCTGGACAGTCTCTTGGCTCTTGTAGTAAGTCTACATTTTACCCCAAACCTACTTCACTAAGTCACCTAAAACCAGGTGACTTCTACACAAAAATAAAAGGATACTTTTCTCTGTAATTCTTAATCTGGAATTTTTTTTTATTTTTTCTTGATTTATTTGTTTACATTTATCTTGCAATAGTCTAAGCTGAGTATGCTATTTCAGATTCTTCATATAAAAGACAGTCAATACAGCAAAGACTTGCTGAACAAAGAGGTAATGTGTTGTTTCACATACTATATACTGTAAGAGAACACTGGAAGAGTAAATATTCAATCTGTGAACTATGAAGGTTTCCAAGAACATTTGGAATGAAAGAAATTCAAAATCAGTTGACACAAAATCAATAATCAAACAAAAAAATTAAAAGAAACTTTTCCTATGCTGAAAACAATTAATAAATAAAACCTTTTATTGAGTTCGGCAAAACCAATGAGGGGAAACGTACAACTGTTCATACTGGAAAAATCTGTGAGTTCTAGGAATAAAGATTTCTACACACTTAGGTGTTAAAATACACACACACACACACACACGATTAAATGCTAAAATTAGATTGTCCTGTTTTCCCTCAAAAGTGTAAAAATATAAATTAAACTGCCTCAAAGTCTCCAAAATATGGAATATGAATACAGAGCAGACTCAGTTTCAAAGCAAGGAACATAGTGATCTAAAAACGTTACATTATGCTAAGATGTCATCTGTGTTTAAAAGTAACTGAAAATAACAAAATGAGAGTTTTAATCATAAAACAAAACACAAAAATACTTAAATAGAACTCACTACATATCAGCCCCTATTCCAAAGACTTTATATGTATTGACTCATGTAATTTTTGCAACAAACCAGTGAAATAAGTACTATTTTTATTTTAACAGCAGGTGTGTCCAATTTCAGGAAAGGTTAAATAACCAAAGCCACACTGGAAGTAGGATTTAATCTAGGCATTCTGGCTCCAGAATCTACACTAAGATACAGTGTTTGAGTACTGGTATTGCAGGAAAAAACAAAGTTTGAAGATGCACTCCACCCAAATGAAAGGTGAACTGAAACTAGGGACTTAATTCTGTGAAATTTGGAAATACAAAGAACACTGATCTGACCTTACTTTTGACAAAAGTATTTTGAGTCTGGGGAAAAATGTAGGTACTAGGAAAACTGAAAAGTGGGAATTCTGTAAACAAAGTTAACACAGATTATTTTAAGGATTAAAATTACTGATTGCACTACTCTCCTAGTTTTCTGTATTTTTAAGTTTGTGTTGGTTAGACATGATTCCCTTTATAATAGTAAAAATAAACTCAACTTTTACAACATGACAGTTAAACTCTTTTGATATGCCTTACTATTTGTGTGATTTGCATTTTACTGTTGCCTTTGTGTTGGAATCATAGGAGACGTTGAAAGGATTAGCATATATTAAATTTGTTAAACTATTAATTCTGATAGAGTTGGTCCCTCTGTACCCATCTTAGGTTATCTGATGTCGAAGAAATATAGTAGCCACTTTTCCTGACCTGACCAGATACTATGGGAATAAAGCATAGCACAGGTGTCTATCTGTGGAAGAATTAATATTTTTTGTTTTTTGAAATTGTTATTTGTTTCCCTATTTTGAGTTGTTTTATATACATGCAACAAGATCAAAGCCACTGTGCAGGTGGAAATACTGGAATTTTTTCAAACTTGTTAGATTAACTGGACTTTCTCCTATTGCCCATCTCTTCAGAAAATGAGCAGAGCATATGACCAACTGATCTGAACCTATACTCATTTTTGCAACAACAACAACAACAAAAAGCCACATGTAACCTCAGAACAGGATTTATAGCCTTGACTGTTCTGATAGGAGTCTTATTATCTTATTGTTAGATTCAAAAGACTTCTACAGAGGTTAGTTCCTTCCCCTTAGTGCTTTCCTGGAACAAGTTGTGATAGGGTCCCAACACGATTGAATGTCATTCAACATGTGGGGAAATAAGTTCTACTGACATAAATGGGTTAGAAAAAAGCTTAGGAAGGAAAGCCACCACCACAGGGTGAAAGCACCTGAGGTTAGCTAGTGAGATACCGTAATGAGATCACAAGTAACTTGTTATATCATCTGCAGGCAATTACTTTCCATCTGATGCCAATACACATATTGTGCTTTGATCACAAACTCCACTTGCCCCCCAGACCCCTTGCTTCTTTCACACACACTAATGTGATTGTTTTCTCCATGTTCACATGTGTAAGATCTTGTTTTCTTCACGTTCACCATGAGGGTAATATCTTGTGAGCTCAATAAACAGAGATGAAACCCCTGTTTGGGGTTCTTGCCTCCTCCCAGACATTAGCCTCTCTCATATTCACCTCTGTGTCTGCTCTCTTCCTGGTCAAGAGAGAACTCCAGACTCAGTTTGCAAAACAAAGACCTATAAATGGATGAAAGGTGATACCTGAGAAATGCACTATTTTTGAATGGGTGCAGATGGACAGATGCTACATGATGCTTCCTATCCTGCAGAGATGGTGTTAACTGGAGAGTCTGTCTAAAATAACACTTAGAGTGCTCAATATACTAATTTTATGAGAATTAGTAAGGGAATGAGTAAACCTATCAGGTGAAGAAAGGTCTAAATTTTCATTAGTATCTTACATCTGAACTGGACCTTTCCAATATACCTAGAAGAGAGGCAAAATAAAAGCCTTGTATCTCTTTGTGCATAAATAATTTCTTCCTGATCTTAAGCCCTGCTTGTACATAAATGCTTGAAGTAACTTCCTTCACTGTTCCTTTTGAAAATTCTAACTCAGCTTGATTCAAACAATGGGCATCTTTTCTGATGAGACTATTTCTCTGCAAAATCTAAAATACGGTTATTAATGAATATTGTATTAGCATCTCTCTGTAATTTAAAGTCCTTGCATACTTTTTGCAAAGTCTGGAAGATGGGAGGAAATTATATATAAAAAGTGTGTGTGTGTACATGTATACACACATATGTGTGTATGTATATATGTATACATATATATGTGTATGGAATAATATATGTATTTATACATACAGATGGGTAAATGTATATATTTTAAACAAAATTATACAGAATTTCATACTTTAAATATTGTACATAATACAGGGGCACCTGGATGGCTCAGTTGGTTGAGCATCTGGCTTGGGCTCAGGTCATGATCTCACGGCTCATGGGTTCGAGTCCTGTGTTGGGCTCTGTGCTGACAGCCAGTACACAGCCTGGAGCCTGTTTCAGATTCTGTATCTCCCTCTCTCTCTGACCCTCCCCTGCTCATGCTGTCTCTCTCTCAGAAATAAAACATAAAAAATTTAAAAACACTGCACATAAGAGTATATGTATGATTACATTACAGAACAAAGATACATTCATACAGTAGCATAAACAAGAAGTCACCTCACTAGCAAAGAAGAATCTTAACAATTAAAAGCCTATTAATGTCAAAGTATACATGCTAATTAAAGGCAGCAGTATGTTATATAGATAGCACAAGAAAATTTCAGGCAGATGTCTAAGTTCAAAAATTATATCTAAACAGCATCCTACTCTACAGGTTTAGCCCAGGGCTTTGCACAGTGAAGAAAGGCAATACAATTATGTGCTTCTAATATGTGAGAACAGACATCAGGGGCCAGGAAACCAACCCTAGGTAACCTCAGTCTAAGGGGATGAGAGGTGGTAGATAGAAAGCATCCTTCCCAGGGAGGTACATGTGATTAGGAAACAAGAAATACATATATATATATATATATATTTTTTTTTTTTTTCAAGAGCAGGTGGGAGACTCTGGCTGCAACATGCAACAGGAACCTAGACAAAACATATGTATTTCTATACTGTGGAGCTGGTAGAAAGCAAGAGCACTCTTCAAGGGCTAAAGAGCAAACAAAAAAAACAGCACAGGGAAGAAAAATAAACAAAATAAAAACCATGAAATACAAGAACAAAACCCAACAATATGTTGTTTGTAAGACATAAAACTAAAATATAAGGAAACATAAATTTTAAATGTAAAAGGATAGAAACAGAATATCAATCCACGATAAGTGGGTATAGCTACCTTCCTATAAAATAACCTTAAATATAAAATCCATTATTTAAGGCAAAAAATCTCATGCCAGCCAATTTAACTATGTTAAATTTCAAGACCCTAAAGTATTCTAAAAATAGATATAGGAAAAACTTATATAAGAAGAAATGGTCAAAACCAGCATCATAATGAAAGATTTCTACATCTTTGAAAAATTATCAGTAGGCTAAACAGAGAATCAAGGATGCTATAAAATATTTGACTATTATCAGATTTATTATTAGCATGACTGAGCTCATGTATCTACTTATAACCCTGTATCCAACTATACATATTTTCCCAAGCAAAGATGGATATGCTTTTATGTTTATTTTTAGAGAGAGACAGAGACAGAGTGTGGGTGGGGGAGGAGCAGTGAAAGAGGGAGACAAAGAATCTGAAGCAGGCTTCAGACACTGAGCTGTCAGCACAGGGCTCCATGCAGGGTTTGAACTGAGAAACCACAAGATAATGACCTAAACTGAAGTTGGACACTTAACTGACTGAGCCACTCAGGCACCCCAAGGTGGATATTTTTCAATGACCATTTGCATAACACAGAATAAGTCAATAAATCTCAAAAAAAAAAAAAAAAAAAGGCACAGATGAGAACCACAGTGCAATTAAGTTTAAAATCAATAACAAAAGTGAACACTTAAGAAACAGTTAAGAATTTTAGACCATGTAAATATATAACTTACTAGGACAATAAATAATCGTAAGTTTTAAAACACTTTCAATTTTAACTATATTAAAAATAAGATTAAATTTGTGAAAAAGTCAAAACAGGATTTCAAAGAATATTTAGGCCTCTTAATATCTACATGTTAAGGAATGAAGGTTAAAAACGAATGAGTTATAAAGTTAGGATATCAATAAAAATACAAAGAAAGTGGAATGAGGGAAAAATGAGAACAAAATTAAAGAACATAAAACTAACCACACAAGAGCACTGATCAAGAGAGTAAAAAATTGATATTTTAAAAAGACTAATAAAATAGACAAGTCTCTGTGAGATTGCTAAGGAAAAAAGAAAAAGACCCAAATCAACAGCTTTAGGGATGAAAAAAAAAACACGAAACATAAGCCATATACAGAAATCATAAAGATTGAAGGCATTTCCAGTTTCTTCGTAAGGCATTACTAGATGATAATAATTAATTATCTTGCTATAGACAACCTAAAGAGCCTGAAAGAATTTTTTTAAAACAATTATTAAATAGTATCCATGGTCTAACAAAACAGTGACAGATTTCCAGGCAGGAATTCAGAGATGCTAAGCATCTCAAAAAGGTGAGCTGGGACACGGCATTTCCCAGAGTATGCCAGGCCAGGAAGAGCAGAGTCGAGTCTTGGCACCTTGTTCCTAATGGTTTGAGGCAATGGGACAGAATCGTTGGGATCTCTGGGGCTAAGAATCTCTCCAAGTCCCTTCTCTGGTGTGCTTCCTCCACCTTAGAGTACAACCAAGAGCTACGGATTTTACCCTGGGACAACGTGTCTGTCTCGGGAAGCATGCAAAGGTAAGACCTACTTGATGGATACTAGATGCTGAAGCAATCAGAAATCTTATAGTGACCTAAAAATCTATAGTTTCAATGTTCCATAGTTTATTAGTGATATCCATTTAGACTGCTTTGTTTTCACTATTACAAACAATGTACAATGGATTTCTTCATTTTGCCTATACACTAAGATACAATTTTTCTAAATACCTCAAAGTGGAATTGTTGGATTATAGAAAGAGCAAAAAAGAGTAAGCATATTTAAAATTTAAGAATCCTCAATATATACTAATATAGAAAATAACTAATTAAGTACATTCTCATCTATACTTGATGTTATTGAACATTTGAAATTTTAAAATATGATAGAATAAAAATTTCCTCTCATGGTTTTGATTGTAATTCCTTGATTACTTGAGAATATGCTATTGTTTATTTTTATTGGTGTTATTGTTTCTTGTCTACATATGCTATTATTTCATTTCCTGTTTGAGCATATGTTGCTACTTTTATTATTATTTTTTGTTTGTTTTCTATTTGTGCTATTCTTTTAATTTCCCATGAGCTGTCTGATCATAGTAAAATATTCCTTTGTGACTTTTAAGTTTCATGTCATATTTTATGAGTTTTCCTATCCCAAATTTGTAAATATAATTTTGTCCTTACAATTTTAATAGTTTTTGAGATATTTAAAAGAACATAAATTCATCTTTAGGATTAGATACAGTGTCTGAAAGATTTTTTTAGTATTTTGAAAAAACAATGTAAGTCCATCTTATTTTTCTAAAGCTATAGTCATGTGTGCTAACGCCATCAATTCAATGATCTGCCCTATCACCATTGATTTGAAAATGGTACCTGTATCACATGCTAAATTATCACACATACACACATTGAACAATCATAGGTTGTTTTATACTATCGAGTGCACTCTGTTCCATTGGGTGAATTAATTGTTCTATTTCTGTCCTAACACCAGATTGTTTAGATAGTTTTGTAATATGATTTTTTAGAGTGTCCAAAGGAAAATCTAGTAAACATACGTAATGTCTTCAAGGCCACCATATATCCATATATATCTATGTATATAGATGTATGGATACATAGATTCTTCTTTGAAAAAACACATTATAGGTTTTGACTTTTTGTATATATCTATACACACAGATATAAATACATATATACACATAGAATATATATGTAAACAGAGAATACATACTTTATTACTATACTGTCTTAATTAGTTTCAAACAAATTTACATAGGCGTTTGTGCATTTCCTCCTATATTTCTTCCTCACCTTCAAGAGTGTCTTGAGCACTCTTGGTCTTTTATAATTTTTAGAATACTTTCATAAGTTTAAACGCATACATGAGTACATACACAGGAGTTCTAACTGAAATCACAGTCAATATATACAAAGTGATTTAGGAAAAACTGACATAATTTGGATTACTGAGCTTCCCAATATATGGTCAATTCTCTGATGATTTAGGTCTTCTTTGATTTTTTTCAATAATGCTATTTAAGTTTCTGTATCAAAGTCTTCTATATAATTTATTGTACTTTATCTTATATTTGGGAGCTCAAATTGTATCTTATATATTTTGTCACATTCTATGTATTTTATTTAATGTTTTTTTACATTTATTTATTATTGAGAAACAGAGAGACACAGAGCACAAACAGGGTAGGGGCAGAGAGAGGAGGAGACACAGAATCGGAAGCAAGCTCCAGGCTCTGAGCTGTCAGCACAGAGCCCAATGTGGGCCCCGAACCCTCAAACCACAAGATCATGACCTGAGCCGAAGTTGGACGCTCAACCAACTGAGCCACTCAGGTGCCCCTATTTATTTCTGAAATATAAGTAATTTTTATATTATCTGACAAACTAAATTACTTCAAATAAGAGATTATTTTATGATACAATCACATCTACTTGCACATAGATTTTAACATACTTTAAAATCTCTATAACTTTGATTTTTCTGTCTTATTACAGTAACTACATGGTCACTAAGTGTTGAAATGCAGCAATTAAAAAATATCTCCAAGAAGTTGCTACCCTGAACTGTTTCCTATATACTCTTTATCTGATTAAGAAAATTCATTCCTGGGGTACCTGGGTGGCTCAGTCAGTTAAGCCTCTCTCAGTTTTGGCTCAGGTCATGATCTCTCAGTTCATGGGTTTAAGCCCTATGTTGGGCTCTGTGCTGATGGAGCAGAGGCTGCTTGGGATTCTCTCTTCTCTCTCCTCCCTCCCTCCTTCCCTCCCTTCCTGTAACTCTTTTTCTTTCTTTCTTTCTTTCTTTCTTTCTTTCTTTCTCTTTCTTTCTTTCTTTCTCTTTCTTTCTTTCTTTCCTTTCTTTCTTTCTTTCTCTCTCTCTCTCTCTCTCTTTCTCCCCCCTTCCATCTCCACTCAAGCTCTTGCTTTCTCTCTCAAATTAACAAAAAAAACAAATTAACAAATTAACAAAAAAGAAAATTCATTCCTAATTGTAGCTTGCTATTTTTTTTAAATCAAGAATTCATACTGAAATTCATCAAATGCTTTTTCACTAACGGAGATGATCATATATATTTTCCTGTTTAATTTGTGAATCTAGGGAATTACGTTAATTGAGTTTAGGATGTTGAATGAAATTGCATTTCTTGGATGAACCTATTTGCTAATTATTTTTGTTTTAACTTGGCAATACTATGTTTACAATTTTAAATCAAATTCAATATTGGGATCAGTCTATAATTTTCTTTTTCCACTATATGCATAATATTTTATCTGTTACCATTGCATGTTCTCTTGACTTTATAAAGTTGCCATAATACTATTTTCTTAAGATTTTACTAATGAATATTTCTATGTTAAAGCTTTCTTTTGTGGAAAGATTTTTTATTAGAAATTGAATTTATTTAGTATTTATAGAATGTCCAGATTTCCTATTACTTTTGTTTTTTTACTCACTTGTATTTTCTAGGAGTTTTACTATTTTATTTAGTTTTCAAATTCATTGGCATAATTTGTTCATCAAAATCTCTTATATTTTAATTTCTCTATGATCTAATAGACAGCCTTACTTCCTTTTTTTTTCAGAAACGTCATATTTTAAAAATATTTACTTTTGAGAAAGAGAAAGTATGAGTCGGGGAGGGTAGAAAGAGAGGGAGACACAGAATCTGAAACAGGTTCCTGGCTCCTGAGACATTAGCACAGAGCCCGACTCAGGCTTAAACTCAGGAACCTTGAGAAAGTGACCTGAGCCAGAGTCAGACTCTTAACTGCCTTAGTTACGCTGGTGCCCCTGGAACATGTTATTTTTTATCTTAGTCTTTCAGAGAACTATAAATGTTGTCAGACTTTATGTGAACCAATTTTGATTTTGCTAATCTTCTCTATTGAGTATATTTGCATTTTATTCATTTCTGATTTTCTGTTATTTTATTACTTGTCAATTTGATTTCAATTTGCCATCCGTATCTACTTTCTTAAATAGATTTTTGGGTAAATAATTTCAGCACTCTATTTTTCTCAATATACATATTTAAGACTATACATTTCCCTCGTAACAAAACTTTAGTTGCACTAAAAAGCTTTAAATATCAAGCATATTTATCATTTATTTAGAAATATTTTATTATTTTGATTTTACTTTTTCCTTCAATCATGGAGAGTTTAAAAATGCAATTTTTGTTTTTGAATTTCCAAACATACAGTTTTTTAATAATCTTTTTGTGGTTAACTTCTAGCTTAATCTCACCATGATTAGAAATGTACTATAAATGTTTTAATTCATTTGAAATGTGTGGAGATTTGCTTTGTGATGCAGGATGATTGTCAGTTAACTACAAATGCTTCATATACACTTGCATGGAGTGTGCATTCTGCAGATGTTCGATGGTCTACATATTTCAAATAGTGTGTTGTTTCAAGCTTCTGTATCATTACTGTATCATCCTGTCTGTATGAAGAGGAGCTATAATAAAACTGCTCATTAGTATTTTGAATTAATCTGTTTCTCCCAGTTACTAACCGTTGCTTTTTCTACTTTATACTATATTTTCAGGCATATAAAAAACTAGAATTTTCATATACTGGCAAAATGCAATCTCCATGCTGATGAAATGTTCCTTTAGCTTAAGTAATGATTTGTTCCTTGAATCTCCTACATCCGGTATTAAAAGAGTTAAACCACTGTCTTATGGAATTTAATTTTCCTATATTTTCTATTTTATTTCTTAGGTTTTTATTTAACTTATATTTTAGAGGTTTTTCTTTCAAGAAACACATTATGGGTTTTGACTTTTTATGCAGTCTGGCCACCTTTTCATTTAGAGCAGTCTTTCATTTACAGTTAGTGTATTATTGATATACCTAAGATTAAATCTACCCTATTATTTGATTTATATTTACTTCTTCTATGCTCTTTTCTCTCTTTTCTTCCAGTTGATCAACTGTATATTTTTTCAGTATTCAATTTTTTCATCCTTTTAGGTTGATATTTTTATATTTTACTATGCTTTTGGTGGTTATGTGAAAAGAATAAATGTTTCACCCTTTGCTTATAAAGCTGATATAACTGAGTTTTTCTGTTAGCAGGTAATGCAAGAATACTACAACACTTATATGTTCCAGATGCTAACTCATTATGTGCTATTGTTTTTGTATTTTAATTTCACATATAAGGCTCCAAAATAGGTTTGCTGATAGAAAAATCTCAGTTTTGGTTTGTCTAAACATATGCTTTTTATCCATTTCTTCCTGGAGTTTTTCATGGCATCGAATTCTTGGTGACCAGTTATTTTCTTTCAAGGTTACTCTTTTGTCACCTTTTGATGCTCATTTTTTCATTTGAAAAAAACACTTATCCCTGTATATGTTACTCTTTGAATGGAATGTGACTTCCTATCCCTGGCTACTCAAAGATGTCCTTTTGTCTGGTTTCAGTGGTTTAAATAGCATCAATGGAATCTTTTTAAAATCTTAAAAGTGATTCATAGGTACTGCTTGAATCTGTGGCTTAATTTTACTGTGTGTTAGTTTCTCTTAGTTTTCATATTTTCTTGTCTTTTCACATACATTATTAGTTTTGATTTGGCATTACACATAGTATATTACTACAGAAATATTTTGGGGCATGGAAAAGCATATTTTTTCATAGAGAACTACATATTAATAATACTGGCAGGCAATGGGGACAATGGCTATCCTATATCAATATCAGTCACTTTAGGGACTAAAATGATTCAAAGGCTTCAGTACCTCTCAAAGGCTTGTCTGTCTATCTGTGGGTAATTTTTATTCCTATTACACAGCCATTTGGTATCCCAATCCAAGTCTCTGCAGACCCTTGACACAAATTTCTCTCCTCTATTCTATGTTGGCTGAGTTGTGTCTATTCCTGTGTGTTTTTCATGCAACCTCTATGCATATGGTCTTGGGGGATGACCCAAGAGGCAAAGCCTCCAAGCATATTCTCCTGCCTGAGATCATATTTGCTACTCAATATAATTAATGAATTAATTTCTTACTTATATTTGACAGAGTTTGCTTTTGTGGCTGCAACTACAAAACCTGATTAAAATCAATACATTTCATTATTTGTCAAGGAGAGTCTCTATTTGCCACCATTCATTTTTCCAAATTATTCTGTGAATTTCTAGCATTTTCTCCTGTGGACTTTAAAGGCATTTCAGGTAAGTTACAATTTAGAATTCTGACTGAAATTGTCAATCTGTATAAGATTGTCATTTTTAATATCAGCTCTTTCCAGAAAGATATTTCTAATCTTTCAGCCTGTTTGTTTTCACTTTTCAATAAAGTTTGGTGATTATCTTCATATTAATCCTATACTTTTTATTTTGAGTTTTTAGTTTTGATGTTACTGAGGTAAGATCTCTTTTTTCTCTCATTTCCATTTCAAAGTGTTTGTTATTATAGAAAGTCCATAGACTTTTACATATTTATTATGTTTATGTAGATACTTTATCAAAGTCTCTTACTAATTTGAACAGGTGACTGCTTATTAGTTTTTAATTATGTATTTTGAGTTTTCCATGTCTATAATCATACACAGGCTTCTTTCTCATTGCTGATTTGAAAACAGTATTTAAAATCTGACAATGCATTTCAGATATTTTTGGATATTTTTACAATTAGGTGGGTATGTTTTATTTTACTTGAAAAATATATTAAGAATTGTGTCTGAGTTTTAAAATTATTTTGAAATTGTATGTTTTGTAACATTTTATTGCTAACAATTTAATAAATCATAATACATTAACACAATAAAGTATTAGTGTTGAAAACACCTTTCACTTCTGGAATACCCCACCTGGTCATGGAATATTGGTATATTTACTGAATTTGATTTGTTCAAATTTTATTTACAAGTTTCATCTTTATGTTTATAAACAAAATGAAACTTTTTTTGTGTAACTTTAACATGACTACAAATTAGGTACGTGATGAATTTAAAAACAAGTTGGGAAACTACCGTGTGTCTTTTAACATAGATATATTTAAGTTAAATTAGTAATCACCTGGAAAACTGATTTATATCTTACTTTTATTGTATTAGTCTCAATCTTTACAATTTCTAGTATAGTCTGATTTTCTCACTCTTCTTCAGTAAATTTTGCATGTAATATTCTTTGCTGAAACTATTAACACTTAACTGTATCTGTGATTACATATCAATTTATATTCCATTCCTTATTTAGTCTGGTATGTGCTTTTTATCTTATCAGGTTCATCAGTCATTTTTCTATTTTTTTAAAGAGCTAAAACTTGCTTTATTATTTTACTACTTTATCTTCTTGTGATTCCATCTGAATAGTATATAACTTTTCTTAATCTTTATTAAACATTGTTTTCATGTTATATATTTACACAATTGGTAGTCTTTCTTCATGATAAAATAACATCTGTCTCTAAAGTTCCTCTTAACATAGTTTTACTTCTATAGCATATATTCTGATATGGTTTAGATTTTTAATTTTTGAATGATTTATACTTTCATTTTTATTTTCAGATTGATTCAAGAATTATCTAGGAGGCAAAGCTGATGGTGAATTCTGGGACCCTGCTATAGCCACAATGATTACTATTACTTCTGGTAACCCAACAAGAAAAGGTTGCAAACTGAAACCTCCCCTCTAGTTTTTGCTACCCAGTCTCAGCAGGTGCAAAGGGGAAGAGGGAAACAGTAGGGTGAGGGGTTAAGACAGGCTTCTTTCAGATGATGGGCAGGGGGGCTTTCCTCTGAACACACCAGTCCCAGCTGTCTCGGCTTCCCTATTCTTGAACAGGTTTCCCAGACAACAGAAAGATCTCTGTGCTCTCTCCTGTAGATAATTCAAGGCCCCTTGAAGCACTTCGTTTTATTCCTGAGTCTAACATTAGGTTTATTAGTCACATTGTTCTATTATAGAGATGGGAAGGAAAAAGTTTTGTGAAATGCATTTAGCACGCTGTCCTCGGTAATATATTTTTTTTTCCTGAATATTTTTGGAAACCCTACTAATCACTCCTTCCACTACTGCTGTTTTAACCAAAACCCTTATTAGCTCCATCCTGATTCACTGAAATTATTTCTCAAATGGAGTATCTCCTTCTAAAACCAATCTGTAACCCATACTTGTAAAACACATTGTGAACTTTCTTGCCATAGTTATCAGCGGTTTGTGCTGCTTACATGAGTATCATAAAGTCCACATTCCTCAGGGTGCCATCCAGGCCCCTTTCAAACCTGGGCAGTCTGCATAACAATATCATCAGAGACTCCTCTGCTTCCCATCCTCACCCCAATGCATCCATCCTCACCACTTTCCCTCACTCGTTTCCTTTTCCATAGTCCAAACAGTAAAATCTGCAAACCAGTTAATTTTTTTTTTTTTACCTGAGTCACCATTTAAGATTTTGTTTACTCATTTACTCTAACACCAGGGATCAGTTAAGGCAATAGGACATTATCAAAAAAAAATTTTTTTTAATTGGTGTGGATGATATTTCATGTCAAAGATCATTTCTAATATTTATACCAAAAAGAGTATGGAAATTCAGATAAACAAATATCCATGGTTTTTATTTTACACAGAAAAATTCCTAAAATTTTTAAATTCTAGTTTTCTATCTCGTATTTATTACTTAAGTATGGCAAAAGTTGAGAGGTAGAATATATAATTATAAGCTAGAATATAAAATAAAGGACTGGGAATGTTCTTTTATCTATGAAGGTAAAGAATGGGCATTGTTCTTTATGAATGAAACCTAATTAAAATCACTGTGTAAGAAGTCTACCATCAAAAAATAATCAGAAGTGATCATCAGCTATTTAACAATGCAAATAAGCACAAAAGTAAACTTGAGGAGGCCACAGAATCTAGCAAGTAGGCTTCATAAAAAGCTTGACTGGCTCCTAGCCAAGAAATTAGGCACTTCTTTCCATATGGCTCCTGTTGGAAAAAAAGATGAACGTGAGAGCCCAGCACCTGTGCCTTGGAGTTGCCAAGAACATCCACCGAGTGACCATTCTCTTGGCTTAAATAATCAAACACACTGAAAGGGCATACGGATGTAGACCAACTCCTGCATCGCCAGCAGGAGAGTGGTGGGCCAAGCCAGTATAGCACTACAACAGCCAATTAGTTGCCAATAAGAAGGCAACATTGTTTTTGGAGCACTAAATCTCATGCATTCCTCCACATTGTAATTTGAGGTAAAGGTGAAACTATCAATTTTCTGTTATTAAGTGTTACTGTTACAAAACAAGTGATTTTAGAAGACAACAAGTTCATGAAATAGGTAGAACAAACCACTACAGTTAGCTTTTGTACAAGTGGACGAAATAAGACGGCAAAGAACTGCTACTGACCAATGGGACTTAAGGATGTTTAGGGGGAAGGGTGATCTTGTGACTTCGCTTAAGCAAAATCTATGGTCTTCATGTCCACAGAAGAGGGAGGATAATTTTTTATATGGAAGAATATTACTTGTGAAATGCATAAGTACCGAGGATAAAGTAACCTATAGAACAGAAGGCAATAATTTTCAAGTAGCATTATCTTCAGGTATCTAGTTTTACTCAGGAATCATGGAGGCAAAAGAGGAGGGAGGAAGGAGATGCCAGGAAGTATAATAACTGGGACTCACAACAAAAGAACAAAGTATCTAAATTTTTAGCACATTTGCATTTACCATTATAACTGAATTATTAAAGTAAAAATGAAATTGAGGATTCAGAGAAAATTTTGCATATAACCTAGCAAGGAACGTTTCTGAAAGCAGGCACATTGAGAGGATTTTAAACTACTTTTCAGGTGATGTGGGTGGTAGGTTATCCAACATATAGCTTGTTAGCTGACTTCCTTCATGACACAGTTTCCAAAGTGTGGCCCACAGAATATTGCTCATGGGAAATTAATATACTCTATGAATAAAGGGTTCTTTGTTCACATAGTTTTTTAAACATTTTTAAGATAGACAAAGTTAAATAGAATTCTTAGGGCAATCCTTTGCAGAATTTCTAACATGGAAACATTTCAAAGGAGATTGAGGAGGTAGAATTTCACAAATTTATTTGACCAGTAATTTTCTCAGTGAGCCTCTCACAGGATTATCCTTCTAAGAAGCAAATTTTAGGAAACAAAGTATTGGCACACAGTCAATGGTCCACATTGCTGAACTGTTTCCAGAAATTTCATACAGTATTTCTTATTGTTTTGTGAGAAATTTTTCTGTTTCTCAAGAAAAAAAACGACTTGCAAAGAAGGGTCTGTCTAGAAAGCCAATTTTATTGGCTGATAGAAGTTTCAGTAAGTACACATTAAGTATAATTGGTACACCATGTTATATTCGTTTCAGGTGTTCAACATAGTGATTTGACAATTCCATACATTACGCAGTGTTCACCAGGATAAAGTTACCATTTTCACCATTATTACAATTTTATTGACTATGTTCCTTGTGCTGCACTTTTCATCTCTGTGATATTTATTTTACGACTACCTTTTGCCTTTATTTTATAGCCACCCCTTTGCTCAACTGTAGCGTTCCTTCCAGTTTGTGTAAAATTTCAAAAGAAAAACAGCAATTCCTATTTTCAAGATCAATTTGAAATTTAACATGGAAGCTCATATGAAGTCATTTAATAAGGTCCAAAATATTTAATTTCAACCTCGGACTTCTCCTCAGACACAATGGAGTCCAGAAGGCAGCTGCATAATCTATTTAAAGCGCTCAGAGAAAACACCCGCCAAGCAAGAATTTTCCAAAACAAAGACATTCCCAAATAAAGGAAAAGTGAGAGAATCTGTTGCTAGCGGATGACCCTGATAAGAAAAACTAATGCTGTCAGGGTGAACGCAAACGACTCCTGACAGGAATTCTAATCAACATGGGGGAAAAAAAAAAAAAAAAAGCAAACACAAAGCACAGGTAGAGGTCATTAAGTAATCAATAAAATACAGTATATATTTTCATCGAATTTACAAAACCAATCGTTTTGTGTATATACATATATAAAACTTTTAAATTATATTTCTATATTTTTAAACATCCCTCCTTCCTGTGGTACCTTACGTTTCCAGAACCACCTACCTTCTCAACTGCGTTCCATTACCAACTATCTCTGTTATGTATGTAACTGCTTCTCATTTGAATACCTTCGTCGAATGTCTACACTGAGTCAACTCCGTCACATTGTGAAAACCAAACCAAGCACCCTCTCGATTCCATATTCCCATTAGCTCGCTCTTGGCCCTTCCCATTCACAACATAAGTTACGAAAAGTTTGGTATCTTCGCGCTTCCTTCGTGTACTCACCTCGTAGCTCCCTTCGGTCCGCGCTGCTCACATCACCTCCGGAAGAGCTCTTTCCTCAGGGGCGGAGGCCGGGCTGAGAGACCGCGAGCTGGGACGCGCCGAGCCCCTCAGCGCCCGCAGACCAAAGCCGAAGCAGGTCTGCGAAGTCTGCGACTGCAGCCCCGAGACCACGTGGCGCTGAGGAAGCCTAATCTCGCGAGATCTCGGGAGAGGCACGCGGCCGCGTGACTCCGGTGAGGAGAAGCTCGTGGATGCCCCTGTGGGGCGGGTTCTTTTGTGCCGAGTTTGGTTCACGCGCCTTCCCGCGCCATTTGCAGTGTTCGTGGGCTCCTCATCCACCCCGCAGTCACAAGCACTGAGTCACAGCGCGGGGCGCCTGGCGTCAAAGGCCCCAGGCGCGTATGGGAGGCTGTTGTTGCTGCCGCCGCCCACAGGAGTCACCGCCCGAGGGCTGACTGGAGAGCGAACAGCGCACGGCCCCCGGCAGAACTGTACCCTTCCAGAACCCCTGGGGCCCCAGTATGGTGTCTGCCAACGTCCAAGGC
This sequence comes from Hyaena hyaena, assembly GCF_003009895.1. Lineage (NCBI taxonomy): Eukaryota > Metazoa > Chordata > Mammalia > Carnivora > Hyaenidae > Hyaena > Hyaena hyaena. Next base: position 157,765 of record NW_024080970.1, read on the forward strand.
CAGCTGCACCCAAAGTGCACCGCTGCAATCTTAAATACGGCCGGAGGAACACCCGAACGGGAGCCTGGCTGAGAAGGCACGCACTGTCCGCCTAGGCCGCCTTCCCACCGTGCGTCGGCGTCCGTCCGGCACTTTCCGCCCTTCCTGCACACGTGAGTACTGCGTGCTCCGACGCCCCGTGCCTCTGTGTCCACACCACCCCCAACCAGGCTACCTTCACCTGCCCTGGGTCTCCTTCAGCTAGAGAGCCCGGCTCGCAGCACCGCCCTGGGCCTGGGTACCCGCGGATTTAGGGTCAGCACCATGGGGTTACTGGGACCCCGTTCCAGAAGCCCTGGAGAAAGGCTGGTGGAATCTTAGTCTCTGCGGTGCACTGGGCACCCACATTTCACCTCCGAACCATGGCCGAGTGGATGTCCTCACCCCTAGATCTAGGCAAGATGGCCTTGGCTAAGTTGGGATATGAGGAATTCAGGGTCTACTAAGGAGTACACGGTGTAGGCTGCTCCGAAGGCACCTGGGGCCCTGAGTCATGGACACTGCTCTCCGGTAAAAGCTACGTGTTCGGCCACATAGTGCGCTTCACTGCAGTGCAAGAATAAAAAACATCTACAAAATTCGTGCCCACACTCACACACTGGCACACAAATACAAGCAGAAAATCCCAGGCACTCATGTACTGCCTGGCGGCCAGTTGTTTCCCTGCACCTGCTAGATCAGAAGAGAAATCTAAAGCCTGTTTTTGCCTCCTCATTTAGCTTGACTTTTCAGCAGAATTTAAGAGTTGAACACTCCCTCTGTCTTTAGATGGTATTTTCCATATTTTTATAAATTTGACACGGTATCCTTCTGTTTTATCTCGCAACTACTACAGTCACTTCTTCCCAGCGTCCATTAGACCATTTTACTCAGCTTTTCAGGCATGTTTCCTCAGCACACAGCCCCACTCATTCTTTTCTTCATCCTCAAGTCATTTTACCTGAGTCGTCATGATTTCTATACGTATGTGTGTGTATATGATTTTAACATATAGATATACGTTTTGAATATATACATATGATTTCTATATATATATATGATTTCAGTATATATGTGATTTCTGTATATAAAATTTAAGGTGCGCCTTGATTTCTCGTGTATATGTATATATGTATACATATGATTACATATAATTTAAGATATGACTCCAGTTCCAGGATCGTATCTCCACTGTCCTGTCATCTCCACTTAGCTATTCAACAAGTATTATGTTTTTTGCATCTTCTCTCACCTCTAAACTCATCCTCTGTGCTCTTATGACAGCTCTAGGGCTCTGAAACCACATTTCTTCTTGGCCTATGGATTCCTCGTATCCTCTGCAAATAGGGAAGGTAGGTGCTGACTGAAGGTCGAGAGAAGAGTCTCCATCCTTTTTTCTCTGTCTGAGCGTTTGCTTCTGATGGACTGACATTTTGTTCGAGGTTCCTCTCAATGTTGATGCTTCTTCCCTCCAGAAACGGGGGTTCCTTCCTGCAGCAGTAACTGAAACCATTTGCGTATCCCCTAATACTTGCAAGAAGAGCTTCAATTCAGAGAAACCAGAAGAGCTATCTGTGTCTACTTCTCAGAGGTGTGTGTCCCAGGCCTATAGGAGCCTGATCTTTGAGTTCTGAAACACTCCCTCCAGGCCAGTTGAGGAACCTTTCCCTCACAAGTGACATTCTTGTTTTCTGAGACCCTCGCCTACGACCATGCGTTTTTCCTGGTGTTCCTTGTGTTCCCTCATCTGGAAGGACGGAAGCTGTTCCTGCAGTTTCCACCTCTGGGATGTCTTAGTTGTTTCTCTTTGCCCTCTCATTTCTTAATAAATGTAAATCTACTTTAACATTCTTTGTTAAATGTCCCTATTGAAACCACAGGTATGTTTCTGTCTTCTCAATGGGTTTTAACTGATACACATGCTTAAAGTCCTTCAAACTTAATGTTTCTACCTCACAATTTGTCCTCAAAAGCCAGACCCTCTTTCAGCATTCTTTACTTTAGTGAATGGTATCCTCAGTTGTGCAAGCATGGATATAGAATTCGCCCTTGACCTTCTCCCATCCCTGATCACATCCCTCATACAATCCACAAAATCATCTCAGTGTTACTATTTACCTCATGTGAATTCATCCCTGTTTTCCACCTCCACAGACACCACCATATTTAAAGCTGTCATCGTTTCTTGCTAGATTAAAACAAAAGTTTGCCTACTATGTTTTCTTTTTTTCTTTTGAAACCTAGATCTGACTCCAGCTGTTCAGTGGCTTCTCTTTGCTCTAAAAATGGAACAAAATATTCAGAGAGGTTATAGGGCTCCTCATGGCTCCGTTCCTCCCTAATATGCATCCTTTCTCCTCACAGTTCTATGACCAGCTGTGCTGGACAGCTTTCAAAACTTTCTCAAATTCATGATGTTCTCTCCTAGGCTCTTTACTCTTCTTCCACCTCTATCTAGAATGTTTTCCCTGAGATCTCCTTTTTGCTATTTGACGGCCACTCACATTTCAGAGCTCAGGTTGAGTTTTCTTGGACAAACTTTGTTTAATACCTGGTATAATTTAGTTTCTTTTGTTCTATAATATCAAAGCATCAGATTCCCTTCCATTATGGCACATACTCCACATACTACTTATCATTTCTGATTACTGGATCAATATCTATCTCATGTGATAGATTGTCAGCTCCATGAAAACTGAGTCTTGTTAATCATTGCATTCCCAGCACCTAGCAACACAAAAGTGATAGGTTCACATCAGATATTTGTTAAATGAAACAATATATGAATTTGTGAATAATCATAATGAGAAAGAGGAAGTACCTTATGGAAATCTTTATTTGAGGAAAAGAAACAGACACTGGTGCTCCCTATCATATGTGAAGTAGACTTTTTGTTAATTGATATCGCTGTAATCCAAAAAGTTTTTTTTTCTATGAGATTATGATATGTAATATTTTCAGTAGTTTATTTTCAATGAGTTTAATTAATTCAAGTAATGTTGTTAATATACATTTATTGTTAGTGGTGAACTGTAACAGATGACCAATCCTCTAGGTAAGGGATAAATGTAGATATAAAAGACTGATACTTGTAAATCTAGCCCATAACAAGAATATTACAATAGCTACATTTGCATCTGAACATCTTGTCTACATCTTTGCATGTTACTTACAGAAGAGAAATTTGATATCAAAATGTACTGTCACTCTGGAAATCCCACCATGGTAATGAAACCAAATCTGTTTATCTGTGGACTGGGATAGAAATGTCTGTTAGAGAAAGCAAGAATATATCTAAGAAGGAAGATGCAATTTCAAATATATTCAAGGTGGTTTTTTTTGTTGTTGTTTTAAGCAAGCATTTGAGTACCAATTATATTTAGTCATAAGGTTTTTAAAAATTTTTATTATCCAAATTACAGTTTATATGCACAAAGATACTCTACATAATGTGTGTTATTCTGTTGGCCACTGTCTTGAAGTCTCAGTTCAAATCTAGTGAATAACATATCTTATATTATTAGTGATAATATAAGAAGTTAGAAATGTTAAGTTCTTTTGATAGTAGGGGGAATAAAGACCAAATACACTTAACATAAAAATACGGGGTAAGAAACAAAACTGTTAGCTATGTTTATTATTTTTCATAAAAAATATCACATACAAAATTCACAAAAAGTAAAAATGATATTGTGCCCTACCTACAGGCAAGTTCCAAAACATGTCTTTTCTACTCTCCCCTTTCATTGCCCCTTTTAAATCATTATAAAGAGAGGGTAACAAAAATATATCTTTCAGAATGGTAAGCATTAAATAGTAAAAATTTTAAAAAATCTGTCTCTATACTATGATTTAAATTATTTGGAAATTAAAAATTAGCATTTCTAAGAGTTATCCTAAGATTTTAAATAATATATAGTGCTATTTGTGGAAAATATTGAGATATTGTACAGTTGTGCAGTTCTGTTACGTGGAATATTTAAACCCTTTTTCTAAAAGCTAAGGGAATATATGCTGTAATAGTTTTCCCCAAGTGGTACATAGTAATTCAGACACATGTACTTCTACCTTTTTGCAGAAAATCTTGTTGTTGTTATTTTTTTCTTTTATCAATTCATTTTCCTGTTACCTTTAGGGAATATTTTAGATATTATGGTGGTAGACAGTGGTATTGATGAGAGACTACAGACTAATGTGGGCCAACCAGACTTTTGTAATTCCAACATAAGGGTGGAAATAGCCCAAGCTTTTTGAAATATTTGTACAAGAATAGCTCTTGTATGTCCTAGAGAAAATGACTTGTTGAGGATCTGAGGACACCATAGAGGAGAAGGCGAAAATTGGACTGGAGGTATTGTAAGGGCTTTGGTTAAGTCTGAAAATGGAGGATGTCTGTTTAAAGAATTTTGCGAGAAGCTTTGAGTATTAGTATCAAATTTAAAGAAAATGTCAGGTGACTACTTCTGCAGTGGAAAATTATGTCCCTGGATCTACTCCCATAATTTATAGCTACATTTCAAAACTTACAAAATTATGGAACAAAATCATCTAATTATTTAATATTTATTGCATGTTTAGGTAAAACCTACTAAACTGTTCCCATACCAAATCATTTTATACTATAACTTGAACAGAGTAAATGCACATGAGAGAAAGAATTTGCTTTCCAGCTAGAAAAAGATCTATAGAAATATTTTATGATAATTTTAAAGTTAACTAAGTTTAGGGGTTTTGTTGTTTTTGTTTTGTTTCTCCCCCCTTGACTTAAATGTGGCTTGCTGGCTATAGCTACGACAGCCATCCTGATTTCATGAATTAACCTTTAATATGAAGGCCAATCACTAGGGATGATAGGGCAGAAAATTTGAAAAAGCCTAGTCTCTTCATCATACCAGCCCCAAACTGCCATGCCAGCCTCTAGACTTAAGTCATGTTGCCATGTGTGAAGAAAATATGTGGGTGTGGGTTGTGGCATATTAGTCACAGGCCTGCTACGTGGACAGAGTGTGTACCCTACAATTTATATGTGAAACTTTATTTCCATTATGATGATATTAGGAGATGGGGTCTATGGGAGGTAATTACATCATAGGTGTGGGGCCTTCATAGGTGGATTAGGGCTTGCTCTCACTCTCCATCTGTTCCATGTGAGGGTACAACAAGGTGGTCATCAGCAAACCAGGAAGCGTGTTCTCAGCAGCACCCAAATTCAGTGGCACTTTGATTTTGGACTTGAAGCTTCCAGAACTGTGTGAAATAAACATCTGTTGGTCAAGCTCCCCCAGTCTGTGGTGTTTTCACTATAGCAGCCCAATGGACTGAGACACCAACAAAATGCCACGGACCGGGTGGCCTAAACAGCACGCATTTATGTTCTCATAGGCCTGGAGGCTTCACGTCCAAAGTGTTGGTAGGTTCAGTTTCTCCCCAGGCCTTTCTCCATGGCTTTCAGAGGACCATCGTCTTGCTACCTCTTCACAGAATCTTCTCTCTCTCTCTCTCTCTCTCTCTCTCTCTCTCTCTCTCTCTCTCTCTGTGTGTGTGTGTGTGTGTGTGTGTGTGTGTTCCTAGTGTTTCTCTGAATGTCCTAATCATCACCTCCTCTTCTAAGGACACCAATCATACTGAATTAGGGCCCATTCTAACAGCCCCATTTTAACTTAATTACCTTTTAAAGGCCTTGTCTCCAAATATAGTCACAGTCTAAGGTACTGAAGCTTAGGACTCCAACAGATACATTTTGGAGAGACCCAGTTCAGTTCATGAGAGTGCCTACACACTCCTAATTTGTTTAGTGTACTGTTACTTTGGAGGCTTGTTCTTATCAGCAAAGTATAATTACTGATACAAAGAGTGTATAGAGGCATATTGTTTAAAGATGTATAAGTTATTACCCCACTGAAACTTAAAACAAATAACAAGCTTGTAATACAAAACTGTTTGTGTTATAAGCTTTTCTATATATTTAAAGTCCTGTGCATGTATTATATTGCTTAAAAACTGGGAAATTAAAAAAAACTTGCTCAAAATTATCATAAACTTGGTAGAACTGATATGCTGTATTTCAGATTCATTGTTAGGAAACATAGTTAAGTTAATATGTTTTCAGGTGTTCTCAATTATCCTCTCATGGTCAGCATACTTGTAGCAACTTGAAGAAGAAACAAATGTATGTAATCGAAGTATCTGTTTCTCCTCTAGTGCCAATGAGCAACAAAATAACCTGTATAGGGCTAGCTCATACTATAAAATGAAAGTGCAAAGAAATGCAAATATAGTATCAGCAGTGATATTAAAAAGAAACATGTAACTTTTGTTCTGCTGGAAAATAGTTTGATAATTATTTTCAAGAACTGATTAATGTCTGAGTTGTCTAGTGATCACAAAGTAGTCTATGTATAGCTTCTTTTATGGTTTTCATTTCACTATAACTGAATATCATCTTTTTTTACTTCTTTCCTTGACTGAATTTGATATAATGTCTATTTTCCTTAATTGGAAATTGAATTCATTACATTATTTTTGTCTTTTGTAAGTTATTCTTTAAACTTTTGTTATATTATTTCATTATACTTATTCAATTTGGTAAAGTATCCTTGATGCGACATAAGTGTTACTACACAAAATATACGTAACCTTTTACCTTCAATCTGTTTTCCATCCCCAAACACCAACTGTCCGTCGGTTCAGGAGACAATGTAAATTTCTTGTTAAGATTCTCTCTCATTTCTGCAGATAGAGGAACGGTGGTTGAGAGACACTGGAGAATTTTCTATTACATAATGTGAATGTAATTAATCAAAAATTCAGAATCAGAGGTTTTGGTTACAAAACACAAAATATAAACCACTTATTCTCAAGGAAAATTTGCAATGTAGTAAGGGAGATAGGAAAACATAACAGGTCATAATAAACATCAGTACCAAAAATGTGCCAGTAGTAGATCAAGAGCAGGTGATTTCAGTTTAGTTGGTGGGTGGGAGAAAGGACTAGCAATGAACTAGGAGGTTAGGTCAAAGGAAGTAATTGAAGTCAAGGACTCCAGTATGAATAGAGCTCAAAAGTTTGTAAGTAAATACCATCTTTGAATGAAAGCGAATAATTTGGTGTAGCCAAAGCATGTTGTAGAGTGTAAATGGGAGTACAAGCAAGTAAAATGAGGAAAGGATAAAATTTTATCATGAGTAATAATAAATACTTTGATAAAGTAATTTAAGTTTTTCATTTAGCTACCAGCAGGCTATGGATTCTTTCTGGGTTTTTTTCCCCTTTTTTAAAATAAGGATGATTTTATCATACCTGAAAGACAAATATTTATAGAGATTAATATAGTATTATGGAGTGTAGATTAGAGATGGCAACACTGTGTCAAAGAGACTAGTTAGTAGAATATAGTACGATTCAGAGTATGTGATCTAGAAGTCATAAACCAAGGCACTGACTGGAAGAGATGGAAATATGTTAGAGGTTGTATTGACAGGACTTGCTGGTTAACCAAGAGAAAAAAAAGACTCATATATGGTCCAGGGCAAAGCATTCACTGCTGCCAATGGGGAGCGTGCTGTGGACATGTTGAGACTGAAGAAGCTCATGACCTTAAGGCTAACAGTTCAGCAGGTACGTGAACATTGCAGAAGGCATTTGGGCTTTAGGACTGACCATCTGATTTAAAATCACAACTCCCTTGAAGCCCTCGTCCATGTTTTTTCCCCCTACTAAAATGTGTTTTATTCACTCCAAGGCATATTTCTCCACACTTGCACACATCCAAAATTGGGTGTGACTTTTGATCTAGGAAGTCTTAATATTTAATTGTATGGAAGATACATAAAATATCAATGTGTCTCACAGGTGGTGCATCTATTTGATGGGCCCCCTTTACTAGAATGTGAGCTCAGTGAGGACAGTGTTTTGTTGTTGTTTTCCTTTCCATACCGTCCGCTTCTGTATCTGCAATGTCTCAAACAGTGTCTAGTACATAGCAGGTGTTCAGGAAGTATATATTGGATGAATGAATGACACAGACTTTTCGTCGGTTGAAACTGAGAAAGGAGAGATGAAATATATGTAGGAAAATGAGAAGAATTGAATGCTGATAACTTTTGACAAAGCTCAGGAATCAGGAAGTATGAAATGCTTGTCTAGGTGGTGGAGATCTCTATGGAAAGGAGGAGGATACTTTCTGCATCTCAGGGAAGCAGCATAAGGGGCAGGTACTTAGGTAAGGAGAGTGATATGTAACATACCTGTCATTTAGAATTCCTTTTTGAAGCCCTAAGCCGCAGGTTAGGAATAGTGTTCCCATTGTTTAAGAGAGATGCATGAGAAACATTTTAGTCTAGACTCAGAAGGAAGAAGTTATCCTAATTGAAGATTTGTATAAATTATAACGGTCTAAATAGTAATTTTATATATAATTTATACCAAATAAAGCTCTTAAACATATTCAGAAGACACACACACACACACACACACACACCCCGAGAAGTTAATATATAGGAGAAACGCGTTGTAGTCAAACAAAAAAAGCCTTTCTCAAGGTAAAAGTGGTTTATCCTACTGCAAAAGATGTACTTAAAACTAGCAATTTCATGGCAACATTTTCACTCAAAATGGAAGTATATTCCAAGAACTAGAACTGATCACTATTGGCAAGATCTGATGTAAAAAGTTGTGAACAGTTTAAACAGAGGCTACATAGTACTTTTAGGAGATGGTATAGGGCTCTATGAATCTCTTTCACTATAACACATTTCTGCATTGCAAAATAGGATGGTAAATGATGAATATGCCCTGATATATGAAGGAAATGCTGTCATCGTAAAATAGAAGTTGCATTGGCTCATGTGTGATTATTCCAAGGATGTGAGTGATTTCTGCCTCTGAGTAGTGCAGAGTAAACTGAGGCCATGGACACATAAGCCACCGAATACAGAGGTGTACAAATTATTCATTTCCATCTTGATCTTCCCCTAAGCTACCTTTGGCTTTGTGGTTGGTCTTTGCAGATATTAGTGCATAGTTCTGTGTCATTTTTCTCTTGACTCTGTAACTCAGCAGCCCAGCCTTTCTTAGGGTTTGGGTAGTCTTTTCTGAATAGTCTTCCCCAGCACGATTTAATGTGTGCTTTTGCAGAACATCAGGGTATTTGGGGAATTCATATATCACATTATAGCATTGGAAAGGAGCTTGGAGAGAAGGACTCTATTATTTTTCTAACTTGGAAGGTCCACAATTAAAGAAGTGCCCACCTAACTAGACTGAAAGAACATTTGTTAAGACCAAAGAAACTTGAGATGACTGATCCTAACTTGTTCATTTGCTAAAATTTGAAAGTTAATGTTAATATTTAAGCATAAACTAATTTGATATTTGATATTTTTTACCATTAAGTCCAATTTATAAATGCAGTCTGTCAGATTCCTTTAAAAACTTTACCAAACAATCTATGCCATTTTGTGATTTTTAGGGTATCTGTCAGCTGTTAGTGCTTCTGCAAATAGTCCTGAATGTATAGATTGCCCTGTAAGACATTATGAATTGTCCTGATCATTATCAGAAAAACTTGTACATTTGCTGAGGGAATGCTGTGAAAAGAAAAAGTACAAACTTCAACTTTAAGGATCTGTTTAATTGAAGGACATCAGTGTTTGCTTCAATATGGGTCCTTTTCCAATTCTCTCAATAATGCAGTTGTCTACAGATTCATCAGTCTGAAGACTTTGCCTTTACCAGCAATAATTACTATTAGGAGATCAAAAAAAGTAATTGCAAGTAAAATTCTCTAGATTAGCATTCAGTTACTACTTTACTAGTAGAATGTAACAGTTACTTTGTTTTGTGAGCCATGATCTAAGAGAATTACTCAACTGCTGATGTTGCAAATGCTGACAACCTGTAGCACTAAATGACTTTCTTTAATTTTTTTGATGTTTATTTATTTTTGAGAGAGAGACAGAGTGTGAGCAGGGGAGGGGCGAGAGAGAGAGAGAGAAAGAGAGAGAGAGAGAGAGAGAGAGAATCAGAAGCAAAATCTAGGCTCTGAGCTAGCTATCAGCATAGAGTCGGATGTAAGGCTCAAACTCACAGCCTGTGAGATGGTGACCTGAGCACAAGTTGGATGCTCAACCAATTGAGTCACCCAGGTGCCCCTACAAATGACTTTTATTTTGACTGGAAGAATTACCTGTGTTTCTCCAGGACCTGCTTCTTTTCTATCTTAGAACTACGTAATGAATTTCTATCCTGTCCTTCTAATATGCTGATTTCTCTAACACTCTCTTAGGAGTATTTTTCCTGCTTGTGGAATCCCTGAGTGATGAGAGTTAATTACCATGGTAAACAAAAGGTAGTTCCCTTCAGAGGGGTGGCCGCAGTCCTAGCAAATCAGCATTTGACACAGGGGAAGGATCATGGGACTAGGAATTAGATTCTGTTTCTAATCCCCACCTTTCCACACCTGCTGACTCAGTTCATGCTTTTAATCACTTTGGACTTCTGTTTGTTCCTTTGTAAAATGAGGTGAAATGAGATTGGCAGTTCTTTTTTTTTTTTTAAATCCAAGTTAGTTAATATATAATGTAATAAAGATTTCAGCCATATAATTTAGTGATTCATCACTTACGTATAACACCCAGTGCTTATTCCATAAAGTGCCCTCCTTAATGCCCCTCACCCATTTAGCCCATTTCCTCACTGAACACCCCTCTAGTAACCCCCATTTCTTTGTATTTAAGAGTCTCTTATGGATTATTCTCTCTCTGTTTTTATATTATTTTTGCTTCCCTTCCCTTATGTTTATCTGTTTTTTTATCTTGAATTCCACATATGAAGTCATAAGATATTTGTCTTTCCCTGACTGACTTACTTTACTTAGCATAATACATTCTAGTGTCATCCATGTTGCAAATGGCAAGATTTCAATCATTCTTTTTGATTGCTGAGTAATACTCCATTGTGTGTGTGTGTGTGTGTGTGTGTGTGTGTGTGTGTGTATCACATCTTTATCCATTCATCGATGGACATTTGGGTTCATTCCATTCTTTGGCTATTGTCTATAGTGCTGCCATGCACATTGGGGTGTATGTGCCCCTTTGAATCAGCATTCCTGTATCCTTTGGATAAATACCTAGTAGTGCAATTGCTGGGTCATAGGATAGTTCTATTTTTAATTTTTTGAGGAACCTCCATACTGTTTTCCAGAGTGGCTGCACCAGTTTGCATTCCCACCAGCAGTGCAAAAGGGATCATCTTTCTCCACATCCTAACCAGCATCTGTTGTTGCCTGAGTTGTTAAAGTTAGCCATTCTGATGGGTGTGAGGTAGTATCTCATTGTGGTTTTAATTTGTATTTCCCTGATGATGAGTGATATTGAGCATTTTTTCATGTGTCTGTTAGCCACCTGGATGTCTTTGGAAAAGTACCTATTCGTGTCTTTTGCCCATTTATTCACTGGATTGTTTTTTGTTTGTTTGTTTTTGTTTTTGTTTTTTGTTTGTTTTTTACTGTTGAGTTTGATAAGTCCTTTATAGATTTTGGATACTAGCCCTTTATCTGATATTTGTCATTTGCAAATACCTTCTTCCATTCTATCAGTTGCCTTTTAGTTTTGCTGATTTTTACCTTTGCTGTGCAGAAGCTTTTTGTATTGAACTATCCTAATAGTTCATATTTTCTTTTATTTACCGTGCCTCCAGAGACATGTCAAGTCAGAAGTTGCTGTAGCCAGAGTCAAAGAGGTTGTTGCCTATTTTCTCTCTAGAAGTTTGATAGCTTCCTGTCTTATGTTTAGGTAGTTTATCCATTTTGAGTTTATTTTTGTGTATGGTTTAAGAAAGTGGTCCAGGTTCATTCTTCCATGTGTCACTGTCCAGTTTCCCAACACCATTTACTGAAGAGATTGTCTTCTTCCATTGGATATTCTTTCCTGCTTTGTCAAAGTATTGGTTGGCCATACTTTTGTGGGTACATTTCTGGGTTCTCTATTCTGTTCCATTGATCTCTGTGTCTGTTCTTGTGCCAGTACCATACTGTCTTGATGATTACAGCTTTGTAATACAGCTTGAAGTCCAGAATTGCAATGTCTCCAGCTTTGGTTTTCTTTATCAGGACTGCTTTGGCTATTTTGGGTCTTTTCTGTTTCCATAGAAGTTTTAGAATTGTTTGTTTTTGCCTTATGAAGATTATGGGTGTTATTTTTATAGGGATTGTGTTGAATACTTAGATTGCTTTGGGCAGTATTGAGTTTTTAACAGTATTTGTACTTCCAATCCATGAGCTTGGAATGTGTTTCCATTTTTTGTGTCTTCTTCAGTAAACTTCCTATAGTTTTCAGCATATAGATTTTTCACCTATTTAGTTAGGCTTATTTCTAGGTATCTTATAGTTTTTGGTGCAATTGTAAATGGGATCGATTCCTTGATTTCTCTTTTTTTCTGCTTCATTATTGGTGTATAGAAATGCAATTGATTTCTTTGTATTAATTTCATATCTTTCAAATTTGCTAAATTCATGAATCAGTTCTAGCAGCATTTTGGTGGAGCTTTTGGGTTTTCCACAAAGAGTATTGTATTGTCTGAGAAGAGTGAAAGTTTTACTTCCTCCTGGCCATTTGGATGCCTTTTATTTCTTTGTGTTGTCTGATTGCTAAGCCTACAACTTCCAACACTATTTGAATAACAGTGGTAAGAGTGGACATCCTTATTGTGTTCCTGACCTTTATGGGAAATTCTCAGTTTTTCCCCATTCAGGATGAGATTAGTGGTGGGTCTTTCGTAATTGGCTTTTATGATCTTGAGGTATGATCCTTCTATACCTGCTTTCTTGAGGGTTTTTATCAAGAAAGGATGCTGTATTTTGTCAAATGCTTTCTCTGCATCTGTTGAGAGGCCATGTGGTTCTTATCCTTTAATTTATTAATGTGATGTATCACATTGATTGATTTGTGAATATTGATCCAGCCGTACATCCCAGGAATAAATCTCATTTGTTCATGGTGAATAATTGTTTTAATGTACTATTGGATCTGTTTGGCTAGTAGCTTTTTGAGGATTTTTGCATCCATTTTTATCAGGGAAACTGGTCTGTAGTTTTCAGTGGGGTCTTTATCTGGTTTTAGAATGAAGGTAATGCTGGCTGTATTGACAGTTCTTTAACTGGGATGACATCAAAATCAACTATGCAGCTTTCACACAGTAGGTAAGTTTTTCCCTCTTGAGCTTCATAGTAAGTGTCTCTAGTGGGCAAGCATAGTCCGATATATTTTTAGTGTCCTGGGTTCTACTAATACTCACTACTAGCTTAAAAAAAACAATTATTTTTAGAGGACTTCTCTATCATTATCATTCTATGGTTCTTTAGCATTAGAACCATATTTAAGGTATCAAGTGAATATAACAATTTGCATTCACAGATGTAACAGGAATTTAAAATCCAGTCATGCCCCAATAATATATAATCAATAAGTATCATTTATCAAAATGAGTGTGACGTAGACCCCCTCAGCTAGATCAAAGATATAGAAAGGGATATGGAAAGGAGGGAAATGTTGGGGAGAGGTTTTTTGTTGTTTGGTTTTATGATTTTTTTTTTATTTTTGTTTTTAGAGAAAGCAGCATTACAAGCAACATTAACTTTCCTCCCATAAGGAAACCTTCACAAAGATAGAATAAGCTTCAGAAAGGTATCTTGCTCAGAGCCACCATGATGTGAGGTGTGAGGGCAAGAAGCAGGTGTGCTTTGGTGGTGAGATGACCTCAGCAAGCACTGATGCTTTGGAATTAGCCTGCATTCTGGAATGTGTCAGCGAAGAGAGGACCCTAGTGTAGGAAGAGAGAGACATTTTTAATAAGTCCACTTGAGAACCCTGTCTGAGGAGTAAAGAGATTTCAACAGCAGGGTCTTATGTGGAGGGATGTCTGTAGAACTTTAGTAGGGAATGCCCAGCTTGGGAGACAGTTTGGCTACTGTGTGAGAATCATAAGTGAGAATATCCCGTGAGAGAAAAATATGTCAGGGCCTAAGAGTAGAAAGCTACTAGGTCAAGTAAAAACCACCTTGCCCCATTCTCTTCCTGCCTAATCTAAGCAAAGGCTTGCCAAGTAGTTCTCTCACTGGGGAGGAGGTTTTCTCAGGAAAGGAGCTCTAAGGACAGACATGCCCCTTTTTCAAAGGTAGGCAGCCAGTGAGTACTAACTACTTCAGACTAGAGAGGAAAGACCATCCCTAGTATTTGTAGAACCAAGGAAAGAACACCAGTGAAGCCCAGGTGTGAGAGTTCTAACTATTTAAATGTTAATACATCAAGTTAAGTCTGAAATAATGTTTTCTTATCCTAGTTTGATAAGTCCTTTCTAATGGCAATATAAAATAAATATATTTAAATTTATAATATTGTTTTCCTGAAATTGTCAAAATATAAAAGATGAAAGAATTAGCTACCAATGTTCAAGATTGGGTGTTTAGGTGCTGGACTAGCAATGTTAGATAAATAAAAAAATTTACATGATCTATCAATTATAGATTTTCTATATGATGGATTTTTTATTGCTTTTGTTTCTTAAAATTCACTAATTATTGTATTTAACATTTTAATATAAATCTACTGACAATATTGCCAAATTAGAGTACCTTTCTTGAGTTACTATAAAAATATTTCTTTTTTTAAGTTTAGTTATTTATATTGAGAGAGAGTGCATGCACACGTGTAAGAGGGTAAAGGCCAGAGAGAGAGAGGGAGGGTGAGAATCCCAAGCAGGTTCCATGCTGTCAGCACAGAGCGCAATGTGGGACTGCAACCTAAACCGTGCTTCTAAACCATACATGACCTGAACTGAAATCAGGTGTTGGACACTTAACCAAATGAGCCACCAGGCATCCCTTCTTTTTGGTTTGAAATTAGTGATTTAGGGAAACTTGCCTGATTGCAGCAATTTCAGGCAATAAAATTATCAACACAATATTTATATCAGAATGAAATCATGTTAATATGTGATATGAAGGGGCGCCTGAGTGGCTCAGTCAGTTGAGTGTCCGACTTCTGCTCAGGTCATGATCTCACAGTCCATGAGTTCGAGCCCTGCATTGGGCTCTGTGCTGACAGCTCAGAGCCTGGAGCCTGCTTCAGATTCTGTGTCTCCCTCTTTCTCTGACCCTACCCACTCATGCTCTGCCTCTCTCTGTCTCAGAAATAAATATACATTAAAAAACTTAAGAAAAATACATGTGATATAGAATTAATTGTGATGGGGCACCTGGGTAGCTCAGTCTGTGAAGCAGCCAACTCTTCATTTCAGTTTAGGTCATAGTCTCATGATTCATGAGATCGAGCCTCACCTCAGATTCTATGCTAACAGTGTAGAACCTGCTTCAGATACTCTCTCTCTCTCTCCCCCTCCTCCACATGCATGCTCTCTCCCTTTCTCTCTCTCTAAATTAATAAATAAACATTAAAAAAAGAAATTATTGTGATGGACCTAATGTAATAAATTATTGTCATAATGAGAAATAGTATATATAATTCCATGTGTCATACAAATTATCAGTTTTCTCTCAAAATAATATCTAGACGTGTACAATTTGTGAAAGATTGGTTATCACCTTTCTCAAATATAGGTCCATCTATATTTATCATTTATATATGATATCATTCTTTTATCTATCAAGATATTTTAGATTATTATGAACTATTACTGCAAAATATTAAGTTGCTGTTGCAAGTGACACTTTAATTTGTGAAAACTTTCTTAACCATCAGCTTCAACATAAAAGCAAGAAAATAGACATTTAGTGCCACTAGAAAATAAGACCTCAGTATGCAAAAAAAAAAAATCTATTTTAATACTTTCTGGAGAAAGATTTGCCACATTTCTTTCCCTCTTATTGGAAAAGAAAAGTTAGATGGTTGACATGCAATCCATTTTCCTCCTATTTTCAGGGCAGAGGTTGGCTTGGAGGTAGAGAGAAGACAGACGACCCAAGTAAATTTTCTGGTAAACATGTTACTAACAGATATCTAGCCAACTTACTCATAGTATTTTCTATGAGTAGTTTCTAAGAGTATTTTCTATGAGTATTTTCTTCATAGGCATGGAGCCCTTGTCTATGAAGTGCTTATAGTAGGATGATCTAATCTATACTAGTTCATTTA
Organism: Hyaena hyaena; assembly: GCF_003009895.1. Classification (NCBI taxonomy): domain Eukaryota; kingdom Metazoa; phylum Chordata; class Mammalia; order Carnivora; family Hyaenidae; genus Hyaena; species Hyaena hyaena. Next base: position 173,931 of record NW_024080970.1, read on the forward strand.
CTCAAGCATTTTTACTACCCAGATGTCTAGCAATCTCACTGTGCCCTAGATGGTATTAATGACAAGAGTGGATGTTTAGGGTTATGGATTATGCTTTTCCAGCCTTAAGTGCCAGACTCCAAGGGTAAAGCACCCATATATTCTTAAATAAATGTTGTGTTTAGTATTTTTTTGTGAAATGTGGAGTCTAGGGTAGGGCCTTGTCTGGGTCTCAAGGGTGTATTGGAACAAAGGAGGAAGAAATCTTTACTTTGAATGAGGATGAAGTGTTTTTTGTTTGTTTTTTTTTTTAATTTTCTTGATCACATTTTAACAAATCAAGCTGTATTTTGTGACATAGAATTACCATATGATATCTATTTAATACTAAACAGAAAAACTAAGGCTTGTTTTTCCCCCTGTCTTGCTTCCCAAAATAAAAGAAGTTGTTGCTACAGCCTAAATTTAAAAAGTATTATTGGGAAGAATAGTTAATAAAATTATGTTCATCATATTACAAAGGCTATGCACTCAACATACAGGTTATAAAGACAGTATTTTCCCATTAAAGAAAGCAAATGTTGAGAACAGTAATCATGGAAAGTAAATCTGAAGCCAAATATAAGCTCATTCTAGTATGAAACCTGGGAGAAATTAAATGAGAATCTTATTTTCATCTCCTTATACTCAATATGAAAAGATTTGTCCAGATTCATCAAGTGGAATTTATTTAAGGGTCAGTTTTTCCATGGTTTGTCTTTTCAACCTTTTCAGTGCTTTGGAATCAGATACTTGTAAATATTGCAACAGAGCTTAGACAAACTATTTCCAACACCCCCTTTACTGTTCTAAAAATGATTAAGGAGTGAGCCTACTGAAATGGAAAATGGCCAGTGTATTTCTGGCCAGATCAATAGGAAGCAGTAGCAGCTGGTGAACAGACTGCGTTCAGGGGCCCAGCTGGACTCCAGGAGATATGGAAAAGGTTTCTGAGGGCCTACAGCGGCATGCCTTTCTTGGAGGCCTGTAAGAGTCAGATGGGCACCCTTCTGTCTGAGTTGGGTAGGCTGCTCTAGTGCCCGATGAATGGAAGATAGCAGTAAAATGTTCCTGCCAGCCATTGAATTTCATTGAGAATCTGCTATGTGCCAGCTGGTAAAGATACCAAATGAACCAAGCTGATAGCACTCTTGTTTCCTGGGTCCTGAAGTGCTTATAATTCTCTGAAACAGATACTCAATAACAAATAGGTCTTTGGTGACAAGGACATCTCTCAGTCAAACATTGCTCTTCATTTCAGTGAAAATTGGAGTGCTAAGAGTAGCTTGTGTTTTTTTGTTTTGTTTTGTTTTCTTCTCTGAGTTTCCTAAATCAAATTTCTGAAGTAATGAAGCTTGTTAACATATGAAGAACCCCTTAAGAAAACCATTTTGATGTAGACTTGGTTCTCAGTTAAGGGTATTGTGGGAGAAGTTTTACTCCATTAAGCTGCAAATCCTAAACTATTATGAATATTTCTATTGGAGGAATATGCCTAGAGCTGTGCCTAACTTTTTTCTGGACATAAAGAGATTTGCTACACAGTGTTAAATGAACCTCCCAGGGAACCAATGGAACAGCAAACATCTCTGGCAGGGAGAATGCAATCTGGTGGAGGCATCCCTGCTCAGCTCCCACAGTGAATGTTTTTTGCTTTGTTATGTTTCGTTTAAAGAACTGCATTTTTAAGAGCATCAGAAGCTGGAACCAGAGTGAAGAACCAGGAAATGTAGTCATTAATCCTACTTCTACTTGAGGATGAGGATGAATTATTGGGTAATCTCAAATACTCAGTCTCTTATGTGGGTCAAACAGCACCTAGAGCACAGATTACAGGTTACATTTTAAAACGCAACACACTGGCATCAGTGCAACTTTGCTGTGAATCATTTCATTCTCTATACTACAACTGAAGGTTTCTAGTTTCTTTCCTCCCAGCTACCTGAGAGAACTCAATGTATGCACTCACTGGGTAAGAAAAATAGAATCCTAGCTTTCAAGTAATCGCTAAATGCAATTTAAAATAGAATACACAACAATTTTATAATAGAACTAGGCACACAAAATGACCCACAACATGAACAAAAAAATAGCAAAATGAATATACAAGTACACCTTTCAGACTTCTTGATATTGAAATTATAGACTCAGATTTTAAATTGTTATCCTTACATTGTCAAAAGGATAAAAAAATATTTTTTTCCCTGAGGAAAAGTAAAAACTATTAAAAAAAAAACACCACATTGTAAGTATGGTAATGAAAAATAGAATAATTAAAATAAAGTATCAGTGGGTAAGTATAAACAGATTAGAGAAAGTCAAAAAGAAAATAGAAACCAGGGGGCCTGGATGGTTCAGTTTTTTGAGCATCCAACTTCAGCTCAGGTCACGATCTCACATTTCATGAGTTTGAGCTCCATGTCCAGCTCTGTGCTGACAGCTAGCTCAGAGTCTGGAGCCTGTTTTCAGAACTGTCTCCCTCTCTCTCTGTCCATTCCCTGTTCACATTGTCTCTCTTTGTCTCTCTCTCTCAAAAATAAATAAAACATAAGAAAAAAATAGAAATCAAAACATAGATCAGAAAATAGAATAAAAGGTGAGGAGACAAAAATGTGGAAAACAATGGAGTCAGAGAAAAGGGGGATAGAGTTGAAAGCTCTAAAATTTGTATGATTTGAAGTGAAGGTGAAGAAAAAATGGGGTAAAGTGATTACCAAGATAAAGAATTATCAAATTTGCAAAACTGATGAAAGACACTGTATTACAAACTTAAGATGCCTTGTGTCTTCTAGGAGAGTTACAAAAGGAGGAAAGGAAGGAGTTGAAATAAAGTGTTCAACTTCATTGTATATGTATTATATATATTATCTTATTTTATTAAATATTTAGATCATTCGTATATTATGTTAAATTGCTTATTATATTTTATATATTGTATAAATTATGTTGTTTATTGTATTATGTCTTAGTGACATGCCCAAAGCTAAAGATAAGGAAAATATCTTAAAAGCAGCCAAAGAAATAGTTTAAAAGTAGTACAAAAGGAAATTCCAGTATAGAAAATATGAATCTACATAATATTTCAAATATGCTGAAAGGAATAGAGAGCAACAGAAATGGTATATATGTACAGAAGTCTAAAATGAATATGATTTAAGTGTACTACTAATTTATTTTGGTATTTTTAGTATTACAAAAGTATAAAATTAGAAAGCAGGGAACAGAGTGGTGGTAAATGGAGGCAGTGTTCTAACTTCTTACATTGACTAAAGATAAGATAAACTGGAGATGAATTTAGGCTCTAAAAAGTGACAAATGCATATTGTAGTCTTCTGGGTAATCACTAAAATGGTTAAAGTGCATAATTTCCAAGTAAGTAGAGGGAAAAATGGAAAATAAAAATACTCAAACAGAAGTCCAGAAACAAGAAAATAGTGACATTGAACCAGTGAGAATAAATCAAGATAAAACAAGAAAAGAGAAAGGTTAGACACAGTATGTTAGTAACTATATAAAAAATGAAATGCATCTTCCACGTGAATGATAAAAATCATCAGAATAAGTGTCTTTAAAGCCAACTTTGTGGTATTTGCAGGTTATATATGTAAAAGTAAAGAATACATAAAGCTGATTGTTTAAAAAATTGAAAAAGATAGACCAAGCAAACAATAACCAAAATTAAACTGTGAGTAAATTCAGATGTTTAAGAAAGAAGTAATGCTACTATTATGGACACTATTTTAGAGAGCAGAAAATCAGGAACATTTCACAATTTGTGAACTATAATACAGCCTATGTCCTATATTGACACTCAAAAATCCTAAGCAAATATAGCAAATTAAATTTGGCAGTAAAATCTAATAATACGGTAGTGTGCAAAAATGGCCACAGTATTTTGCAGTGGCTCCCATTAAGAAGTAGAGCCTCTTTTCCCATCCGTTGAAACTGTGTTCACCATAAAACTTGTTTGGGCATTGAGATGTTGAAAATATGCAAGCAGAAGTTTAAAAATTTCTTGAGCATTGGAGCTCATTATTCTTGCGATATTATTACTATGCGAACAAACCTGAGTTTGGCAGATGATGAGTTCCATATGGCCAAATCACCTCTCTTGTCTCATGTTACATGTGGCTAACTGCCAGATATGGGAGGCTATTCAGGAACCTATAGTCCCTACCTGAATTGAAAACTCCCTGTAGATACATGAGAGCCTAGCTCAAGTAAGCCAGACTCATCCTAGATGAGAACAACTCAGCAAATGTGTAGCCTGCATAAATGACTGTTACAGAAACATCTGATCAAGTTGGTTTTATGCCAGAAATCCAAAGGTGTTTTAACTTCACCTCTATTAAAATGTATTCTCTTGGCAAGGGTCCAAGCAAAACATGTGCCATAATGGTTGATTAAATTAATAAAACAATGAAACACTGAAAATAGTTCTTTCAGGGGCACCGGGGTGGCTCAGTCGGTTGGGCATCCAACTTTGGCTGAGGTAATGATCTCTCTCACCAGTTCGAGCCCCACATCAGGTTCTGTGCTGACGGCTCAGAGCCTTGGATTTTGTTTCTCTCTCTCTGCCCCTCCCCTACTCATGTTCTGTCTCGGCCTCTCTCAAAATAAATAAACATTATTTTTTTTAAATAAAAGAAAATACTTCTTTCAAATACACAAAATATCTTAGAAAGCACAGATTAAGATGTGGCTACCCTTTGGAAGTCTACTTGACTGTCTTACATAGAGTATTGAGAGATTAAATGCCAAAAGACATCAGGAATAGAAAAATATGACGTATCTTAGAAGTTTGTCCCCCAAAAACAATGTGTATCTAGCTATTACAAGGTGGACTTGACACAAATCAAGTATAGATAATTGAGTCTTTGAGATAATCGTATTGCTAACGGAATACTAATCCTAAAGAGAAGTAATTATTTGGTATTTAAAGCTACTTTTTTAGATCCTTCAAACTCTAATGTGCAGAAAGGTAGATAAGAAAGTGAGCAAACAACTAAAACATATTCTACAAAGTTCTATTCAGAAGCCAAACACCTAATTAAAAAATAAATAAATAAATAAATAAATAAGGACCAGATTAAAAATAGATAGATTGATGGGAAGGTGGTTGGATGGATGGATGGATGGATAGATAAGGACCTCCAAGAGAGGATCTGAGGGTGATAAAGTAGATCTAAAGCCAGGGATCAGAATCACCATCTATTTGGGTCGACCGGGTGGCTCACTCAGTTAAGCAGCTGACTTCAGTCCAGGTCATGATATCACCGATTCTGAGTTCTAGCCCCACATTGGGCTCTATGCTGACAGCTCAGAGCGTGGAGCCTGCTTCAGATTCTGTGTTTCCATCTCTCTCTGCCCCTCCCCTGCTTGTTCATCCATTCATTCTCTCTCTCCCTCTCTCTTAATTTTTTTTTTAAGGTTTTATTTATTTCTAGGAGAGAGAGAGAGAGACAGCGTGAGCAGGGGAGGGTCAGAGAGAGAGGGAGTCACAGACTGAAACAGGCTCCAGGCTCTGAGCTGGCAGTCAGCAGAGAGCCTGATGCGGGGCTCGAACCCACGAACCGCAAGATCATGACCTAAGCGAAAGTCGGACTCCCAACCGACTAAGCCACCCAGGCGCCCCTCTCTCCCTCTCTCTTAAAAGTTAAAAAAAAATGATTAAAATCATCAGCATCTACTCAAGAATATTACCCATTCTAAAATGAAGGGCTACTTTTTGTTTTGTTTTCTCTTCAAGATAGTGATTGTATTTCCTTTGGATGTATGTATACAAGTGATATTGCTGGATCTAAAGGTAGTTCTAGTCTTCATTTTTTTTAGGATCTCCATACTGTATTCCATAGTGGCTGTACATACTTTCCCATTAACTTTTTTTTAATTAAATATAGTCAACACAGAATGCTACACTAGTTTCAGTTATACAACATAGTGATTCAATAACACTATACATTATGCAATACTCACAAGCATAGCTACCATTGGTTACCATATAATGCTATTGCAGTACCATTAACTGTACTTCCTGTTCTGTAGCTTTCATCCCAGGACTTAGTTATTCCATAGTTAAGGAAGTTAAGGGCTATTTTTAGTGTCTTTCTGGAGGGATTTAATAATCATTTAGACCAATGGTAGATAATTTTCCCATTCTGATATAAATGGACAGTCTCTTATTGATGTTCCATCAATGTGTATCTGTTGTCTTTTTGTCCCATAAAACTTTGTTTTTGGTGTGTCTACTGGAAACATGTTTTTTTCCAGCTTTGAGATACCATTGGTATAAAACATATTTATAAGTGTAAGGTGTACAACATAATCTGATACATTTTCTAGTATTGAAATGATTACCACAATGTAGTTAGTTAATACTTTCATTGCCTTACGTAAATACCCTTTGTGTGTGGTGAGAACATTGGGAATTCACTGTCTTCATAATTTCCAAGTATACAATGCAGTATTAATTATAGTCACCATGCTATTCTCTAGACTCCCAGAACTTCCTCATTTTATGTCTGGAATTCTGTACCCTTTGAGCAGCATCTATCCATTTCCCTCAAACCCCCCATCCCAAGCTCCTGGCAACAACTACTCTACTCTGTTTCTATAAGTTTGGCTTTTTAGGTTCCACATATAAGTGATATCCTACTGTGTTTGTCTTTCTCTCTGTGACAGATTTAACTTAATGCACCAACCCTTAGGTTTCTTCCAATTCTTGGCTACTACGAATAATGTTGTAATGGAAGTGGAAGCACAGATACCTCTTTGAGATCCTAATTTCATTTCCTTTGAATATGTACCCAGAAGTATGATTGCTGGATCATATGATAGTTCTGTTTTTTTGTTTTTTTTTTTAATTATTATTTATGAGGAACCACCACAGTGTTTCCCATAATGGCCACACCAATTTACAGTCCCATCAGTAGTAGACAAGAGTTCCCTTTTCTGCACACTCTTATTATCAACGTTTGTTATCTCTGTTCTTTTTGGTGATAACCATTTATCAGTGTGTATGCAGTAATATCTCTTGCTTTTGATTTGCATTTTTGTGATGATTAGTGATGTTGAACACTTTTTCATGTACCTGTTGGCTATTTATATGTATTCTTTGGAAAAATGTCTATTCAGATCCTCTGCCCACATTTTTATCAAGAATTTTGGGGTTTCCTTGGTCTTGAGTTGCAGGATGTTTTTTATGTATTTTGTATATTAACCACTTTTCAGATAAATTGTATATAATTTCTCTGATCCTATAGGTTGCCTTTCATTTGTTGATTTGTTGTTGTTGTTGTGTAGAATGAAAAAACAAAAAAAAGAAAACAAAGAAAAACAAAGCAAAGAACAAGCAGACACTTCTAAGACCAGAGTCAAGGAGATTACCCCTTATGTGTTCTTTAGGAGTTTTATACTTTGGGGTCTTATTTTCAAGTCTTTAATTCATTTTGAGTTAACTTTTGTGTATGGTGTAAATAAGATAAGGATCTATTTTTCATTCTTTTGCGTGTGGAAATCCAGGTCTCCCAACACTGGATGATTTCCCTATGATATATTGAAGATACTATCATTTCCCCCATTGAGTATATTAGCTCTATAGTCAAATACTTATTGAATATACATGTATGGGGCTCTTGATTTTTCCCCTTGGTCCATGTCTATATTTATGGCAGCACCATGCTGTTTTGATTACTATAGCTTTGTAGTATAGTTTGAAATTAGAAAGCATGATGCCTCCAGCTTTGCCCTTCATAGGATTGTTATGGTTATCCTAAGGTTTTTTTCTTTGTTTGTTTGTTTGTTTGTTTGTTTTATCATTGCATACAATTTTAGGATTTTTTTTCTATCATTGCATACAATTTTAGGATTTTTTTTCTATTTAATTGAAATATGTCACTAGAATTTTGAAAAATATTGCATTGAATCCATAAATGGTTTTGGGTTGTTTAGACATTTTAATATTATTTTTCCAGTCCATAAACATGGGTGTCTTTCCATGTATTCAAGTCTTCTTCAACTTCTTTTATGAAAGTCATAGTTTCTAGTTATCATTTACCTAATTAATTAAATTTATTCCTAAATATTTCATTGTTTTAGTGCTATTGTGAATAGGATTCTTTTATTAATTTCCTTTATAGATGTTTTGTTGTTAATATATGGAAACATACCTGATCTCTGTATGTTGATTTTTGTATCCTGAAACCGTACCGAATTGGCTTATTAGTTAGAGTTTTTAGGTAAAGTCTTTAGAGTTTTCTTATCATTGGTAAACAAAGATAATTTTATGTCTTCCATTCTGATTTGGATGTTTTTTATGTATCTTTTTCTTCTTGCTAAATTGCTCTGGCTAAGACTTCTACGGTGTTGAATAGGATTGATGAGAGTGAATCCTTTTCTTAGTCTTGATCTTAGAGGAAAGCTTTCTACCTTTTACTATTGAGAATGATGTTAACTGTGAGTTTGTCATATATGGGCTTTATTGTTATATGTTCCTTCTCTATCCAATTTGTTGAGAATTTTTGTCATGAAAGGAGGTGTATTTTATTAAATGCTTTTTGTGTACATGTTGAGATCATACAATTTTATCTTCCATTGTATTGATGTGATATATTTATTGGTATGTGTGCATTAAACCATGCTTACATCTCAGGGATGGACCTCACTTGATATGGTATATGAACCATTTAATATGCTGTTGAAATCAGTTTGTTAAGATTTAGTTGAAAATTTTTGCATGTATATTGATCAGGGATATCGGTCTGTAGTTTTCTTCTCCATTAGTGTCCTTATCTGGTGTTTGTATCAGAGTAACATTGGCCTCACAAAATAAGTTTGGGCATGTCCCCTCTTTTCAATTTTTGTTTTGTCTATGGTATAAGATAAATGTCCAGTTTGAATAGGATTAGCAGTAATACTTCCTAAAATGTTTGGTAGAATTCACCAGGAAAGCCATTAGTTCCTGGGTTTTTCTTTGTTGGGAGAATTTTAAATTAATGAGTCAGTCTTCTTTTTCGTTACTGGTTGGTTCAGATTTTCTGTTTCATGTTTCAGTCTTAGTAGGTTATATTTCTGGAAGTATATCTGTTTGTTCTGGTTATTCCAATATGTTGACATATAATTGTTCATAGTAGTATCTTACTATATTTGTATTTCTTTAGTATCAGGTATAATGTCACCTTTTCCATTTTTTGTTTTATTAATTTGAATCTTCTCTTTTTTCTTAGTCTAGTTAAAGTTTTGTCAATTATATTAAAAAAAAAACAGTGCCTGGTTTTATGGATTTTTTTCCTATCATTTTCTAGGTCCCTAATTCATCTTTTCCTACTCTGATCTTCATTACTTTCTACTGTTAACTTTGGGCATAGTTCTTCTTGTTCTTATTTCTTGAGATGAATGGTTAGGTGTTTATCTGGTACCTTTCTATTTTTGCTAATGTAGTCTATCCACTTCCCTTTTAGAACTCCTTTTTCTTAATCATAATTTTTGATATATTGTCTTTCTGTTTGTATTTTTTCAAGATACTTATTTTAATTCCCCTTTTGATTTTTTTCTTTTACCCACTGGGTTTTGAGGAATATATATTTTTTAATTTGTACATATTTGTGAATTTTCTAGTTTTCCTTCCATTATTTCTAGTTTAATATCATCATGGTTGGACAAGGTACTATGGATGATTTCAGTCTTCTGAAATTTTCTAAGACTTATTTTGTGACCTGTCATATGATCTATCCTGGAGAATGTTCCATGTGCACTTGAAAAGAATGATTCTCCTGTTGTTGGATGGACACTTGTTTTTTGTTTTTGTTTTTTTTGTTTGTTTGTTTTTTGTTGTTCTCTGGTCAAGCAGAACCACATCTTGACCTGACATAAGGATTAATTTATACTATTCCAAAATCAAGTGCATTTTAATTTAAAGAAGAAACTGGAACTTTCATATTGTTTCAGTTAGTGTGACCTTAAATGAGTTCTAATTATGTGAGGTTGAACAAACCAAGAATTTCCAGAAATCAAGGACAGTCTTTGGTAGACTTTATTATTCTTCTCCAATATCCAGTTCACTTCTTTTCAGGAAGAGTTTACTTTTTTTGCCCTTTTAGTCATGCAAGGCCATGTTACATTTTTTGGTTGATGAAATGCAATTAAAATTGGCATGCATCATTTCCATGTAGAAGCTCTAAGAACAAATGCGTCTTTGCCAATTTTTTCCCTCACTCCTCACCAGTGCTACATCAGGAAACCCTCCAGATAGTATCTGCTGTCAGACTAGATCTTAAAAGAAGGATAACAACTCAGGTGGCAACTCACAAGTCTGCAGTGGGCATGAAGCATGAGTGAGAAATAATTCTCTGTTGACTTAATCATTGAGACTTGAGAATTCTGTTTCCTTGGCATAACATAGTCAATATTGATTCATGCAAATCTCCATATATGTTATTATCGAAAAATTTTGAAAAAATCACGTTATAATTATACAATAGACTTCCATGGGACAATTAAAATACTTTCCAACAGCAAGAATAATTATCACAAACATAGTATCAAGCCATAGTAAAGATAATATTCCTTATAATTCAATTTCTGTGAAGTTTTTAACAGGCAAATCTAGACTATAGTGTTTCAGCATATAAGTTTCTGTGATGGGACAATAAAGAAAATTTAAGAAGTGATTACTGTGGTTATTTTTAAGTGACAGAGAACATTAAGTAATTGGGAAGGGATGTGAAAGGGGCTTTGAGGATTCCATATCTTGATGTGAATGTTGGTTTCAAGTGTATTTTTTTAGTGATAACTTGTTGATCTGTGCATTTAAAAATAATTTGAGCAAGTGATTACATAGACATAGAAGGTAAAGTCATTATATTAATTAGATTCTTACATTTTAATACCTTATCATTCTGATAAGTCCCATTAAGAAAAGCAAGACTAAAGATGTAGATTAATTACCAGTATTAAGTTATAGACACATAAAGAAAGGAATTCCAAGGAATTCCATCTGCTTTTAAAATTACCAGTGATTTTCAAATATGTTTTGACCCTTTAATGATTGCTTTGAAGCTCTGAAATAGATACTATAAATAAGATTAATATACAGTCAGATTCCCAGTCAGTTCCTTTTAGTATACAACCAATAATTTGGAGCTATTAAATGAAGAAAAGGTCACCATTTGTTTTACTCTATTGACTAGGAGAGATCGATAATGTGATTTTTTTTTCTTTGCAAATAACCAGTTGTCCCCCAGCAAAACTCTCAGAATATTATTTATATCTTCTTGCCATTTATATCCATTAGTTAATGAAAAACTTTGTCATGCAGGATTGTGACTGTCAGCAGGATTCTATTAAATTAACCATTAAGAAATGTTTTTCAGGGCACTAAAATAAAATGAACACACTCTGATAACACCTTGATCAGGCCTTGTTACACGATGAAAGTCAACTTCATAAATGATCCTCTGCTTCAGAAATGAATTCTATCACTTTGTGTTATATTCAAAGTTACCCAGGTTCAGAACATGACATATATTTCTCTTCTTCGCTTTTGGCACTAACCTGAACATACCCTGTTTATTCAACAAGAGCTATTTCATTATTAACTCATAGATCTACTCTACATATCCACCCTATGCATTCTTATTCCTAGGTCTTTGTTTATATGGACTCTATCCAAAGTACATATCCCTTATTTTCTTGTTAAAATGTGTCACAGTATTTTCCTCTCATTAACATTAAAAATTAGATTATCTCTGCAAATTAGATGATTTTATTTTCAATGATGTTTATTAAAAAAAAAACTATAAAAACATTAAGAGTTCATTATGGTTTGGATCCTGACTAGAACTGAAGGATACTGTAAAACAAGTCAAGAATAGCTGCGAGTTTATTTGCTGATCATTGGAAGTGTTAAGTTGGAGTAAAACCAAAACTGGATGGTTGGAGACTAGAATGCTTAAAATGGAGGCTGTGGAAAAAAATTGCATATTGTCACAATTACAGAGTCTACCTAGGATTCTGACAATGAGTGACCTGACAGGGGTAGAGAGTAAGATTACTGAAAGAAAGTAGGTTTAGGAGTGGAAAAACTAAGTTACTAGAAGGATAGTCCACATCAAGATTGAAAGTACCAAGAATTATGAAAGGAGGAATTTCAGAATGACAGAACATCAGGAACCCAACACATTAAAGGAGAGGGGACTTTCCCAGGCCTTGGAAGATCACTGTAACAGGGTAACACAGTGTGTAGGTGACACAAGAGTCAAAGCTGGCTCTTTTGGGACAAGGAAGGAGGACATCCAGTTCCCTCGAGGTCTGATGTATGAAGGTGTAGAGAAGAGAACATAGTCACTGCAAGGAAGTACATAGGGGAGTGTAGTTCTGGAGAAAGAGAAGGGACCTTCAAGAGGAAGGTATCTGTTAATCTGTGGCCATGAGATCTGGAAGGTGCCCTGGTGTCAGCATCTGTGGTGGAGAGGAGGATGGACCAGCAGAGGGTTTGAACATGATTTACATAGGTAATAGTCTGCGTGATGAGGGCTATTCTGAGTGACCTCACCTTCTGGGTGACTGTCAGGAGGTTAATCCAAATGGTCTGTCTGGTATATAATTGTCCGAGATTCTGCATTTTGAGGGTAGGAAGGGGTGGGGATTTTGTCGATAACACACAAAGTTCTGGTTCTGCTAGGATTTATACACTGACAGAAAGATTCTCAGACTCCAGACATGGGTTCCCTGTTGACTTCTGGCCAAGGAAGATTAGCCAGCTAACAGATTCATTCATTCATTCATTCCTTTCACAAAGGTTTTATACTTTTGTTTGTTTGTTGAGTGTTCTGGGTGCTGAAGGTGGAATAGGAAGCAAACACAGACAATTCCTGTTGTTAATCAAGGACCTTACATTCTGTTTGAGGGTGTGGTGGTGGTTGACATAATTAAATACTCAAACCAAAAGAAAAAATCAGGTAAAGATAGGCATAAAAGTAAAGCAGGATATATGATAAACTATCAGGGAGGTGCTATTTTAGGTTGGGATCACCACAGAAGGTCTTTCTGGAGAAGTAGTTGTAACAGGAAACTGAATGAAGTGAGGGGTGAACTCCATGACATCTAGGATGAGTGTCGTGGCAGAAGAAACAGTAAGTGCAGCAGCCCCATGGCAGGAATGTGTTCAGCTTGTTTAAGGGACAGTGAATGAAAATGTAGCTAGAGGAGATGAGCAAGGGACATGTGGTGGGCTCTGAGTCAGCATGCCAGCATGTTGTGTAGCTCACATTTTCCCAACTCCAGCACTGTTTACATTTTGGGGTGTCCTGTGCATTGTAGATGTTTCCCAGCCTCCCTCTTCTCGACCTACTAGATGCCAGTAGCACCCCCTCCTCATGCTGTAACAATCACAGATGCCTCCAGGTATTGTGAAATACCCCTAGGATGGATGTTATAGGGTCAAAATTGCCCCCAGTTGAGAACCACTGCTCAAGGGAGTTACAAGCTATGCTACAGAGTTTAATGGGAAACCATCAGTGGGTTTTGTTAAGAGAAAGGGGGAGAAAAGTGCCTCATTTAACTTTTTAAAAGATAATACTAATCATTGCATGGAAAATTAATCACAGGGGTACGCAGTTGAAATAAGTATAATATTTAAAAAAGTGGAGGAGCCTGGGTGGCTCAGTCGGTTAACTGCCTGACTTCAGCTCAGGTCATGATCTCACAGTTCACAAATCTGAGCCCTGTGTCGGGCTCTCTACTGTCCGAGCAGAGCCCACTTCAGATCCTCTGCACCCCCCATCTCTTCCCAACCCCCACTTGTGTCCCACTTGTGTGCTTTCTGTCTCTCCCTCAAAATATATAAACATTAAAAATAAAAAAGAAGTGCTTTGCGTGTTTGTTTTTTGGTAATCAAGGTGGATGAAACGACACATGGACTAGGATGGTGCTGGATCATTGGTAGTGCAAGTGTAAGAGCGGTTGAAGTGAAGATGTCTGTTGGAGTTAGAGCCAGCGAGGCTTCTGGATGTCCTTGGATGTGAATACTGAGGTGAAGTGTGACTTCACAGTTTTTACCCCAACAGCTGAGTATCATCTACTCAGATGTGAGTAACTGGGGAGGAGCAAGATTGGTGTGCAGGTGGAGGCATCAAGAGGTCACTTTAAGAGCCAGTGAGAATGCCAGGTAGATAATTAATTGCATATAAATGTCAGGAGAGTTTTGGAGCTAAAGATATGAAATCTCAGCATATTTTAGATCAAATCTATATCTGTTTGCTAGGACAGCTTTAACAAGAGTGTCACAAACTGAGCAGCTTAAACAGAAATAATTTGTCCCACAGTTCTGGAGACCAGAAGTCCATAACCGAGTCTTCCTAGACAGAATTTGGTTCCTTTCAAGGGTTATAAGGAGGAAGCTGATTCATGCTTTTCCCCTAGCATTTGGTGGTTTGCTGACAACCTTTGGCATTCCTAGACTACTAAAAGCATCACCTGGATCTCTGTTTTCATTTTGCATGATTTTCTCCTTCTGTTCTTGTCTGTGTTTAAATTTCCCCCTTTTGTAAAGACACCAATCATTGGATTAGGGGCCCAGCCACTCCACTAAGAAATCATTGTAACTCATCTAATTAGAACTACGCTGAGTATACAAAGTTTACCCCACAAATTTTAAAACAATGTGTCTCCATAAAATTAGCAACTCACTTGTAGGGCTTTAGAGAATTATTTCCAAATAAAGTCATATTCTGATCTCCAAAACTTTGAGATATTATATTTCTATTGTTTATGCTACTGTTTGTGATACTCTGTAATGGAGCCCTAGCACATGGATACAGATTTGATCTGATATAAAAAATGAATCACTTCAAAATATGAATTAGAGGAGGGTTAAAATTCACCCCAAAACAATATGCAATATTAATATAGATGGCATTTGTAAAAGTAGTACTTGATAGATTATCTATAAATGACGTAAAATATAGCAGAAACACATTTGAGAATGGAGCCCCTGGGCATACCAAAGTGTGTAGAGTGGGAATAAATGTACTGGGGTGCCTGGGTGGCTCAGTCGGTTAGCCATCTGACTTTGGCTCAGGTTCTGATCTCGTGGCTCATGAGTTTGAGCCCCGCTTTGGAGCTGGGGACTTGGAGCCTGGAGCCTGATTTGAATTCTCTGTCTCCCTCTCTCTCTGCCCTCCCGCCCCCCTCCTGATGGCTGTGTCTCCCTCTCTCTCTCAGAAATAAATATTAAAAAAATAGATGTACAAAACAAATGACCACTAATAGAAGAAAAACAAGAGAGTGTTGGTCCAGAAACCAAGTGAAACAAATGTTTCAGTTAACAAGGGAGTGATCAATTGAGGAAATATAATAGCAATAAAATGAGGATTGAGAATTGCCTATCGAAATTACCAAGAGATAGGGCTTTAATGTGAGAGATAAAAGCATTTGAGATAAAAGTCAGATTGAAAGAGTTTAGGAGAGAAAAATGAGATGAGGTGAAGAAAGCATATATAGAAAATTATTTGAAGTAATTTCGTGAGAACTGAGTTACAGGAATCAGATTGTCAATTTTTCCTATGTAATATCTCTTTTATTTGTATATATATACATACTAATTGTGTTCTAAAATCAGATGATTGCATATTTACTTTTATTCCAGAAAATTCAATATTTTATATTCCCATGTATATATATAAATTCCTGTTTTGTCTGAAAGGAAAATCTAAAGTTAGTAATACATTATCTATTATGATCGTTTAACATAATAAATTATAATATGTGAAAATGAATTACTTTAATGTTAAGAAATGGCTTCAAGTTATAGGTGTGAAGTTTGTTATGTCCTTAATAGTTTCTAATTTATTCAATTAACATAAATTAAGCATCTTGCATGAACCAGCCAGGTTAAAATGTTGAAGCTTTTCTTCCTCCACATAAAAAATTTTAAAGTGCATGAGAAAATATGCAAGTATAAATCACCTAACCATATTATCAAATATTTAAAAATCATTTTCTATTGCTTGTATTTACATTTTTATTTGAGGATATATGAGAACCTTGTAAAATGAGCAAGCCTTTAGGGGTGTAGAATGTTAGTTTACATGTCCTATACTCATAAATACAAGCAAAAGCTGGCTTATGCTTGCTAATTCCTAACATCTTCTGTTTCAAGTTATTTCTAAAATCATTAGAATTAGACCTAGAGATCATGTTGCTTCTCTAGCTCACACCTGTCTCTTGAACATTAATACAAATGAAAAAGTTATGCTCTGATATTTTCTTCTTTAATTGAAAAAAGATACACTCAGAGCGTCTTGATGCCAAGTTAATACATCCTGAGGAAAGGATTTAATATCAGAAACATGGATATAGACTTGGAATGGACTGAATTGGCTCTACTCTAATGAACTGTGACATTTAATTCATAATAGCAGAAATTGCAGCTTAAATCCTCTTAATCAAAATGGAACTAAATCACAAATCACTAATCATGACTTTCTCCTCATTCCCCAAGAAGATTTTTAAAAATAATGCAAAGAAACTCACAGTAGGACACACTGCTTTGACATATCTCACATGCTTTTATTTAGCAGAGAAGAGAAGAAAAAAAGAGAAGAAAAATTAATCCCGAGTGAACTTTAAGTCCCTTTTCTAACATAAGTGGCACTTGACTTTTTACGTCTGTGCGTGCATGTATGGGAGTGTGAGTCATCAATGCTTTTTAAAAGACTCTATCGAAGGAAACACTCTCTAGCATCAAGTAAGTACATTCTGAGGAAACTGCACAACCTTCAGGAAACTATTGTTTCCCACTTTTTTTTTTTTTTTTTTTTTTCCCTCCCGGTCCCTACTTATTGACCCAGCGTGATGGGATTGCTAAGGTTACCAACAGAGAGGTAGGATAGCATCTCAAATACCCAGACGTTTGTTTGCAATTATGGGCGGCACATACCGAACAGGAACTGTCTGTCTGCAGCAGTTGTCACACACGTGCACACAGGGAAGCAAAGCGATTGAGTTGAGTTTGCTGCCCTCCCCGAAGCTGGAGAGCTAGGTGCAGCAAGTCTGCTCCCAGCTCAAGGCACTACTTAAGTTGCTGCATTCTCTCACACCCTCTGAAGGATTGCTTAGGATTTCAGATGTTCTCAATCACTATTCTCAAACACTGAGGTGGTGTTTTCCTTATGATAGGAAGGTAGGATTCTTAAAAGAGTCCTAAAGTTCCATTTATATAAAATAGCCCCAAAAGGCAAATGAATAGAGGCCAGATTGGTGATCTGTTTGGGATCGTTGAATGGTTGTAGTAATGGTTTCACAAAGCTGTAAATGTACTACTAAACAAGAACATCGCAGTGCACCCTGACAATGGGTAGGTTTCACGGCACTGGAAGTATACCTCAGCAAAGCTATAACACACACACACACATACACACACACACACACACACTTGTGTATGTGTATATGTATGTGAGTACGTGTGTATATGTGTGTATGTACTTTAATGGTTACATATTTCTTTAGTTTCATAAAAATTAAATATATTTAAATGCTTATGTTTTCAAATTGTGTAAAAATGTTCATTATGTATTTAATAAGAATAAGATATTCTCTTACTTGTAGGAACAATTAGCAATAATACATTAACAGGGAGTGAAAATTTTTAACTAAAACAAGACTAACTTTCTTCATTCACAAGTGCCTGTGTAATTATCTAATGGTGAAAATTCATTGCGAAAAGCAGTAATAATGGCTTTAGAAGATGGTGCTGCCAGGCATCTTATGCCATCCTGAATATCCCTTACTTTATATCATTTCATATCTATTTTAGGCAGAACTGATGTTTCCATTTCTGTATTCTGATAGCCATGAACATGTGGTTTTTTGCAGTGCTGATTACTCTACATGAGAGGTATTTGTCTCTTTCCCCACCAGCCTATATGCTTCTTAGGACTGAGTTCATGCCTTACATTTACATTTGTTCCCATAGATTCTTATACGGTATCTGACACAAGGTACATAAGGAATAAATGTTTCTTCTATTGTTCTTTTATTAACAGTGGATTTGCTTTCTCCGTGCATGTGAAAGACATTATATTGGGGCACTTGGGTCGCTCAGTTGGTTAAGCATCCAACTCTAGATTTCAGTTCAGGTCAGGATCTCACAGTTTGTGCGTGTGAGTCTTGCATAGGACACTGCACTGACAATGCGAAGCTTGCTTGAGATTCTTTCTCTCCCCTGCCCTCTCAAAATACATAAACTTTAAACAATGTAAAAAAAAAAAAAAAGTTATGTTGCTATCCCTTTTTCCGGTTTTCTATGCTTCAGTAAATAAAAAGGCTCCAAGGAAGACATTTCTTGGGGTGCTCATATGATTTTATATAAGATTGAAATAAATATTGAAATAAAGGTTAATGTAGTACTGCACTGCCTAATATGAAGCTACTATCCACATGTGGCTCTTTTAATTAATTTTTTTAAGTTTATTTAGTTTTGAGAGAGAGAGAGAACTCAAGCACAAGCAGGGTAGGGACAGAGAAAGAAGGGGAAAGAGAGTATTCCAAGCAGGCTTTAGTACCAGCATGGAACCTGATGAGGAGCTCAAATCACTAACTGTGAAATCAGGACCTAAGCCAAAACCCAGAGTCTGACACTCAATGGAATGAGCCACCCAGGTGCCCCTATGATTATTTTAATTTAGCTTAATTTAAATTAAAAATAGTAATTCAGTTTCTCAGTCACACTAGGCATAGTGATCACATGGTAGTCACATGGAGCTAGTGGCTACCATATTGGAGAATGCAGATAAAGGAACTTTCATCACAGAAAGATGGATAGTTTTTTTAGATCCTCCTCTATATGAAGGTGATCTGTATTAAAATGAAGTACCTTTAAACCAGTTAGGAGTATCAACTCTAGACATCCTGAAACACACACCGTTGTCCCAGACCAATAGGAAAGCATGAAAGGGATAGCAAATGTCATATTCTATCCTCTTTCATACTACCTCCTATCTCCACCATATATTATCAAAAAAACTACAAAAAGCATGGGATATCTCTAAAATTATTAAATGGATTCCAAATTTGGGTATTAGAGGCGTTGATTTTTATCTCAAAAAGTAAAAAAAAAAAAGTTAAATAAACATTTCTTATATATAGCTGCTTTTGAAAAAATATAAAACATAGCCATGTATTTGCTGTATGGAAAGAACAGGCATGATGAACACATTATTAAAGGAAATTTGAAAATGGACCCATTCTTCTCTCGGGTAAATGTTTTTAAAACAAGAAAAGGAAAACTCTGCCAAAGGAACATGTCAAGATTCATTGGGGTCTTAAACCCTTGAGACCATTTTCATTGTAAAGACTATAAAAAAATTGATACTTACATGGTAATTACATTTTGTAAGAAGGATAATCAGACCCTAGGCTTCCAGTGAAGAGCTGATTGCCTACAGAGGGAGCAAACAATGTTCTTGTGCTGTCATCATTTTCTCCTGCCAGAGTCATTATACATTTTTCTATACCTGAGTGGAACCACTAGGTTATGACTATTCTCATCTGCAAGGTGTGAAGTATTAAGGAAGACAGATAGATTTACTCTTTATGATCAAGAAGAAGGTTTGGAGCACAAATCCTGAACTAACTGCTGGAAAGATTACAATTCATATGACATGTTCAAATATAAATTAGCTAGATTCTGTTCTAAGTACTCTAAACAACTGATCTCTCCTCATTTTTGTCACCTCGTAGATTTTATCAGCTCCGTTTAATAGATGAGCAAAACTAAGGAAGAGAAAAAATGAGTAACTTCTCACAGTCTTCTGGCCAGTAAGTAGTGATACCAGGTCTGTCTGATTCTAAAGTCAAGACCTCCTTCTCTCTCTATCCTTTGAGAGAGAACATCAAGAGATATTTAGACATTTCCACTTAGGGATAAGTGTGTTATTCAAACCAATTTGTAGTAACTGCCATATGAATGTTAATAACCAGAGACATTCATTCATAGGGGGCTGGAGATGGACTTAGTCTGGGCATATCATTTAGAACCACTGCCTCTGGGCCCTGCACCTGTTTCTCTGAGACCACCAAAGGCTTCCACTCAACCGTGAGGGAGGTGGTGAAACATGACCACATTCTGAGCATCCACCTCTAAATATATCTCCCGTACTCCAGTTCAGAGTTGCTTTTGTTCATCTCTCTGTTGATTCATTTATTCAATTACAAAAGTATATTTGATGTGTATTTTGTGCCAGACACTGTTAGGTACTGGGAATAAAATAATGAAAAAAACAGACCTCTTGCCCCTTTGGTGGGCTCATGCCCTACCTAGCCCAGGCAAGGCCCTGCATCCAACTGAAGGAAGCAGAAAGAAGTCTAAATAGTGATCTCTACTGGGATTTGTTCCCTTGACAGGAAGATTGGCTTAGAATATTTGTTTTAACAAAAGACCTGCTTAGATTTTAGTATTAGCTTGGCCTCTCGTACATGTCAGAAGAGACCAAAAATGCAACATCCTTACTAAACTATGTTAATCGAACCGTACCTGTTAGATTTGATCCTCAGAAATGTCAGGAAATTAAACACCAGAGTTCCCACAGCAGCTCTTCAATAAAACCCGTGGCTTGTAAAAGGAGTCAAAGTACAATTAAGAACCATCCCTTTGCATTAGCTTCTTGTTTCTACTCTACCTCACTCTACTTTAGATTTTCCACATTCTCATGCTTTTTTTTTTTTTAATGTTTTATTTATTTCTAGGAGACAGAGAAAGAGAGAGAGACAGCATGAGCAGGGGAGGGTCAGAGAGAGAAGGAGACACAGAATACCAAGCAGCCTCCAGACTCTGAGCTGGCAGTCAGCACAGAGCCCGATGCGGGGCTTGAACCCACGAACCGCGAGATCATGACCTAAGCGAAAGTCGGACGCTTAACCGACTAAGCCACCCAGGCGCCCCTCTCATGCTTTTTTAAGAACAGACTCTGGCAGTGTGTAAAACAGAGTTGGAGAAACAGAACAGAGAAACTAAAAGTATCTCTCTTCTCCTAAGGACCTTTTTATAACCTAGTAGCATGTTTTTATTACCACCATGCATTGGAAGACCACAAACTTATTGATATCATATAAATTAAGTCCTCTGAGTTTTCCCACATCCTCCAGTGTCCTCCATTAATACTTCTGCATTTGGAGTCTATCTGTCAAGGAATTTTGGATATTGGACCCCAAATTCTAGAATGTTCCAATCTATGAAATCTTTCATAGATAAGGTCCATAAGTCTTATCATAGTAGGTCTGTGGCCTCCAAATATTTTGAGCCCCACAATATCTTTGTGAGAGTAAGAAGCAGAAATGTCTATCCCAAATTTACTTTTTTAAAACATTTATTGAGATATTATTTATATAAAGTGAAGTATACTCTCTTCAGTATGCATAGTTATATTAACTTTACAAATGCAAAATGATGTAACCATAACCACAGTTAAGATGGAGAAGAAATCCATCACCCCCCAAACTCCACTCATGAATTTTGGTATGACTAACACCCTACATCTTTAATTTATCAGAGTTTGACTTTAAATGGTATTATACTGCTTCATATGCAGTTTAAACCCTTGTAACTATTTAGGGGCACCTGGGCAGCTCAGTCAGTTAAGCGTCCAACTTCAGCTTGGCTCATGATCCCACTGTTCATGAGTTTGAACCCTGCATGGAGCTCTGTGCTGACAGCTCAGCCTAGAGCCTGCTTCCGATTCTGTGGCTCCCTACCTCTCTGCCCTTCCTCCACTCACACTCTGTCTCTCAAAAAATGAATAAATGTTATTTTTTTTTAAATAAAACCCTTGTAACTATTTAATCTCAGTTCTTCTTTTATATGTCTTCTGATACGTCACCATTTGTTTTGCATCCCCCATGTACCATTATCAACAGTGCTTTGGTATATTGCTCCTATTTTTGGTTTAGATAGGGCAACTATTTCTTAAAGAATTAAAATAAGTAAAAAGCCTGCCATATTCACTTTTATTTTAACCATTTTTTGAGATAGCCATTTCTTCATGGAGATCCAAGTGCCTGTTTGGTATATTTTATATGCCATAAGAACTTCTCTTAACATGTCTTGTAGTGCGATACTACTGTCAATGAATTCTGTCAGGTTTCAGTTGCCTAAAGTTGCCTTGATTTCTCCATTATTTCTGAAAGACGTTTTATAAGATAAAACAATTCTGGATTGGCAGAATTTTATCTTTCAGCACTTCTGGTTCCCATAGTTTCTAACAAAGAATTGGCTATAATTATTTTTGTTGTTGTTTTTCTGTATGTAAATTATTGTTTATTTTTTGTTTTTTGTCTTTTTTTGGATGGCCTTCAAGATTTTAATTTTGCTTTTCAATGGTTGAAACAGTATGTCCGTGTGTGTGTGTGTGTGTGTGTGTGTGTGTGTATGTGTGTGACAGAGGGTGGGTGGGGGATAGAGTTGCCATGCTTCTTTGACTTTTAGAGCTGGGTTTTTGTGTCTTTATTATTTCCTGAGGATTCTTGAATTTATCTAAAGATATTTGTTCTCCATTTTCTCTTTCATTTTCCTCTTAGATTCCAATTGCATGTATGTTAGACCATTTGATATTTTTTGCAGTTTTCCAGTGCTTTGTAGGTTTAATTTTTCCTGATGTTTTCAGCAATTTTGCCATTCCCTCAACCTTTGGAGACTTTCAGTGTTCCAAGTGGGGGAAGATTGTCTGCATCACCAGTCACTGTCAGTCTTTACCTTTGTTTTGTAGGCCTAGGAGTTTCTGTCCCTTCCTGAGTAGATGGAGTCTTATATTTTATAAGTGATACAAAAATGGTTGTGGCTGTGAGCTGTTTCCACAGTGGTATTTGCTCCCTTCTTTGAAGCTGGCACCACGAAGTGAAGGTTTCTTTTCTGTTTGATTGTATACACCCACTTTTCCTCAGTACCACTAGGTATATTCTGTGAATAAGAGGAACCTGTAAATTGGTGTAAATTACCCTTGTGTCTGCAGCTTCCAAGTATTGTTTATTTTCATGCTAACCTTTAACAAAACATTAACAATTTCACCTAAGTTCTTGCCATTTTCTGTGGCAGCTACACTGGTCTCACATGCCGGCTGTTCATCTCTGCATTCTGTTACTCCTGGCCAGCACCTGCTTTTTCTTAGATTTCAGCCTCCTCGGTTGCCCTGTGATAATTTTTGATAATTTCAAGAACATGTATGCTTTTATAAATTATGTAGCTTTTCCCTGTTATGCCACATGTGATAGTCTTTCCAACTTTCTACATCTTAGTTGATAGCCAGTAGGGCTCTCTTGTCATTGTGTCTAAGTACTGGATTGCTAGATTTAGAGAATTTGCCTAGAAATAGAACCACAAATGCTGTAAAGATCCACATAGTTCTGGGGGTTTTCAGAATCAGATGTCACTTAGTATCTGTAAAAGTTGTGTTATCCTATCAGCCATAAATAGTATGGAAAACATGTAGGATCACATTAAGTTCAGATATCATTATTTAAAACTTTTGATTGCCAAGAGAGCTTTAGTAAATTGAAATACTACAAAATCATGGGTAGTTTGTAAATGTCCATGATCAGACCAAGGAACTGGCATATGTGCTTCAAAATTTCCATGTGTAATTTCTTTTTTGAGTTATGAAGTCCCTGCAATAGACTTCAATGTCAGCTTAGTATGCCTTACTAAGTTAAAGGAGTTTACTGCAGTCATACACAGTCCTTATAAAAAATGTTGTTTAATAAGTAACCTCCATTAGGTAGGAAGGAATTTTCCCCATAGAGACTTAAGATCCATCGACCCTAGGAAAATTTATAATTCAATTTGGAAATATTTAGAATGAAATATATATTTTTGAAAGAAAACCAAGTGTTTATTTGATAGTTTATTTACTTGTAATGTGTAAGACACTTCAGCATGCTGGTTATGGGAAGTCTTATGATTTCAATTTGAAGTAGTTACAAAATAATTGATCTAGATTTAACTTTAAAGATCTTACTAAATTGAAATATACCATTGAATATTTATTATAATTGGTTGTCCATACTAATAACTTTAATCTCATAGGGCTAAAAGTATTACCTAAGTACTTGGCAAGTTTTATCACTCAGACCATTGAAGTACTTTAAAGTGAAAGTGACTATATTAAATTTATAAATGAGATTTAATTGTTAATGGCATTTAATTAATTAAGCTTTTAAATGGCACCAAATTTAATCAGTACCCTTTTAAAAGTGTTAGAATTTGCTAATGTATAAATATAACAGTGAGGCCATGTGTAGCAACATGGATGGACCTTGAGGGTGTTATGCTGAGCAAAATAAGTCAGGCAGAGAAGGACAAATACCATATGTTTGCACGTATAGGAGGATTAGGAGGAACTTGACGGAGGAACAAAGAGGAGAAGAAGGGCGGAAATGGTGGGGGAAAGGGAGAGAGGCAAACCATGAGAGACTCTTGAATGCTGACAAAAACTGAGGACTGATGGATGTGGGGGGGAGGGGGGATGGGCATGGAGGAGGACACTTGTGGGGATGAGCACTGAGTGTTATGTGGAAACTAATTTGACAATAAACTATTTGTAAAAAATAAATAAATAAATAAATAAATAAATATAACAGTGAGATTTGTACCCAGAAATATACTTTAAAAAAGAATGTGTTTTTAATAACTTACATAAATTGTACAATAATTTTTAAATAATACTTTCTTTAAAAAGTTGTTAATGTTTTATTTCTGAGAGAGAGAGAGAGAACGAACAGAGGAGGGTCAGAGAGAGAGGGATACACAGAATCTGAAGCAGGCTCCAGGCTCTGAGCTCGCTGTCACCACAGAGCCAGACGCGGGTCTCAAACCCATGAACCGTGAGATCATGACCTGAGCCGAAGTCAGACTTTGAACTGACTGAGCCACCCAGGTGCCGCTAGAATCTTACAGATTCTTAAAGCTTTCCTTGCATTTAAACATATTGCTTAACCCTTAGTGTATTAGTCTCCAGCAAAGAATCTATGTACACGGTACATTAGTCAGTATGAGCTCTAATAACACTTCCCCCTTTTAATAGTGACTTTTGAAACCATATGTTTAATTGTTGAAAATCAGCAGCAACCTGCGTGGGACTGCTTGTCTTGTAGGGATGCAGGATCATGGAAATTCCACTATATGAAACAGTATCAGTTTCCTTGGCAAAGCAAAAAATAAAAAAATAAAAATAAAAATCTGTGAATCTGGAAAGATTTTCTTGGGGCACCTCGGTGGCCAAGTCAGAGAACATCCCACTCTTAGTTTGGCTCAGGTTATGATCTTTCATTCCGTCAAATCAAGCCCTACCTTGGGCTCTGCACTGGGCACAGTGCCTGCTTGGGCTTGTTCTCTCTCTCTCTCTCTCTCTCTCTCTCTCTGCCCCTATTCCACTTGCTCCCTCTCTCTCTCTCTCAAATTAATATATTTTTTAAAAAGAATAAAGTATTTTCTTATTTCTGCATCTTAGATGTCATATTGCATTGGCCAAAGCAAATTACATGTCTGTAACCAACTTCAAATGAGCATTGTAGTGCAGATGTACTATGGATGTAGAATATTTGTGAATAACCCTAATGGGTACTACACATTCTCTCAGGGATAGCAAACATTTTTGCTGCCATATGCTGAATATAATAGATAAACTTATAACATTGTATGACATTAATAAAGCCATCATGATCCTAATTATTTTGCTTGTCATTGGAAAATAGAGGCTCTCTATATAACATGTCAAAAATGAACTTTAAAAAAGAGTATTATTAGTACTAGTGTAATGTCAGATATGAAAAAGGAAGAAATATTTACTTCATTCCTGCATACCCATGTAACATCAAACAGTTTGATAATGTATACTCTGTATGTTCCGGTGATAGATTTGTGGATATGGTTGCTAGTATGTGTGTATGTGTGGTAAGAGTTGTTCTGAGAAGTTAGGTCAAGCTATAGCACAGTTTAGGAGAAAAGAAAGGCAGGTTCATGCTCTCTTACACTGTGACCATGGAGGTTCCTAAAGTCATGCATAATTCTGGCAAAAGGTGGCATCTGAGAAAAGACTAATATTCTGATAGTTGTTATTCTGACAGACCGACATCACTTGCTGCTAATGTAACTTGGTTGTTCGGTTCAGACCTGATATCTGATGGCTCAGTGGACACTAGTATTAAGTTATAAGAATGTGTATCCCTACAATCTCCATATGAAAGCAAAGCAGTTGTAAAGAGTTTGGAAAGTCACACCATGCATGAAGTATGCCTTCTGCTTTAATGACACAGTGGAAACATTGCAGCAAAAAAACAGTGCTTCAGAATGACAATGAACTTAGGTGTGTGGGGTGCTGGTACCACCAAATCTGTTTGAAATCGTCTGGGTTCATTTTTTTTAAATATTGGTACTTAAAACTTGACATGATCATTATTAGGAAATGCAGAATAAGTGAAGAATTTGGGGGTAGTCGTATGGGAAGGGAATCTAGCAATGCTAGCATAGGAATGTCCAGTTCTCTTTAAAACACTAATTATAACTAAATGTTCAAGTTTTCACACAGATGATTACATTTTTTCACAGATGAAAAATTCCACCATTCCACATGGTGGAAATGAGTTATAAGTCAAGCACATTGTTAATTCTTATCACTGATTATTTACCTAGAACTGACTTTTTTTTTTCTTTCTTTCCAACCCTCAAATTTTATTTAGTGTCCGGTCCTACAGTCCCTGTTTCCCAATAGTTTTTTTCAAAGGATGGAAAGTACATGAAATAAAGGGATATACTAAATTTCAGATGTAATAGATGGTGGAAGTGGGGGTGACAGTTCCTGCCAGAGCAAGTGGATTCCACAGTATTAGACTTGAAAATAAGCAGATTAAATTTGACGAGGTTCTGGGAATAAAATATATACATATTTAAAGACTACATGCATCTGTAAAGAGAAACATGTTAATATTTTAATGTGCATGCATCTGAAAAGAGTATCAGAAAAGATAAGGAATTAAAATGTTTGAAGAAGACTCAAAGGCTATAGCTGGATTCTGGATTTTGTATGTGTGAAAAGACTTTAGAATTCTGGAGCCAGTATGGTTTTCAAGTGTATCAGTTCATATTCTGAGCAAAATAATCTTGAATGTATAATTTACAAGTGCTATAAGAAGACTCCAAATTACTTTTCAGCTCCATGTTACAAAATGTATGGGTAAACATCTGGTAAGAAATTTGACTGCATTATAACATTGTAACATTATGTTGACCATTATAACAAACCACATGACCATGGCAGAGACCATGGCAGAGACCATGTATAAAAAATATTGATAAGATAGGGGCGCCTGGGTGGCTTAGTCGGTTAAGCATCTGACTTTCGCTTAGGTCATGATCTCGCGGTTCGTGGGTTCGAGCCCCGCGTCGGGCTCTGTGCTGACTGCCAGCTCAGAGCCTGGAGCCTATTTCAGAGTCTGTGTCTCCCTCTCTCTCTCTGACCCTCCCCTGCTCAAACTGTCTCTCTCTCTCTCCTAGAAATAAATAAAAATATTAAAAAAAATATTGATAAGATAGAAAAAAGAGATATCAGTTAAACAGTTATTATGAAACATTTCTCAAAACAAATTAGACTGTGATAGAAAAAATACAAATAAATAGGAACCACAACTCAGAACAGACTGAAAAAAACTAGAAACACGAAGCATTATCCTATGAGGTGGAGCTATGCAGAGGCTATGAATTTGGAGTTTCCAGGTATAAAAATTAATCATTAAGAAGGAGGAATGTGATAGAAGTCAATGTAATTAATCAGTGCACTCTAAATGAAATGGCAAAGTAATTCAACCTCCTCAAACCTTGTGTCCATCCCTCAACATCTAGCCAAAGTCTTTACCTCCAGATTAAAACCAAATTATTATAATCTAAGTAAATAAAATTATCCTTCTTGAAAACAGTTTAAACTTGTAATCACTTTGGTGATACTTGAGAGTAATGCCCTTCCTGAATTTTCCATTGTAAGTTTGATGTGTGAAGGGGTGGAGGAGGAAGGAACAACAAGCCTTCATATTTTCTCTCTACTAACACAAAACAAATTAGATTCTGTAGTTTTCATGATTTCCAACATATAAAGATCTCAAAACCAGCCAGGTGACACCTCACAAGAAAAAAGCTTTATGTAGGGAAATCATACAAAGCACCTACTGTAAGTAGTCTTATCCATTGTTGTCAATCTGGGTACATATGTAAGCATCCCACCATCAAATGGAAGTACTTTATATGCTGTCAAATGCTAACAGGTCCTGAAAGTATAATTAAGTTTCAGTAGCAAGTGGCTCAGATGCCCATATGTCTACTGCATCACCTCCTCTTAATCTGCACCTTATGTCCTCATGGGGAGTTTTCTATAATTGAGTAACTGAGGAAGAAACAATAAGGGTATGTTTTACAGACGATTCTACGTGTAATACTGGCACTATATGAAAGTAGATGGCCACATTGTGGCCTCAGTCTGGAGTGACCATGGAGAGTATAGAAGAAAAATTCTCCCAGTCAGCTGAATTTCAAAAATTACACTTTGAAATTCATTTTGTTAATTTTATCTGAAAGAAGAAATGGCCAGATGGACGGAGCTACAGTAATCCACAGACAATGGGAATGATTTGGTTGGATGGTCAGGGATTAGAATAAATATAATTGGAAAATAGATAACAAGGAGACTTTAGGAAGAGGTGTTGGATGGATCTTTGAATAAACACTGAGTGTGTCCCATGTGATTGTCCCATGTGAATTTTCAGAAGTAAACAATACATCATTCTGTTTATGTCATCTTTCCCAAGCTGCCGTTGTTCTTGGTCAATGAGCCAATGAACAAAACCGTGGTGGCATGGGTGGAAGTTATGCATATACTCCACAACATGGACTTCCACTCAACAAGGCTGATTTGACCTCGGCTAATGCTGACTTACCAACCTGATGACAGCGGAAATCACTTCTGTGCCCTGATATAGCACCATTTTCCAGGGATATCCACCAAGTCACCAGTTGACATTGATTATCTGCACCATTTCCATCATGGAAGGGAACTCTGTGTTCTAACTGGAACATTATTTTATTCTCTGTATAAATTGCTTGTCTTGTTAAGAATATTCCTCTTAACCATTACTCATAAACTTGTAAACATTTTATTCATCCTAATATTCCTCATAGTATTGACCAAGAAAAATAAACTTCTTTTACAGAAAACTAAGTCTGTCAATGAGCTGATCCTTGTGGAATCTACTGTTCTCACTAGATTCTTCATCACTTTGAAATGCACTGATGGAATACAATAATGATCTTTTGAAGATCCCGCTAAAGCGCTATCTCAGTGGCAACTTGAGATCTTGCAAGGCTGTAACAAGTTCATGGGTCTGAGGAATCAGGAGTTGGAAGTGTTTCCTTTATGACTCCAAGTAATCTGCTAGCATTTGTTTTTCCTTGCTGTCTTCACAAACCTGTGCTTTTTTAGTCCAAAAGTCTTAGTTCTCAAGGGAAAAAAGATGACTCCCAAGAGACTTGGTAGAGATGATTACCAACTAGTAATAGTTGCATGTAACCAGAACCAGAGGAGTATAGAATGTGGAACCTGGCCACATGGTCTTCTCATGCCAGTGAAACCACGGGGAAAGAAGAGGATTATTCTAATGACTTGGGTAAATGATCCTACCTACAATGAATAAATTAGATTTCTGGTCCACAACGGGGGTGAGAAAGAGCACTGTCAAATGCAGAGGATCTGTTAGGACACAGCTTGGCACCCCCATATCCTATAATAAAAATTAGTGGCAAAGTAAGAAGACAACAGACTGCAGTTGTGAAGGTTTGGAGTATCTTACCAGACAAGGAGCCCTGACCACCTGGCTGCTTCCAAAATGCAAGGGAAATGTAAATGAACACTAGAAGAAGAGTTTTAAATACCAGTTGTAACCTTATGATCAGTTGCAGAAATGAAGACTCTAAGTTCCAGGTTTGCCTTCTTAGTTTGGTATATAACATTTGTATGTATGTATTATCTCACTCTTTTCTGTTTATCTTTCAATATCCCATGCTTCTACCTCTTAACATAAAGTGTGTCAATATTATTTAATCTTGTACCTTGAGATTTATATTGTAGGATGTCAAAAGAACAATGTGACTTAGATATAAGAGAAATCACTTGAAGAAGGATAAAATGAGACATGACATTTCATAAATCGTTCTGAGAGGATTAGCATGTCTTCATTTGTCTGAAGGGTAGTTGGTTCATGTTCGGCAGAATTGTGACTTTTCTACTACCTTTATTAGGAAGTTCACTTTTATTAAAATTAAGGGTGCATTGATGGCATTTTGACAAGGGATGGACTTCAGTGACATTCTATTGGGTCAATTGACCTTAATTTTTTTTTTTTCTGAATTTCCTTCCCTCTAAGTTTCTGAGTTAGGTTTGGCCACAAGAAAAATTAATATGAGATCTGGAAGAAGGTAGAACAGCAGCTGGGGTGGGCTGGGGACACTGTGAAATCATGTATTGCTGTTCTTCTCAGTCTGGGGGCAGCAGACAGTCCTCTGAAATCTGTGTGTCATCACCTCCACCTTCCTAGGGTCCCGTGACAGGTGCATAGGCAGCTTCTTCGCTGAGATTGTGCATCTGTTTGTTCTAGATGTGGTGAGAGACAGACATAGGTTTTGGTTTGTCTTTGCGGATTTCCTTTGTTCTCAGGTGATCCAGTCTGCCCATGTAATTTTCACTTTGTTCTTGCTGTCCACAAATGCATGCCCAGCTTGTCTTTCCAACCACTGGGCCTGTCAGCTTAAAGCAAATTTATGGCCGCTACAAAATGCAGAGAAATCAGCTTTCCACTGACCAGTTCCCAGAATTTTCTAAGACTGAATCCTATGGTAAATCTAATATTCTACGTCATTAAAAGTGGATTTGTTTCCATATCAAACTGTCAGTGATAGGAATAGTATGGATAAACATTTGTCTAAATTAAAAGGGGTAAGAAATCATACATATAGACTAAGAAAACAATAAGAACTAACCGCTGAAACAGGAAAATGTTTTGTCTATTTCTTTTTACTTATCCCATGCTCTAGTGAGGTATAATTGACATATAGCATTGTGTAAGTTTAAGGTTGTACAACTTCTATATTGAAAAAAAAAACGATTACCACCATAGGATTCATGACATCTGCTTCCCCTCATGTAATTAGTATTTATTTTATGTGGTGATAACATTTAAGATCTACTCTCAGAAACATCCAACTATATAATACAGTATTGCTAATATAGTCACTATGCTCTATGTTAGAGCCTTGGAACATAGTCATCTTATAACTAGAAGTTTGTTCCTTTGGACCAACATCTCCTCCCAACCCCTGACAATAACCGTTCTACTCTCTATTTCTACAAGTTTGGCTTTTCCAGACTCTACATATAAATGATACCAGGTGGTATGTCTTTCTCTGTCTGATTTTTTTTTCACATAGCTTAATGCCCTGAACATCCAACCGTGTTGTCACAAATAGCAGGATTGTATCATTTCTCGTGGATAATGTTCCATCGTATATACTCAATGATATTCCATTGTGTTATTCATTCATATTTATTAATGGACACTTAGGTTATTTTCTTATCATGGCCATTGCAAAAAATATGCAGTTTACATGAATGCAGATATCTCTTTGATGTCCTGTTTTTGTTTTCTCTGCATGTATACCCAGAGGTAGGATTGCTAGATCTTGTGGTATCTCTTCTTTTAATTTTTCAAGGGACCTCCATGTTCTTTTCCATAGTGGCTGCACCAATTTACATTCCCACCAGCAGTGTATAGGGGTCACTTTTCTCCAGCATTTGTGAGGGCCAAATTATATATAATAATATTTTATCCTCTTCTGAGAGTAGAGGATAAGTTGAAACATTTTCTGTGTCTGCCATAATGCTCTCGGCATGCTGATTGGGCATTTGAAATTGTTTTTTGTTCTTTTCTCAAAGAAAAATATTTTAATGAGAATTGAATCCATGAATATGCTTATGCTCCAGTCCTAACAGATCTTACAGTGGCATCATCCATCAGTCTTACCAAGCCACATTTCACTATTGGAGTTTTTGAAACCAAAGAAAAATACTATTGGTTTTCCACAACCTGCATTTCCCTCTGTTTTATGGCCTTTTTCTGGATGTCCATAGTTTCTTCTTGTAGGGTCACTGTGAGGCTAACTGCACAAATGTGCATTGGAATTCCATGAACACCTTGGGCGAGGGCAAAGGAGATGATGATTGTTTAACTTCAAGGTATTACTGATATTAAAACCTATATATCTTGTGCCATGCTAGAGGATAGTACCTAAAAATACAGTTGATAGCATCATCATAGCTGCAATTAAATCCTAAAAAGCACAGTGTGAGCCTTTTCATTTTAAATCCATTTGGGTATTTGCCACCATCAGTCTCCCTCACTTCTACACATGAATGACCTGCTTTCAGTTATCATACACCACAGGGATGATCTGGCCCCAGAGTAGAGGGTTTTGTTGGTGTACTGTACAGAACAGATCGAGCATTAATGTGTGACTGTGGTTCAGCTTTGCAGGAATATTGAATTCTGCAAATGGAAAAACATTCTGAAAAAGCAGTGCAAGAAATTATCAATGGCTCAAGGCAACAACCAATTATGAAGAAGCCAGTTGATTTCCTATACCATGTGTTTTTCTTTGTCTATTTTATTTATTGTAAGGTGTTATATGACATATGATAGTGTGCATTGCATGCATTTTTAATTTGGAGAGAAACATATCAGGAGCTCAAAATAAAGGAAACTTTCACATATTTTCTTTCAAGCTTCCTGGGCTGTGGCCACCTACTTTGTAGAACAGCATTCTGGTTCCATGTGTGGCTGTTTACTTGGATACAGGCTTATGATAGGCACTGCCAGCATCGGTTTGCTAAGTGCAGGATTTCACCTGTTCAGGATCATCTGGAATACCTCAGAAGTGTGTATCTTCTATCATATGCTTTCATTTCAGATAACTACTCCAAGGCTCATCAAAGATAAACCTCTTGCTAGGGTTGCTCAATTCTTGACTTGCAATTTATTTTTGTAACATAGTATATTTTGTATGCTAACAATGAATGGGAAGCACTGAATCTGAGTATTTAGATAAATATTTTAACGTAAGGCTTAGCTGCCTCTATCTTTATATTATCTTTTTATCCAGATCATTCACAAATAGGGACATGTGTAACAGCAACACTATTTATAAGGGGTGATACATTTCCCTTTCTACTGATTCAATAAATAAAACATTATTAACATTAGTCACCATTTATGATGTTACTTTTCACTTTTTGCCAGGCTATCACACAGAATTCATTTAAGTAGCAAATATTGATAATGCAGGTTTTTTTTTTTTTAATTGACACAAGTTAACACAAGTAATGCAGGATTTAAAAAAATGTTTTATACAAAATTATCAGGAATAACGTTGGAGCATGCAGTGCTGTGTCTTTCCCAAAGCCCACCTTCTATACTGGCCATTCTGAATTTGCCTTCCTATGTTTATGTTATGTGTACAGTAGCCAATGAGAATATGAGCTCCATTCATGCCAATAAGAAAACCCCCTTATCTCTACTGCATACAAATGGCTCTGGTCTTAGCTCCCTAGACTATATTTATAAATTTGGGACCCAGGATGTTGTATCCTAATCTTCCTTAGGGCTTTATTTTGTTCTGGTTCTTTCATACTCTGTAGTCATTTGAATAAAACCTTTCTCTGCTTCCTTCTGACACTTTTCCACAATAAATTCATTTTCTTATGTGACAATCACATATTGTTACACTCTTAAAAATATAGATTTCCTGTGTTTTCAAAAATATTATAAGCTCTTTTATGACTCAGACTATTTTGACTACTTCTATTTTTTAAAAATTGTATGTATTATAAGAAGTGCTCAGAAAAAATAATTTTATACTTAATTGCACCAAATAAAGGTAAAGCAGAGTATAAGCCTATGATTTGTAATATGTTGCTCTTACTGGGACAAGTTTACTTTGTTAAATGTATCCTACATTTATAAACTAAGACTGATGTCACTGAAATCTGTACAGATAAAAAGTTAGGTATAACATGAGTGCTTATTTCTGGTCAACAATGTGATGACTGTGAGTGTCCCATTAAAATTATTTTCACCAGTTTTGTATATTTCTGTAATGTCCTAAAAGTGCAGTTTTCTATAAGCTTTCTATGTGACCTATCTACTTCTAATTTTCATTAGTTACATATTTTAGCCTTTACAACC
Organism: Hyaena hyaena; assembly: GCF_003009895.1. Taxonomy (NCBI): domain Eukaryota; kingdom Metazoa; phylum Chordata; class Mammalia; order Carnivora; family Hyaenidae; genus Hyaena; species Hyaena hyaena. The sequence continues at coordinate 208,266 of NW_024080970.1, forward strand.
CATGTTTCATTGTAAGTGATTTAATAATTAGCAATATAGATGCTGTTATTCTCTTAGATTTGAGACAAATTAGAACAGTAGCAGTTGCTTGGATTTTATTCCCACTTTGAAGTTTTTCTACATGTTGATTTTGTGTATGGTTTGGAGAAAGAAAACGGTGTCTACAGAGTTGGAAACATGTTAGATTTTGGGTTTATTTTCCTACATTCTCATCCCTTAAAAAAATCTTGTTACATAATCAATTTACTAGTCAGTGCTTCCTGTTCAAATTGAGTCTCTCTTACAACCATTTCTTGTTCATTATCCACAAAGAAACAGCTTGTACTCCTTGCATTCCATATAACCAATTTAACTATGCAATATTGTTCAGCAGAAAGTACCACTCTGTATATTACTGTGATCCTGCGAAGTTTTCTTAAAATATCTATTTCTTGAGGCACCAAGGTGGCTCATATTTAAGCATCCGACTTTGGCTCAGGTCATGATATTGCAGTCTGTGGGTTCGAGACCCACCTAGGGCTCTGTGCTGACAGCATACAGCCTGGAGCCTATTTCAGATTCTGTGTGTGTCTGTGTTTCTCTCTCTCTGTCTCTCCATTGCTCGTACTCTGACTCTATCTCTCTCTCAAAAATAAATATTAAAATTTGTTTGAATAAAAAAAGTTCATTTCTTAACCTTGTATGCTTAAGTTTTAGGTCATTTGCTTTCATGATATAGCAGAATTGACAAAGTCCTTATCAATCTCTCCAGGAAATCTAATTCTACTTCTTAATCTTTCCTGTATTCTTTGATACTATCAAAATACTGTAATACCATGTTGTATTATGATCTAATGTTTTAGAGAATCTTGTATTCTCATTGAGATGTCTGCTTTCCAAGTCTCTAGCATCTTGACCCCTCCTTGTCAGAGTATTTTCTACTTATCATTTAAAACATAATTTAGATACATCCCCACCTGTGTGATCCTGTGACATCATTTGTTTCTCTCTCATAGGAGAAAAAATATTCTACTGAAATTCTTTGCTTCTGTCTTTACTTCCATTCAGCAAGCTTTGGGGGAATAGGGACTGAACTTGTTAATTTCTGTACTTCTAGTACTTAGCAGCTGTTCACTATATTGTTTGTTGAATTGAATTATAATATATTAAACTTATCTCCATATTGAGTAAAAATAAAGCATCACTGAGAAGAGTAGGGAACAATCCAGAATATACAGTAATTCAGGGTGATGTATTTCAGTAGTTTTCAAGATTATTTGAATGAAGGAGCATCTGGAACTCACAATTTTGAGAAACATTATACAGATCATTGTATCTGCCTTTCAATTTATTCCTCATTAAGCTACACATTGTTTTTATATTATGATCTCTGAAAAAGGAGGAATAAATAAGGTAAGCTCTTGAGCCCAATGATTGTCCTAACATACTGCCTGGAGAGAGGCTCTGGGCTATATGCAGAGCCTGGCAGTTTCCCTAGTTGAGCAAATAGGGAGTCTGGAGAGACAAGAGGTGGCAGAGTTATAGGGTAGAACGTTAGAGAAGAGAGAGACGTATATATAGAGAGAGGGAGCTCCAGATATCTGAAGAGATTGTCCTTCCATACTTTAGTTGAGTACTGATCTATTCATACATATGAATAACGATTAGAGGCCAAGAACAGGACCACCAGAAAAGGAAAATCCTTAGTAGGGAGCATGTATGGCCAAGAGTATGTCATGTTTCCTAAGTCAGCATGAAAAATGCTATAATTCACAGAGAATTGGTTAGAGTTGTCACAAGGGTATTGTGTCAGTGGTAACATGACATTAAACACGTAACTGTTGTTTTTTGAAGTAGAAGAGATAGAAAAGGTGGGGAGAAACATGTTTCAATAAATAATGGACCAGCCATTTTCTAAATTTAATGTAAACTATAAACATACTTTTTCACGAAACTCTGTGATTTTGAGGCATAATGAACATCAGTCTGTACCAAGAACCATTATATCATGTTGCTTGTAACAAGTTGCTTTAGTCAATTAAGGCTGCTATAATAAATGTCACAGAATGGGGGCCTTAAACAACAGACACTGATTTCTTACACATCTGGAGGCTGGAAGTCCAAGATCAAGGTGCCTCCTTTTGAGGTCCTTTGGCCATCTACACAATGAGGCTTCACGTGGCTGAGAGAAAGAGAGTGACACAGCCTCTGATCTTTTTTTCCTCTTATTGTAAGGATGCTAATCCCATTATGAGGACCCTACCCTCATGATTTCATCTAAACCTAATTACCTCACTAAGGTGCTACATCAAAATACCAGCACATTGTTGGGTTAGGACATCACAGTATGAATTTTGGGAAGACACAAGCATTCAGTCTGTAACATAAGAGTTAAGAGAAGATTTACAAGGTCAGCCAGAGAGAAAAGAAACATACTATACAGAGGAACAGACCTAAAAATGACAAAGGACTTCTCATTAAAAGAAAAAACAATCTAGAAAACAGCAAAGGCATATATTTAAAGAATTTAAAGGAAAATATAATTGTCAACTTATCCTATACCCAACAAAAATATCTTTCAACTAAAAAGGCAAATATAGATGTTTTCTAGTATATAAAAGGTAAGAGATGCTGCCCTCAACAGACATGCATAAAGGAAAACGTCAAAGCCCTGCAAGCAGAAGGGAAGTGACACTGGGTAGTAATAGAGATCAGTATGAGGAAAATATTGCACAGGAATTGGTCACTCTGTGGGTAAATATCTTAGAATAATAGTATTTTTAAAGTCCCTTTAAAATATATGGTATGGGACACCTGGGTGGCTCAGTTGGTTAAGCATCTGACTCTTGGTCTTGGCTTGGGTCATGATCTCTCAGTTTGGTGAGTTCGGGCCCCACATAGGGTTCTGTGCTAACAGCACAGAGCCTATTTGGGATTCTTTGTCTGCCTCCCTACTAGTGCTGTCTCTGTCTCTTTCAAAATAAATAAACTTCAAAAAAATTTAAAAAATGAGATAGTTATGTTTTGTGTATATATGTACATATATATGTGAGATATATATGTGTGTATATATATATAATGGAATATTAGCTGTCAAAAAAAATAAAATCTTACATTTGCATCATCGTGAATGGAATTAGAGGGTATTATGCTAAGAAAAATAAGTCAGAGAAAGACAAAAATCATATGATTTCACCCATGTGGAATTTAAAAACAAATCAGATGAACATAGGCAAGGGAAGGAAAAATAAGCTCAAAAACAGAAAGGTAGGCAAACCATAAGGGACTCTTAAATGTAAAGGACAAACTGAGGGTTGCTGGAGGTAAGGTGTATGGGGGGATGGGCTAAATGGGTTATGGGCATTGAGGAGGGCACTTATTGGGATGAGCACTAGGTATTATATGCAAGTGGTGAATCACTAAAGTCTATTCCTGAAACCAGTACTACACTAAACATTAACTAACTTGAATCTAAATTTTAAAAAATAAATAAAAATTATTGATTCTTAAATGGAGAAATAACAATATATTATGTGGTTTACAAGATATGTTGAAGAAATTTCAAGATAGTAGTATCATAGGGTCCAAGAGGGGAACACTGGGACACTTGTTATTACACTAACACTTGTTATTGCAAGGTTCTCGTGATGTATGGGAAGTGGCGTACTATTAATTACAGGGAAATTATCAATTAAAGGCAAATTAAAAATATATGCCACAGGGATGCCTGGGTGGTTCAGTCAGTTAAGTATATGACTCTTGGTTTCAACTCAGGTCATGATCTCGTGGCTTTGTTGGTTCAAGCCCCACATTGGGCTCTGTGCTGACAGTGCAGAGCCTGCTTGGGATTCTCTTTCCCTCTCTCTCTCTGCCCTTTCCCAACTTGTGCACACTTGTTCATGCGCTCTCTCGTGCTCTCTCTCTGTCTCTCTCTCTCTGAAAATAACTACATAAACTTTAAAAGAAAACATATATCATAGTCTGCAAAGTGGCTACTAACCACAGGCAACCAAATGCTTTATCTAATAAGGAAAAAAGTAAAGTAGAATCATGATAAATACTCAATTCAAGAGTAGGATGGATGGATGGATGGATGGATGGATGGATGGATGGATGGATAGATAGAAAGGCAGGCAGGCAGGCGAAAAAAGGATAGAATAAGTACCAAAGAGGTTAAGTTGATAGGTTTAAATACAAACTTGAACTTTTGCTTGTACATGGTATAGACATTTGATTAAAAGAGATTTTCAGACAGATCAAAAATGTGCTGCTATAAGAAACCTACTTGTAGACACAAATGAAAATGAAAAGTAAAATAGTTTTAAAAATATATAGTATATAATTACAAGAAATTTGAGTCACTACATTAATATCAGACTAAGTGAATTTCAGAGCAAAGAAAGTAGGTCATTTTATAATGATAAGTCAATTTACCAAGTAGGCATGACAGTTCTAAACACCTGTGCTTCTAATAACAAAGCCTCAGAATACATGAAGCAAGAATTGAAGCAAATAGAAGAACTAGACAAATACACAATTTTAGTGGAAGATTCCAACACCTCTCCTTCACTAATTAAGAAAACAAGGAGATAGAAAATCAGTAGTTAAATAGATACTTGGACAACTTTAACTTGGCCTAAATCATATTTTGAATACTCACCCGACAGTAGCCCAGTATGCATTTTTTCCTAGTAAACACAGATAATTTAACAAAATAGATGCATTCTGATACATAAAGCATGACTTAATAAATTCAAAATAATTTAAATCTTACAAAGTACTTTATCATAATGGTCTTAAATAGGAAATAACTGGAAAATCTTCAAATAGATGGAACCTAATACAGCACTTCTAAATAATTTCTAGGTAAAATAAGAAAAGGGAAATGAGAAACTATTTTGAGCTGAATCAAATGAAGTACAACTTATCACAATTTATGAATTGCAGTTAAATAGTGCTGAGAAGAAAACATCCAGCACTGAAATGCTTGTATTAGAAAGACATTGCCTCGAATGAATGATCTCAGCTTCCACTGTAGGAAACTAAAGGAACAAATTAAACCCCAAATACATACAGAAAAGGGAGTAATATTTGTAAGAACATAAATAAATAAAATAGAGAAGAGAAAACCATTCGAGAAAATTGGTGAAACCAAAAGCTGGTGTTTAAAGGAGATCAACAAAATCAACATGTCTTAAGTCAGACTGATCAGAAAAAGTAGAGAAGACATAAAGTACCAACATCAATAATGAGTGAAGTAACACACTCCAGCAGTAAAGATATTGCAGACATTTAAAAATAAATAAATACTGAGCCCAACTTTGTGTCATTAAGTTCCAACAGCATAGATGAAATGGACAAGTTGCTTGAAAGACACAAACTCCAAAACTCACTTGGAAGAGACAGATACACCTGAACCATCCTGTGTCTATTAAATTATGAATTTGTAGGCAAGTATCTTGCAACAAAGAAAACTCCAGGTATGGATGGCTCTACTGAACACTACCAGACATTCAAGAAAGAAAGAAATAGCAAATCTTCCTGAATACTTCTAAACAATGGAGAGGTGGAATTGTTTCCTATAACTGAATCTATGAGACCAGACTTAGTCTATTAGCAAAAACAGAGATATTAGATAGCAAAAAAAAAAAAAAAAATCCCCCCCCCAAAAAAAAACTAGCTTATGAAGAATATCCTATTTAGTGCTTTGCATGTATATAACTAGCTTGCTAACAAATGAGCAAGAACAGGCCTTAAATATATAAAAAGTAATTAAAAACAGAAAACTGTAACTGAAGAAAATTTGATTTATGAGGTTAAATCTTCTCTGAAAATTGAGAAAAGACTTCCAGACTTCTCCTTGCAAATGAGCCTATTCTAAGAACACTTATTGATTTTCCAAAAACAAGAAATGAGAGAAACTCCAGGTGAATTATGACATTATTTTAATAGAACTGATGCCCAGACTTTTAGGGAACTAGAGTTTTTCAAAGTTTGGAGGGAAAAAAATAAATTTTATTTCTTGGTTTTATCTTATGGTTTAAATCTCTGGAATAATATGAGGAAATTATGATTAAAAAGAGAATACCAGTTAACGAAAACTTTGCTGATTATGAAATCACAAATGAATTCTGTGAAGCATAAAAGTGATATATGGAGAAATTCATCTATGACACCTTTCATGAGATCAAGTTTTTAAAAACAAATATTTAAAAAAATTTAAGTGGTAGCAAAATGAATGAAAAAAAATGCAAAGCCATGAGTAAAGGATCAGTATACCTAAAGGCAGATTGACTTGAAACTCACTAAAAAATCCAAGAGAAAGTAGAAATGCTCTTATTAAATCCAGGTGCAGAGTAAGAATCCAGTGACAATGCAATAGATGTGCCACTGAGGTCAGTAGAGGGTAAAGTTACAGACTAACAAACACATTTATGCTTACTAAACTCCTCAGCAGTCCTTTTAGAAAGGAAACCAAAACCAAAACTTCATCTGCTGACTCAGAAAGCCCTTCCCACTCTCCCTCTTGCCTACTGTTTTAGCCGTGTCTCCTGCCATGTTCTTTCCTAAAGGGGCACTAACTTCATTAACCTTTCAGTTCCGTTAATGGAACCCACTGCCCTCAACCCAGGCCCTCAGATGTGTATGTTCCCATCACCTATACCGTTCTCTTCTGCTCATTCATTGATCAATTCTTGCACATCCTTTGTATCCCAACTTCCAGGTGACTTGCTCCACTAGAACAGGTTACCACTGCTATATAATCCTGTTTAATTGTGACTTTCTTTCATAGCTTTTATGGTGCCATTATACATTTTTGTAAGCATTTCATTCATGTCTGCCCCCTCTCCTGAACTGTGATCTCTTTAAAGGATGGATTATATCTCTACCCATTGTGTCTGTATTGTTTGAACTTAGACTTGGCACAAAATAGGAATTACAAAATTGAGATGTTAACAAATAACAAAGAGAAAGGAGAACCAAACTGAAAATATAGCAATCAAACTAGAATGGATACAATAAACACACACACACACACACACACACACACAAAATGAAATGTTAAAGCCAAAGGTAGACTGAGGCAGTAGGAAAACTAGAATTCTGGTCCTCCTTCTCGAAAAAGATCCTAAGGCATTAAAGGAGTTGTCAGACGGGTGGTCAATTGAGTGAAAAGATTTATTCTTCCATGTGGATAACCTGACCTTCTTTTGTCAGTTATATGCTATTATTTATACTTTCTTTTTGCAGTGTCCTTTTCCATCACTTTAACACAGCTTGCAGACACTCAATAAAAGATAACATTATGAGTAAATAAATCATTGAATGGCTGTGGTAGAAGTTCTCCTCATGGCCGTAAATACTACCCAATCTAAGAAAGAGCTGTAAGTGAAGTAATGATGCCACCAGTGTATGCAACACTTCAGGAAACTAAAGCACCACTCAAGACTTGTGCTTTGACATCATTGACTTTCAATGATCAAAGTCAATGGCATTGACTTAGTGTCATTGGCATTGTGTCCCCACTGGCAAGGATATTTAACCCAAGTGTGAGTAAAACACCTAGCTCAGAAAATAGCTAGCTAGTTATAATAAAAGTTAAAGATTCTGCAACCACAGTCATTCTGTTCATGACAGGGCACACAGCCAATGTAACCTTGCTGCTTGAATAGTTGTTGAGGGTCTCTCTATAGTTTAAATCCACAGCTTAGGGGAAAAATCCAAATACTTAGTTTCCTTTCTTATTTCTCTGATGTAACTTTATTATCTAAAACCACTGTGACACAAGCCATCATATTTATAAGTAAGAGACTGTATCTTTGTATATAATTTTCAATTATTTTAATATTTATTTTATAAAATTGTTAAAAATGAAAGTAGTCTTTTTTTCCTATTTACATTCTAGAGTCATAATTGCACTGGGGAATATTTACTACTATAGGTTCATAGAAAAAATATCATACTAAGGAATATTTTATAATTTGTGTGTATATAATTTACCCTATTGTGCCATTTCAGAAAGTATGTGGACTTCATTTATGGACAAGTCTACTTTCTTTTATTTTTTTTAATTTTTTAATGTGTATTTATTTTGAGAGAGAAAAAGAGTGCAAGCCAGAGAGGGACACAGAGAGGGAGACACAGAATCTGAAGTAGGCTTCGGGCTCTAAGCTGTCAGCCCAGAGCGTGACGTGGGGCTAAATCCCTTGAGCTGTGAGATCATGACCTGAACCAAAGTTGGGCTCTTAACTGACTGAGCCACGCAGGCGCCCCATATGGACAAGTCTGCTTTCCTTGAACCATTTCTTCTTTGTTAGTAGAAATCCCACAGTTTCAAATGCTTCTTTTATTATCCTTGGCCAAATAATGAGTCATCTTAAGCACAAGTGCAACTGATACAAAGACTCCAAGACTTATTTCCATTTTGTGGGCAAATGAAATAACCTTCCTTCTGGTTTTTATTTTTTCTGGCACCATGCCTGGGGTGATAGGTTCTATGTAGAAGTTAAAAATATGTTTGATTACCTGCATTTTCCATACTTTATTTTAGGAACCCAAAATAAGAACTTTATGGAAACACCAAAAGCTAAACTGACATATACCACAGTGACTTATATAAAAATGGCTCCTTTACAGATGAACTGCTCTTGAATACTGAAGACTGATTTCAGTTACGGACAGTCAGGATGGGAATTGTATCTGTGATAATAATGGCACAAGGCAGACAGAAGCTATTTTTAAAACAACTGCCTGGAGGCCAGAGGGTTACTCCCGAGAGGGGGAAAAAAATCAGCATTTCCATCTTCACTTTTGAGTGTGTAGCTCTGACTTTCCCAGCCTGCAAACAGTAAAAGCTAAACCTACATGGATTAGTGAAAATATGCCACAGAGACTAGCAGGCAAAATGCAGCCAAACTGTTCTCCATAGTGCATCATCGATAAATCTGTGGTTAATATCGAAACAGCTTTATGTGACAGAGAAAAAGCCCAGTATATACAAAGAACTTGTAGCTCATTATCCTCAGTCTGTTGCATTGTTACCAGTTATTGCTTCTGAACAATGCATGTTCCTAACAACTATCCAAGTCATACATAATGCATTGTAGATTGGAAAACACATACCCAAACTTGTCATATTAAATCCGCAACTCAAAATATCAACCCTTGGCTTATGTGCATCCCTCTGCGTTTGACATCAGGATTCCAATTTTATTCATGAAACTTATTTGCAAACATGGGCTTATCTGTTGGTCTTCGGAAGTAAAGATTATATCTCCAAGCAACAAGAACAAGCAAAAACAAACAAACAAGAGAACAAACAAAAATACTTTAACTTGAACTGAACTGCTCTTCTTCCAAATAAGTTTGATGTGAGGTAATCTCATTACTCTATAAACGATCCCTTTCCTTCTCAAAGCTCACATCAAAAAGGAAGAAACATCTGTGAATGGGGAGGAGGATAATTAGAGATCTAGGGAGAATTTCGTAAACACAGGACAACATTCAGCCTGTGCATCTCAAAGACTCAGGGAGCTGTTCATTCAATAGAGTAATATCTTTTATTCAGTGCCATCCTTCCCACTCTTTCTGGAGAAATCACTGCTGTTAAAATGCTTAATCTCCTTTGAAATAGAGCTACTGAAGCCAGCATCAGAGTTAAAAGCTAAGATTGATAGTGCCTGTCAGAAAAATGAGACATTTAAAAGTCCAGGCATTAACCAGGGTTACTGTGTGTGTGGCTCTGTTGTCCTGGGGGTTGGGTGTGGTAGAAAGAAATACCGGAGCCCCTTCTAAATCTTCTATGGTTAAATTTTCTATGCTGTTTTCACTCTTTAATAATTGAAAAGAACTTTTGGTTTGTTTAAATTAGAACAAGTAATACTAGTAAACATTTGTTAAGTACCTGCATTTTCAGCTGTAAACACATCTAAACAAGCATGCATGAAGCATGTGACTGTTTGCTTTACAAATCATATTCTCCCCTAGTCACTGTCCCATTTTGGTCATCATGACCTTCACGTATAGACTTCTTGAGAGCATGTTTCCATTCATTTACTCCAGTTACTTGCTTCTTACTCATCTTTAAGTCTACTACAATTTGCTCTACTACTACTTGCTTCTGTGTCCCAAACTAACACCCAAATGATCAGTTTGTCATATACAGTTGACATTTGTAGATCCCAGTGTGTAGAACATTGCACAAGTACCACATGAGTCAGGAGTATTCTCACTTTATACTCTCACTCCTTTTGTCTCCTCTGACTTAAACACTGTTAGTCAGCTAGCAGCTATCTTTATATTCCTGTGACTCCCCATTTGTGTGCACTTATACATGACACAACTGGGCAAACTGCTTCCCATCCTTTGCTTTCTAATCACTACCAGCCCCCTGCATTCTCTCTACATTCATATGCCAGCAGACGGGGAGTCTACTTCATTGTTTCCAATGACTGAGACGTGGATGCTGCATGAGGTACATGACCTCTCTGTTGCTGGTGAACATTTAGGTTGTTCACACTTTCTCACTTCTAAATGTTTCAGCGAGCATTTACTAAATTTATTGATTTACTTTTGAGAGAGAAAGAGAGTGTGTGTTTGCACAAGTGGGGGGAGGGTCAAAGAGAGAAACACAGACTCCAAAGCAGGCTCAGGCTCTGAGCTTCAGCACATAGCCCTATGCGGGGCTTGAACTCACCAACTATGAGATCATCACCTGAGCTGAAGTCGGACGCTCAACCAACTGAGCCACCCAGGTGCCCCCATGAACATTTTTGAATTTACTAAATTTTTGAATGGGGTTGTGGAGTCATAGGTAGGGTACTTTAAAACATTACAGCTATTTTGCCCAGTCATTGACAATGTAGAAGAAAGTGCATCCTCATTCCATCATACAAAACATGCCTCTTTGATATTGGCTGGGTCATGGTAAAACGTATGTTCTTCCAATGATTATTAGTGAGAAAGATCATCCTTTCATATATTTGCTTACTTTACTGTTGTTTTCTATTTTATAATCTTTGCAAAATTTCTCAAAGCACAGTTTGCCAATCATATTGGGATTGATGTTGGAGATTTTAACTTGAAGGACCTTAATTTTTTATCTTTTAGGTATTGCAAATATTTCTTACACTATGATTTTGAGTTTTTAAGATTTAAATGTTGTACTGATTTTTTTTTTACTGTTATATAGTCGTATCCCTTCATGATACTTAGACTATGTGACTGACTTCAGAAAGCCATGAAATATTAGTTTGTAGTTTATTCTACTACTTTTCTATTTCTCTTATTTTTAATGCTTATATTTATTTTTGAGAAACAGACAGAACATGAGTGGGGGAAGGGCAGAAAGGGAGGGAGACACAGAATCCAAAGCAGGCTCCAGGCTCTGAGCTGTCAGCATAGAGCCCAAGGTGGGGCTTAAACTCACAAACCATGAGATCATGATCTGAGCTGAAGTCAGACACTTAACTGACTGAGCCACTTAGACACCCCAGTCCTACTAGTTTTCTAGTTCTTTAATCCACCAGGACATCACTTTTACTTGTATATGTCTATATGTGTACATTTACATATGCATATATGTAAAAATGTGTTTATACATACATATTGTATCAGCATTTTATTTCAAATGTGACAATATCCTAAACCACTTATTGAATAAGTTATAATTGCTTAGTGATTTTAATATTATCTTTATTACAAAAATTAGTGTATGTCTTTGGCCTAAGTATGAACACTCCATTTTGTTGTGCTGCTTGTTTATCTCTTCTTCAATAGCATGTTATTTCAATTTTCTCATTTTAATACCTTATTTTCATAACTAGCATGATAGGATCATCATGCAAATGGTTTCCAATATCAATTAACTATTTTAATGTTTTTGCCTTCAATTTAATCTCACACCACTCACAAAAGTTAACATAAAATGGATTAAAGACTTAAATAAGACCTAAATCTGTAAAATTCTTAGAAGAAAACAAAGGAAAATACTGTTGTTATTGGTCTTGGCAACAATTTGTTGGGTTTGACGCCAAAAGCACAAGCAACAAAAGCAAAAATTAATAAGTGCGACTGTATCCAATTAAAAAGATTTTGTGCATCAGAAGAAACAATCAACTAAGTGAAAAGGCAGCCTACAGAATAGGAGAAAATATTTACAAACCAATCTTTCTGACTAAGTGGTTAATATCTAAAATATATCAATTCATACAACTCAATACTAAACCAAAATCTGATTAAATGGACAGAGCCTCTGAGTAGACATTTTCTAAAGACGACATACAGATGGCCAATAGGTACATGAAAAGGTGCTCAACAGCACTAATCATCAGGGAAATGCAAACAGAGCCACCATGAGATACCTTCTCCCTTTGCTAGATTGGCTGTCATTAAAAGACAAGAGATAGTAAGCGTTGGTCAGGAAATGAAACAAACCCTTATGTACTATTGGTGGGGATGTAAATGGGTATACCCACTATACAAAACAGTATAGACATTCCTCAAAAAAATAAAAATAAAAATAGAACTACCAAATGATCCAGCAGGCCCACTTCTGTATTTCTATCCAGAGGAAACAAAAACAGGATCTCAAAGGGATATTTGTAGTCCGATGTCCTTTATAGCATTATTCACAGTAGCCAAGAGATGGAAACAACCTAAATGTTTCTTAATGGATGAAGGGATAAAGAAAACATGGTATTTACATGCAATGGAGTATTATTTATCCATAAGTAGCAAGGGAATTTTGTCATTTACAACAGTATGGATGGACCCTGAGGTCAGTATTCTAAGTTTAGTAAATCAGACAAATAACCAAATGTTCTCCTAATAGATGTAATTTTAGAAGGCCAAACTCATAGAGGTGCCTGGGTGGCTCAGTTAAGCATCTGACTCTTGGTTTCAGCTCATTATCTCATAGTTTTTGGGTTCAAGCCTCATGTAAGGCTCCATGCTACAGTTTGGGGTTGGCTTAGGAGTCTGTCTCTCTGTCTCTGTCTCTCTCTCTCTCTTTCTTCCTCCCCCCCTCCCTCCCTCCTTCTTTCCCTCTCTCCCTCTCTCCCTCTCTCTCTTCCCATCCCCCACTTGCTATCAAAATAAACAAACAAAAAAAAATGGCCAAACTCATAGAACGCTATAAGAGCCAACGGGGCCTGGGAATGGAAATATGTTGGTCAAAGGGTACACATTTGCAGTTGTAAATGAATAATTCTGGTGACCTAATGTATAGTGATTGTAACTAATAACATTTGCTAAACACTTGAAAGGTTCTAAGAGAGTAGATCTTAAATATTCTCACCACACATACACATACACACACACACACACACACACACACACACACACAAGCATACACATACACACACACAGGTAATCACATGCGATATGATCGAGGTGTTAGCTGATGCTACCATGGTAATCATTTTGTAATATATAAGTGTATCAAAATCAACAGTTTGTACACCCTAAATTTATACAGTGTTTTATGACGGTTGTATCCTAATAAAGCTGGAAAAAGAAGAAAAAATCTTTTTCACACAAAAAAAGAGATTGAGATAGCTTTAAATCCAGTTCTTCTGGATTTCCAGTTTGAAAGAAAGTCTCTTTACTAACTGGAGCTGAGATTTTGCTCAAAATATAAGCTGTGTCTTTGTTTCCAGACTGTTTCTCAGCTCAACATGTCAGTTAGGATGACAATTTGATAGTCAAAACTTAATGGACATGGAGAATGCACTGGGCCCATAGAATGACCTAAAAAAAAAGTAAATGCAAAAAATAAAGATTTATGTCTATAAAAGCACAGAATAATATTTTGTTAGTTACATTCATATAGAATATTATTTTGTATTTTTTTAAATATAGCATTAATTCGTCTTGCCATATCTCAGTCATGGTTGATTGATTTAATTAGTTTGTCTATCTGATGTTTATCAAATAAATAGTTCTTTTTTAACTTTTTAATGTTTATTTTTGAGAGAGACACACACACACAGAGACAGAGAGAGACATACACAGAGACAGAGACAGAGAGAGAGAGAGAGAGCGTGCATGAGTGGGGAAGGGGCAGAGTGAGAGAGAGACACAGAATCTGAAGCAAGCTCCAGACTCTTAGCTGTCAGCATAGAGCCTGATGTGGGACTTGAACCTATGAACCGTCAGATCAGTGACCTGAGCTGAAGTCAGACCCTCAACCAACTGAGCCACCCAGGCACCTATAAAGAAATAGAATACTTCTATCTATGTAGTCTGGCAAGGTTCTGGAAAACTAGAGTAGCTGCTCCTATTCACTGTTTTACTTACTGATTTCCCTCCCACTGCTGCTATTATCCAGTTTCCACACTCAGTGGCTTTTAGGATGACCCAACTACCATTTCAGCAATGCTGTGACAACCATATTTGAAGATACTCATTTCCCATTCTCCCCCTTATTTTCTATAGAAACATATCCTTCTCTAGGTCACAGGGGGTCCTCAAGACAGACCCAGGAAGCCTTTGCTGCTAATGATGAATCTTCCAATGCAAATGCAGTCTGGCCTGGAGACTCATGGTCTCATAGGTGGAGCCATTGCTATTCTTTGCTCTGAGAGCTCTGAGAAGGTGAGCATGGTGAAGGAGTAAGGTTTCTGGTGATCTGAGGGCTTCTGTCTGGCTTGTGCCGTAGGGTCAAATAATTACTGGAATAAATTTGAAAGAAATTGTGATATTTCCTGCAAGATGAGCTGCTCTGTCAGCTCCTACCCTTATAATATTACTGGCTACCAGATTAGGGCTTAAAGGCTTACACAGTCCTTCGATTTTGGAAGTTTTCCCTAAATACAGCTTAGCTTATTTCCCACATCTGCCTTTTCTGGGAATAAACAGTTTATTGTGGGCTCCTTCAGACGTCTGCAGAGCCTGCCTGCATCCGCACCAAATAACCATAACCAGATTTGCTAAATGGATAAAGAAGGCTTCTGGAAGGATTTCAGAGGCATCAGGTGAAAACATATAAAACACAACAGACTCAGTAAACAGGAATGTCAGTTCCTCTGACACCCCAGGGTATTCACACCCCTGAAGAAATTTGTAAATGTGAAACAAAAGCTCAAAGAGCATACAGTGCAATGACAAAAACTGTCACTATCCCCCAAAAAGCCAAATAGATGAAGAAGTCCGCTTTACCTGCTCTGCTACACACATACAAAGCAAGTGTTCTTTTCAGGTAGAGAATGACAGAGAAAAATATTATTTAGTTTGATTACTTTTTTTTTTTAACCTCATGACTCCATACATGTGAGTTTTTATGGGAAAAGAGTAGGAATGTGTTAAGAAGGGATGGGGATGGTGATAAAAATCAGACGCCTGACAATCTTAGTGTTGGCTTCTGAATGTTGTGGTTCCCCGCCCCCCTTCCACTTAGAGGTCACAGGAGATGAGGGACCTCTGATTCTGAGAAGAGCTAGTCAGGGCTAGCTTCCTCCTTTTCACCACTGTGCACAAAATCTGCAAAATTAGATAACAAACCAGGTGCTGTCCTGACAGTTTGTAGACAAGCTGAATTGTCCAGGTGAGAACCAAGCAGACAAATCCCAGAAGGGATTGTTTTTCCTTTTATCGACAGGATGGGGAGGATTTATTGCAATGTTGAAATAAATTGTTGAAAATCTATTTCTTAAGAAGTCCACAGTGATCTTTGTCAATCTGACTTCTGTGTGCACGAGAATGCAAAATTTCTGTATAGAACAGACTATTAATAGAACAAACACAACTTGTTTTTTTAATTCTTTTTTAGTTTAACCTTGTATTTTTTTAACACAAGTTTAGAAACTTCTTGCCTTCAAGGATGGAGAAAATAAGCCAATGATTTCCTTCCACAGAAGTCTTGAAACATGTTCAATAAAGCTTAGTTTCCTAGTATGCAACTAATTGAAGTTAACTCTTTGGGGATCCTTTAGAAAAAATATTCTTAAATTATAGAGGTGCTACTACATGTTAGGATTTGTTTATTTAGCTCCTAAACTTCTATAAAACATCACTCTTGGAAAATGTTGGTGTATTGATTATCTTCCTCAAAATGATGCCATCCCCTTTTATTAGACCATGTCCAGGAGGCAATGAAAATTGATCTTATGTGACATTCAAAAACACAGTCTAGAAAACTAGGAGAAAAAAGAATGTAGAAGTTATTTAAAGCAATGTTATAACTTTAATCATCACTTAAATCAGTTCTGCAACTGCACAAATATTTCTTGGTCCTAAACTTTTGCTTTATTTAATAAGATCACTGAAACTAGATTAAGATTAGATATTATATCATATTCCTCTACTAATTGGTACAGTTCTTTTTGCTTGTTTTTGAGAGAGAAAGTGTGAATGGGGGAGGGGCTGAGAGAGGGAGACAGAATCTAAAGCAGGCTCCAGGCTCCGAGCTGTCAGCACAGAGCTAATGCGGGGCCCAAATCCATGAACTGTGAGATCATGACCTTAGCTGAAGTCATGGCACCCGGATGCCCCAGTACAGTTCTTTCTTAACTACTCAGTGATATTAGTAAACGTTAGCTTATGTTAATTGGGGAAAACTGAAGGGAAAAAAATAATAAAAATAAATAAAAAATAAAAAAATGTTAACATTTCAAGCATGAGACAAATGATCATAGTGACTGGTTATTTGCTTTTGGGAATCTGATTTACAGAATTTGTGTTGAGGTCCTCTTTGATGGTGCTGGAAATAACAATGGATGCAGTAATGAAAGGAGGTGAGGTGTTCCCACTAAGATGTGGAGGAGAGGCATTAAGTTCACCAAAATCTAAGACAGATCCTGGCCCTCCCTTGCACGACCTTATCTTGATACACCTGAAGCTTGAAATCAGAGACCAAATACAACAGAGGAAATCCTTATACTCACCAATTTTCTCTACCTTAGCTCATACTTAGCTGCTTTTTTTTTTTTAGTCAAATTATGCAGGAGCAGTTGAAAATTATAGACTCCTGTAATGGGGTGATTTTTGCTTATCCAAAATTCATATAAATCTCAGTATTTGACCTTATTTGGAAAAGGTGTAGTTATTTAAAAAGAAGTTATATTGAACTAAGATCAGCTTCTAATCCAGTAGGCCTGTGTTCTTATGTCAAAGAGGATTTGGACACAGACACATGTGCAGGGGAGGGTACCTACAAACCTCTAGAAACTTAGAGGAAAGATATGGAAGAGACTCTCCCTCACAGCCCTCAGGAGAAGTCAAACTTGCAGAATTCTTGATCCCAAACTTCTAGATCCCAGAACTGCAAGACACTGCATTTCTAATGTTGAAGCCACTTACTGTGTGGTGCTTTGTTAAGGAAGCGCTTAGAAAACTACTACAACTCTCTAGATATAGTTTCTCCGTATCACATTTCCCACACTTATCTGATCATCAGAATGATTTGTGTAAGTTTTAAAATATATAAATTTTGGTGGAAACTTTCACAACAGATTCCAATTCAGTATGTTTGGGGTGGCCCTAGAAATCTTTATTACAACAAAATAACAATCAAACTAAAAAACTCTGGCCAGGGGGCACCTGGGCGGCTCAGCTGGTAGAGTTTCCAATGGTATTTAGGCTCCGGTCATGATCCCATGGAATTGAGCCCTGCATCAGGCTCTGTGCTGAGTGTGGAACCTGCTTAAGATTCTTTCTCTCTCTTCATCTGCCTCTCTCTCTAGCTCACATGCATTCTCCCTCTCTCTCTATTTCTCTGTCTCCCTCTCCCTCTATCCCTCCCTCAAATAAAAACAAAACAAAACCTTTGGTCGGTGATTCTGATGCAGAGTTAATTTGAGAGCCTCTACTCAAGAAAAAAGTATTGAGAGAAGTTTTCAAATGCCAAAAAAAAAAAAAAAAGAGAAAAAGGTTCTCGTTCTCTAATTTATTTAATAAGGTTAAGAAATAATTATTTTTGTTTCTAGGCCTTAATGATCTCTTCTGCAAAAGGAGAAAATTGGGGAGCACTTGGGTGGCTCAGTTGGTTGAATGGCTGACTTTGACTCAAGTCATGATCTCACAATTCATGAGTTCACACCCCACATGGGCTTGCTGCTGTCAGTGCAGAGCCCACTTCAGACTGTTTGTCCTCCCCCTCTGCACCTCACGCATTGTGCTTTCTCTCAAAAGTAAATAAAGCACTTTTTTAAAAAAGGAGAACGTTGGACCTTATTCTAAAAGGCAGAAGTTTGTAGTCAGATGTGTTCTCATTTTTACTTCTCTATTTTGATCAATACAAGGATGCATACAATATTTTCAGAGGCAGCCATTGTCCAGTGGGCCATTCAGGCTTTGCCAGAGCTGGGTTGGTATTGCCCCCCTCCCCAAGTCCTGGCCCCTCCTCCAAGCTGGCACAGGGGGCCAGTCCCTGGCTCTTAGCACTCAGTAGTCCTTGGGGCAGGCTACCATGAGCAAATGGAAAGCATCAGAGGAGACGCTCAATGGGGGAGTCACCAACATGCTCACAGAGCTTGCAGATTTTGAGAAGAACATGAACCAGGCTATCCATAAATATGATGCTTAGCGGAAAGCAGCGTCAGTGAAACCAAGTGCCCATAAAACTAGAGTGGAGCAGATGCTAAGAAGTTGCCTGGAATAGGAACAAAAATTGCTGAAAAAGGTTGATACTTTTTAGTGACTGGAAACTTGTAAAAGCTGGAAAAAATTCAGTGGTATGATACGAGTTCATCTATCAACTTACTGATTTGGGTTAGTGGCACTGATCCATCTCCTGTGAGGAAGGTTGTAGGTGAAAGAATTTAAGCATTAGTAGGTCTCAGAAAAAAATGAAAATAAGTCAAAGTATAATCAGCGAATTGGCCTGAAATTGAGGAGTTTGAGAATAGAATTCATCCTAAAGAGATGTTACAAAAATAAGACATTATACTAACTGAAGTTTAAGAAGTGGATTCTGAGGGGCACCTGGGTGACTCAGTCGGTTAAGCATCTGACTCTTGATTTTGGCTCAGGTCATGATCTCACAGTTTGTGAGTTCAAGGGTTCATGAGTTCAGACCCCACATCGAGTTTTGCACTGACAGTGCAGACCCTGCTTGGGTTTCTTTCTCTCTCTTTCCCTCTGTCCCTCTCCTGCTTGTACTCTCTCTCTCTCAAAAAAAAAAAAAAAATGGATTCCGAATACATTGTGGTAGTCTGTGGCAGTTTCAGAAGAGGTGAAGAGTTCATTGATGATGTGGATGTCTTTCTGACCCATCCAGGCTTACCTCTGAATCAACCAAAGAGCCAAAGCTGTTACATTGTGTTATGGAGCAGTTATAGAAGGTCCATTTTATGACAGACACTCTGTCAAAAGGTAAAGCAAAGTTCATGAGTGTTTTCCAGCTTCCCAGTAAAAATGAAGAAAAGGAGTATCGATACAGGAGAATTGATATCAGGTTGCTACCCAAAGATCAATATTACTGTCGTGTTCTCCGTTTCACTGGGAGTGATATTTTCTATAAAAATACGAGAGTTCATTCCCTAGAGAAGGGCTTTTCAATCAGTGGATATACAGTCTGTCCCCAGGGAGTCACTGGAGTTGCTGGACAGCCTCTACCAATAGATAGTGGAAAGGCATCTTTGATTACATCCAAGTGGAAATACCAAGAACCCAAGGATCAAAGTGAATGTTCCTATTCTTCATTACAGGCACAGCTCAATTCAACAGGAATCTTAATTTGTTTCTTAACCTTTGCTCTGCTGTTTTTAGATGATTCTTCATGCTATAGCTTGCACTCAATAAAGCCTCCTGTACTATTCAAAAAAAAAAAAAAGAATATGTACAGTGTTTCATCTATTTTCACGCAGGTGCCAGTTAGTAATCACCATTTCCCTTCATAGGCCAGGTTTCCCATGAAGCACTCTTAGTTGAAGTACAGATGGCTTGTTGGAGAGTAAAAAAATCAGGGTGGGCAGACAGAGAGGTAGAAATCTCATGGAGTCACTACAGTGCTCTCAGACAATCTTGCCAATGGCACTTGAGATGGTGTATGCCTTCCGAGATGCCTTCTCAGATGGCATTGAGTGGCCACGGACCATGGACCTCCATATTTAGCATCCCTTCCTTGAATGTGGGTTGCTTTCAGAGAAGGTGCAGGGCTTGGGTGAGGCAAGTTCCTTCAGTTGAAGAAAATTCCTAGCTAGGAACCAGACTGAGAGAGCTCAGCAGATAACAGTCTTGGTAGCTGGTGAAAGGAGTTCCTTAGTCCCAAAGATGGGTGGTCTCTTGGTGGCTCATCCCAGCATCTGCCAGTGTTTACCTCTTGTGCCAGTTGATTCTCCTTGCTCTGTATATTGGCTCAGTCTGAGAACGGCTGACCGGGGACTGTAGTGGTTCTGACCTCCTAGGCTATATAAAGAAATGGAAAGTGACTGGAAGGTGACGTGGATAACTATACCCCTCATCACTTGGAGCTTCCAGCCTGATATTTGCGATCTCTTCTCTCACTCTGCAATCCAAAATTTCTTCATCTGTTTTTCCTGCCTTGCTGTGCTATGCGACTTGCCTGGGGACTTAAGATCTGATTGCCCAGGCGTTTTCATGCTATAGCCACTGCACTGCTCCCTTTACCATCATAATTGGACAGAGGAATGTCAAGAATTGTCCTCTGGGAATCACCTGGGATCCTGAGTGATACACCACAGTACTTGCTACCCACTGTCCTCAGATTGTTTTCCTTTTATTTTTCCCCAGCATTGGTATGCATGATAAGCTTTTTATACTTCCTGTTCTTTATATAATGAATATGGGGAAAAGACCATAGTTACTATATGTGGGACTTATACAGGAGAAACATTTGAGGATTCTTCCCATGATATGTTTCTCTTATGTGAATATGAAGATTGTTATGGTAAACTAGGTTCTCAATTTCTTGGAAGCGACAGTGATGGCAGGCAGCAAAATCTAGGGCACTGTCACCTGTCACATAAGAGAAGTGTTTTTCTCATTTTTATATAATCTTTATCCAGAATTAATTTTGGAGCTAGCTGGGAAAGATTCAAGCACTGTCTCACATTGTGAGAGATGTAATGTTATTTTTTTTTTAAATCTTCTGTTTTGTATGCTAGATTATCTATCTTAAGGTATCCCAGGACCCCAAAGTGACATAGGTACTTATGTTCAGATACTGGTAATAAATGTCAACATTAAGGTCCTTTTAATTCCATATTATACAATATTTTAGCTAGAATGATCTATAAGGGCCCAATATCACTAGTGAGAAGGGAAAAGAAATGTGATCCAAACAATTCAAATATTTTTTTTTTCTTTATGTTTTATCTTCTCTGGATTTCAGAAGCATATTCTACCTTGTAAACCCACAACGCCTTAGAGGATAACACTAAGTGATTTATCACTCTGTTATGTTGGCAAAGTTTATTTACAGTCATTAACAAGAAAACACATGATTACATCTTACAATAAATAAGATGTTCTCTAGTGAAAATGAAACATCTTTGTATATACTACCCTAATCATTTCTCTCAAAGCTCCTTACAGCCTCTTACCAATCTTAAGTTTAAAACAAGTGAGAAATCTCAGTCTTGGTCCTCACGTGTAGTTGAATAGCTTCTCTCTTTTTTTTAATGCTTGTTTCTTTTTGAGAGAAGGTGTGTGTGTGGCGGCGGGGGCGGGAGGGGGAGGCGGGGGGGGGGGCAGTTAGACAGAGGAGCCAAAGTGGCCTTAATGCTGAAAGTAGAGAGCCCGATGCGGGACTTAAACTCATGAACCATGAGATCATGACCTGAGCTGAAGTTGGATGCCTAACCGACTGAGCCACCCAGGTGCCCTAAATAGCTTCTTTTCTGTATAAGGAGGAGTCACTTTTGTGGTTCACTTACTGAATTCAAATTACAAACAAGGTGTGTTCCAAAATATCCTTCTATTAATAGACATTTCATGCTTAGAACATATTTGCCCAAGGGTCAAAGTTGTATTTAATGCTTTTATAAATCAATTTTTAAGACCTGTTTTCTCACAAGGCCAGTGATGTAAACATAACCAAAACACCATATATAAATAATACTATTAAAAAAACCTTTTGTGAACCAAGTTTTAAATTACGTGAACTAAATTTTGTGGTCTAATTCCAGTGTGTAGCTACCATAATACTATGTTTCTTAAGAAAAATACATTTTGAATTAAAAAAAAAAATCATGAAAAACAAACACCTGTCCTTCATGCCTTCTTTCCCTCGCTTCTTTCATTCCCCCACTCCCTTCCTTGAAATCCTTCACTTTCTTCCTTCCTTCTTTAAATAACTATTGAGATTGAATTATGTGTTTGGTCCTGTGCCAGGCTCTGGAGGTACACAAATGAAATGAGCTCCCCTTCCCTTAAAGAGCTCGCAGTGGTAAGCCAGGCAGAAACATGTAAGTAGCAAGTGTGCAGATGAATGCCTGCAACTCCGTGTGCTAAGCATAATGGCAAGAACATGCATTTGTATATTTATTTTTTCTATTTTTTTTAAATATGCCTAATAAAACATCTAAAATTGCATATATAGTCCACATTTTGTTTCTATTGAACAGAACTGAGTTAGAATATGGAGTTTTTAAAAATGTTTATGTATTTATTGATTTTTTAAAAAATATTAAATCCAATTTAGTTAACATATAGTGTAATAGCTTCAGGAATAGAATATATGGATTCATCACTTACATATAACACCCACTGCTCATCCTAATAAGTGCCCTCCTTATTGCCCATCACCTCTTTATCCCATCCCCTCACCCAACCCCCTGCCAACAACACTCAGTTCTCTGTATTTAAGAGGTTCTTATTATGTTTGTTTCCCTCTCTGTTTTTATAATAATTTTGCTTCTTTTCCCTTATGTTCATCTGTTTTGTATCTTAATTCCACATATGAGAGAAATCATACAATAGTTGTCTTTCACTGATTTATTTCACTTAGCGTAATACATTCTAGTTCCATCCATGTTGTTTGAAATGGCAAGATTTCATTTTCTTTTATTACTAACCAATATTCCATTGTGTATATACACCACATCTTCTTAATCAACTCATCAGTCGATGGACTTTTGAACTATATACATACGTTGTGTATTGTCAATAATGCGGCTATAAACATTGGGGTGCAAGTACCCCTTCGCATCAGCACCGCTGTATCCTTTGGATAGATATGTATTAGTGCAGCTGTTGGGTCATAGGGCAGGTCTGTATTTAATTTTTTGAGGAATGCCCATACTTTTTTCCAGAGTGGCTGCACCAGTTTGCATTCCCACCAACAGTGCAAAAGGGCTCCTCTTCACATTCTTCCCAACGTCTCTTGTTGCCCGAGTTGTTAAGGTTAGCCATTCTCATAGGTGTGAGATAGTATCTCATTGTGGTATTGATTTGTTTTTCCCTGATGATGAGTAATGTTGAGCATTTTTTTCCTGCTTCTGTTAGCCATCTGGATGTCTTCTTTGGAGAAGTGTCTATTTCTTTACCGGATTATTATTTTTTTTATTCTTTTGACATTTATTTATCTTTGAGAGATAGGGACACAGAGCATGAGCAGAGGAGAGGCACAGAGAGAGAGAGAGGGAGACACAGAATCCGAAGCATGCTCCAGACTCTGAATGAGCCGTGAGATCATGACCTGAGCAGAAGTCAGCCGCTTAACCGACTGAGCCATCCAGGCCCCCCTGGCTTATTTGTTTTTTGGCTGTTGAATTTGGTAAGTTCTTTAAAGATTTTGGATCCTAATCCTTTATCCGATATGTCATTTGGAAATATCTTCTCCCATTCTGTTGGTTGCCTTTTAGTTTTGCTAATTGTTTCCTTCAATGTGCAGAATATTTTTATCTTGAAGAGATGCTAATAGTTAAATTTTGCTTTTGCTTACCTTGCCTCCAGAGACATGTCAAGTAAGTTGCTGTGGCTGAAGTCAAAGAGGTTGTTGCCTGTTTTCTTCTTGAGGATTTTCATGTCTCATGTCTTACATTTAGGTCTTTCATCCATTTCGAGTTTATTTTTGGCTACAGTGTAAGAAAGTGGTCCCCGTTCATGTTTTTTGTATGTTGTCCAGTTTTCCTACAACCATTTGCTGAAGAAACAGTGTTTTCCCATTGGATATTATTTCCTGCATTATCAAAGATTAGTTGGCCATACGTTTTTGTGGTCCATTTCTGGGTTCTCTACTCTGTTCATTGATCTATGTGTCTGTTCTTGTGCTAGTACCATATTGTCTTGATGATTACAGCTTTGTAATATACCTTGAGGTCCAGAATTGTGATGCCTCCAGTTTAGGTTTTCTTTTTCAGAATCTATTTGGCTATCCTGGGTCTTTTCTGGTCTCACGCAAATGTCAGGATTGTTTGTTCTACCTCTCTGAAGAATGCTGGCATTATTTTGATAGGTATTGCATTGAATATGTAGATTGCTTTGGATAGTATCAACATTTTAACAATATTTGTTCTTCCTATCCAGGAGCATGGAATGTGTTTCCATTTGTATGTGTGTGTGTGTCTTCAGTTTCTTTCATAAGCTTTCTATAATTTTCAGTGTATAGGTTTTTCACCTCTTCATTTAGGTTTATTCCAGGTATTTTATGGTTTTTGGTACAGTTGTAAATGGGATTGATTCCTTGATCTCTCTTTCTGCAGCTTCATCATTGATGTATAGAAGTGCAACCAATTTCTGTACATTGATTTTTATATCCTGCAACTTCGCTGAATTCATGGATGAGTTCTAGCAGCTTTTTGGTAGAGCCTTTTGGATTTTCCACATAGAGTGTCATGCCATCTGTGAAGAGTGAAAGTTTGACTTTCCCCTTGCCAATTTGGATGCCGTCTAGTTCTTTGTGTTTTCTGATTGCTGAGGCCATGACTGTCAACACTATGTTGAATAACGGTGAATGTCCAGTGAGATTGGACATCCTTGTTGTGCTTCTGACCTTAGGAAAACTCTCAGTGTTTCCCCATTTGGGAATGACATTAGTGTTGGGTCTTTCTTATATGTCCTTTATGATCTTGAGGTATTGTCTTTCCTTCTCGACTTTCTTTAGGGATTTTATCAAGAAAGGATGCTGTATTTTGTCAAATGTTTTTTCAGCAGCTCTTGAGAGAATCATACAATCCTTGTCCTTTCTTTTATTAATGTGATGTATCACATTCATTGATTTATGAATTTTGAACCAGTCCTACATCCCATGAATAAGTCCTGCTTGATTGTGATGAATAATGCTTTAAATGTTGAATTTGGTTTGCTAGTGTTTGTTGAGATATTTTGCCTCCAAGTTCATCATTGAAATTGGTCTGTAGTTATATTGTGGGGTCTTTGTCTGGTTTTAGAAACAAGGTAATGCTGGCCTTGTTGAATGAGTCTGGAAGTTTTCTTTCCTTTTTTAGGAGAGGAGTGGGGGACGGGGGAACAGCTTCAAATGAATAGGTGTTAACTCTTCTTTAAATATTTGTAGAATTCCCCTGGAAAGCAGTCTGGCCTTGGTCTCTTGGTTTTTTGGGGGGAGATTTTTGGTTACTGATTCAATTCCTTTACTGGATATGGGTCTTCTCAAATTTTCAACTTCTTCCTGTTTCAGTTTTGGTTGTTTATATGTTGCTAGGAATCTGTCACTTTCTTTCATCTTGCCCAATTTGTTGGTATATAACTACTCATAATATTCTCTTATTAATGTTTGTATTTCTTCAGTGTTGATTGTGATCTCTCCTCTTTCATTCATGATTTTATTTATTCAGGCTCTTTCCTTTTTTCTTTTTGATCAGTCTGGTTAGGGGTTCATAGGTTTGTTAATCCTTTCAAAAACTAGCTCCTATGTTTTGTTTGTTTGTTTATTTTTTAATCTACTGTGTTTTTATTTTGATATCATTAATTTCTGCTCTAATCTTTATTGTTTCCCTTCTTTTGCTGGTATGGGCCTTTATTTGCTGTTCTTTTTCCAGCTCTTTTAGGTATAAGGTTAGGTTATGTATTTGAGACCTTTCTTACTTCTTTAGAAAGGCTTGGATTGCTATATATTTCCACTTATGACTGCCTTTGCTGCGTCCCAGAGGTTCCAGACGTTTTGGGCTCTCGTGTTTTCATTTGCATTGGCTTCCATGTACTTTTAAATTTTCTCTTTAATTTCTTCGTTGACTCATTCATTCTTTAATAGAATGTTCTTTGATCTCCAAGCATTAATGGTCTTTCCACATTTTTTTTTTTGTGGTTTATTTCAAGATCCATAGTGTCATGGTCTGAAAATATGCAAGGCATGACCTTGATCTTTTTGTACTTGTTAAGGGCTGATTTGTGTCTTAGTGTATGATCTATTCTCATGAATGTCCCATGCACACTCAAGAAGAATGTGTATTCTGCTGCTTTGAGATAAAATATACTAAATATGTCTGTTAAGTCCATGTGGTTCAGTGTGTCATTCAAAGCCATTGCTACCTTGTTAATTTTCTGCTTAGATGACCTGTACATTGCTATAAGTGAGGTGTTGAAGTCTCCTACTATTAAGGTATTATTAGAAATGAGTTTCTTTATGTTTATGATCAATTGATTCATATATTTGATTTCTATCACATTAGGGGCAAAAATATTTACAATTGTTAGATCTTCTTGGTGGATAGACCCCTTAATTACCATATAACACCTTTTTTTTTTAATCTCTTGCTTCAGTCTTTATTTTAAAATCTAGTTTATCTGATAAAGTATGGTTACTCCAACTTTCTTTTGATGACTATTAGCATGATAGGTGGTTCTCCATCCCATTAGTTTCAATCTGCAGGTCCTTTAGGTCTAATATGAGTCTCTTGCAAGCAGCATATCGATGAGTCTTGTTTTCTTATTCATCCTGATATCCTGTGTCTGTTGATTGGAGTGTTTAGTCCATTGACATTTAGAGTGGGTATTGAAATATATGAGTTTAGTGCCATGTGTTCTCTGTTGAGTTGGTGTTTCTGGTGATGTTCTCTGGTCCTTTCTAGTCTTTGTTGTTTTTACTCTTTTTTGGATTTGTTTTGTCTTTTTTCCACTCAAAGGGCCCCCCCCCCATTAAAATTCCTTGCAAATTTTGCCCTTCACATACTCCTATAGTTTTTGTTTTTCTGGGAAACTCTCTCTCTCCTATTTTGAATAACAGACTTACTGGATAACAGATTCCTGGCTGCATATTTTTCTGATTCAGTACATTGAGTATATCCTCACATTCCTTTCTGGCCTGCCAAGTCTTTCATTATAAGTTAAGGACTTTTTTTTTTTTTTCCCCTTGCTGCTTTCATAATTCTTTCCTTATTTGTGTATGTTATGAATTTGTCTATGATATGCCTTGTTGATGGTCGGTTTTTGTTGAATCTAATAGGAGTTCTCTGTGCCTCTTGGATTTTGATGTCTGTGTTATTCCCCAGGATAGGAAAGTTTTTTGCTGTAATTTGGTCATATTAACCTTCTGCCCCTTTTTCTCTCTCTTCATCTTCTGAAACTCCTATGATTTTTCAAGTTCTTCCTTTTTAATAAGTCACTGAGTACTGTCAATCTTATGTCATGATCTCTTGCTTTTGTTTCCCTTTTTTTTTTATGACTTCATTATTCTCCATAACTTTATTTTCTACATCTCTGATTCCCTGCTATGCTTGGTCCATCCTTGTGATGGTGGCATCCATTTGAGATTGCATCTCAGTTATAGCATTTTTAATTTCGTCCTGAGAAGATTTTATTCATTTATCTGCACAGAAAGATAAGGATTGTATGTTTTTTTCAACCCCAACAGTATTTTTGTTATCATGGTTCTAAATTCTAGTTCAGACATATTGCTTATATCTGTGTTGATTAAGCCCCTGGCTGTCATTTCTTCCTGTTATTTTTTTTTGGGGGGGTGGAATTTCTTCATTTTGTCATTTTGGAGGAAGAAAAAAAATAATAAAATTAAACATTAAAATTAAAATATTAAAAACAAAATATAAAAATAAAGGTAGCTAGATTCTGGGTGTGTTTTTGTTGAAGGAAACTAGAATAGAGAGAAAAGGGAAAGAAAAGAAAAAAAGTAAGAAAAAAATTAAAAATTAAGAAAATTCATACCTTCTCTAGTCTGTACACTAAGCAGGTGGAGTGACTTGTGCTGGTCTTCTAGGGGATGAGCTTGGAGGGCACAGTTGGGCTGGGCTTGGTGTAATGGCTGTGTTCTCCACTAGGTGGTGCTGCTTAGCTTACTTGGGCTGCTCCGTGTGCCTACACATTCACACTCATGAGAGAGGTGGAAATGGCTTCACCCAGCTCCCTAGTCTCTGACACAGGAACTTCACAGTCTTACAGACCCGCATTCAAGTACCCCACCTTTGATTCAGGCCTCCGTCCTCTCCCAGCCTGTCTGTGTCCAAGCCAACAGCATGCCAAGCGGCACCTCCCTCCAGAGTTTTATCTCAGATGGGGTTGTATTTCACAGCCCCGCACTTCAGAGACCTCTGCAGCTTGGACCCACTCCGACTCTCTGGGGGACAGTCTCGCTGAGCAGTGGGTGGTGTCAGCTTGCTCCAAAAAACATTCATGCATGTACACAGCAGCAGATGTTCAGAGATTATGTCAAAACACTATGCACAGCCAATGCCAGGTTTCACTGCACTCTGGTGCCTTTCTTCCAATACCAGCAAACGTGGCTGCTCTCCAGGTTCCACTGGGACCTTTGCCTGTGGGGAAACCGTATGTCTCTCCCCCAAATGCACTCCAAGCAGGGGAACTGGTTCTCCCCACGTGGCACACAGCCCCCTCAGATCCTGCTGCCTGTCCTGGGGATTTTCCCTACTTCCTTACCAGAACCACGTGAGGTGCTGAGCTCCAAAATTTCGGACTCTGCGCTCCCCTGTTTATATAGTCCCAGTGGTACTGAAACACTCTCTTTTCTTCCCGTCTGTGGTTTGGGAGAACAGTTTTCTTGTTCAGTCCCCTGTGAGTGTTTTCACTCTTTTTCTTTCTCTCCAGCTACTGCAAGGGAAGTGCTTTTCCTGTGCTCACCCATTGTGCCATACTCTCCTCCCCCATTTCTTTGTCCTCTCTCTGCAAAAGAAGCTCATTACCCTCCATGACTTCTCTCTCTCCCAGTGCACCTTTCTGCACTATGTACCTGCCGAGTTCTGTGGCTCAGGTTACACAGATCACTGTGTTAATCCTCAGATCCATTTCCTAGGTGTTCAAATGGTTTGGTGCTGATCTAGCTGGATTTCAGGTCAGAGACAAACTCAGGGTCTCCACGCTGCTCCACCATCTTAACCTCTCAGAAGATGCATTTAGAAAAGAAGAGGGAAGCATCCTTGTCTTACATAGTTTGCACCGAAAGATAATGCCCTAACCTAACTGATATGAGAAGGTTTTTTTTTTTTCCTGTGTTTCTTTTTCCATGTAAGAAAATGAGAAGATTACATTATAAGCAGAAAAAAACAAACACATAAGTGCAGCGATGATAATGTCAGTAATGTATGAAAATACAGATTTCTCTTTATCCCAGGATTTAGCCCCCACTTGGAGAAGGTACAAGATCAAACCTCAGAGGCAAGTGAGCAAGATTGAGTAGGCTGAACTGCACTGCTTGGGTTCATGGATTATCTCATTGGCAAAAAGGATAAACAGAATTGTTTTATGTATGAATGACAGTATCAAACCTGATGGGGGTGTGTGTGTGTGCATGCACACATGTGTGCCTGTGTGCATGCATGTGCACGTGTGCGTGTGAAAATAGAATTTGATGACAGTTACTAGGATGAGTTATAAAGTTGGGGAGTAAGCTTAGGTTGAAAGCAAAGATGCCAGTTAGGAAGTTTTCAGGTAAGAAACTATAAAATACCAGTCTTCAGAGAAGAATGGTAGCAGAGAAGTAATGTAGCAGTGAGAGAAGGTTAAGTTCATGGTTTAGTCCTTCATTTCCAACTTGGAAACCTGAGTGGATAGTATAGCCATTATTCAAGATAAGATACTTAGAGAAGGAAGAAAAGCCACCTTAGGACTCTGAATTTGCAGTCTTTGTAGGGATATATAATTGATGTGTTCATGGTTTTTGTGATTGTTTTGTTTTGTTTTTTAATTGTAGGAAGTTTTTTTTGCCTTGTATAATTTTTCTCTTGTTTCAGGCATGTCATATTAGCAGTATAGCCTGGTTTATGTTCCTCTGTGTAACTGTCGCCATTGGAAAGAGTGATATAAAAGGTGTTTAGTGTGCTTCATGTGATACTCAGCATGCGACTTAGTGCAAATAGTTCCACGAAACCTCTGGGTAAAGACTTTATCATGAGCTACCCTGAAGTTATCCAGAAATGGACAATGACATTTTTTTAGCAAGCTGTCACCTATTTTCCTTCTACTTTCTCGCTATCATCGAGTCTAACACCTCTGACTTTAAAGTGTTTTACAATTGGTAACTCATGTATCTTCACACCCTCCCTGTGAAACACAATTGTGATGAGACAGCCTGCTATGTTTTGAGAGCAGGTGAGGAGAAACAAAAATTCAGACAACTGTTTATCTCTTTAATAAAGGTTCAAGGGGAGAATTATTAACAGGACTCTTCATTTCCAATAGAATTATTTCAGCGCCCACTTCTCTACTTAAGTGCAATGTCTGGAAATCATTACTTCACTATTACAGTCTCTAAATCTAATCAATTTTATCAGTTAAAAAAAAGAAAGCAACTAAGCTTAATAGGTATTCATGCCAGAAGAAGGAGCATTTCTGAATGCCATAACTTGATGTTTCTCTTAATTTCATCTCAAGCACAGAGACAGAAGCTCTACTTTTACTGAAACTCTTGAATCGCATCCCCGGTCCTATTCTAAGAAAACCGCACAAG
The DNA here is from genome assembly GCF_003009895.1 of Hyaena hyaena. Taxonomy (NCBI): domain Eukaryota; kingdom Metazoa; phylum Chordata; class Mammalia; order Carnivora; family Hyaenidae; genus Hyaena; species Hyaena hyaena. The sequence continues at coordinate 239,020 of NW_024080970.1, forward strand.
TGTATGCCACAGGGCTTTGAGGAAAATTATAGTAAGATAAGATTTTTTTAAAATAATTGATTTGCAAATTACTTGAGATACATACATAAACAGCATGAGCCTTTTCAATTTCCCTTACTTATGAAGAGTCAGAGCTCTGATGGGCTCATTAATCTTTGATTCTGAGAATACCTCATTCTTAATGTTTTTATTCCAATAATTGCTAGTGTTCAAAGTGCTGATTGACTCAGATACAATAGGATTTTCTCAATTCTTGTACATCAGGAAAACACATGTTAATTAATCAGAGTTCAGATTTTCAGATGCTCAAGCTTTAGAACTTGATTGTGCTGATACACATGGGCCATTATTCCAGGAGTGACTTTCAAAACAAATACTGTGTTCCATGTTAAAGCATTAAACAGCAGATATTCACTGAGTGACTCACTTAGCAGCTGGAATACAGCTGGGAGGCTGCCATAACTGAATAAAACAAGAGGGTGGGAAATTGGTTATCACAAGCAGTAGTTCATATTGTTGCCTAGTTTGAGCTCCGGGTGGCCCAGGTAGCCAGCATGGTAAGTTTAAAAGAGCTGTTCGTTCCAATTCTATTTGTATCTCCTCTTACCTAAATAGGTTTGGATATCAATTACCCTTTCTGATACCCTGTTTCCTGCTATGCAGATATTGAATATTTGGGTCAGCACATTGTCTCAACAAAATTATTCCTTTACCAGGGAGTGGAATACCTGTACATTTGGAGAGTAGTTCTTATGCACTTGACTTCCCAGCAAACCCTTTCTTTATACAGAGGCCATTGCCCTGATTGGATATGGAGCATGATCAGTGTGCCTGCTTGGCAGACTGTTTCTTAGAGATTTCACAAAACATGTGTGTTTAATTTTTCACATTTTATTTCATTGTTGGCCATAAAACATTAATGAAGACTGTCCTCATTAAAAATCCTCAAATAGATCAATTAGGAAGACCTTATGAATTAGCACGACTATGGCATATTTTTTCTGGTTGTATACTCTGGCCTAGAAGAGGGCTCAGGCTATGACTTTGATGCCCATATATACCTATGAGCCCTTACAGACACCCAGAGAGCCTTAGGTTTGTTTTTCTCTCTGTAGCTGTGTGTTATAGATTCTGACTAAGCTGCTCCCCTCCCAACAAAGACAAGACAAAAGAAAAGAAATAGTGCATTGACTATTTAGTAGGCCCTTCCCAGTCAGCCAAACAAAATACTGTTTTGACAAAAACAGAAATATGAAGGATGTTTAATTAGGATGGAGAAGGAATTCAGATCATTGAATAAGCAAAGTTGACCTGAAGAAGTGCATCTAACACCATGTCCTAAGAACCAATGTGCCCAGGGCTCAGAAAGATCAGAATATTTAGAAATAAAATGAGGTGCCTGTATGGCTCATTTGGTTAAACATCTGACTCTTGATTTCAGCTCAGGTCATGATCTCATGGTCATGAGATCAAGCCTCATGTTGGGCTCCATGCAGGGCATGAAGGCTGCTTAAGTTTCTCTCTCTCCCTCTCCCTTTGCCCTTGCCACTCCAAAAAAGAAATAAACTTGCCACATAAAGGTGTTAGAGACTATTAGCAAATATGTGTCACATCTATTCTTGGGCACTTTTATAAATGGATGCCAGATGTTATGGTGAAGCTAGCATCTGTTGCTCTGTATTTTTGGTGAGGCCCCAAGAAAGGAAAAGACAACTGCAAGGTATAAGGGAAAAATCAACAGAATTAGTCTTTAAGAAGTCTGTTAAAGATTCTTTTTCATTATGAAAATACCCTTTCTGCCTATTAAGAAAAAAAAGTACTTGTAATAAACCAACACTAGTCATACCTCACTTGATTATATTTCCTCCATGGTCTTTAAAGTTGTTTGTACTGTGCAAAAGTGGAAAATTAGAGATGGTCTGCCCTATGGAGTCAATTGTGCTTGATCTTTCATCATCTTTACGAAACTACTGAGGACTTCTTTTATTATTCTCTAAGCAAACTCAACATATGATTTTATTATTTTGAAAATTTGCTGGATACCAAGTTTGAAGCATCCTTCCTCATTTTTACACAATAAACAAAGATTCAGAAATAAAATTAAAACTGTTAAGCTCTCTAAATAACACTAAACTGCACAAAGTAAACAGGTCCAGATCAGCTGGGGCTTTCATACATTTCTGGGGAAGTGAAAATGGTATAGCTGCTGTGAAAAATAGTTTGACAGTACACATACACACACGCACACACACATACAATATTACTATAAGACTAAGCCCTCCCTCTCTTACACGTTGCTTAAAAGAAATGAAAACTTGTGTTCATATAAAATGCTTATACCTGAATGTTAATGGCAGCTTTCTTCATAGTTTCAAAAACCTGGAAATAACCAAGATAACCTTCAACTAGTGAATAGATAAGCACACTATGGTACATACACAGAATGAGATCCACCTGAATAATAAACTATTAACTCATGTAAAGACATAATCTTAAATGCACAATGCCAAGTTAAAGAAGCTACCCATAAAGATTTATATATTGAATGATTCCATTAATATGACATTTTGGAAAGGGCAAAACCGTGGGATGGACATCCGGGGGTGTTTTCCAGTGTTGGAAAGGAGAGGAGAGTTCACTGCAAAGGGGTAGCACAAGTGAATTTATAGTTGGCTGAACTATTCTATATCACAACTGTGATAGCAGATACACAATGAGGTGCATTTATTGAAACCAATAGAACCATATACCACAAAGAGTGAATTTTACTGTATGTAAATTTTAAAAAATCAAGTAGGATATGGGCACCTGTGTGGCTCAGTCGGTTAAGCATCCAGCTTTAGCTCAGGTCATGATCTCACAGTTTGTGAGTTTGAGTCTCACATTGGTCTCTATGCTGACAGCTCAGAGCATGGAGCCTGCTTTAGATTCTGTGTCTCCCTTTCTCTCTGTCCCTCCTCTGCTCATGCTTTGTCTCTCTCTCTCTCAAAAATAAACAAACATATTTTTTTTTAAATCAAGTAGATTGTAAGGAAAACCCAAAACAGAATACATACTGTATCAAATAAACTAACTGTGTTACAAATGAATAACCATGATACACTAAGGGAAAACATAGGGGAGAAGAAATCCTATGTAACTTTAGAAACCATATTGATTGAGTGATGGGAGACTAAAGACAAAAAGTGCTATAAACAAATTCTGTAAGTCAGAAAATGATTTTTCACAGGAGTTGAGTTAGCAATTCTAAAACCTTTCAGGGGAATATTTGGGTTAAACAACTAAGAAATTTAATGTAGAAATTAGAGCCAGAATTCCTGTTGGATAAAGAAGTTAGATAGAAGGGGGAAAAAAGGTTACAGTGAGCTCTTTGTGTTAAATTTGAATTGGAAGCATCAGACTTAACTCACTTTTTAGAAAAAATAGGTAGATAAGCAATAAACAGAGAAGCATGCAGACACATGCACATCCATGCGTACACATAAAATAGATCGGGATGCATATGTAAGCTTGAGTTAGTATGTACAGAACTCTTTGCCAAGTTCTGTCAATAAAGAAAACCTAGAAGCAATGATACCTCAATAGCAATGGGCATATCTCCTGTTAGATCTTGATTTCTAAGTCCCATTTTCCAATAAAAAAAAGTTGAAAAAGTGTTATATTTCAGATCTGGAACAGGAAAAATTGGTAGATGAATCTGGAGTATTTTGTGGTGTCAGAAAGTAAAAATATCCTCAAAAAAAGGATAGAGATCATGCTAAAGGACACAGGAGTTAGCCTGAAAGAACTCCCAGTGTCCCCAAGTGGAAGATTTTGGGCCACAAAAAATAGTATTAATAATAGATTATAACCCATAAACAAAATATCTACAATTCCATATTCATGTAAATAAATAATTGAATGAATAAATAATTGGGGGATAAATCAGTCTTCCTTATAAAGGATTCCAACTAATAAATGCAGAAATATAGGAAAACAGTAATCATGATCAGAATCCTAGAATAGCAATTTTTTCAAGTCTGATTCACCAATGGAAGCAAAACTTCTCCTGAAGTTTAAGGAGAGACAGGATACTTGCATAGGCTTGAATCATTTATTCATTACAGTGGGAAAAATAGCATATTTTCAGTGAAAAACACAGCCAAAGCCACCTTAATGAGATGATAAGGTTAACTTCACCACTAATAAAACATTACCCACATTGTGTACATTCTAATATGTTGCACTGAGAAGAGCACACCACCTCAAAATATTCTTGTTAAAAACAAATATGCAGACTCAGTTGAGATAATATTTGCCAAGTACTTAGAATTGTGTCTGCACATGTGAAGCCTGCTATAAGATTTGAAATGGAATGGAAGCAAAAAAGGGAGGGAGAGGAGAAAGGGAGGAAGGATGGGAAAAAAGAAAGAAAGGAAAGAAAAAGAAAGGAAGGAAGAAAGATAGAAGCAAAAAGGAAGCAAAAGCATTTTGGAAACTGAAAATAAGTTTTGGCTAGACAGTACACATACAGGCATGACTTTAAAATACTTTACCAAGCTATATACAAACAAGCACAAATTAGCTTTGATAAAAAGAATAACTACTCAAAATACTGAGTGAGGGAGTGATCTTAGTCAAGTGGTGTTAATCAGGGAATGCTAAAGATAAATCATTTTTCCCATAAATATTGTGTATCTGATGAACCTATCCTCAAGGGTACTTCATCATTTTTAATAAAGGCAAATTACATTTCCTCTGTGTATAGTTAGTACATTTCAGTACTAATAGTGAGTACAGGAAACTGCTTTGCTCGACAGCATACCTGAACCAGCAGCTTTTTCAAGTTCTGTAACTTTGGCAGTGGTATACACCTACCGTGCTTGTAATTATCACCTCTTTTGGTGACTTAACCTCAATTTCTGATTTCTCTCCCAGCATAGTATACAGTATTTCTACAAAGACAGCCAGCCAGTACTTCAGTTCTACTGATTTAAAATTAAGATGTTTCACATTTAATTAAAACCCATCCTTTCCACATCATTTTTTCCAAATTACATAGATATATATAACATTGCAATCATTTTGGAAACCTTTTCCATTGAACTGAATTGGTGAACAGTTCTTATTAGTTATGCATTTATTAGTTGATGAAAAAATAGATGCATAGATCACTGACCAGGGTCAGGCATTTGGCCAAATGACACTGATTCACTAGGGAACAAGGCCTTGTCACTGGATACAAGGAGGTCTCATTTAGAGATTTCCTGAGCATTACATCTTACTTGCTGTTATGCAGGGCTATCAGACCAGCCCTCACCAACAGGCTGTGTGCAGCAGTGACACATGTGTTACCTTGAGCTGAGACCATGAAAATTCCATGTGCAATTTTCTAGAAACTCTTTGATATGTCATGGCTGCTAAAAATGTCATGTTTTCAACAGACTTGGAGATATATTTGCATGTAAGAGGTTTACGTGGAAGAATCCTCTAAGGGACAGAATGTGAACGGTTGAAGGAAGACGGACAGGGAGGTTGAGAATCCGATGGATTTACAACAGCTGCAGCAGATACCTGGAATCCCTGGAGTTCAGAAGGCTTGCAGGGGTGTCTAAATGTGAGGCAATGGGGCTGAACCTGTGTTCTCCTTTATTAACCAGCTATTAGGTGGAGGCTGCTTCTGGGGGAAGGCACTGTCTTTGGCCTAAGCCTAGGGAATTTACAGAATTTGGATTCAGTTAAGAGTTTTCAGCAGGGAGTACTCTTAGGTAGCAGAATAATAAGCGTCCTGATGGTAAAGGGGAGAGGGCAGTGGCATAGCACCAACTACTCTCATTGAAAGCCATTGACTTATTATTGGGTTGTTTCTGGTAGGTCCCTATTACAAATGAAGCTACTCTAAACATTCATGTCCCAGTCTTTGAAAAACTATATGCTTTTACTTCTGGTTAGATATATACCTAAAAGTAATATGGGTGACCTTTATAATTTGGTGAAAAAATTAAGTGGTCTTGTAAGTACATCTCTCTTTCTTCATTTCCTATAAAGTCCTGTATATGTGTTTTTCTCCTTTTATGCTATTACCATATTGTTTTGATTACTGTAGCTTTATAAATCTCACGTTCAGTTTATGTGACTCCTCCAACTGTTCTTTTTCTTTTTTTCAAAGTTATTTTGAATATTTTAGTTCCTGTCCATTTCCATATAAATTTTAAGATCGTCTTCAATTTCTACAAAGCACTCTTAGGAGACTTATATTGGGATTTGGTAGATAGATGCATTTGTGAAGAAGTGACAGCTTTGAGCCATTCAATACATAGAAATGCCATATCCATTTATTTATATGTTCTATATTTTTCCAGCTTATTTTTCATATTCAGTATATAGGTCCTATGAATCAGATTTATCTGCATTTTATATTTTGATGCTATTGAAAATTATACTTTTTCATTTTTAATATCTGACTGTTTATTTTCGTTATATTGGAAGACAGCTGATTTTTGCATATTAATCCCATATTCTGCAAACTTGTGAAATTCACTCTTCACTTCTAGGACATATTTTGCGAATTCTACAGGATTTTCTACAGAAACAATTGTCTGTGAATAAAGAGATTTATTTTTTAGATATTTATTTTTATGCCTATTACCCTAGCTAAAACTCCCAGGACATTGTTTAAAAGCAATGGTGAGGACAGATTCCCTACCTTATTCCTCATCTTAGGAGCTTTTAAAATTAAATAGGATTTTACCTGAAGATTTTTCCTTGTCTGGTTGAGGTTTTTCTCTAATCTCAGTTTGCTGATTTTTATTTTTTTTAAACATTTATTTATTTTTGAGAGAGAAAGAGACAGAGCATGAGCAGGTAGGAGCAAAGAGAGAGCGGGAGAGACAGACTCTGAAACAGGCTCCAGGCTTTGAGCTGTCAGCACAGAGCCCCACATGGGATCTGAACTCATGAACCATGAGATTGTGGCCTCAGCAGAAATTGGATGCTTAATTGACTGAGCCACTCAGGTGTCCCATCAGTTTGCTGGTTAAAAAAAAAAATTTTTTTTGAAGGGGTGTCTTCACGAGGCACGAACTTCACGGTTCGTGGGGTTCGTGGGTTCAAGCCCCTCATCAGGCTCTGTGTTGACAGCTAGCTCCGAGCCTGGATCCTCTTTCAGATTCCGTATCTTCCTCTCTCTCTGACCATTCCCTGCTCACACTGTCTCTATCTCTTTCTCAGAAATAAATAAAACATTTTTTTATTTTAATGTTTATTTATTTTTGAGGGGAAGAGAGAGAGAGAGAGGGAGGGAGGGGCAGAGAGAGAGGATGACACAGAATCCAAGCAGGCTCCAGGCTCTGAGCTGTCAGCACAGAGCCCAATGCAAACTTGAACTCACGGACTGGACCATGAGACATGACCTGAGCTGAAGTCAGATGCTCAACTGACTGAGCCACCAAGCACCCCTGGGTTTTTTTGTTATTTTATTTCAAGTATGAGATAGATTTTTGATTTTGTCAAAGACCTTTTTTTTTTTTTTTGCATCTCTTGAGGTGATCAGAGTGTTTTTCTTTTTTAGTGTACTTACAGGACAAATTACATTGGTTGATTTCATAATGTTAATCTAATCTTACTTTCACTGGATAAACTTTACTTATTAGATACTATCATGTTTACATATTTTTTAATTCAATTTCCTAGAATTTTATTAAGGATGTGGCATGGTCCATAAAGGTTATTGGTTTGTATTTTTCTCTTTTTAAATGTTGACTGATTTAAATATTATAAATTCTGATATCATTGAATGTATTGGGTAACGTGTCTTCCTCTTTGATTTTATGGAATACTTTGAGTATAAATGGTATTATTCCTTCAAGTGTGTGGTTAAATTCACATTGAAGACCTTTGGTTCTAGAATAATTTTGTCATAAAGTTTTTAAGTATAAATCCAATTTCTTTAATAGATGTAAAGCTATTCAGTTTTTTTGTTTGTTTGCTTGTTTTTCTTGAGTGAGCATTGGTCATTTTTGTCTTTCAAGGACCTAGTCTGTATCATTTAAGTCAGGAAATCTTAATGGTATGAAGTCAATGGACATATTCCCTCATTACAGTTTTAAGTCTATAGAATTTGTATGACGTTATATATCTCACTGATGATATTTGTGTCTTCTCTTTTTTTTATGATCAGGCTGCTTAGAGATTTATCAATTTAATCTTCTCAGTGAGCTAATTTCTAGTTTCAATTTTCTCTATTTGTTTTCTCTATTTCATCATTTTTTTGTTCTAATCATTATTTTCATTTTTATTTTTTATCATGTTTAATGCTTTAATTTTTTTAAATGGTAGAAGTTTAGGTAATTGATTTGAAATATTTTTGTATAGGCTTTTGGTGATATCGATTTCTCTAAGTATTCTCTTAGCTGCATCCCACAAATTTTAATATATTCTGTTTACATTTTAATTATGATAAGAATAATTTTCAATTCCCTTTTTTATGTCTTCTTTGGCTCATGGGTTATTAAAAATGTATTATTTATATTTCAAATATGTAGTGATTTGACAGATATATTTCTTATTTATGTTTAATTCAACTGTGGCAAGAAACTATGCTTTCTGTCTTCTTAAAATCATTCTTAAATTTTTGAGACTTGTCTTATTACTCAGAATATAGTATTGGTAAATATCTCCTGTGCCGTTGAAAACAAAGTTTATCCCACTATTGATAGAAGTGTTGTGTGAACATCAGTGAGATCAGGTTGGTCGATAGCATGATTCCAGTCTTCTATATCCTCTGTGTTTTGTGTGCTCATTCTATCATTTATTGAGGTGGTAGTCTTAAAATTTCCTACATAATTGTGGATGTGTTTAGTTCTTTTTGCTGTTCTATCCATTTTTTGTTTCATGTGTGTTTTTACCTCCATTGTTATGTCCAAAAACATTTAGAATTATTTTGTCATCTTGATGGGCTGATTCCTTCATCATTTTGATATAGTTCTCTATTCACATTAATATTCTTTGCTCTGACATCTACTTTGTCTGATATTAATAAAGCCATCCCAGCTTTAAAAAGTTGATATTGGCTCAGTCAGTTAAGCATCAACTTTGGCTCAGGTCAGTCTCATGGTTCATGATTTCAAGTACCGCATCAGGTTGGCTGCTGCCTGCTTGGGACCCTGTTTCCCCTCTCTCTGCCCCTCCCCTACTCACAAGCACACACTCACTCTCTCAAAAATACACACGTAAAAATTGATGTTGAGTTGGTATTTAATTTTAGGTTGGTCTTACTTTTATGATATCTGTGTCTTTATATTTATATTGCTTTTCTATAGGCAGTGTTTTATTGGCTCTTACTTTGTGATCCCATCTGACAATGATTGACATTTAACTGAAGTGTTTGGACCATTTTCACTTACTATGATTATCAGTATGGTTGGCTTTAATCCAGTATTGTATCTTGCTTTTCCCTTTGTGTCCTCTGTTCTTTGCTCCATGCTTCCCTCTTCTGTTTATGGATTTAGTACTTTTTGCAATTCAGTTTATCTCCTAGTTTGGCTAACTAGTTATACCTAATTATTTTTTAATATTTATTTATTTTTGAGAGAGAGAGAGACAAAGAGATAGACTATGAGTGGACAAGGTTCAGAGAGACAGGGAGACACAGAATCTGAAGCAGGCACCAGGCTCCGAGCTGTCAGCCAAAAGCCCAATGTGGGACTTGAACTCACAAGCTGCGAGATGACGATCTGAGCTGAAGTCAGACGCTCAACTGACTGAGCCACCCAGGAGCCCTCACTTTTTAAAAATTATGTTGGTGGTTGCTTTTGAGCTTTTATTATACAAATTAAATTTAAGTGATTTAATACCACTTTACATATAAGAATTTTATAACCATATTATACCTCATACCTCCTCCACTCACCACCAGACTTTGTACTATATTTGTTAAAGTATCTTTATATATATCCTATAATACATTGTTATTATTTTTGCTTTATGGAGTCTTTATTTTAAAAGTTTGTAAATTATTTAACAAGATTAAACATTTTTATATATCCACAGAGCTATCATTATTATATTTACCCATGTAATTACCATTTTCCGTGCTCTTCATTTCTTTATGGAGATCTGAATTTCTAGCTGGTATCTCATTTTTTCTGCCTGGAATGTTTCTCTTAAGCATTTCTCTATGCAAGCATGGCAGTGAAGTGTCTTTCAGCTCTTGCATATCTGAAAATACATTTATTTTATCATTTTTGAAAGATATTTAATTACATGTATACTATAATTCTAGGAAATTGTAGTTTTTCTTAATGATTCCAAGGTTTTGCTTTACTATCTTCTGGCTTACATAGTTTCCAATGAGAAATATGGTTTTAATCTTCCATAATATCTGTATAAAGTGTGTTTTCTTCTCTAGATACTTAGCTACTTATTTCTTTGTTGCCAATTTTAAGAATTAGGATATTAAGTGATTGGTAGTTTTCCTCATGTTTCCTATTTTGGGAAATTATCAAACGTCATGGATCTTCTGCTTTATGAGTATTCTTGAATTTAGGAAAACAAATTTTCTCTTTCCATCTATCTTTTGGATTGGTCATTCAGATTATACATGTATTGTGCTGCTTAAAAATTTCCCATGGCACTATAGTGTTGTTTCATTTTCTTCTCTATGTTTTATTTTTAATAGATTTTATTGTCTAAGTTCAGTGATATTTGTTCTGTGATGTCTAATCTGCCTTTAATCTCATCCAGTTTATTTTTATTTTTTTATAGTTTATTTATTTTTGAGACAGAGACAGAGCATGAGCGGGAGAGGGGCAGAGAGAGAGGGGGTGACATAGAATCTGAAACGGGCTCCAGGTTCTGAGCTATCAGCACAGAGCCCAATGGAAGGCTCAAAGTCATGTACCATGAGGTCATGACCTATGCCAAAGTCAGATGCTTAACCAACTGAGCCACCCAAGCGCCCTCAGTTAGTTAGTTTGTTTATTTTTATCTCAAGCATTATATTTCTCACATCTCTAGAAGTTTTCAGTCTTTTTTACATAGCTCAACTTAAATATTCAGTCTTTCCTCTAGCTTCTTAAACATCAGAAATATATTTATAACAATACTTTTAACAATACTTTATTGTAGTCCTCTCTAGGTTTTGATTTGCTGACTTTTTTCATCATTGTGGACTGCAAATACTTATAAGCACCAGCTGAAGACTTGAGGGATACCTCTGCAGATATTCAGAGTACTCTTTTTTTGCAACTCTCTCCTCTCCAGTATGCTTCGCTTTGAACTATTGTGGCCCTAGCCTTCGTGGACTCCCAGCTCTGTCTTCTTGCCTCTGAGTGACCACTAGACTCTAAGTGAGTTCTTCATGGGCTGAAGCTGGGAACTTTTCTCCATGTAGTAATCTAAGGCATTCCTAGGGAACAACTAGTTTATTTTCATTCACTCGGGAATTACTGTGCTCATCACCTGCTAAGACTATATTGAAAACTGCCTGGATTTTTAATTTTTTCAGATCAAAGTGTAAGCTCAGTTCCTGTGGACTCCATCTTGGTCAGACACAGAAGGTTCTTGTTATATTTTTGAGAGAGTTGTACTGCTGAAAAACTATAAAACAGGAATATAGTACCCATGATTATTTGAAATTTAGAAGTACCTTTGAACTTCAAGTCTTTCTCAGTTAGGAAGTGGGCTTAGAAATGGTGAAGTCCCAGGGTGGCTGTGTGGCTCAGTTGGTTGAGCATCTTACTTCAGTTCAGGCTATGATCTTGCAGTTTGTGAGTTTAAGCCCCACAGTGGGCTCGCTGCTGTCAGTGCAGAGCCTGTTTCAGGTCCTCTGTCTCCCTCCCTCCCTCTCTCTCTCTCTCTCTCTCTCTCTTCTTCACTTGTGCTCTCACTCTCTTTCTCATAAATAAATGAAACTTTTTTTTAAAGCTATATTAATCCTGTTTAAGAAAACCAAAAGGTGCAGTCCCTAAAGGAAAAAAAAAAAAAAAAAAACCTCAAAATGATTACCTCAGATATTATCAAGGAAGCTAAAGGCAAATTAAAATTCACCTTAAGAATGCAGCAGGAACTGTGGAGAATAGCAGATAATAAACCTCTTTCAGAAGCCAGAATTAGAGCATAATCATGGAACGTTGCCCATATCAGAGATTGGAATTTTAAAACATCTGCCCAGCATGACCTCAGAATTTGCTCTAATTTGGTAAGTACTATGAACTTCCTTTTCCTCTTCTTTTTAGTAGTAACACTTATTGAGATAATTTTATTTATATTCTTCAATTGTATGTGTAGATGATGTGGAGGATGGATAACTAGTTTTTCTTTCTATGAAACTTACTGGTCTTTGACAAAATAAGTCCTATGTCCTTCTATAGAGCCTACCATAAGTCACTCTCATCCTGGACTCTCATCTCACTATGAATGGATGACTTTGGGTTGTGTCCTCTGGGAGGAGTTGACTCCCTTGTGTGTGTTATACATAAAAGGAAGCAGAGCCGAAACTGACCACAAGGGCATTCTCAGGCAGAGACAGCGATGTTTCCCAAATGTTCATCTCCTTCAGTGAACTTCTCAGCTCCCTTATAGTTAAGTGAGGTGGTGTACCTAATACTTCTTATCTATACAGAGATCAATACATGTCACTCTAGGGCTGAGGTTGTAAAAAATATCCGTTTTCTTCTCTAGTCTCTCTTTCTTAGACCCTTGCTTTTGAGAAAGCCATGTGTTCAAGATGGTGCAGTAACAGAAGGAAGGCCCTCTGCCACTATGAATAATTCTGTAGAGCCAAGTTTCTTTTCTGACTGGCATTGTACACATAGCATGGGTAAGAAATAAACTTGTTGTGTTAAGCCTTTGAGATTGGGGGATTTTTTTTTTTTAATGTTTTATTTATTTCTAGGAGAGAGAGAGAGAGAGAGAGAGAGAGACAGCGTGAGCAGGGGACGGTCAGAGAGAGAGGGAGTCACAGACTAAAAAAAAGGCTCCAGGCTCTGAGCTGGCAGTCAGCACAGAGCCCGACGCGGGGCTCGAACCCATGAACCGTGAGATCATGACCTAAGCAAAAGTCGGACGCTTAACCGACTAAGCCACCCAGGCGCCCCATGGGGGATTTTTTTTTAATCATAGCAAAACATAATTTAGCTGAGTAACAATAGTCATATTAATATATGCCACAGGTGTATCATTAGTAACTACCCTGTAATCGAGTCCAAGGTCATTATTTTTGCTTCACAGCAGGCCAATAAGTTGAGAGGCAAGATGCTGAGATACAGAAAATTACTTTATTTGGAAAACCAGCAAGAAAGAGGATAACAGACTACAGTCGTAAAGAACCATCTCCCCTGGGCATAAAATTCAAGCTTCTTTTATGTTAGCAAGAGGAGAGAGTGGGGTGGGGAGGAAATAGAGTCAAAAGGTGTCTGTAGACATCAAGGAAGTTTGTGTAACTTCTTTGTCTTTGGCCAGTACATCTTTGTGTACAAGAATCTGGTCATCTTGTTCTTGTAAATCTTAAGTATACACCATATAGGCATTTATGTATGTACTTTTCTATCTCCTTGGGTGAGGTAGGTTTCAGGTAAAAAGTAATTTCTGTAAGTCTTAGCTGTTACATACCTGCCTGCCAGGTTAAGCAGAAGTTGCACCTAGGCTGTAAGTCACAGGAGCAAAGGCAATAGAAGCAACATGGAGTCAGACATGCAGAATTCCTCCCTGTTACATCCTGAGTCAAGACCACCACCCTGGTTTAGTTGTTCACTTGAACACGTATGGGAAACTTCCCACTCTTCTATTAGGAGAACATGTTAAGGTCACTAATTTTTCTCCTCTTCCTTTCATCTAAAGATTTTCTTGACTTCTGTGTGTTCTGGTGAATTATAAGAGGTAGGTGCTGACGTGGGATGGATCTGACAGTAATTAAACAAAATCTTTAAATTCAGATGGACATAATTTCTATTAGGTAGTAATTTGACCAGTTGATGGAAGCTAATGAGAAGTACACATGTATTCGCTGAATACTGATGATGAGTAGTGCCTGAATGAAGGTTAAATACTTTCTGGATGGAGATAAAGGCATTAGGCACCTTTGAAGTGATTGAATATTGTGTCCTTGAGTTTTCCCAGAAAGCAATGCGTTTTCCTTCTCAGGCAAATAACTCAGAAAAATTCCCTGGCCCAACATTTGTCCTAGTAGTTTCTGAACTCCCTCAATTCCAGCACCAGGAAATGGATTCTATACTTCCAACAAAACAAAACAAAACCCTTCTACCTCTTTTGATTAATTCTTTCTCCATTCTTATTTTTTATTCCTGAAGATTTTTCTAGTCCAACATATTTGAAACTGGAACCAACCCGAAATTAATTCCTGTTTTCTGAAATGCTTGAGAGCAGTGGGGAGGGAGATGTTATCCTTCAAACTCTTATAGCAAACTAGAAAAATAAGAGCATTTAAACTGCCATATTCACATTGTTTGCCAGCCATATGCATGTAACTAAAGCTCAGATGTCATGATAAAGATCTATACATTACCAAGTAACTGCATAAAGAAAAGCAGTCATTTTCCCAGGAGACCAGGAAGAGCTTCACAAATGAGGGGTGGTTTTAAGATGGATATTGGAATATAAGTCCACCAGACTTACAGGAGGAGAAAAAGCACTATGGGGAAGAAATATTAACAGGCTAGGGGCCCGTCACAAGCATTTAATTTATGTTTTCTCATTTAGCCTTCATGACAACCTAAACATAGTTTTATTACCTAGATGTTTTGACAGAGGCCTAAAGGGTATGTTACCCACACAAGATTATATAAAGAATGAACCATGGTCTCAAATCAGGCCTAGATCATTTCAAACTAATATCTACACTACACTCCTTTGTCATGAACAAACCCACAAGACACCAAGGATGGAGAACGACCCATGCAGAGACTGCAACCAAGATACAAATGGAGATAAGAACACATATTGTGGCAAATAGTGGGCTGTGGTTGCTCTGAGCAAGAATGATTTAAGTGCACATGTGGTAGCTTGGCTGTCATGGGTTGAAGAGTCCATTGATAAGAGATACTGATAGTATGATACAGAGATAGATGCTTGTATGACCACAGAGCCAACCAAGATGAAAACCCTGGCTCGATCCAAACTCTATGGCATAGACCTGTGTTCTCCCTTAGGGCAACTCATGATACTCATTTGAGTTTGGAAAGAGGAACTGCTCAGTTGGTCCTGATGCTCTTTGTCCTTTCCTTTGCTGTGTTTGATAACTGCTGGTGCAGGCGAGTCTTACTTGATTTATGTTTGAAAAGAGTAGAAATGGAACTATGAGAGATGTATTTTATTTAATTCCTACTTTTTAAAGTAGAATGTATGTATGATTATATCCATATTAAAGAAAGAAAGAATATTCAGTGAGTTTTATGGGTAATTAATACACTGAGATCACTGGCAAGAAGTGATGGACCAGGACTAGAAGTGAAATTGTTATTTACATGAGGAATGAACCTTTGTGTGGAGAGAAGAGAAATCTCCTCCTTCTCCTGGCTTATCTCCTAGAAGAAAATCATAGAAATCGTGAATTTAGTATTTCTCCAGAACTATCTCCACAGTAGCCACCCTGTTCTAGTACTCTCCTCACTGTCAGGACACGTGGCCCCTTTACTCTTAACCACCTGTCAGTCCACAATACAGGCTCAATGCAATGGGGAGGCTGAGAGACAGGGAAATGCGGTGCAAGCCATAATCCCTCTGTTTATCCTACCACCACATAAGGCTGTACAGAAATATGACATTTATTGGTGTGTGCGATTAACTAGAAAGAATTACAGGGTAAGGAAAGGAAGAAGCTGTTACAAATATGACTTCTCTTATGGTTTAAAGCAGTACATTGGAAAATCAGTGTCTTTACAGACAGGCCTCTGGTGGGTAGACCCTAGTACCTAGCACTTCCCCATCTGTGGCTTTTCTCTTGGGTTTCCTTTTCCCATCTTGACCATATGTTTTCCCATCCATGCAGTCACCTTTCACAAATCCCTCTCCATAAGCCTAGAGATTAATATTGTCCTCAAGAAAAGCATATCTATTAGTCTGTGATATGCAGTCTAAACTAATGCTGTCTTTATGTTAGTCATGGGATGCAGCATAGGGATGTTACCTTTATAGCTCCAAGTTTTGAAGAAGTATTTATGGGAAAGGAGATGTTATAAGATGAGAGTCCTGTGAGATGTGGACGCTGTAAAATCTCAAGAGCAGTTGTGTGCAGGTATGAGCCTATCATGGCCCCTTCTCAAAAAGCATATTATGGAAAGTCCCTTTTTTTTTTTTTTTTTTTTTTTTTTTTTTGTCACCTGTGAGTTGCCCCACTTCGGGCGTGCAGCTTTTAGATCAGGCTCACTCATTTGTCTAGGAGAATAATGATGTCCTCTTTTCATTAAGGAAACTGTTGGCTCCACATTGGGGCCAAAGGAAAAAATTTATTCATATCCTTAACCAAAGGCTAGTCTTATTCCAAATATTTGGAAAGNGTTGTGTGCAGGTATGAGCCTATCATGGCCCCTTTTCAAAAAGCATTTTTATGGAAATTCCTTTTTTTTTTTTTTTTTTTTTTTATTTAGTGACACCTGTGAGTTGCCCACCTTCTGTCCTGCAGCTTTTATAACTGGCTCACTCAAGTGCCTAGGAGAAAAATGATGTCCTCTTTTCATTAAGGAAACTGTTGGCTCCACATTGGGGCCAAAGGAAAAAATTTATTCATATCCTTAACCAAAGGCTAGTCTTATTCCAAATATTTGGAAAGAGGAAACAGAATTGTCTTATTATTTAGTTACAAGAAGAAAGAAACTGTTATGATAAGAATTCATTTGTATTTAAGGGTACAGGAAGACAAATGGAACTTTGACAGATGGCTGCTGTCTTCTCTTGGGTAAATGGTGTAGAAAAGAGTCGTGAACATTTGAAATGCTCAGTATGAGAGAGGGGGCTAATAAGGCTAAAACAAATGGTTTTAAATAGTCCTGGGTAAGGAGTCCAGTTGAAGGTGGGTATTATAAGATTTTCATGACAGTAACCTGAACCTGCATGGTTGTGACCTGCAATGGGAAAAATACAGATGGCCACATTGGTCTATGGTTCAGAGTTTTCAGGAGAGTGGATGGCTGCCCCAAGAGTAGCAGAGGAATGACACTGCTGCTCAGGGGTTGATGGAGATACTGGGCGTAGAGGGCCTTCCTCAGCAAAGGAGAAGGCAAAGTCCCATATGATTCATCAACTCCTGTTAGTCTCCATGTGTAGGCTAAGTCCTGCTGGCTCTCCTTCCTGGGGGCATTCACACTGGCTGTCCCCCACCTCCTGAGCATATGAGTTACCACAACAAACTGGCACAGGGTTAATCTTCCTATTGCAACGTTCTAATTAGGAATCCCCTGCTCATACACGTTTAATATCTTCCCTTTGCCTTTTCAGTGTCCTCTCTTTTCCTTACTTGCAGCTTAAAACTGTCATATGGATATCGTTCAATAGAATATTACAGTTTAAAGTATTATCAACTCTATTAAATGTGTCCATACAAGTCATGTCAAGGTAGTTGATTGACATTTACAGGAAATAATTCAATGGATGTTGACACTACTAATGTCTTG
The DNA here is from genome assembly GCF_003009895.1 of Hyaena hyaena. Classification (NCBI taxonomy): domain Eukaryota; kingdom Metazoa; phylum Chordata; class Mammalia; order Carnivora; family Hyaenidae; genus Hyaena; species Hyaena hyaena. The sequence continues at coordinate 256,626 of NW_024080970.1, forward strand.
AAGGACTGGGACAGTGGGAGAGACTGATTCTGTTCTGATGGACAAGGAAGGTGGGCTCAGGGAGCATAACAAAAAGTTATATGCTTGGCCCTAAACTGGGGTTTTGTGGTTTGAGTGCTAACTCCATCTTCCTACCATGAGTACTTGAGACCTAACCTCATTTTCCTACCCTTCCCCTGCAGGGGCTCAGAGGGCAGAATCAGGGTCAGGTATATCTCTGTATGGTTCACAGACCCATTAAGATCATTTCAGGGGTGCCTGGGAGGCTCAGTCGGTTGAGTGTACAACGTCGGCTCAGGTCATGATCTCATGGTTCGTGAGTTTGAGTCCTACGTCAGGCTCTGTGCTGACAGCTCAGAGCCTGGAGCCTGCTTCAGATTCTGTGTCTCCCTTTCTCTCTCTCTGCCTCCACCATTCATGCTCTTTCTCTCTCTGTCTCTGAAAAATGAACTAACCTTAATTTTTTTTAAATAAAATTATTTCATTTGTTAGGTCACAGGCATCCCAAAGAGAAAGTGTATGTTCTTTGTATTTTTCTCTAGGGCTAAAAATGTTGCCTTGGGGAATGTTGTCATTTTTATTTTTTTCACATATATAATTAGGATCCTTTTCTTTATTATGACTTTTAATAAATAATAGTCTTTAAAAGTACTTAATTTAGATGAATTGTGCTAGTGGGCAAAGGGAATTGAAATGTCCTATAAATTATTGAAATTAGCCTATGGAAAACAAAATTCATTAAGTTCCTTTGCATTCTGGAAAATCTCTATACTCTCTGCATTCCTTCCCTTTGGAATCTTACCTGATCTCCAAGGCCCAGCTCCAAGGGGACTTTCTGCATGAATTTTACGTAACAAAATATTTATTTTCTAGATGTTTTACCTTTCCAATTGTAAAATCATTAAGTAGGTTATGCTGATACATGTAAACATTTATATAAAAATTATAGCATTATTATTTTTCATAAAGCTTTATGACTTTTTATTTTAATCCTTGCTACAATCCTGTGTGTAGACATTATTCTGAAGACAATTGTCATTGTACAGTATTTACCATGAAGCTTTGAGTAAAACAGTCATAGGCTGTATTTCTGAATCCAAAACTTAATTAACTTTGTGACTTTAGGCAAGTTGCTTAATTCTTCTGAGTCTTATTTTCCTCATCTATAAAAGCAGGATGGTATTTATATCTTAAACGTTTTATACACATTTATATAACTTATCATTGCTCTAAGAAATGAATGATTGTTTATATATCAGATAACACAAAATGCCAACAAGTGAGGCATTTATATAATTTCTAGGGAACTGTGGGAATAGTTTGAAGCATTTTTCACTATGCACATTGGAAGCCCACTAACTTTTAAAGTAATGTCTACTTGCACTACTTGCACTCAGCTGGTACCAAGTAGGGCATAAGCCAAAATAAAGCATAAAAGCCTGGAGATGCATCCTTTTTTTTTTTTTTTTTTTGAAAGAGCAAATCCTAAAGCCTTAAACACCATAAAAACCAGCACATATTGAAATAGATAAACAAGTGCGTACCTGTATTTGACAGACCCCAAGTAATCTGAATGGATATAAATGGTTTGAATCATGAAATACCAGTAGTGAAAGGAATGTCAACATGAAATATATTATCAATACAAACACTCATTTAATAAACTCCCTTATATAACAAATAGTCCTTTTAGGCTGGTGTCAAGATAAAGCAGACATAGTGATCCTTCCAGATTATTCTCAGCACCAAAGAGAATAAAAAAATAGTTATAGAGATCACACAGACAACACTAACTTGTGAGAGATGTTGTGTGTCTGACCTTCTTCATTTTGACCTACTTGCTTATGCCTGTTGTAAGAAAGACAGTGTGTCAGGGGCACCTGGGTGGCTTAGTCGGTTAAGCGTCCGACTTTTGCTTAGGTCATGATCTTGCAGTTCGTGGGTTTGAGCCCCGCGTCGGGCTCTGTGCTGACTGCCAGCTCAGAACCTGGAGCCTGTTTCAGAGTCTGTGACTCCCTCTCTCTCTGACCCTCCTCTGCTCACGCTGTCTCTCTCTCTCTCTCCTAGAAATAAAAAAATAAATAAAATAAAAAAAAAAAACATTAAGAAGAAAGACAGTGTGTCAGACACAGCACAGATAGGTCTGGAGCCTTGAGTTAAATACTGTGGGTATGTCTGATGAACAGTGTTGTGGTATTGTTTGAATATCAGACTCATTTAAGATTATCTTCAGAAAGAAAAAAATGCTGTTTCATTTAGAGCAATGAAACATCAGCTACTCGCAGTTTGACAGAGTGACCATTAAGATAGATTTCACAGAGGTTGGCTTATCTTATCAACCGGCCACAACTAATACTGATTAAAACAGCCATCCTCATCAAGAGGACCTATATAATTTCTCAGGACAAAAATATTTTATTGGATGGCTTTGGTAGCCCTCTGGCATGCTATCATAAAATGATAGTTAACATTACAAACAATGGTAGAATTTAATGTGGCCACAATCCCAAAATTATTACAAAACAGGGATATCGTTAGGAAATTAAATAATTCCACAAAATATTTTAAAGGCAAGTCAAACCCGAATATATAGTTATAAGCATGCAGGGATTTTATTAAACACAATAATGTAGGGCATCTGGGTGGCTCAGTCAGTTGAGTATCTGACTTTTGATTTTGGTTCATGTCATGATCCCAAGGTTGTGGGAGCTAAGTATAGAGCCTGCTTGGGATTCTCTCTCCCACTCTCTCTCTCTCTCTCCCTTTCTCCCCCACTTGGTGCTCTCTCTTTCTCTCTAAAATAAAAAAATATATATTTAAAAAATCCACAATAATGTAATTTCCCACAAATTTATGAAGTCTAAGAATGGCAAATATAGGAGTAGAGAAGAAATACAGTATTTTGACCTGGAGAGAACTTTCTCCTGGACTGGCTACTTTCTAGCTGTGTTATGTTCAGAATATATATTGATAAAGACACTCTTTATACTTCTGGTTTCTCTTTTATAAAATGGGTACAAGATTACTCTGTCATTATTAAGACACACTATTTAATGTGGTTAACACTATGCCTGCTATATAGTAGGTACACGAAAAATGGTAGATTTGCATGACTAATTTTACTATAATGATATAAAAAATCCATTGTGAATTCACATTAACTTTCTGGCTTTTGATACTAAAATTAAATATTACCTTAATAATACCCTGAGAATCAGGGTCAGTAGAGAGGATTTCCTAATGCACTGGATAATAATTTTAATAATAATTAAGAGAGGTATGTTCTTGCCCTCCCTTGTTTTTATGAACCGCAATGATTTGATATCACTTTGGGATGAGCTAAGTGTCCTTCTCCATCCCCTTAGAAAACAGAAACAGTATAAATGTTCACTTGTAGTTAGATGACATGGTTATATTACCACAAATTAGGGGTAACTTTAAGAGATAACTTGCACTTCTACATAATTACTCTTAGAAATAATTGCTTAAAATGAAGTATCCCAAGGTCAAAATAATTTTTGGTAAGTGCCCTTCAGCTCAGAATTAACATCTCCACTGAATAAATCAGTCCATTCAATTGCCTGGAAGTACTTTTTGTAACGTGTTTATTTTAAAGGATTAAACCTGTACAGTACTTTATTGGAAGTTACATATTCTCTAAGTGCACCATTGGAAGTATGAGTTTAGTAGCAATTCAACATTTTTCAAGTTAATGTTATTACTACTGTGCCCTAAGGGGGGAAAAGAATCATGGAGGCCTCTATTGTCAATTTGTCAATTTGTTGGTGTGAACTTAGCATTTTGATCTAAGGAAATCTTGGCTCTGTTCGCCCACATTTTCTCAGCAACTCCTCCAAGCTCAGATGAATTGTTTGGGCATATTATTTACCCTTTATTCTGACTGTTTATAACGTTAGGTGTATATTCTCTTCATTATCAGCACAGAGTTTTATATTCCCACTAGTGTGCAGTATTTTTCAGTAATGTTCAAGAAGACTATTTATTGAGTAATTTATTTATTTAGGTACTATAAGTCTTATCACTTGGTCAGATCAGACTATTAGAAACATGCCATGTGCATACACTATGCAACAGAAGCTCAGTTTACAGTATCAGGGAAGTTGCCCTTCTTTTTCCACGTGTCTTCTGAAGATGTTAGTTACATATATTTATTTTTTGGGCCAACTAAATTATGTAACCAATGATACTTCCTTCCTGTTTTTTTTTTGCAAAGTTTGTGATCTACAGCTTTTATGGGGTATTTTGCCTAACCTTGTCTCCAGCTTCATTCTGTTTTTCTCAGAGTAAGAAAAATATTCTTTTCATTTCCTTGTGTCACATGAATTTGTATGTACACAACATTGTGGTAAATATGAAAATATATGGCTCTGATATTCAGCACAATCAACTGGGGTTGCATAGTCAATCAACATCCCCCTGGGTCCTGCATCATTCATGTAGAGACTGTGCTTTCTCCCCCAGCCAAACTTCTCCAAGTAAACCAGCTAAAGCAAAGGAGAAAAGTATGAGCTTCTATGGATGGCATGGCTCAGTATATGAGTGGTCTATGGATGGTGTGGCTCAGTATATGAAATATGAAAATGACAGTATAAAAACAGACAGTGGCTACATTAAAGTCACATTTAAAGTGACCTTGAAAAGTAGTAAAGGGAGAAACTAACCAATGGATGAAGTTTTCACCAGTGTATAGGTCATCAGCTTTGTGTGGAAGAAGTGGACTGAGGTTAGAATGTATGTTTACTTGACCACTGACCAGGGATTGGAACAGGGCCAGAAGATCAGAATCAAGAAGGACCAAGTTAGAAGCATGTAGACAGACATATGGGAATAGCTTGGAAATGCATCACATGTTAGTGCCCACCCAAAAGCATACACTATGAAAGTGGCACTTAACAAACAAGGAGAAAAAAATGCTTGGCTTTTCCACATTTTTCAGTCTTCATCATTTATCACACTGGAACTGGAACACTGGCCACATGAAGAGAGTAGCTGTGACAATAGAGGTAGAGGCTGTTCATTGGCCGATCAACATAGATGCTCACTTACCAAGACCAGTCTAACTACTGCTGCCCTTGAAATTCTGACCTGCTAGGAAAGATATCAAAGCTGAGCCCTCAATATAGCATTATTCTGTGAGGAAACAAACAAGTCACTTGGAGGCAAGCCTATTCCACTGACTACCTTGCAACCTGGCACAGCCAGTGATAGATACCTCTGTCCTCTGGGTATAGGTTTGCCTTTCTTGCCAGGAGAGTTCTGCTATCCAGAGATGTGAGGAATGACTGATCCTCTGCCATGGACTACCACACAAGATAGTATTGGTCCAGAAGACCCAATTAGTACTGAAGGAGGTGCATGAAGAGTCTCCTAAATAAGGGATTCACTGGTCATTTTATATACCGCCTTTGAATGGCATTCCTAACTTGAAGAGAAAGAAAAACAGGGAGGCTGGCAACATGCACAGAACTCATCATCATGTTTGCATTAAAATCATGTTAAACAAAGAGGTATGGCCCTGTACATATAGAAAAGTAGAAAAGTAATTTTCATCTCTGGGTTTTAGACACACATCTTAAGAGATAGACAAGGAGGGACACGTTGGTGGATTAGTCAGTTGAGTGTCCAACATCTGTTCAGGCCATGCTCTCACAGTTCATGTTTTCAAACCCCTCATCAGTTTCTCTGCTGTATGCATGGAACCCACCTTGTATCCTTTGTCCTTCTCTCTCTCTTTACCTTCCTGGCTCTCACACATACACACACTCTCCCTCTCTCTCTTTCTGTCTCTCTCTCTAAAAAATGAAAAATAAACATTAAAAAAGAGGTAGATATGGATGCATTATCATTAATCATAAAGGTGGGCATCCCTCATTAAACTGCTGAAGAAAGGTGCTTTTACTTGGTATCATATTTATTTGTCTCTGTGAGGACAGCATTTTTATTTCAAGTCTATATTTTATTTTATCTTATCTTATTTTTTACTTTCATTTAAATCCAAGTCAGTTAATATATAATGTAATAATGATTTCAGGAGTAGAATTTATTGATTCATCACTTACATATAATACCCAGTATTCTTCCCAACAAGCGCCCTCTTAATGCCCATCATCCACTTTGTCCATCCCCCATCCAACACACTGCCAGCAACCCTCAATTTGTTTTCTATATTTAAGACTCTTATGTTTTACTTCCCTCTTTTTATTTTATTTTGCTTCCCTTCCCCTATGATCATCTGAGTGAAATCATATGACATTTGTCTTTCTCTGACTAACTTATTTTGCTTAACATAATACTCTCTAGTTCCATCCATGTTGTTGCAAATGGTAAGATTTAATTATTTTTTAAGTTTATTTATTTTAAGAGAGAGTGCAAGTGGTGATGGGCAGAGAGAGAGGGAGAAGAAAAACCCCAAGCAGGCTCCAGACTGTCAGCACAGATCTTGACACGGAGCTCGATTTCCCAGTTGTTGAGTCATGACCTCAGCCAAAATCAGACTCCTAACCAACTGAGTCACCCAGGTACCAAAAAGATTTCATTCTTTTTGATCGCTGAGTATTTTATATCAGCAATTGTTGCTATATTTTATATTAATTCCTGACATCTTATTTGTCTTAAGCTGGAAGTTTGTACCCTCCAGTCTATATTTTAGACACACACACAGAAAGAAAGAGATTGAACATTTAAGAAACTTGCTTTCCCCTGGTTTCATACTTAGGTAGTGGAATTGTCTTTGACTTAACCATGAATTCATTATTGTCTGACTCCAATTACTATATTCTTTCTCCTGCATCATCTTAACTAAAATATATTTCAATATGATACAGGTAAGAAAGCAAAACACACTAGTGTTTTTCCTGGTCCTATATCAGAAGGAAGATGTTACATTATGCTAGGAAAGGCAAGGCTCTCCTGGCTCTCACAGACAGAAGCGGGGAAGTGTCCTATGAACAAAGAACCTTCCCAACAGATATTTTAGTGTAGGGAGAGCACAGAGAATGCTATTTTAGTGAAATGAAGATACTTTCACTTGTAATAATTCACACGAAAAAGTAGTGTGAATGGAATGTCTGGTAAGCCCCTGGCTCATATACCTCAGGCGATTGGCAAAGAGATAGGAAAGACTAGAATATTTCTTTCCAGCTCACACCATTCTACAAATGAAAAGATTTGAGGAATGACTCCACATCAAAGCTTGTTTTATTACAGACATAATGTCCCTTTTCCTTGTTTGTTTTCACCATTATTGACACAGTTTATTTGCATTTAGTAAGCTCTTTTCTTCTGATTCTTCTGTTACTGTTTCTTTGCAGTATATTTTGAGCTCTTTTATAGACATGGTTTATTTGAGTAGCTTACAAAAAGGCTATTATATGCAGTCTTCTGAATCTTTATCATATGATGTCATTAAATAGTCATAGTTGTGCATGTCATTTGTGTTGTTGACTGGTATATAATATTCCATTCCATGGTTCATTATCTCCTTATTGAAAGGCATTTGGGTTTTTCCAATGTGTGGATATTATGAACATTTCTTCCATGAGCAATTCTTGCACTGTTTTCTGGCCTGCTTTTGTGAAAGTTTCTATTGAGTATGAAGGTAGAAGTGGAATTGTTGGAGCATAGGATATGTGAATGTTCAACTTTCTAAGAGAATGCCAATTTTTAAAAGTGTCTGCTAATATATATTCTCAGAAATATAATAGAGATCCTATAAATTCATATCTGAACTCAATCTTCTTGAAATTGATAAATTTCATAGAACATGTGATAATGTATGAGAAACTTACTTTCCACATAACCAATTTTTTAATGGGTTCCTGGATTTCTGCCTTTTATTTCTTTGAAGTAGCTCTTTTTGGCTACTACTTTGAGAATGATTGCATACCAGTTTATCTTATAAAAATTTGCTGGAATAGAGAAGATAGAATTGTTCCCATTATTCTATCAATACTAAAATTATGTTATAAATAGATCATAGAACTATTATTTGAAACAGCCTTGCTTAATGTTTAGAGATACAGTTAATAATTATGAGCTTGTATTTTGTATGAAACACAATCTCTTTTACATGTTAATAGTCGACAATCACTTTTAACCTATAATAGAATAATGTGTTCATAGATAATTTCTCATACAACATTGACATCAACAGACTTCCAAAATATGAAAAACTTAAAGTCACGCCTGCTAATGTCTTTTATTCCTAATGAATTCAATATTTTAATAATAATTCAAAACATTTTTCCAGTTTCATGTGATTTAAAAAATCTGTTGAACAAATTTTGTATTTCTTTATTTTCATTACCCATTAAAAAGTAAGAAAAAAAACATGGTAAAGATTATCTTTCATCTAGCCTCATTGGCATGAGGTTAGAAAAACTCTCTGATTGTGTAAGAATTTACAACACTAGTGGATCTTTAGCCATGGTCAGATTTTAATTTGGTCTCCACACAAAACCACAACTGAATTGTTGCCTGAGTGCCACCCTCAATTCATTTATGTTTCAGGTTCAAGACACTAGACTGTCACAAGCTATTACATGACACCATTGACAGAGATAAAATATAGTTATAATAGACACATAATGTTTATATTAGGCAAAGAATAATAGCCAACATTTAAGTAATACAATAGCTAGCATTTATAGCATACTTAGTGTGTCACACAGTTTTTAAGCGCTTTATATGTATTAAGTAGCTTAATTTTCACAAACTCTGTTTATGGTTAGGATATACTGAGGCATGGTTTGCTCTGCGTTTCTTCTACCCCAGATTTGCTGAACTTCTTGAATTTGAAAATTTAAATCTTCCTAATTGGGAACATTTTGGGTCATTGCTTCTAATGTCCTTTCTGCCTTATTTTGTGCTCCTTTTGGAGCTTCAAAAACATGTATGTTCATCCTTTTAATATTGTCCCACAATTCTTTGAGACTAATTTTTCTTAACTTTTATCTCTCTGTTTTTCATATTGAATAATTTATGTTGTTTTATATTCAAGCTTTCTGTCCTATTTATTCTGCTGCTAAGGCGAATCTAAATATTTTTATTTCCATTGTTGTATTTTTAGCGCTAAAATTTATAGTTTATTATTTTTAGAGTTTCCATTTTAATATTGGTAGTTATAATACCTGTTTTTAAGTACTTCTGATCCCAACGTCTCTTTCATGTCATTGTCATTCTCTATTGATTTTATGTTCTTTTGCAAATGGGTTTTATTATTCTTTGTGTGTCAAGACATTTTGGATAGTGTCCTAGACATTGTGGTATCAGGTTATGAAGTCTCAAGGTTCTATTACATTCCTCTGAAGAGTGTTGATTTATTTCTTTAAGCATGAATTTAACTTGAATATACTCAAATATTTTTGTAAACATTGAGTCAGTTTTAAGTTTTTAATTCCTAGTGTGAAAGTAGTCTCCCTTATTCTTCTCCATCAATGATAATTTAATATTGAAATGTGACTACAGCTTAAGACAACTTTGCTTTGAAGTTATTATAATTTTCTGTAGAGGCAGAACTATAACCCAAATATCTTCATGAATATGTTGCTTAGACATTTGACTTCTGGAAAAGTCATACTGGCCTTAACAACAGCATGTTGTCAGTAGTAGGTTGTAAGTAAATATTGTCAACATAGACATAAAATATCTTATTCATATGGGAAGAGGCAGCCTCATTAAACAATTAGCTTCTGTTAAAGCTTGTCAAATTATGTTGGATAGAAAGCCTGAATTAAATGAGCCATAGGATACAAACTTCTTAACAGTGTTTTGTTGTAGCTGTAAAGAGCTTAAAACTGTATGTGCACACGTATTTACTTCTTAGTGCTAAATTCTTACTTCAGACCATTATTCCTGCAAATAGTGCCTAAAAGCCACATAATTTTAAAAAATTGGGGGTCACTCCAAACTAATGGGTGGCTCCATTAGTTCAGCATCCTACTTCAGCTCAGGTCATGATTTTGTGTTTTGTGAGTTTAAGCCCCATGTGAAGCTCTGCACTAATAGCTCAGAGTGTAGAGCCTGCTTTGGATTTTACATCTCCCTCTCTCTCTGCCCCTACCCAACTTGTGCTCTGTCTCTCTCTCTCTCAAAAATAAATAAACATTTTAAAAAATTCTGATGGTAATCATAAGAGAGCCAGAAAGAAAAACAAAGACACCGGAACAACAGAGCATTTTGATGTAAACTGGGCCTGCATTTCTTTTCTCTGAGACATTTGCAGATACATAAGAGACATAGATTTGAGAGGCTGAAAACTCAAGTGAATGCAGTGGCTAAGAGGCTGAGCAGTTTGAGCAGTCTTCTTTGGATGTGGAGACAAAAATTTGAGTTCAGGGCTAACAGGATAAACAGGACATAACAGACAGAGATCCCAGATGGAAAGGTATTGCAAAGGTAGGTTCAGCAGGCAGTAGTATTTTTAATTTCATTTTTTTTCATTCTTATTAGTATTTTTAAGAACTGAGAAGGTAAGTATACTTGTTGCATTTACTACTGTAGGAGTATATTGAAATATCAAGCTATAATGATTGAATTTATTATTTCTCCTGTTCTATATGGTTTTTTAGTTCATGTTTATTGACACTATGTGGTGAGATACATACACATTCAGATTTTTTTTTTCTATTACTGATTGTACTACCCCCTCTCACTCATACCTGTCTCTAATAATATTCCTTTTCGTAAAAATATTTTGTCTGATATTATAGCCATTCTAGGTCTTGATGATTATTATTTGCACACTGTGTCCTTTTCTGTCCATCTACTTCAACCTGATTTGTATCTTTGAATGTAATCCACATGTTTGATAGTTATATATAGTAAGATCTCTTAATCTATTCCTACCTTCTCTTTGTATGTCTTTGTTTTGAGTTTTTAGTCCATTTATATTAAGTATTTATTGATGTTTTTGAATTTGCAGAGGTCATTTTGCTATTTGTTTTGTATGTATCTATTGTGTATTTTTGACTCTTTATGTCTTTTTAATGGCTTCTATGGTATTAAAATATTTTAATATGTAATTATAACTTCTCTATTTTAATTATATAATTTTCACTTCATTTTTGTGTGTTGAGATTCTAAGATTCACCTATGACTCATCACAATCTGCTTCAAGTTACTAGTCATTTGATTCTCTCTTTTTGTGGTATTTATTTTGGAAGAGAGAGAGCACATGGGGAAAGGGCAGAGAGAAAGGGAGAGAAAGAATCCCAAGAGAGAATTCCTGCTGATATCTCAGTGCCCAACTTGGGGCTTAATTTCATGAACCATGAGATCATGACCTGAGCCAAAATCACAAATTAGGTACTTAACCAAATGAGCCACCCAGGCACCCATGACTTGATTCTCTTAAAATAACATCACTGAATCAGTTTATCTCTACATCCCTCAGCTTTGTTCTAGTAATGCGGTACATATTACTTCTATATACTTTACAAATCCAACAGTACAGCATTATATTTTTGCTTTAAATTACCATATGATTTTAAAAAGATTAATGAGATGCCTGGGTGGGTCAATTGGTTAAACATCTGACTTCTGCTCAGGTCATGATCTCATGGTCTGTAAGTTAGAGCCTCACATCGGGCTCTGCACTGACAGTGTGGAGCCTGCCAAGGTTTCTCTCTCTCCCCCTACCCTTTCCTCTGGCTTACTCTATAAAAGTAATAATAATAATAAATTTAAAAACAACTTAAAGAAAGATCAAGACAAGATGCATATACTCACATTCAGTGACATTTTTATTTAACCATGTATTTGCCATTTCTTATATTCTTCATTTCCTTTCTATAGTGTTGAGGGATTTTCTTTAGCATTTGTTGTTATGCTAGTCTGCTAGCAATGAATTTTCTGTTTTTGTATATGGTAGACACATCTTCAATGTAATTCACATTTTGAAGGTTAATTTCACTGGATGTAGGATTTTTGGTTCACAGATTATTTTTTCTTTTTTTTTAATATTTTTATTTATTTCTAGGAGAGAGAGAGAGAGACAGCGTGAGAAGGGGAGGGTCAGAGAGAGAGGGAGACACAGACTCTGAAATAGGCTCCAGGCTCTGAGCTGGCAGTCAGCACAGAGCCCGACGAGGGGCTCGAACCCACAAACTGCAAGATCATGACCTAAGCGAAAGTCGGACGCTTAACCGACTAAGCCACCCAGGCGCCGCCACAGATTATTTTTCTTTAAACTTTGAATATCTCATGCACTCCCTTTTGTCCTCCATTATTTCTATATATAGAATTTATTAAAGTATGTATTGTATATAATTATATATTTATATATAATATGTATAACTTGCATATATTATAAATTATATTTATATTATATGTAATTTCCATATATAATATATAATTTATGTTATATGTATGTGTGTATATATATGTATATATAAATGTGTGTGTGTGTGTGTATATATATATATAATTTATTGTCAACGTACCTAACATACAGTGTAAACAGTGTGCTCTTGACTTTGGGAGTAGATTCCTGTGATTCATCACTTACACACAACATCCTGTGCTCCTCCCAACAAGTGCCCTCCTGAATGCCCATCACCCACTTTCTCTGCCCCCTCCCCCCCATCAACCTTCATTTTGTTCTCTGTGTTTAAGATTCTTTTATGGTTTTTGCCTCCTTCTGTGTAACTATATTTTTCCTTTCTTTCACCCATGGTCTTTTGCTTAAGTTTCTCAAATTCCACGTATGAACGAAAATATCAGGTTGACTGCAATTGGTGTAGGTATGGTTCTCTTTGTATCCATTTTTGGAGTATGTGAGCATATTGGATCTACTAGTATTTTACATAAAATTTGAGTATTTAGACATTATTTCTTTAAGTATTTTCCTTTAAAATGTCCCTTTCACTCTGAAATTCCCATTACACATATTTTAGAATAATTAACATTGTCACATTAGTTTTTGAGATTCTGCTCACGTTTCTTCAATATCATTTCCTTTGTTCTTTGGATAAGATAATTGCCATTGATTTAAAGTTTGCCTTCTTTTTTTTCATCTGCTATTTAAAAATCTCTTCTTCGGGCACCTGGGTGACTCAGTTGGTTAAGCATCCAACTTTAGCTCAGGTCATGGTCCCATGGTTTGTGAGTTGAAGCCCCATGTCAGGCTCTGTGCTGACAGCTCAGAGCCTGGAACCTGCATTAGATTTTGTGTGTGCGTGTCTCTCTCTCTGCCCCTGACCTGCTTGTCCCCTGACTCTCATAAATAAATATTTGAAAAAAATAAACAAAAATCTCTTGTTAAGAACTAATGTACTTCAATATTTTAGTTACTTCATGATTCACCTCTAAAATTTCAAATGTTGGGGCGCCTTGGTGGCTTAGTCGGTTAAGCATCCAACTTTCGCTTGGGTCATGATCTCGAGGTTCGTGGGTTTGAGCCCCGCGTCGGGCTCTGTGCTGACTGCCAGCTCAGAGCCTGGAGCCTGTTTCAGAGTCTGTGATTCCCTCTCTCTCTGACCCTCCCCTGCTCATGCTGTCTCTATCTCTCTCCTAGAAATAAATAAAACATTAAAAAAATAAAATAAATAAAAAATAAAAATAATAAAATTTCAAATGTTTTATAGATGTCATTGTAATGCTATGATTCCCAGTTTACTATGTCAGACTACTTTTATTTAATTCTTTGAAAATGTTTACCTTTACTTCTTTAACATTGTTATATTACCCACTTTTAAATTGTCTTTTGTTAAATTCAGTATCTAGATTCATTTGAGGTCAATTTCTGTTGACCAATTTTTAGTAGAATAGGAGTCATACTTTCACAGGTTTGCATGTTTAGTAATTTCTGGTTGAAAGTTGAGCATTTTAGATCATATAAAAATCTGATTTTTTTTTTCCCCTGAGGTTGTTAGCTTTTTTGTTGCTTTTCTGTTCTGTTTTAGTGACATGGACCTAACCTTCAAATTCTTTCTCCCTCATGATATGCACTTGCTGGTATCTCTGCTAAGTTTGTTTATATTTTTATTGTTTTTAGTCTGTATATTTAGGATCTCCCCTGCATCTGAATTTTAGTGGGCACCAAATAATTGGGGCAGAGATCATGCTCAAATACCTCAACCTTGTACAACTTTCAATCTCTGCCAAGCAAACTATGTGTGGGGTGAGTAAAAAATTCTAATGTGAAGCCATTTCTGAAGTGTCCCTTGCTACTGTCTCTTGCATCTTCCTGGCACATACATAATTCAGCTTTTATAGGATTTCCCCATTAAATTTCTTGATGGTCAGCTGCTCATCCTGAACCAGGACCACAATCTTGGTCTAGCCACACTATAGATTTTTCCTACCCATTAAACTGAAATTGCTTTGTGAGTAAAATATAACAATTTTAATAATTAATCCAGAAAAATAAAAGCTGAGACTATATTGATCAAAAAGATGAGTTAGTATCTATTTATCAAGAGGTGGTGTTTTACAGTAGAGGGGCAAAGAACAGAACTCTTGGTTTAACATTTAAAAGTCATACAGGAACCTTGAAACTTTTGTACAAAATTGCTTTCAACTAATCACTATAAATAGAAGGAAAGGGGTGTGTGTGTGTGTGTGTGTGTGTGTGTGTGTGTGTGTGCGCGCGTGCGCGCACCTGTGTTTGTGTGTGTAGATATATAGAGACAGAAATATTTTGAGATCTTTTCATTTTTGAGCATGCTTGTTTCATGCCTTTCTACTTTTGATTTTGTTACCTTTTTTAGCCAGTATTTCTATGGTATCCCTGACCTAAATGGATTTAAGTAAATAAAACTTGTACTATTTGGAGTATAGGTTATTTAAGGAATGTTTCTGTATACATAAAATAAATAATATCACACCGTATGAAAAATTTTATCCTAATGATTTTGGTTACCAGTTAGATTTCAGTTTTGAAAAATATTACCTATTGGCCACTATGTCTGTAGCTTATCAGTGAAATGTGGAATTATTCTCTGGGAACTTCTGATAGCACTCTGTACTTGACATGATCTCTCATAGACTGTATGGCCTCTGTACCGTCAGCAGCAGTTATAACCTAATTATCCTCAGAGTTATTGAAGACATTATTTCAGTTATTTAGAATAGAAGCAAAAAATATAAAGATAAAAATAATGGGAAGGCTCCACCTATAGAAATATCCTCATTCCTCATTTGCCATCTCAGTTTTGTTAATGAAGTTTCTCTGCCTGTAGAAGTAGGAAAAGATAATTATCTCCAAAAAAAATCTTTCTTGTAACTAGTACTCTATTCTATTTCTCCTATTAAAAATATAAATAGATTACTATATACAATCAATCCAATAATTTGTTTCTCTCATTATGGAGTTTTATTTATGGGAAATAAAAGGACATCTGGTCTACCATACAGCATATCCTTAGGAGTAAAATGTGTATTTGAAGTCTGGAAATGAGCTTTGGAAAAGTTGATACCATTAATTCTGTTTCATAAATGAATGATAACACTTTAAAAACTCCAGTTCAACTGGCATTGTACAAAAAGATAGTGTCTTTTTCTCTTTTAATGAGCATAGAAAAGAATATATATTGAGGAAAAACACATTTCTCTCTAGTTACGCATGTACAAATGAAAATTAAATTAAGCTATCCTACAGTGCTATCTATCATTTTATACTTGGGAGTATCTTAATAGTTGATGTATGTCAGTGTTTAGGCAGCTCAGTCATCTGCCACACAACGATTAACATAGCTGAGAATTCTACCATTTTAATGACACAACATCAAAGATATGTTGTAGGGGAACTTGTTTAAAGTAGTACATGTAGCAGTCGCATAAATTTAATCTCTTTAAGTTCCCAAAACAACTCCAAATTAATATAACTAGCAAAAAGATTCTCTGGGGAAAAGTAATGGCAAGCTCATGTGCTGTTACAAGGCCACCTCTCATCTATCACTCACATACACATCTTCTGCATTACAGCGGCATAGATTCAATCGAGGAATTGATTACAATTAGCCATTTGGTTCAGTAATCTGCTATTTTAATTGGAGAAGTCGTTAAACAGTTGTATCTCTCTCATATAGTATGATGGTCATGATTAAAAATTTAAAATTGCAAGAGTAACTTAGAAGGGCAAATACAAGTATGAAAGCGAGAAGTCTATCTCGTGTACAGTGAAGCCATGAAATATACGATGTGAAAATTGTTTTCAGTGTGAAGCGATTTGAACTTAATACTGATTTATATGTTTATGAGTCATTATATTCCCACAATGTAAAGAAAACACGTCTATAGCATGAATACTCCTTCCAAATGTTTGATAGCACATCCTTAAATATGAACTATGACACCCTTGGCTCTTTAGGTCCATATCATTCTTATTAATACTGGTTCAAGTTTTGCGCTCCATGATCTATGTAAAGATTAAAGTTTATGGTACATTTAGCTGTCATTAGCAATGAACAATAACCTGTAGAGGTTCACTAAGTTAATAAGTCAGTATTCACATCCTAAATTTTATTTCCCTGATGTAACAAATTACTTAATTTTCTTGTTAAAGGAGCTATATAGATGTCTCAAATGTCTCTCTGTGGAAATTTGATCATCTCATGACATTTCTTGGGAAGTTGAATTAGTTATTTTAGTATGTATTTACATGCAATATAATTATAAATAAAATATATTTATATTTATAAATATATATTTACAAATATGTTTCCACATGGCATTTTTTTACATTTTTGCATATGTGGAACTCAGAGTTTTTAGATTTGTAATTTAGTAACTGAGATGTTCTAGCTCTGCTGTAATAGTCATTTCAAAATAATATTTGAATTTTTCCAGTACTATCCTACTTTAAATCTATAAGACTGTGGACTACTTATTTATAAAATTCGAACATGTATGTGCAAAAATCAAAAGCTTAGTTATTCTTTGTATATCGAGATGGGCATATAAACTATCACTTATTTGCTTTGAAATATTCTGATATGAGATTTTAGAGAAGAGTGAGAGGACATCATTTTGGATAAACAGAAGTTAAACATAAATCTCTAGAGAATAAATATAGTAGTTTTATCAGGGGAAGAATTATCATTAAAAAATTCTGGTCTATACTTGATAGGTCTTCAATAAATGTTAAAGAATTAAAGACATAATATAATGAAGTATCATTTAAAAAGAAAAACATGATAAGTAGTACTTCTTTGAAATTAAAAACTTCTGCTCCATAAAAGACCCTATTAAGAGAATGAGAAGGAAAACCTCAGACTAGGAGAAAATACTTGTAAAAAATCTACTTGATAAAAGACTTGTATACCAAATATACAGAAAGCACTTGTGCTGAACAGTTAGCACACCATATAATTAAAAAGTGGGTGAAAAATCTGGAAAGTTACTTCGATAGAGAAGATACCCAGGTGGCAATAAGCATATGAAATTATGCCCCAAATAATGTATCATTAGTGAATTGCAAAATGAAAAAACAAAGGTATATCATTACACATTTATTAAAATGGCTAAAATTCAAAACACTGACAACATCAAGTATGGGGGGAGTGAAGAGAAACAGGGAATCTTATTTTTTGGTAGTGGCGATATAAAATGACACAAAATGCTTTGAGAGAGTTTGGCAGCCTTTTTTTTTTTTTTTTTTTTTTTTTTTTTTTTTTTTTTTTTTTTTTTTTTTTGTATAAAGCTAAACCTTATCATATGATCCAGCAATTGCACTCCTACGTATTTACTGAAATGAGTTGATAACTTATGTCTGCACATGATTTTTATAGCAGTTTTATTCATAATAACCAAACCTAGAAGCAACTGAGATTTTTTTTTTAAAAAAGGTGAATAGGTAAACTGTGGTACATGCAAGAAATGAAATATTCAGTGATTAAAAGAAATGAGCTACCAAGTCAAGGAAAAGAATGGGTGAATTTTAAATACATATTTCTCAGTGAAGAAGTCGTGTCCAAAGTCTGTATGCTATATGATTTCATTTATATGATATTCTAGAGCAGGCAAAACTATAGGCACTAAAAAGTTTAGCAGCTTCATGCAGTTCATGTAGTTGGAGTAAAAGTTTAATAGGTGAATCAAGAGTTTTTTTTAATGAAGAGATGAAACTGTTTTCTGTGATATGATAATGGCAGATAAATGGTGCTGCAATTGTCACAACTTATAGAATATTTCAGCAAAAAAAGTCAACCTTAACCTCAACAAAACTAAAAGACAACCAACAGAATGGGGAGATACTTACAATGGACATATCTGGTAAAGGGTTAGTATAACAGTCCATAAAGAACTTATCAAACTCAACACTCAAAAAATAATAATCCAGTTAAGAAATGGTCAGAAGACATGAACAGACATTTTTCCAAAGAAGACATCAGATGGCTAACAGACTTATGAAAAGATGTTCAACTCATCATCAGGGAAATACAAATCAAAACCACAATAAAATACTACCTCACACCAGTCAGAATGGCTAAAATTAACACAGGAAACAACAGATGTTTTTGAGGATGTGAAGGAGGTGGACCCCTCTTATACTATTGGTGGGAATGCAAATTGGTGCAGCCACTCTGGAGAACAGTATGGAAGTTCCTCAGAAATTTAGAAATAGAACTACCCTATGACCCTGCAGTTGCACTACTAGGTATTTACCCAAAGGATAAAAAGTACTGATTTGAAGGGGGAGAGGCACCCCAACATTTATACAGCACTATCAATAATAACCAATTTATGGAAAGAGCTCAGCTGTCCATCAATTGATTATGGGGTGGTATTTATGCACGTGTGTGTGTGTGTGTGTGTAATGGAATATGTGTGTGTGTATGTGTGTGTGTGTATATATATATATATGGAATATTACTCAGTGATCAAAAAGAATGAAATCTTGCCATTTGCAATGACATGGATGGAACTAGAGTGTCTTCTGTTAAGTGAAATAAGTCAGTCAGAGAAAGACAAATACCATACGATTTCACTCATATGTGGGATTTAAGAAACAGAATAGATAAACATAGGGGAAGGGAAAAAAAAAAAGAGAGAGAAGTAAGCTCTCTTAACTGTAGAGAACAAACAGTATTGATGGAGGGAGGGGGGAAGGGAATGTTCTAAATGGGTGATGGGTGTTAAGGAGGGCACTTGTTGTGATTAGCACTGAGTATTATAAGTGATTAATCACTGAATTTTACACCTGAAAGTAATTTTACCGTATATGTTAACTAACTAGAATTTACATAAAAATCTAAAACAAAAAACATGTTAAATTAATGTTAGATTATAACCCAATGTATAAAATAAATATTCATGAGTACACATTGATATACATAAATAAACAGGTACATATGGAAAAGACAAATCTCATGTGCCTCAGAGTTACAAATAATTTACAAAGACACTGGGTCCTCCATGAGAAAGGGAACATACTTCTGCACTTTTTCAGTGTGAGTTGTGCATAGTGACTTCATTCTAAAGAGGACAGTATGGGGAAGAGGAAAGAAATTCTGATAAACATTACTTTAGTCACATAATCAAGGTCAATTTCAACTGTAATAATTCATGTTTAGAGAATGCATCTCTGGATATGATGTGATAAAAATGGCCCTTCACCTTTGTGTTTTTACATTACAAAATTCAGGAAAAAAAGTCTAATCATGAGATACAGGATTTGGAAAATTCCAACAGACAGATAGCCAACATAATACGTACTCCTCAAAATTATCAAGGTTGTCAAAAACTAAGGAAATCCTGAGAAACTGTCACAACTGACCAAGAAAACAATGCTGAAGGTGGCATGGTAAATAAATAGAATCTGGTGTCTTGGGTGGGCTACTGGAACAGAAAAAGAGTAGTAGATAAAACAAACTAACCCAAAAAACAAAAACAAAAACAAAAAAACAACTAAGGAAATCTGAATGTTGTATGGACTTCAGTTAATAATAGCATGCCAATATTGTATGATGTACTGTAGTATTCTAAGATGTTAATAATAGAGGCAACCAGTGGAAGGGATATATGGCAACTTCTATACTACCTTATTTTTCCATAAATCTAAAACTATTTTTAAAAATGAAACATTCCTTTAAAGTCATATAATTTCATTTGAATGATCTTTTCTTGGATAGATTATTTGGGTTAGAGCATTTTTTCCCGGTACTTTGATATTTGATATGTAATCTATTGTTTTCTGGCATCCAATGTTTCTGAGAAGAAAGCAATCTTAATTCATATCATTATTTCCCTACATACAATATGTCTTCCTCCCACCCTAACTCCCTGGCTGCCTTCAGGGTCTTTATGTTTGTTTTCAGTTATTTGAGTATAATGTTATGAGATGTGATTTTACTGATACCTATCTTTTGTTGGTTGACTGAACTTCTGAGATCTGCAGGTTGATCTTTGAAGGATATATTCAGCCTTTTATTTTTTTTTAAATAGCCTTATATGTCTTCTTATCTCTCTGTTCCTTTGGGATTCAAATTAATTAAGTTAGACCACTTAATATTGTATTATTGTATTATAGTTCATTAAGTCTAAGTTTTACTTCTCTATTGTTTAGATCGATTTATCTTAAAGTTTACTTATCCTTTTTTCTTCTCCACTATGCTATAAATATCATTACATATTATATGCATATTATACACATATACACATAGAGGGAGAGTCACATATATACATACACACGCATATACACACATACATATCAGATATCAGAATGTATTTTTCACATCTATAATTCTCACTTTTAGATTTTTTAAATATTTACATTTCTTTGTTGGGAAATATGATCACTTACATTGATTATGTCTTTATTTTTATAGTAGCTGCTTTGAGTTTTAACTCATTTGTAACACCTCCATCATCTTGGGATCTGTTTTTGTCAATTGTTTTTTCCCTTAATCTTGAAAAACATTTTCTTTTTTTCATCTTTAACCATTTCTGGTTGCTAAACTAGATCTTATAGAAGGTATGTGGTAAAAAGTATGAATTCCGTTTTTATCCTCTGAAGAATATTATTTTTCTTTTAAGAGACACTTAAGCTACTGGTTGATCACTTGTGGATGTTTGGATTTATACTCTTTGTCAAAATCAGTTTTGCCTTCTTCCAAGGGCATGATAGTTCTCACTGCTAAGACATGGTCCTTTTTGGATTTTAACTGAAAGCCCATGATGCTTATTACTGAGCCCTTCTAAATAATTTTTTTCTCTGTTGAGGTAAGCAGCAGTTTTAATATCAACTCCACTTTATCAGTCTCTTGGCTGTTGCATACTATGAAGCTACTTGGATTACCTCAACACATGGAAAGTTCAGAAATTAACCAAGCATTTGAAGGGGATTTATTTGCCAATTTTAGAGCTTTGTCTTTGGGGCTTATTTCTTTTGAAGATTTTCTTCCTCAGATTCCAAATGACCTAGTAGACTAGTTCTGACTTCTGTTCTTTGATACCTCAATTCATGAAAAGACTCCAGTTCTTTGTTAGAGGTGACCACTTTGAAAAGTACAAATCAGAGAAAAGCTTTGTGGATAGGCTGTAGAACATTTTCATTCTTTTTTTAGAAGGCCAGTTCTTTTGTTCTGCATGCTTTTGGTCATTTTAATTTTATTACAACTTTTTGTGTGTATCTTTTATACTTCCATAATATTTTACAGTTACTATCCATACTATGTTTACTTTGATACAAGGTCTCTGTCATTTCTGAAACCATAACCCCCTCCTTCCATTTTTCTAGCTTCATTTTTTTTTTCTATTTCTTTTTGTATCTCTGTAACACACCCCCTATTTTGCCTCTTTTCCCTGTTACTTTCTCTCTAAATTCCTCGACTCCGTCTTCTGGTCTGCCTGTTACCTCTTCCACTGTGTGTTCAGCTGGTTAATTAAACCATTGTGAGTTTTTAGTTTATTATGTTTTTATTTCTAAAACTATTAATTATGTTTTTCAACTATAATTCCTTATTTTATGTTATCTTCATCTTTATAATACTTCCATACTTTTAGTTTGTATTTCTTTAAGCATATTACCTATGCTTAATTTATCTATTGAGTGTATTCTCATAACTCATCGTAGAATATAAGATTATGTATATTATATAAAAATATGTAATATATAATTTGATATATAATAAATATAAATATATGGAAATATATAAATATTATAATATAAATAATAAATATATATAATGTATATATATTTACTGAGCTTCCATTCTTGAAATTACATGCTTGTACTCTAGGTTCAAATTATATTTTCTTCAGAAATTATTTATTTTGTCAAGTCCATGGTCCATATATTTGCCTAATCCATGGATCACCGCCAATCCAGACAAACTAAAATGAATTTTTTCATGTATATTTTTGGGAAAAAAACAGTACTCTTAATTTCAGCTGCATCCCTGGAGAGGATACAGATGTTTTTCCCTCCATCCAAATCCAAATCCAAATCCAAATCAGTTACCTAGGGACATATTTGTACCCGGGGACAGGATTTTCTTTTTTCCCTAGTTCACTCATTAAAATTATTGCTTTTCAGTTGTTTTTATTCTGTGTATGATTATTATTTGCCTCTCACCTTTCATGGTGTTCCAGGCTTTCCCCCCTATCTTGTGTACATGGATAGATTATATTATTAACATGCATAGATTATTATTTATTACTAAATAAAGCCAGTCACTGCTTTGTTCCTCCATGACTACAAGCATTTTTATAATTTATGAACTCCAAAATCTCCCTCAATTTCTTACCAGACTAATAATATGTTTAGTCAGTTAGAAATAAATACATACTGTAGTGCCTGTTTGGCTTAGTAGGTTAAGCATCCAATTTTTGATTTTGACTCAGCTCATGATCACGGGGTTCATAAGTTAGAGTCCCACATAGGACTCTGCACTGACAGCATGCAACCTGCGTGAAATTCTCTGTCTCTCTCTCTCTCTCTCTCAGCCCCTCCCCTGATCATGCACATGTGTGTGTGCTCTCCTTCTTTCTCTCTCAAAATAAAAAAAATATTAAAAAAGAAACATATATGTACTATATGCATGTACACACACACACACACACACACACACACACATGAATATCTGTGTTCTGTACCAGAAACATTTCTGAAATAATCCTTCCGCTAAGTTTGCTAAATATGGAAGTCCTTAAAAATAAGATTTATAAAATCTGGTTTAATTTTTATAATTTTAGAGACATTGACATAGCAGACAAAATGCTGATTTAATTAAAAAATAACACTCAAATTACTGTATTTTTTCAGCCAATACATGCTAAGAATTTCTTATTAAAATGCATTCTCTGTAAATTGAGCATATAGTAGAGATTAAAAAAGGCACTGTATTTAATAAGGCTTACTGTCTAAAAAATACCTGAATATAATTGTGATGAATCTAGCAAAGGTAAGCTACAGGGAGAGAAAAGAACGGAAGTGGATCAAGGAAATAAGGTATCATTTAAGCTGAGATGTGGAGCCTGATAGATGTTAATCATTCAAACAGAGGGAAGGTTTTCGTTTATACAGAAGAAACTGTGTGTAAATCTGTTGGGTTTGGTAGAAACTGAATGAGTTTAAGACATCCCAACTATGGGAAAAGTGGTAGGAGGTGAGAATAAAAAGATAAAAAAGATCCAGATCATTGATTTGTTGTTATTGCCAATTTTAATTATGTCGAACTTTAACCTTCATCCATATAATCATTTATTTATTCATTCAGTCAGCTATGATTTAGTAATTCAATATTTACTCTGGCTGTAGTGTCAGGTCACACTTTAGGAAATGAAGTGACAATGGTCAATAAGACTAAGAGTTTCTGCCATGAGAGAAATGAGATTTTAATGAAGGAAGACAGACTCTATACATGTAAACAAATGAGTAGGATGCATTTCAACTGTAACTTTCCTTCTGGTCCCATTTGTTTTGCCTAAAGGGAAATCTTTCCAGTGTAGAATTTTTGTAACTGTGGACTTATTTATAACTAAAAGATTATCAGTAGAGTTGAGTGGCATCTTCACAGTCATTGTTGACATATTCCAGCATAGGTGTACCAGCAGTTTATGTCTGCCCACATTTCATTTTTTAAAATTTTTTTATGTCTTTATTTTATTTTGAGAGACAGAGAACAAGTGGGGGAGGGGCAGAGAGAGAGGGAGACACAGAATCTGAAGCAGGCTCCAGGCTCTGAGCTGTCAGCACAGAGCCCAACGCTGAGTTCAAACCCACGGACTGTGAGATCATGACCTGAGCCAAAGTCGGACACTTAACCCACTGAGCCACCCAGGTACCCCATGTCTGCCCACATTTCAGATTGGCCCATACCTATGTCCTACTGGTTAAAATTTTCAGACTCTACTCATGTTCATGCTGCAAGGTGAATATTACAGTATTTTAGTAGCTCAACTAGAAGCCAATTTCAGTGGGCCACAGGAAAAATTACACAGTTTGGGTGAGGATGTTTTTACAGATTCATGAGCAGTGAGCAGATTTCAGCACTAATTAGGAGGAACAGTCAATAAAATTTGATGGCAGACTAAGTATCAAGTAGATATGAAATATAGGTAATATAAGCTTGTTTTAGAATAGCATTGGACTGGGACTTACACAGGTAATAGGTGCTACTAGAGACACAGTTGTGTTGGAGGAGAAGGTGTATTGTTTAAGTCCTTGTAGTATATGTAGTGAAGCCCTGTATTAAATATTTAGATATGTAGAGAGGTCTGAATTTGGGATTATTAAATAAAATAGTAAAAAATGGAAGCTATAAGAGAAGATAACATTTCCCAGCAAGAGAATATGAAATAAGAATAGAAGAATGCCAGAAAGACGACTTAAAGAAACCATATTTAAAAGTTAGGTAAGAAAGAAGTGCCAAAATACGATTGAGAACGAAAAAGATAAAGGATGCAGTGATGGCATAAAGCCAAAGAAATAGAAGATTTAAAGAATAAAAAAGGGTCACCTGTTTAACTTGGAGACCAGAAGACATAAGGATTTATTTTGTTTTGATTGTTTCTACAAAAAACAAATAAATAAATAAAACATATTAGCCTCTGAAACACACCTTTGGGTTCTGGTAATAGTTATATTATTTATTATTAAATTCATTATCTGTTTGTGCCCTCAGTTTGCTAAGCAAGAACGGTAAGTAAGCAGGTGTTTGTATACAGTGTAACAAATTATTACTAATATTACTGAAAGATGTCTATCATTACAAACTACAGAATATCAGCTAAGGTCTTCAGAGTTGTCTAGCACAATTGTATCATTTTTCATTTTATTGTGTTTCACAGGTATTAGCCTGTGAAGGACTACAAAAATCTCTAATATTTTTTCTATTTCCTTTGTAACCTTATTTTTCATAATTATCTAGCATAGCACTTCACAGATGTTAGGCATAGCATCCTTCAAACGCCTTGGTTTAATCTATAGGGGAAATGTATATTTAGAATCAAATGATTTTAGATGAGGATAGTGAGTACGTTTATTATCTTTGCTCGCCAAGAGAAGAAATGTGGCTTTAAGTGAGGCCAAGAGACTCAGCTGCAGTATTAAGAATTGTAAGTTGCTTGAAAGAAGACTGTGCCTCATTTCATAAACTGGCATGAATTACTAAGCTTGATACATGATCAGAGTGCAAATAAAATTCTTATTGAAATGCATTTGTTGGCATACAAAATGGGTAAATATGGGTCTTCCTAATGGAGCTATCATTTCTAGGTATGGCAGTCTACTATATTATTAAAAAACCTATTTCATTTCAAACTAATAAATTATCATATGTTATACTAGTTTCTTTAATATTTGACCACATGAGACTTTGAATTAATTGAATGTAATAATTTTTTTCTGGTACATACCCTATTACAACTATATCTTCATTTGTTACTGAAATCACATTAAATAAGTTTCTCTTTGAAAATGGTAATTCATTGTAGCTACATTTGCTACATGGTAGGTCTTTCATGTTAATAAATTTAAATTATAGGTTTCAGATGTTTGTCAGTGATCCATGGAAAGTCCATAGTATAATAACTTGTAATTTTGGGGAAACACGAATATGAGTAGAATATGCTGTCTATATGGAGTTGGGGAGCAAGTCACTGGGCAAATGATCCTCCATTGACATTTCAGAATTACTTAGCTCCTTGCTCAATTATCAATGAATATGAAGCAGTTGCTTTAGAGAAATACAGTTGGATTTTATAATAGCAATTATAACTCAGGAAAGGTCGTATAAATTTGGGATTTGTGAAGCTTTCCATATTTTTTTCTTACAAAGCTCAAATGTAGACTATTATGGGAATTAATCATATTTAGGAGAAGTGCAGGGAAAAAAAGAAAGTAGAAAATCAAAATCAGAATGATCCATTTGATAGGAAAGAAGTGCTTTGAAAGGGAGATACATTTTTAGCCAAGTTAATGAACACACCTGTTTGTTGTTGTTGTTGTTGTTGTTTTAAAGCCAGACTCTTGCTAGTAAAAATCACAGCCTTCTCTGAACGAACAGAAGCGATAACGCTGAGGTTACTAACACTTTTTTTTTTAAACCTACAACACTCACAACATGTAACACTGGAAAACCTCGTGTGGTAGTAGCTTGTGGTTTGTAAGAAAAGTAAAGAGAAATTTGCTCAAGATTATGAAAATACACTTCTTATATGGGGAGCACCCTCTTCGTATTGCTTATTATTATCTCACAAGTACCTAGTATTTTCTTATATACTACCTTCTTATTGTCTAGTTATTTGCCTTATTTGTAATGTATGGAGGAACTCAGGTATCATTAGACTTACAGCTTTCATTTAATTAAAAATATATTATTTGCTCTACTGGTGAACATAAAAAATTAAGTTTTCTTTTTGCTCCCTTCATTTCTTTTTGCTCTCTTTATTTCTTTTTGCTTCTCAGTCATTTTCTTTCTTTCCCTTTTCCACCTAGTATGCTAGTATGTGTCCTAGCCTAGAGCACAATAATGATAATAAATAGGATGAAATGTTAAGTTGAGACAAAGAAATGTAAAGCAACATTCTTTATAAAGTCGGGTACTACAAAAGTTTAGAACAAACTTAACTGAAAAGAGCCCTCAGCAAGAATGGATGGCTTGAGCATTTTGTTACCTTCTGTGTGAGTGGACATTCACCAGTGGCTGACCAGAGTTTAAACCCTAAGTAGATCAGAATGCCAGCATGGCTGGAAGAAACGGTCCCTGCGGCCGTCCTACAAAGAGCTAATGTTTCACATTGAGGGCATCACTGAGAGGAAAACAGTCACAAAAGATCCTACCCAGCACTATTTTTGTTTTGGATATTTTGTAGCTTAGTGTGCAAACAGGCTGTTGTGAATTACTAGCATTTTATTTCGTTACTGGTACTTGGCAAGGGAAGGAACAGAAGCTTTCATCTTAGGGGTGAGAGATGAAAGGTGTATTTCCATTTTTATGCCTCTGTGTATGGAGTCCTCACTCCATTGTCAGATCCTATGAGACCACAGAGGTCATCTGAGCAGAAGGAAAGGGCGTTGCTACAGTTGGCTTTTATTCTCTGTTAGAGATTTGAGTTTTGCTATAAAACTTTATCAGAACACTTTATCTAGCGCAGTTTCTGACCTCTGTAGACCATGCACCTTGGGTCAGTGGACAGCAAACAGGGTCAGCAAAGCCAAGGACATCCCCTTTGCAGCAGTGTTGGGATTTAACATTTAGGTGAATCTCAGAAATTCAAGAGTGGAGCAGATAGGACCCAGGAAGATGCATGCGCAAAACACCCCAGTTGACAATCTTTTCTGCTAAAATATGAGCCCAGAAATACAATGGTGGCCAACCTATTGCCCCGTATGAGAAGTTACATCAGATTGTACAGTGACTGGGCAAGACTGATGGACAATCTGAGATTGTCTACCATTTCTCTTCTGCTCTTCCCCAACAGAAAATGGACCAGATAGTTATACAGAACAGAATTGTGGGCATGATAAAGTTTTGCTGACTGCTTCTTAAAATCCCAACATTTCTGCCATTAGTAAGAGTGAACCATTAAAGAGAATTCTTACATGATGAGTCAGGGAAGGTTAAGAACCTCTGACTTAGTTCTAATCCTGTGCATCTTTTCAGAGGCACCATTTTGTTACTTGATGTAGACTGAGTACAGTCAGGGAACCAGCAGATATATATGTGGGGGAGAGGAGAGAGGGTGGTGAATATACATGATGAGTGATATATAATAGGTTATGGCCTTTTTCCTTTTTAAATGGAGAACAGTGGCAGAGAGTAACCATCTGCCTATTTAAATCTAAAGGCAGCTGTTTATAACAAACCCACTAGAAGCTTATAATACTAATCAGGAAGTGGGAGGGCTAGATCATCAGCGGGAAGTAGGACAGGGTGTTTAATATATTTGTGAATGTACATAAAATTATGCTTTTCCAGCATTATACCATGGAGTCAAATGCACATGGCTTTATATTCCAGCTCATGTACTTGATGTGTGAATTTAGCAAGTTACCTAACTATTCCAAGCACAGTTTCCTCATCAGTAAGTGCTTGTAGTCATAATGTATATACCTCACAGTTTTCTTGAAGGACTAAGTGCAAAGATGTTATAAAGCCATTAGCCCAGTCTCTGACACATAGCAGACAGTAACTGATGTTACTTGATTATTAGTAAACTAAATATTATGAAATGAACGATCAACTGTGTGGTACACTTTGTGAAAACAAAATTTCTCTTTAAGGAATACATACTTAACTAACCAATTCTTAGGAGGCATAACAGAAAACAATCTAGACAATTCTTGATCTTTTGGCACCCATGAATCTCTGTCTTTATCAGTAACTGATGTAAATCATTTGCATTCCTTGAGACAGAAGTTTGTCACCTGTACATTAAGTATCCTGCTCACCTTTCCTCACATTAGAATTGAAGCAGAGAACTCCAGAAATTCAGTGTTACTGCTAACATGGCAAGCCAACAATAAGCAGTCATGTCTTTTGGGTCTGTTAACCTCTGCTCTGTAAAAACAAACATGTACCAGAACAATTCTGGAATACTAGAATATTCTGAATCTGAAACTTTAGTACCAATAATCTCTGCCAAGTTTTCATAATATATAAGGTAATGATAAGGCTGTTAAAACAATTTCCCTTCAAATATTTGAGTAGTAATCCTCTTTGAAGAACTACAAACACATAAAAATATTGTTACATGCAGAAGAGACATCATTTGAAACTAAATAAGATTGTGTATCATAATTTATTTTCCTGACTAGTTACTGTCTACCTACAAATGTTAATAGCTACCAGTTACTAATGCTAAGTTACTCATGAGTTATTAATGTTAGTAGACTTTGCACCTTCATCTACTTTCTTTAAATGAGGTGACCGGTTTTATGAACATTCTATTTTTCTGGTCAACAGCTCATTAAAACTGTGTTGCTTGGTTAGGATTAAATGTTGAAACAGAAAATAATACTCATCTTGAGCCTGAACTAGTGGCCCCATACAAGTGTCTGGCATATGACTTTGGCCTTTTTGACACAGTCTGCAGATTCAACTGACCAGACTTGTCAATATCAGGAAACAAAACAGTATCAAGCAGGTGTTTTTGGAATATTTTTTGGTGTTTTTTTTTATATTTCTTAAGAGACTGCACAGCCTTCAGAGCAAAGGGATAACCATGCCTTACCTACTTTAATATAATCAATGTGGTTACTAAAAAACTTGAGGTATGAATAAAATTGTTGTTGTTGTTGTTGTTATTATTATTATTTTGGTATGAGCATGGATCTCCTAAGTATTTTTCCCATTCACTATTTACTTAATTTCCCTAGGCTAACTCTCTTTGTTTTTAATTGATGAATTATCATTTCAGTCAAAAAATTTAAAACCAGTTTCATTTGTAAATGTAGGTCCAGAAGTAAAATAAATGAATGTCTTTCTGTAGAAAAACCTGAGCAGTCACTTACGCAGAGGAAGAGCTAGTGCAAAACACTAGTGAAAGTAGGCATGTGTGCAGTAAAGTGTGAGTATGTGGTTGGGAGGGTTCCAGAATCCCCTAACCTAAGGATGCATTGCCAGTCTCCAGGATTTAACAAAGTGAATATCTTTCTGTCAAGTCTGTTATGAAAGTCATTAAAAGCATATTCTGAAGAATCGTTACACAGATTAGTGAATGTAAATCCTCATAAACAGATCAACAGCACTTAAACACTACAAATCAATGAAACTGAGTCATCAGTTTGCAATGTGTTCTTTTGCTACTGTTTTCATCACTTATAAAATGCTTACAGGGGCCCCTGGGTGGCTCAGTCCATTAAGCGTCCAACTTCGGCTCAGGTCATGATCTCGTGGTTCATGGGTTCAAGCCCCGCGTTGGTATGGTGTTGATGGCTAGCTCAGAACCTGG
This sequence comes from Hyaena hyaena, assembly GCF_003009895.1. Lineage (NCBI taxonomy): Eukaryota > Metazoa > Chordata > Mammalia > Carnivora > Hyaenidae > Hyaena > Hyaena hyaena. The sequence goes on from NW_024080970.1 coordinate 286,986, forward strand.
AGCCTGCTTTGGATTCTGTATCTCCCTCTCTCTCTGACCGTCCCTTGCTCACACTGTCTCTCTTTCTCTGAAATAAATAAAACATTAAAAAATGCTTACATTTTCTTTTACATTTAAAAATGTCATTTCTGTAATTAATAATTACATTTAATATATTGCAGATGCTTTTAACCTACTTATGTTTTCTTTGGAAAACTCTATATTTAAGTAAATAATTACGTGAATCTTCTTTTTATCTAATGTGAGTGGTACTAATTAAAATCAGTGTATTTTAACGTGTTCCCTTAAATCGAAAACTTTAATTTATCATGCTTGTACCATTTCTTTTTATTGGCTGAGTAATATTCATAGTATAGTTTTCATTTACTTAAGCATAACTCTATTCATAGACAGTTCCACAACTGTCTATGAATAAGTGAGTTCATCGATTTTTGCAACTGGAAACATTTTATGAGGACTCTCAATTTTACATCTATGGTGATACATGAAAAAATGAAGATCACCCAAGTAGAACAAGCAAAGCTATTTATTCAGAGCTTGGTATAGCAAGGGAGTCAGCCACTATCACTTGTGTTTGGCAGAGATGCAAATGCAGGCTGAGGAGTGGGAGAGCCTTATAGTGAAAGAAGGGAAGACTTCAGGCATGCCCCCAAACAGGGAGACCCTCAGTCTCTCATGTTACCAGTTGGGATTTAGATTCAGAAACAAGACTTAGAGTTTCATTGGAGTGATTGAGCTGGGAGGTGGTACAGAGCCTTTTCAGAGGTTTTTCTACCTCATGGCACATTTCATGCCCCAGGTCTGAAGATATTATTTGAAAACATGGTTCCTAAAGTTTGAAAGATTTCTCTTTTCCCTTAATGTATTTTTCATCAGTGGTATATGCTGAGATTATTGTGCCTTTGAATCACCTGAAATAATTTGTCTTTGTCTTTTTTTTTAATTTAATCACAGTTCAATATACCATTAAGTTCTTGCTTTATTTCAGTTTTGACTTTTATAAATGACCCTTTTGATGATTTGATTCTGTCTACTCTGTTTCAAATTCTATCATCTTCTCCCCAACTTCTCCCCTTCACTGCCTATTTTTTTTCCTCTTAGAAATTTTTATTACTTAACATATAAGTTGTGTTGTTATTGAAGTTTTGTAGAATTATTTTGGCCAACCCACCAGACATTTGGGAATGGTGCTTTTTGCGGGGAGGGAGGCACTTTCATCCATTTTGGTATTTCTGTTTTTTTTTTTATGTTTATGTACTATTATTTAAATGACAAATTGATTTCTAGAGCCCTGGCAGTGCTGTCCTGCCTGCTTTGTGTGTGTGACCCACTTGAAATCTTGGGCAGTCCTCTACATTGTGTTTCAGTGCTAAGGTTTTCTGCCATGTTGGTTTCACATGTGAATTACTTGGAGATCTGCACAAGACCTCATGTTTGGAAATACTTTTCCAGCTACCTCATCCTGATACTGTTAAACTGGGAGAATGAGGTCTGCTGGCTCATTGGCATTGAGCATGGGTGGAGGTCAGACTCCTTTGAATCCAACACCATACCAGTGAAGAGGAGGAAAGTGATGGTGGCTGTATGGTTTTTGTTTTGTCTTTTCCCCACATGGTATTTGTCTAGTGTAAGGTATAGATCATCAGGAAAGTTTCTCTCTGCTTAACCATACTTTCCCGGTCTTTTGGCTGAGGAAAACAAGCATTCTGAGGGGATTTTATTTTCTTCTTTTTACCTATTGGTCACTCCATGGTAGTAACCTCTCCAGTGTCCAGAGGGATAAATAGAATAAAAGGAAAACCCAGGAAAGTCATGGCCATCTTGTTGCTCAAGTTGCAAGGCCCATAACCAATCTGCTTTCTTTTATCCAGTTTTCAGGGTTTCCTTGTGCTTGTTTTATATAATATTATGTTCAGGGTTTCTATGTCCAGTATTTAGTGGTAGGAACAGGGAGGAGTGCATCTTCCTATTTTTGTTAAAATGGGAAATCTGAAAAATGTATTTGTAACAAACTTACTAAAAGAGAAAAGTTAAATAAGAGGATATTGTTTGACTCCTGAGGTATGCTGGAGATGGTACAGAAGGCTCACAAATGTATCCGTGAGTGTGTCAGTGAGTTCATATTTCTTGAAAAGCAATGAATTTATGTGCCTGAACAGCCCTATTAGTTTTCATAGCTTTGGATTTAAGATTGCCACACCTTAGTATTTATCCTAACTAGAGAGTCACAAAGATTGATAGTGGTTTTTGCATTTGTAATAACTATAATATTATCCCTAACTCTGGAATAGGCTACGTCACAAAATTATATAGAGCGATAAACACACACATAATCTCAAGTATGTATGTCATCTTGGTGAAGTCTGAAGGAAGTTTGTGGATTTCATGGACATTACTCTTCTGGCTTCAATTATCTACTATGGGTAAGCAAAGTATTAGCATTAGGTGGCACTGGATGAAGGGTAAAGAGGCCTGTCTGTAATATTTTCTACAGCTTCCTTTGAATCTATAGTTGAGATCAAAAAGGTGTACAGGAAACCATTTGTCATAAGATGTATTCCAACTCTTAGTGCAGAAAATAAAACTACTCCATCTTTTGTCAATCCATACCTCCAACCTAAATTTTAAGATGCTTCCTATCCTATTTACCACCCACTCTGCTTTTAGTCCACAAGGCTTTCATTTTAGAATTCCACTCTCATTGGGTATTGCTTTATTGTTCACTTCATGTTCATTTCAGCACCTGCAGCTTCACTGCCTTGATAACTTATTTTGTCAACCAAACCATATCAATCTTTCCTTGTAAAAATGCCTATTAGGTTGAGTCATATGAGGAGTGTGTTCTTATTTCCTCGTTGTTTACAATATTTATTTTATCAACTTGAAAATGAGGACCATTATGGAGAAGTCTGTCTTTGTAATCTAGCTAGAATGTATTTGACACAGTGGTTGAACATATAGTAGGTGCTTGGAAACTGCTTAAGGCAATAATAGCTTCTATAAAATTAATTTGGAAGCAGAAGATTAAGAAACATTGAGAAAGAAGTGGTAACATTTGAGACCTTTACAAAAATAGTTTTTTCTCTAAGATATTAGAAAAAAATAAAGCTACAATGGAGAAAATATAGTCTTTTCAACAAACGGTTCTAAAACAACAAGACATCCATATACCAACAACAACAAAAGAATCTTCTACCCTTCACACAATCAGTTCAAAACTGATCATAGACCTAAATATAGAATTCAAAAACTATAAAACTCCTAAAAGACAACAGAAAAGAAAACCTAGATGATACTGGGGATGTGTTGACTTTGAGTTATAAAACCAAATGCATAATCCTTGAGATAATTAATTGATAAGCTAAACTTCATTAAAATTAAAAATCTCTACTCCATGAAGGACAATGTCAGGAGAGTAAGTTAAGCTGCAGACTGAGAGAAAAACATTTAAATGACACACTGAAAGACTATTATGCAAAATACACAAAGAAGTCTTAAAGCCCAACAATAAGAAAATAAACATCCAATTTTAAAAAATGGGCAAATGATCTAAATAGACACCAAAAAAAATTGATATACACCAAATAACCATATAGAAAGATGTTCTACATCGTTTGCTCTCAGAGAAATATAAAGTAAAGCAGCAATGGGATAGTACTACACACCAATTAGAATGGCCCACATCCAGAACAATGGCAACACATGTGGCCAAGGACAATGGGCAATGAGAACTTAAGTTATTGCTGATGGGAAGGCAAAAATGGTACAGCCACTCTGGAAAACAGTTTAGCAGTTTCTGAGAAAACTAAGCACACTCTTACAATACCATCCAGTAATTGTACTCTTTGCCATTTACTCAGAAGAGTTTCTGAACTTTGTGCTATGTCCACACAAAAGTCTGCTCGCGAATATTTATAGCAGTTTCATTCATAATTATCAAATGTGGAAGCAATCGAAGTCTTTCAGTAAGTGGATGAATAAATAAACTGACATATTCGGGTGATGCGATGTTATTCCGTGCTTTTAAAAAAGAAGAGTTGTCAAACTATGAGAAGACATGGAGGGACCTTAAATGCATATTCCTAGGCGGGGTAGGGGGTGGACAATGTGAAAAGGCCACATACTGTATGATTTTACTCTATGACATTGTGGAAAAAGCAAAAACTACGGAAAGAGTAAAATGATTAGTGGTTTCCAGGGCTTAGCAGAAGCTGGGAGACAGGAATACGTGCACCAAGGATTTTTAGAGTAGTGAAATGCTCTGTGTGAAGCTGTAAGGATGGATACGTGCCATTATACACTCATCCAAAACCAGAGACTATTTAATACCAGGATTGAACCCGAATGTGAACTACAGACTTTGGTGATCAACATGTGACAACATAGGTACGATTGTAAGAAATTAATCACTCTATGGGGGATGTTGAAAATGGGGGAGGCTCTGTGTGTAGAGGCGCAAGGAGATTTATGGGAGTATTTTGTACTCTCTGCTCACTTTCACTGTGAATGTAACACTGCTTTAAAAACAAAAGTTCATAGTTAAAAAAAATAAAGGTACAAGTATCCCTCTTTTAAAGTCTTACAGTTTCTTACAGCTGTAAGAGAACTTTTAATGCTCTAGTGGCAGGATACAATTAATATAAATTTACTATGACAATTTGTTTTAAATTTCCGCTGTACTTTTTAAAAGGCCAGTGCATATCACTGTGCAAAGTTTTCACCTATATTAAAACAATGGAGGGAAACCGTTAATAATTACTCATTAAAATGTGGTCATTGTAGTCAGAAGTATTTGTTTCAACCTTGTTGTGATCAGCTAGAGAAATAAAGCCCAATGTATGCTCCTGAAATTGTCCATCTAAGCTATGATAATACCTATTGTAAGGTTTAAGAAGTAACAAAAAAATTGTAAAACACAATCACTTTAACATTTTTCATATTCTAGAACTATCAAAGTTAAACAGTGTTATCATTTAGACCAAAGTAACTTATTTCCTTGATGTGAAAGAGGAACTCTGAAATTGAAATTCATGGAGAGCATTTTTACTGAGATTGCACAAACTCATCATGAAGAGAATGACCCCAAACATCTGTCCAATCAAGCTACTTTGTTAATGAATTAAATAATTCACTTGATAGACTCCTGAATAATATTAGGTTAAAATACAACCATAAAAATAAAAATTTATCCATGAACTTTTTTGTGAAATAATCCCAAGGAAGAAATGTTTCAGAAAGAATAGTGTGGAGGTAATCATTATCCCCAAAACATATAAGGGAAATTTATAACCAGAGTTGGCACAGCTCTGTAGACTCAGTTATTTGCAGATTGGTTCATTTCAGTGACAAGATAATTTGAGTTATTGAAGACAGATAAACTGAGCAGATCTGGAAAAATAAAATATGTTCCTGAATCTCAGAGACATGTACCTGAATTTTCTTTTAAGTAGTTTGGTTCAAACTGACCCATACATATAGTGATAGTGTTATGAGTCACAAAGAACTTTTTCCTCTCATTTATAATGTATATTCATACATCATAGGAACATGATGTTCCTAAGATATTTTAACTAAACAAAGAATGAGAAGTTCAGTTAACACACGCATACACATAAATGTGAAGAAATGCTTGGGACTTAATATTACTGCAATGAAAATATTTTTCAAAAAAATGGCTTATTAATGTTCAAGTTATTATAGATAAATAACAAAAAGCAAGAATATTAAGGGAAATCCTGAAAAAGAAAACCAGAGTGTTCATTATAACACCATTTATAAAAGCATGTTACAAACAAAGAATTAAAAGGATATGGTTTTGATGGACACATAAGTAAATAGTCCAGTTCAAACAATTACCAGTGCAACACTAAACCCAAGTGAATATGGAAATTTCATATGTAACAATTGCGGCATGTGAAATCAGTGGTGAAAGTGTAGATGTGCACAAATTCATTGTGAATATTTTTTAAAACAAGTTTTGGAATTTGTCAAATGCTGCTGTTTTTTGGTTTTTTTCTTTCTCTTTTTCAAGTTCTTGATATTGTGAATACATTGATTTTCACATGTTAAAACAACCTTGCTTTTTTTGGGAGGGGGAATCCAACATGGTCACTATGAATTATCTTTAAAAAAGCATTTTTATATTGGGACACCTGGTGGCTCACTTGGTTAAGTGTCTGGCTCTTGATTGCAGCTCAGGTCATGATCTCATAGTTCATGCATTTGAGCCCCGTGTTGGGCTCTGAACAGGGTATGGAGCCTTCTTAAGATTCTCCCTCCCTCCCTCCCTCCCTCCCTCCATTCCCCACCCCCTCTCTCTTTCTCTTTGCCCTCTGCCCCTTTAGCCCCCTAAAAATAAAAATAGATAATAGATTAGGTTTGTTGAAATTATAATTAGAATAATTGCATCTACTTTCTTTTCTTTTTTTAATGTTCATTCACTATTTTTGAGAGAGAGAGAGAGAGAGAGCACGAGCTGAGGAGGAGCAGAGAGAGAGGAAGACAAAGAATTTGAAGCAGGCTCCAGGCTCTGAGCTATCAGCACAGAGCCTGATGCAGGGCTCAAACTCACAGACCGTGAGATCATGACCTGAGCTGAAGTCAGATGCTTAACAGAGTGAGCCACCCAGGCGCCCCATTTGGATCTACTTTCATGAGAAAAATGTGTCACTAGGTTTTTTGTTTGTTTCTTTGTTTTTTGTATTTTGTTTTTTTTGTTTTGTTTTTGTTTTGCTGGTCTAGTTTAGCTTTTCAGGTTGTGCTGATTGGAAAGAATGACTTAGGAAGTATTTGTGGCTCAATTTTCTGAAAGAGTCAGTGAAGAATTATAATATTTCATCCCTAAATAATTGGTAGAATTATTTAGGTAGGTAGATGACTAGAGTCCTAGTTATCTTTTTCTTCAGAGAGTTTGGTAGTTTGTGTTTTTAAAGGAATTCAGAACTTTAAATTCTATAATTTATTGGCACAACTTTCTTCATAATATTCCTTTATTATCCTTTGCACATCTCTTGATTGTGTAGTAATTTCACACCTGTCATTTCTGATAATGTTATCTTTTTGTGTCATTTGTTCATAGTCATGCGCTACACGCTTATCAAATATATTTATTTCTCAAAGAGCCAAATTTTTGTTTTATTGATTTCTCTATTGTTTTTCTGTGTTTGCTTTCATTGATTTACACTCTGAACTGTTATTTCTTTCCTTCTAATTACTTTTGTTTTATTATGCAATTCTTTTTGTAGTTTTTCTTAAGGTAGAAGCTGAAAGTATAATTTAAAATGTTTTTCTATAAAGACTTTCTATCTATAAATTTCTCTATAAATACTCCTTTATCAGTATTTCATAAATTCTGTATATTGAGTTTTCATTTTCATTCAGCTCAAAATATTTTGTAATTTCTGATTTCTTCATTGCCTCATATATTATTTAGAAGTATAGTGTTTATAATCCTTATTGGGATATTTTCTTTTTTTTTTTCATGTTTGTAATTATTTATTTAATTATTTGAGAGAGAGAGAGAGACACAGCACGAGAAAGGGAGGGGCAGAGATAGAGGGAGACACAGAATCCGAAGCAGGCTGCAGGCTCTGAGCTGTCAGCATAGAGCCCGGCCTGGGGTTCCAACCCAAGAACTGTGAGATCATGTCCTGAACCAAAGTCAGACTCCCACGGTCCCCCTATTGGGACATTTTCCAGAAAGCTACATTTATTTTTAATTTAATCCTGTTGTGGACAGAAAGCATATTTGAGTTTTAAATTTATTATTATTTTTTTTAAATCACAAATTTGGTCCATCTTGGTAATGTGCTGTATGTGCTTTAAAAAAGTGTGTACTTGGGGCACTGGGGTGGCTCAGTGGGTTAAGCGTCTGACTTCGGCTCAGGTCATGATCTCACAGTTCATGGGTTCGAGCCCCGCATCAGGCTCTGTGCTGACTGCTCAGAGCCTGGAGACTGTTTCAGATTCTGTCTCCCTCTCTCTCTGACCCTCCCCTGTTCATGATGTCTCTCCCTCTCAGAAATAAATAAAAAATATTACAAAATTAAAAAAAAAGGAATGTGTACTTGTGTCTGATTTTTTGTTTGTGGCATGTTCTATAAATACCAGTGAGTCTAAGCTTTTTTATACTGGCGTGCACATCTGTAACCTTACTGAATCTCTGTTTACATTTTGTATCAGTTATTGAGACAAAGTATAGAAATCTCTCAGCATGTCTGTGGATACGTGTGTTTGTCCTTGCACTTCAATTAGTTATTAGCTGATGTATTTGGATGCTTTGTTATTATGTGAATAATTGCTTACAACTGTTTATGACCTGTCAGCAAATTACTTTTTTATCCTTACCTCCTTTACTTCTAATTCTATTCAGTACTCTGCAGTCTATTGTACTTAATGCTAATGCATTATTTCCATTACTATTAGCAGAGGGTTTTTGGTTTTCCCACCTTGTAACCTTTTAGCCAGTCTTTATTTAAAATGTGTTTTTTCTAGGTAGCTTGTAGGAAGGTCTTACTTTGTGATTCAGTCTGTTCTACCATTTAATTGGGACTCTTAGAGCCATTTAAAGCTAATTCAGTTACTGATATATTTAGGTTTCATGCTTTGTTTTTTGTTTTCTATTTTTCCCATCTGTCCTTTGTTTCCGTTTTCCTCTTCCTGTGAATGTTTTGAGAGTAACTGAATTAAAAATAAATGATTCTATTTTATCTCATTTTGACTTATAATGTAACTCTTGGTGTTTTAGTGACTTGTTTTTCTTTTTCTTTCTTTTTTTTTTTTTCAATGACTTATCCATGTTTTTAGTTTAATCTATAATAGTCCACCTTAGGACATCATTGTTCAAATAAGGTTTTCTGCCTCCCTTCCCACCTCCTTCAGGGACTCCAATTATACATATGTTAAGCCTCTTGAAATTTTATCATACGCACTGGTGCTGATCATTTTTTTTTTAATTATCCTTTCTTTCTGTACGTATTTTTATTGCCTTGTATTCAAGTTCACTAATCCTTTTTAAATGTCTTTTTCTGTAAAATCTAACCTGCTATTAATTCCATTCAGTGTATATATTTCATTTCTAACATTGTAGCTTTCAGCATAGGTATTTGATTTAGGTCTTTTATATATCTTTTTTTATTCCTACTTAAGTTTTTGAATATATGAGATATAATTGTATTAACCATTCAATGCCTTAATATCTCCCAAATCTAACATGTATATCAATTCTGGGCTTGTTGTAAATTGATTTTTCTCCTCATTATTGGACATGTTTTCCATTAAGAGCCATGTAATTGTAAGGTATCAGTTTACCAGCCATCATGAATATGAATATTATGAATATCACCTTGTTGGGTGCTGAATACCACTGTTTTTCTAAAAGTCCTACATCTTTGTTCAGGGTCCAGTTATGATATTTAAAAATGTTTGATCCTTTTAGTCTTTCCTTTTATTGTTTTATAGATGAAATCAGAACAATATTCATTGTAGGTCAAATTATTCCCCACCTACTGAAGCAAAGGCTTCTTTCTGCATTCATTCCAGTTCCCTGTGAGTCATGAGATGCTCTGGTATGGCTATGGGAACAAACACTATTTCTAGTTCTTTGTGAACCTAAAACATCATTGCCTTTAATTCTTTCAGGTGATTCTACCCTTGGATTTGGGTAGTTGTCTTACAAATGCACACTGTTTAAAACTTAGCTGAATGCTCCTAAAAGTTCTGTCTCTGTGAGCTGTCTTGTTGGAGTCGACTGATCTTCAAACTTCAGATATCTTGATATGTGTATTAGTTTTCTGTTGCTGTCATAATACAGTACTACAATGCAGAATTACTATTAATTATAACTTAAAACAACACAGAGTTATTATGTTCTACTTCTTCAGGTCAGAAGTATGACACAGATTCCACTGGTTGAAACTCCAGAGGTCAGGAATTCAAGGCTGTATTCTGTTATGGAGACTCTAGGGAGAATCAGTTGCCTTATGTTTTCCAACCCATGTGCCTCTGTTCATGCCCCCCTCTGTCATCTGCAAAGTCAGCGATAGCAGATCGAGACTTCATGCCGCCCTCTCTGAGGATCCCTTTCTCTGTCTGCAGTTGGAAACATCTGTCTACTGTTAAGCACTGGGCACACTCAAATTTAATTCAGTACTACTGCCCATCTCAAGATCTTTACTTTTACTCAAATCTACAAAGTCTGCCTTGTAATGTGAAATATCCACCAGTTCCAGGGATTAGAGAGGGATGTATTGAGAAGGACATTGTTTTCATTGGTTTTTCTTACAGAGTATATGTGGCTTCCAGCTTGGTTTTCTGTAGTCATGGTGTCTGCTGTGCTCTGGTCAAGCTGTGCATCTCTGTGGCCTGGAGACTCTCAAGGCAGTGCACTGGGGCACTTGGAGGGCTCACTTCATTTATCTCTGACCTCTCAGGGACTTCTGTTCTTCATGTTTTCATTCCAGTATCTTGAAAAACAGTGCCACTTTTTATATTTTGTTCATTTATTGTTTTAGATGGGGGGATGATTCTGGTCCTGATTACTCTATCTCATTTGGAAGTGACGTTCCAGGACATAGATATTCTGAGGCAAGGTTACATCATGACATATTCTTGGCAAGTTAACCCTTTATCATTAATACACATAACTTTTTTTTTTCCTCTAGAAATTTTTCTTGTCTTGAAATCAACCATACCTAATAGTTTGCAACTATAGCATATACCTAGTTGTTGGTTAGTCACTAGGATTTGCAAGTTGTATCTTTGTTTCCTCTTCTCTACTTCCATACTTTCTTTGTTTCGATATTTAAGATATGTCTTTTATAACAGCATTTGACGGATCTTGGATGTCGTTGGTATTACTGCTAGTTTTAAAATAACCCAATAATGTTAGTCTTTAATTGGACTACTTAATCAATTGAGATCTAATGAAATTAATTATATATTTAGGTATATAGTTCCTTTTGCTTCCAAAATTTTATTTTTGTATACTGTATTTTCTATTCGTGTCACATTTAAATCTCCATTTCCTTATCTTTTTCATTTTTATTTTAGAGTGAGAGAGAGCATGCAAGCAGGGAGGGGCCAGAGGGAAAGAGAGAATCTTATATGGGCCCCACACTCAGTACAGAGCCTAATGTGGGCTCAATCCCACCAACCTCGGATCATGAGCCAATATCAAGAGTTGGACAATCAACTGACTGAGCCACCCAGGCATCCCTAAAACTCATTTCTATTTCTTTTTTACTTCTCTGGAATTGACCAATTTTTATATCAATTTAAGTATCTGTGTATTCCCTGAACAGGTAAAGTGATGTGTTGTGTTTTGCTACATGCATCAGTAGTTTATTATGTTAGTGCTGTATATTTTTTTTAATTTTTTGAGTATTCAGAATTTGTCTTTGTCTATTACTTTGGTTTTTATTTTTATTTTATTTATTTATTTATTTATTTATTTATTTATTTATTTTGAGAGAGAGAGAACATAAACAGGGGAGAGAGCAGAAGAAGACATAATCCCAAGCAGGCTCCACAGTCTGCCTGATGCCTGACATGAGGCTTTATCCCACAGCTCTGGGGTCATTACCTAAGTCAAAATCAAGAGTAAAACACTCAACCACCTGAGCTACCCAGGTACCCCATTAGTTTGTTTTGTTTTAAAGTTTATTTATTTTGAGAGAGAGAGAGCAAGAAAAAGCAAGCAGTGGAGGGGCAGAGAGAAAGGGGGAGAGAGAATCCTAAGCAGGCTCTACACTCAGGATGCAGGGCTCAGTATCACGAACTGTAAGATCATGACCAGAGCTGAAATCAAGAGTTGGACACTTAACCAACTGACACACTCAGACACCCCCGTCCGTTGCTTTCTTGATGGAAATATGGATTACTTCATTTTGTGGCTATGTCAAACTGCTATGAAAAGATTGGATGTATGTGTGTGTGCGTGCATGCAGGTGCATGTGTGTATGTACATATTTTCCTTAGAAATACAGCTGAGATTCAAACTGATGGTTACTAGGACAGGTATGGTTGACTTTATTGGAAACGGGTAAAGAATTATCAACCCCAGTACCTATTTACTTATCTTCCAGGAATTTTTGAAAGTCCCATTGAATCTCATCATTGCCCAGACTCGGCATTTTCTTTATTTTCAGTGTAAATTCCGATGAGTGTACATTCACGTTTTATTTTGGTTTTAATGACAGATATAATATTTCCATATGTTTTATTGGTCATTTGGATATATAATTTGTGAAATGCTTATTAAATCTTTTGTCTAATTTTGATGACTTGTTTATAATTTTCCTGTTAATATATACAAGTGCTTTCAATAGTTTAGACAGAAATCTTTTGCTGCATATATGTGCAATGAAAATATTGTTCCTTGCCTTTTCATTTTCTTCATATTGGCTGTAGCTTACCAGAAATTCGTAATTCTGATGAAACACACACACACACACACACACACACACACACCTGCTTTTATGCATATTGTATTTTGAGTCTTTCCAGAGAAATCTTTGCTAACTCCAAGGTCATGAAAATATTCTATGTCTTCCTCATGAATCTTTACAATTTTAGCCTTTATAATATAGGTCTATAATCCATGTCTAACGTTTTAGTGAAAAAGAAGTAATAGTAATTCTGTGTTGGTAAAAGTAGAATCAAAATTATTTTTACACAGACATTTAAGGTTTTTTTTAAAGCACCTTTAATGGAAAAGAACTTAATGAAATAATATGGGTAGCTTTGGCAAAATCTGGGCTACTGTATATCTGTGCTTCTGTTTATGAGTTATTTATTTCTGTGCTACAGCTTTGCCTATCATTGTAGCAATATTGCTGTATTGATTACTGAGACTTTAGAGTAAATCTCAAACTTAAATAGAGCTTACCTTGGAAATCCTTATTCATTTTCATAAGTTCATTTCTTTAAATTTCTTCATATCCACAACTCTCCAGTGTCCTTACAAACAGGAATTTTAGTTCATATATATTGTCATGATATAAACAGAAGGGGAATTTTAGCTGAGTATTTTTAATGTTTATTTATTTTTGAGAGAGAGAGAGAGACAGAGTGTAAGTGGGAAGGGCAGAAGAGAGGGAGACACAGAATCCTAAGCAGGGTCCAGGCTCTGAGTTTCCAGCACAGAGCTCGACATGGGGCTCGAACTCACAGACCATGAGATCATGACCTGAGCCAAAGTTGGACACTTAACAGACCGAGCCACCCAAGTGTGCCCCTACTTAGATATTTTTGGACAGGGCCCATAAATGCAAACTATTAATAAAAGGCTGATTAAAATTCAACTATATTAGTAAGAACTTGTTTCATGAAAGGATGTTGTATAAAGCGAATGAGAAGATAAACTCATATAAGGAGGTTCTTCTGCACATGAACATCGAGATGTGGAAATGATAGTTTGTAGTGGCATTGTTTATTTATTCCTTAAATATTTTATTTTTCAGAGAGTACAAGTGAGGGAGGGGTAGAGAGAGGGGAACAGACTATCCAAAGAGGACTTCATGCCAACAGGCTGACAGCACAGAGCCCAATGAGGGGCTCAAACTCACAAACCATGAGATCATGACCTGAGCCAAAGTTGGATACTCAACTAACTGAGCCACCCAGGCACTCCTGTAGTGTCATTTTTTAAAAAAACACAATAATTAGTATCTGTCCAGGTATCACTTATAATGACTAAAAAAATTATTGTTGGCATACTGATACAGTAGAATGAAATTCAGCATTAAAACTGAACCTTATTCAAATAAGTCAACATTGGGGCGCCTGGGTGGCTTAGTCGGTTAAGCGTCCGACTTTCGCTTAGGTCATGATCTCACGGTTCGTGGGTTCGAGCCCCGCGTCGGGCTCTGTGCTGACTGCCAGCTCAGAGCCTGGAGCCTGTTTCAGTCTGTGACTCCCTCTCTCTCTGACCCTCCCCTGCTCACGCTGTCTCTCTCTATCTCCTAGAAATAAATTAAAAAAAAAAAAAAACAAATAAGTCAACATAGCTTTTTTTAGGTAATTAATTGGTTAATTAATTAATTTTTTAAATTAATTTATTTTTGAGATAGAGAGAGACAGAGAATGAGAAGGGGAGAGGCAGAGAGAGAAAGGGAGAGAGAATCCCAAGCAGGCTCTGCACTATCAGCATGGAGCCTGATGCAAGGCTGGAACTCACGAACCATGAGATCATGACCTGAGCCAAAATCAAGAGTCCGACTCTTAACCCATCGAGGCATCTCAACAGAGATAAATCTTAAAATATGACACCATGTAAAATTAAAAGTTCATGGAAATACTGTATCTATGTGTTACTGTTACTGCATTTGAAAATTTTAAAACGATGTAGAGCTATATACAAAAGGCCATCTACAGGGCATCTGTGAACAGATAGTTAATGTTTACATAAAATAGTAAACATTTAATAAAATTGCAAAGGGCATGAACAGTGCATATATGGATAGATATTTAACAGTTATATAAAATTTTAAGTATCAGCATTAGTAAAGGAATTTAAATTTCAACCACATAGTATATTCATTGATAAAAGTAAGAAGTACTTCACAAGTCTATTTAATATACAGAGTATCATTAGGGTAGAAGAGAAATAATGTTCATAGTGTATCAGTTCAGGGGTAATTTGATGAAGACTTTCCAAGAATAATTTGCCAATAGTTATAAGCCTATTTTCAATAAAAATATGATATATCTTTTCTTGTATTTTTTTTCCTAAAGGTTTATCTTAAATACCATTCAGAGATATAGAAATGTGTTTATAAACAAGAAACTATACCGTAGTTTTATTTAAAATGATAACGAGTAGTTTTTGTTCATCAATTTGACAAACAGAACTTAATAGATGGTGCCAATGTTAAAGGAAAAAATGATACACTATAATAGAAAATGATGATTGATATTACTTCAGAAAAATTTTAAGATTCAAAAATTTAAAATTCTCTCAAAATCTCCTTAAAATCTATTTTATAGTCACTGCTTATATTTTGCTTTCTAAAAAGCTGTTCCCACCTGAGAGCTGGTAATTTTTTGTATATTTGTGAGTAAAAGTCCTATAAACATCCCTGTCCAATCAGTCTATGAGTATATGCTTTAATTCCTTGTAAGTAAATGTGGAGACATAGAGTTCCATGGTCACGGGGCACACATATGTTTAACTTCATCAAAAAGTGCTGAACAACTGACCATCCTGTGAGAATGGATACCCAAATTGTGTTATATTTAGCATATAAGCCATTAAACAAAAGAAAAAAAAAATGAACCCCATGATAGTTCACTTTCAAAAACATGTTGGACAAAAGACATCTTAAATAGGGTGGTGGTTACACAGATATTTACACTGGTGAAAACTTGTTGAGTTGTATGCTTTAGCAAGAAAAAAATGAGGAAGGAAAAGAAAGAACAAAAGAAGGTAAGAAGGAAGGAAGGGAAGGGTGGAAAGGGAAGGAAAAAAAATGCATAATATCAACCCTATTTGACTTGCTTGTTTTGGAATCAGTATTAAAATCACAACTCTAAGGGCACCTGGGTGGCTCAGTCTGTTAAGCGTCTGACTTCAGCTGAGGTCATGATCTCATGGTTCATGGGTTCAAGCCCCACCTTGTGCTCTGTGCCTACAGCTCAGAGCCTGGAGCCTGTTTGGGATTCTGTGTCTCCCTCTGTCTACCCTTGCTCTCCAAGCACCCTGTTGGTCGGTCTTTCTCTTTCTCTCTATCTCAAAAATAAGTAAATAAATAAATAAACATTTTAAATAAATAATAAAATTGCAACTCTTTCCACTTTCTATACATTTTATTTTCTAACATTGTTAAGTTAATATCAAATTAAAATAATACCATTGTATAAATATATTTAGATAGCATGCATTTTGAAACATTTTTTAAATCAGAAATTTAGATAGATAGGTAGGTAGATTGTTTGATTTAAGTGACATCTAGACAAGAGATGATTTTACCAGGGCCGTTGCTGTGTTGTGGTATCTTTAGTGTTTTTTGTTTCTTCTTGGAGTTTTTCTGTCTTATATAAATTGCCTGGAAAAGAATCAATTTGGAATCTGTGAGAGGGTGGTAAGCTCAATAAATATTTAAGTTGAAAACAGTGAGTTGACAACATTATTAAATTCACTGCAAAAATATAGCATAAAAACGAAGCAATGAGTATGTGTTTATTCTGTTTTTTAATATCTCATTAAATGTTTGGTAAAACAAATTCTGGAGTGGCTAATGATCTCTTTGCTGTCCTACAACAGATCTGAAATTGCAATTATTAGGGACTCATTCTTCTAGGATAAAAACAGACCTGGGAAGTATCTCAAATAATTTTATTATGAGTCCTAGCAATGTAATGTAGTTGCATACACTGTGACATAAAGAGTCTGGAGAAAAGTCATTCTATAGTGTTACCTCCTTGGCACCTACTCCTCTTTACCTGCCCAATTCATTTACAGAGTGATTTAAAAACATATTATAATGGGCGGTGGGGGGGGGGGGGGACTTGCTCTTATTTTCCTTCAGCACACAGGTAAAAAGTAGATTAGTTTTCACTTTCTGCCCAATGTGTCTAATTACAGTGCCTGCCTTTTTCTCCCTGGAAAGTTGGGTGAGAGAAGTGGAGGAGAACGCTTCAGGTTATGGTAAATAAAGAACTAAACAGCTCCCAGAGAAAATTTCATGAATTCAGCACCTCAGATATAGTTTAGATCGTCACATCTAATGCTGAACGTAAAACAAAACTTTGATACTGATTCATGAAATATACTTCATTATGAAGTAATATCTGTGCGGCAAAATAAAAGGTAACAATACCAATTTCTTTTCATGTCATCCAGGAATTACAGGAGTCTCAAGGAGAATAGTTCTGAAAATAATTACCATGAGCTGGAATAGAATAAAAGTAGAAGGCAGCATGTATCTAAATGAGCGAGAGTTGTGAGTTCATTATTTTTAATGTTTATTGGTGATAAGAGAAACGTATTATGTATATTGTAGTCTCTTTTGGAGTTTACTTACATGAATTGGAATGAGTAAGATGTCATTGTTGGCTACAAAAACCAGTTGCAGCAGCTTTCATAGAAAGGAAACAATACTGAGCAAGTAGGGCAAGTAGTCTACGAGCTCAATAAATGCTTACAGTTCATTATGGTGCTATCATGTAAGGTAGCCTCGGAGTGTTAATACAGCATCTAAAAGTGCCTAGCACTCTCCTTAGACACTAGAAGTAGCTGGCTCAATAAAATTTAAGAGCAGCAATATCAGAAGCAGAGCTCAATACCTTAGAGTTTTATAAAAGCACTGTCATCATCATCATTGAGGCTTAAATTGAGAACTCAACAGTGTAGATCTATTGCTTTCTTTGAAACATCACATAACCTGGTATGAGAACATTTGAAAATTTCAGGAGTAAACCTTAGAAAACATGGTCTTGTAGTGATGATGGCTGAGAGAAATGTGACTATTTAAAGAAATGCTGATGGGTAGATCACACAGTCTTAGAGATAAATGTGTTCATGTGATTCATAAGGAGATTTTTTTTCATTTGATAAAGAATGTTCCCTTTAAATAGCACCCTCCACTTGCTCTTTTAAAGATATTGTCCTTTCCCCTCTCCTTGTTTTCTATTACAGTGGGGAAAGTAAAGTTTCTATCAACCCTTTCATTATTTCCAAGAATAGCTATTTGAGCAACATCTAAGTGCAAATCACTGAAATGTAGTCTGAAATCCAAGAGAATAAGGCTTCACAACTATTGAAGGGTATATTCCAAGTCATGAACCATGGATCATCAGAATTCCAAAAGAAAGACATAATCTTCCTGTTTCATACTTGAATCTGCTTGGCATGCTGGGGGAATGGTACAGACACCTGAGTGGCTAGAGACTATAATTTGACAAGGGAATTATAGGAAAAGAGATTGGGATAAAAGCATGGCTATAACTGCAAAATGACTGAAATATCAGGCCCATTATTCTGCAGATAGTGGAGAAGCACCATTATTTTTAAGTAGGTAGTAGAATTTCCAAATGTATGTTATTTTTAGAAAGACAACTTAGAATAGAAACCGAGTTTTAAAAAGAAAAGGGAATAAAAATTATTCAGGAATATATTGCAATAATCCAGGAATTAAATATAACTTGCCATGAGTAGGAGTAGGAAAACAAGGAATAGACTAGATTTGAAAACCATTATAGAGATAGGCACATTAGAGACTGCTATTCTCCTGAATCAAGGGTGACAGAGAAGGCTTGCTAAAAGTTGATCCTGTGATTTTTGTTTGAGTGAATGCATAGATGGCGATGCCACTGCACTGTATACAGAATATAGAAGGATGATGGGGTTTGAGAGAAAGATAACAAATTCAATTTCAGACTCATTCCTTGAGGTCATTGACAGTATTATATGCTATTTGTATTAACTATCATAGAATTATAGAATATTTAATATTTAGAAAGAATGAGACAATGTGCATTGAATTTACTTCTACAACATCTTTAGGTTGAAGATACAACTGTGGGTGTCATTTGAATAGAGAATTTGTTAGAACATAAGTGGATAGAATTATAAACTGGGAGAAAAGAGAATTATGAGCCACTCTATGGCTGAGTGCTGATCCCAGCAGAGTCCTCCCCATGGAAGGGGAGGCCCTGTGGAGAGAGACAGAGGAAAAGAGATAAGTCAGGTGGGAGGTAAAGCTAAATAGAGACCTGAATGTGAAGCAAAAAAGTTTTAAGAAGGAAGCCCAGGAAACAGCAGAGATATTTTCTGGGAGGTCACTTAGGAGATGACTTGAGAGTAGACGTTTGGGGGAGAGATTTAGGAAGCCATCTGTGACACTGAAATCCAAGGTTCAGTGCAGTAGTGCGGCAGAATTCAGCTTGTATTAGATAAAGCTGAAGAAGTGAGAGGAGAGAATGCAGATTCTTCTTTTACTGAAGTTGATGGTAAAAACAAGGCAAGATAACTTGTAGTAACCTGTGGAGAGACAGGGTCCAAAGATGTATTTAAAAGTTGAAAGTAATCGTGAAAGATAAAGACTAAAGAGACAAGTGAGGGAGAAAGTCAGTGATGAAGTGACAGAAGATCTGGCTGAAGCAACAGTATTGGGGTAATGCTGGAAATAAGACGGTCGAGACAGTCAGGAGTCAGAGTCCATTTCCCCACACCATGGTTCCCCACACCACCACCAATGTGGGGCTCAGAACTGGGGTTAAAAACAGAGCGGTCTCATCTCTGCATCTGCATGTCACTGTGACCTTAGAATCTAGACCCAGCATGCAGTGTGACTCCTCTATGTTTGCAGACACACCCGAACATTATAAACCCTGCAGGCAAGATGAGAAATGTCCACCCTTCCGTTTAGGGATTTGGTACTTTTGTTAAACAATTTTACTGCCCAGACATCTGCACAGAAACATTCCTTGTGGATGAGCTCTCTGAGTGCTTCTCAAACTTTTGATACATAGAATTAATGTGTAGGCTTATGCATAGAACTACTAAATATCCATACTCTGTGAGATACTTAAAAGGTTTTCAAGGGTAATTGTTAATATACAAGAATGTCAGATTCGCCGACTTGTAGAATCTAGCACAGGTAATGGGCAATTCTATTGTAAATATACCAAACTCGGTCAGGTTGTGGGGAGAAAAAGGGAAACAACATGGACCATCATCACAGGCTAGGGACAAAAAGGAATCATTGGTGCAAGACATTTCAGGTTTCTCTAAGATTTTTTTCAACTCAAGGTCCATCCTATTTTGCCAGGAATGACACTCCAGGGTGGTTCCATCAGCAAGGCTCACATCCTTTTGCACTTGCTTGTTCTGATGTTCTAGTTCGTCATCTCTCCAATTAGTATTGTTAAGTAACTCCAGCCACTCTGTTCTTCCCATTTGTAGAACATGCCCAAACCATTTTTCCCTCTGGAGCTTCAACGTCAGCTGTCCCCTCAGATTTGTGCATCGTTCGCATCTTTAAATATTACATTTTTAAGCACGAGTTTATTAAATCCTCAAAATTAAAGAAACTCCATAGACTTCAACATCATATTTCTATGTTTTATATTCCTAATTGAATGAAGACCTGTTATATAGTTCTTTTTTTATTCTATTTTATTTTATTTTTTTAATTTACTTCCGAGTTAGTTAGCATATAGTGCAACAATGATTTCAGGAGTAAATTCCTTAATGCCCCTTCCCCATTTAGCCCATCCCCCTCCCACAAACCCTCCAGTAACCCTCTGTTCTGCATACTTAACAGTCTTTTATGTTTTGTCCCCTTCCCTGTTTTTATATTATTTTTGGTTCCCTTCCCTATGGTCATGTGTTTTGTATCTTAAATTTCTCATATGACTGAAGTCATATGATATTTGTCTTTCTCTGACTAATTTCGCTTAGCATAATACACTCTACTTCCATCCATATATTTTCAAATGGCAAGATTTCATTCTGTTTGATTGCTGGGTAATACTCCAATGTGGGGTGTGTGTGCATACACACCACACCTTCTTTATCCACTGATGGACATTTGGGCTCTTTCTATACTTTGTGTATTGTTGATAGTGCTGCTTTGAACATCCGGGTACATGCATCCCTCGGAACAGCATACCTGTATCCCTCGGGTAACCTAGTAGTTAGACCCAGCAATTGCTGGGTCTTAGGTTAGTTCTGTTTTTAACTTTTTGAGTACTGGGAGACACACTGGCCTCACTGGATGACAGTCACAGTGAGGAAATGGTAGTGTTTGCACAGCTCCTGTCATGAGAAACGAAAACTGGTATCTCCTTCTGCTACTACTGGCTCATGTTGGAAATGAGGCTGCTGGTATTGACCAGGCCTCGTAATATTCCAGATCAGACCGATATTCCCCACACAGATTGCCCATAAGGAAAAGCATACTCCTGCCTTTTCAAAAGAGACTATAGATGAAAGCATTGTGGATGATTGTCAAAAGGCTCTTCCTATGGGCCTTGCAGATCCAAGACTTACATAATAAAGGGGGCTAAGAACTTAGAGTTACAATTGAGACTGGCCCTAAGACAAAGAGCCTAATTTAGAGTTAAGGGCAGATATCCACCCCCACCCAATTGTTTCTGCTTGGAGCACTGGCTGCCCCTCCCCCACCCCAGGCATTTGTTATCAAGGATTTGGAGTGACTTAGTCTGGCCTTGAATATGCTGATTGCTCCCTGTGAAGGAACCTATTGAGGAAATTCTTTTGTGATTATGGGAGCAGAGGTGTTTCCTGAAAGACCTGTTTGACCCCTGCTCAAAGAGAAGTAACTTCACCCTTTTATGCTAAAAATATTGTCCAATATGCTAAAGATAACTTCTTCCCCATAGGATAAGCATCTAAATCACCTATCTCACTATTGATAAAGGTTATGCAGAAGTCTTCTACAAATCTATGTTCTGAGAAATTCTTACATATCAAAGAAGTTTGTTATCAGAAAGGATTGTCTAAGGCAAACACCACTTCTGTGCTGTCCCCCAAACACTTAATGACAAAATAAAGTTGAGCCCCAGTCAGAGCAGAGATGCCTGCCTCGTGACCAGAAAGACTGTCGGGCCTCTCACATCCCTCCCTCGCCAACACCATCCATCCTTCAGGGACCCCTGGACCCCGGGCCAGAGCCGGTCTCCGACATTTGAGGAACCTCCATACTGTTTTCCAGAGTGGCTATACCAGTTTGCATTTCCACCAGCAGTGCAAAAGAGATCCTCTTTCTCTGCATCCTCGCCAACATCTGTTGTTGCCTGAGTTTTTAATGTTAGTCATTCTGACAGGTGTGAGGTGGTATCTCATCGTAGTTTTGATTTGTATTTCCCTGATGATGAGTTACGTTGAGCATTGTTTCATGTGTCTGTTGTCTTGTGGATGTCTTCTTTGCTCAAGTGTTTGTTCATGTCTTTAGTCCATTTCTTCACTCGATTATTTTTTGGGTGTTCAGTTTGATGAGTTCTTTATAGATTTTGGATACTAACCCTTTATCTGATATGCCATTTGCAAATATCTTCTCCCATTCCATTGGTTGTCTTTTAGTTTTGCTGATTGTTTCCTTAACTGTGCAGAAGTTTTTTTTGTTTGTTTGTTTTGTTTTTTTTATTTTGATGAGGTTCCAATAGTTCATCTTTGCTTTTGTTTCCCTTGCCTCTGGAGATGTGTTGAGTAAGAAGTTGCTGCTGCAGAAGACCTTTTATATAGTTTTAAATTCAGTGGTCTAAGCTTGTTTCATCCTAGGAAATACAAAACCTTATATAGGAAAGACAAACAAAAGTGTATCACATATGCTCAGTACCCGAGACACTGCATAAATAGATGGGTATGTAATATACTATGTATCATAGTTTATATTATACTGTGCACAAATATGAAACATATAACATATAATATATACCACCATTAGAAGAAAAGAAGTCTCAATTATAAAACATACCTCACAGTTTTATATGGGTTCTAGGAATTAAGAATATGAATAGAGGGATGCCTGGGTGGCTTGGTTGGTTAAGTGTATGATGTTGGCTTAGGTAATGATCTCTCTACTTATGAGTTTGAACCTAGCATCAGGCTTTGTGCTGACAGCTCAGAGCCTGAAGCCTGTTTGGGATTCTGTGCCTCCCTCTCTCTCTGTCTGTCCACTTCATGTTCTCTCTCTCTCTGTCTGTGTGTGTGTGTCTCAAAAATAAATAAACATTTAAAATATTTTTAATTTTTTTAAATTTTTTTAATGTTTTATTTATTTCTAGGAGAGAGAGAGAGAGAGACAGCATGAGCAGGGGAGGGTCAGAGAGAGAGGGAGTCACAGACTCTGAAACAGGCTCCAGGCTCCGAGCTGACAGTCAGCACAGAGCCCGACGTGGGGCTCGAACCCACGGACCGCGAGATCATGACCTAAGCGAAAGTCGGACGCTTCACCGACTAAGCCACCCAGGCGCCCCTAAAATATTTTTAAAAGAGTGTGAATAGAAAGCATATGGATCAGCTCATCATCAATTCATTGCCTACGGATGAAATAGGAAACGCCATTTGCAATTAGAGGTTAAGAACATCACCCTGGATCAAGTTTGCTAAGTTAGGATCCTGAGCTCACTCACCTCATGCCATCAACACATCAAAAGTACAAGCCCATAGGAAGCAGCTGTCTCTGAGGACAGCTGCTCAAAACAGGTCTTCCACGACTAAAGGAATAAAGAAAAAGCCACATCAAGTGGAACGTGGGGCAGGAATATGGCCTTGGCAGGACCCACACCCCCAGTGGTGACCTACAACCCAGAGGAGTGTTACCAAGTCACAGATCCTCCCTGAGAAGCCCCACACTGGGCACCACTGCCCTGGGCACCTGCACTGAGAAGACAAGTCCCCATGATGTGTAGTTTTGAAAAACAGTGGTCTTAACTCCAGGAGAACCGGAGGGCTGTTGGAAAACAGGACTCCACTCTGAAAGAGCTAAAGCACAAACTCATTCCTCCAAACTCAGCACAGAGGCAGACATTTGCAAAATGTCTGGCCTATATGTAAAGGGCATTTATTGGTTCCTTTTTAGAGCCTGCGCCAGAGAGGCAAAGATTTGTTACAGCATTTTCTGGGAAGCGAAGAGATGGTAGGCACCAATGTTTCTTAAAAATTTTACTCATTTTCTACCTTCTTGTCCCAGCTTTGGATGGGTCATTTCTGACACTCCCCATGGCTAATGCCGTCAGTCCTACCCTGGTGTCCTCTGTAGACCCACTCCAGCCAACCAGCACACCCTCGTAGGCACCCCTCCAGTGTTGCCCCTGGATTGCCACAATTGGCAAACAGCTTTCATTAGAGCCAAAGGCCTCCCCCCCCCCCCACCAAAGTGGCTTTGTCCCACTCACCCGGCAGGCAACATCAGTCTGGACTGTCACCCCCACACACAGGCTCTCAACATGGTGGGGAGGAAGGCCAGCCCTCCCCACTAATATGTCTGTAGCATTCATGGCCTCCCTGGGGGGGCGGGGCATACAGCCCACAGGGGACACTCCTGGAGTGCTTGGCTCTGATGGCCAAAGAAATTGGCTCTGGGCCCCATAAGACACCAGCTACATAAAGCCACTTCTTCAAGACTGGGAGAAGTAGTTGGCCTACCTAATACATAGAAACAAACATAGAAAGAATCAGGCAAAATGAAAAGACAGAGGAATATTGTTCAGACAAAAGAAGAGAAAACCTCAGGAAAATAACTAAATAAAACAAAGATTAGAAATCTACCTGATAATGAGTTCAGAGTAATGGCGTAAAGATGTTCACTGAACTTGGGAGAAGAATGGATTAGCACATGAGAATTTCGACAAATAGATTAAAACTATGAAAAAAGTACCAATGAGAGCTGAAGAATACAATAACTGAGATGAAAAATACACTAGAGGAAATCATCAGATTAGGTGATAGAGAAGACTGAATGAGCAATCTGGAAGAGAGGGCAGTAGAAGTCACCCAAGCTGAAGAGAAAAAAAGAATTTTTAAAAATGAGGATAGCTTACGGGACCTCTAGGACAATAAGAGCACTGACATTTGCATTAAGGAGGTGACAGAGTGAGAAGAGAGAGAAAGGGGCACAAAAACAAACAAACAAAAACACAAGACTCCAAATAGAGCCATCTTGTGAAAGAACAAAGCTGAAGGTACCCCACTCCCTGATTTCAAACTATACTATATGTTGCTGTCCAGTTTTCCCAACACCATTACTGAAGTGACTGTCTTTTTCCATTGGATATTCTCTCCTGCTTTGTCAAATATTAGTTGGGCATACATTTGTGGGTCTCTTTCTGGATTCTCTGTTGTGTCTGTGTGTCTGCTTTTGTGCCTGTACCAGACTGTCATGATAATTACAGCTTTGTAATGTAGATTGAAGTCCATAATTTTGATGCTTCCGGCTTTGGTTTTCTTTTTCAGGATTGCTTTGGCTATCTGTAGTAATCAAAACTGTATGTTACTAATGCAAAAACAGATTAATAGAACAGGATAGAGACCCAGGAAATAAGCCCATATTTATATGGTCAATAAATCTATGACAAAGAAGGTGAGGATATGCAATAGGGAGAAGACCATCTATTCAGTAAGTGGTGTTGGAAATTCTGGACAGCTACATGCAAAAGTACGAAACTAGACCGCTTTCTTACACCACACACAAAAATAAAGTCAAAGCGGATTAAAGACTTAAACTTAAGACCTGAAACCATAAAAACTCCTAAAAGAAAATATAGGTAATAAACTTCATTATATCAGTCTTAGGAATAATTTTAGGGTCTGTTTCCTCAGGCAAGGGTAACGTAATAAAAAATAAATAAATAAATAAATGAGACTACATCAAACTAAAACTCATGTTGCAGTGAAATAAATCATCAACAAAATGAAAAGGCAACGGACTGAATGGGAGAAAATATTTGCTAATGGCATAGCCAATACATGGTTAACATTCAAAATGTAGAAAGATCCTATACAACTTGGTACCAGAAAACCCCCATATAGGGAAGGCAAGGGGAAGAAAAAAAAGGTACAGAGAGGGAGGGAGTCAAACCATAAGAAACTCTTAACTACAGAAAACAAACTGACGGTTGACGGGGGGTGGGGGAGAGGGAAAAGTGAGTGATGGGCATTGAGGAGGGCACTTGGGATGAGCACTGGGTATTGTATGGAAACCAATTTGACAAATTATATTTAAAAAAACATATAATCTAAATAAAATTTTGGCAGAGGATCTGAAAAGACATTTTTCTAAAGAAGATACTCAGATGACCAACAGACACATGAAAAGATGGTCAGTCATCAGGTAAATATAATCTGAAACCAAATACAAAGTGAAACCACAAGGAGATATCATCTCATACAAGGGAACCCTCATACATGGTTGGGGGGAATATAAATTGGTGCAACCCCTGTAGTATGGAGGTTCCTCATAAAACTAAAAATAAAACTATCATATAGTCCAGCATTCTGTTCCTGAGTATTTGAACAAAAAGGAAACACTAATTTGAAAAGGCATATCCACCCCTATGTTTACTGCAGCATTAATTATAATAGCAAAAGTTTGGAAACCACTTAAGTGTTCATAGATGAACGGGTAAAGACGCAGTTTGTGTGTATGGATGTGTGTGTGTGTGTGTGTGTGTGTTTATATACACACAATGCAATATTCCTCAACCATAAATGGAAGTGAAATGAAATCTCATCGTTTGTGACAACGTTGATGGACCTACAGAGTATTATGCTTACTGAAATAAAGTATCCAGAGAAAGACAAATATCATTTCATTTATATTTGGAATCTAAAAAAAAGCAAACAAAACCAAATGAAGAAACAAAACATAAGCAGACATTATATAGAGAGGACAAATTGTTGGTGGCCAGGAAGGAGGAATTGGGTCAGTAGACAAAATAGGTGAAGGAGATCAAGAGGTACAGTTTTTTAGTTGAAAAAAGTAGTAATAATAATAACCCATGAGGATATAAAGTACATCCTTGGGAATGTAGTCAATAATATTGTAATAACTTTATATGGTGAAAACATTATGGTGGTTATTTTGGAATGCATATAAATGTTGAATCATTGTCATACACCTGACATGAATATAATACTGTATTCAACCATTCTTCAGTTTAAAAAATACACCTCTAAACTTAAAAAGATAAAAGTAAAATGAAGTCATGTGAGGAGTATTTTGAGTATTTATACTTAACATTTTTCCAACTGACTGGTATGTTGATACCTTTGTCTGTACGTGATATTGATGGATTATTCTGGGGTTACAGCCCAGAGTCCTAGCAACTCATTCTTTTAGGTAAGAAAATTAAACACATATCTGATAAAGCAATCTGAGACTAAGCAAATGTGAAGTTGATATACCAGAAACTTTATGGCTTATCACACTTCAGTATTTGTTTAATTTTCATAACGGATAAGCATTTTGCTAAAAAGAGGAGATGAAATAGGGTCCATAGAGATGTTTCTTCCTTTTAAGTGTCACACACCCCATTTTATTCTGTTACATTTAATCACGGGCTTCATATCTATGCTATGGAAAAAGTGATAAAGTGAGAGCTAGGTCAGCTATTGTACAATTTTATCATCATAGCACCTGCATTTAAATTTGATAGGGTGTTTTCAAAATGGCACTTTGTAAAGCATCATGTAAAGGCACTTCAGTTATAAAATACGATGATATATCAGCCACTTTGTGCTGAGGTTTTCTTTTTTTACTATATATTATAATATATATTATATATGCTGACAAATATGTACAGTTTAAATAAGATTTATGAAGCAAACAGTCATGTAACCAGCAGTCCAAGAAAGAAATAGAACAATGTAAGCACCTCGGTAGCCTCTCCTGCCAGCTGTCTCTTTGACATTTTCTGCTTTTTACTAGAGTTAAATACTGCTTTGACTTTTGGCATCATTTCCTTGATGTTTTGGAGAGTTTTAAACCTTTGTATATACTCTTTTTTGTAATGTTTATTTTATTTATTTTGAGAGAGAGATAGGGCATGAGTCAGAGAGGAGCAGAGAGAGAGGGAGACAGAGCCTGTCAGCACAGAGCCAGACATGGGACTCCATCTCATGAACCACAAGATCATGACTTTAGCCAAAATCAAGAGACCGACAGTTAGCCAATATTCTTAAATAATATAATTTAGTGTAGCCTCTTTTGGAAACTTATTTATTTTTGTCTTTATTTTTAAAATTTATATTTTTGGGACACCTGGATGGCTTAGTCGGTTAAAGTGTCCAACTTTGGCTCAGGTCATGATCTCCTGGTTTGTGAATTTGAGCCCTGTGTAGGGCTCCATACAGACAGCTCAGAACTTGGAGCCTGTGTCCTATTCTGTGTCTCCCTCTCTCTTTGCCCCTCCCCAACTCACCCTCTCTCTCTCAAAATAAATGGTGAATTTTTTTTAAAAAATGTAAATTATTTTTTTTATATATATTTTTGAGAGAGAGTGAGCAGGGGAGAGGAAGAGAGAGACAGAGATGCAGACTCTGGCAACACAGAGCCAATGCAGGGCTCAAACTCATGAGCCATGAGATCATTACCTGAGCCAAAGTCAGTCACTCAACTGACTGAGCCACCCAGATGCCCCAGAATTTATATTTTAGAACAATTTTATGTTCTTAGCAAATAAAAAGGAAGGTCTAAAGATTCCTCAAATACTCTGTACCCCCATGCATGCATTGCCTCCTTCATTATGAATATCTGCCACCAGAGGGGACATTTGTTAGAGTTGATAAGCCTATGTTGATTACCATTACCCAGAATCCACAGTTCACAGTAGGGTTTAACTTGGTGTTGTAATTCTATGATTTTGGACAGATGTTTAATGAATGACATGTATCAGTCATGGTATCATGCAGAGTATTTTCACTTCCCTAAAATTCC
Source organism: Hyaena hyaena (assembly GCF_003009895.1). Lineage (NCBI taxonomy): Eukaryota > Metazoa > Chordata > Mammalia > Carnivora > Hyaenidae > Hyaena > Hyaena hyaena. The sequence goes on from NW_024080970.1 coordinate 315,386, forward strand.
TGTGCCCCACCTCTTCATTCCTTCCACACACCTTCTACCCCTGTCCCCAGGAACCACTGCTCTTTCTACTGTTTTCTTAGCTTTTCCTTTTCCACAGTATCGTATAGTGGTTTCATACAGCATGTTGCCTTTTCACATTGGCTTCTTTTCGTTAGTAATATGCATCTTATTTTTTTCCATGTCCTTCTATGCCTTGATCGCCCACGTCTTTTTAGCCCTGAATACCAACAATTGCATTGTCAAGACGCATTACAATTTATTTATACAAACACCTACTGAAGGACATCCTTTTGTTTCTAAATTATGGAAATGATGGAAAAAGCTGTTCTAAACATTTGTGAGCAAGTTTTTTATCGATATAATTTTTAACACTTTGGACGAATACCCAAAATCATAATTCCTGGATCTATAGTGAGATTACATTTAGTTTTGTAGGAAACCACCAAACTGTCTTCCAAATGACTGTATCATTTTGCATTCCCAACAACAGTGGATGAGAGTTCCCACGGTTCTACATCCTGGACTACTTTTGCTGTTGTTAGTGTTTTGGCTTTGGAGCATCTTAATGGGTTGGAGTGGTATTCCTTTGTTGTTTTAATTCACACTTCCTTGATGACCTAAAAAGTGGAGCACGTTTCTTGTTCTCATTTGCCATTTGTATCGTTTTTTGGTGAGGTAACTTGTAAGCTCTTTGACACATTTTTTTAATTGGGATGTTCAGTTTTTTATTGTTGAGTTTTTAGTATTCTTTGTATATTCAGTTCCTTATCAGATATTTCTTCTGAAAATATTTTCTCCCAGTCTGTAACTTCATAGGGAAGAAACTTTTTGTTTCAATGAAGTGCAGCTTGCCAATGCTTTCTTTCATGGGTCATGCCTTTAGTGTTGTATCTGAAGAGTCAACACTACCCCAGGGATGGCTAAGTTTTCTCTTATGATATCTTCTGGTAGTTTTGATATTTTGTGTTTTACATTTAGGTCTGTGATTCATTTTTGATTAATTTTTGTGAAAGGTCTGTGTCAGCCTTTTTTTTTCTTTGCATGTTATTTCAGAATAATTTGTTGAAAAGAATGTATAATATTTTTTATATATGGAATCTTAAAAGGCAAACTTATAAAAACAGAGAATAACATGGTAGTTACCAGAAGATGGGGTGGGTGGTGAGATACGGGACAGATGCTTTTTAAGAGTACAAACTTACCACTTATAAATAAGACCTAGGGATCTAATGCACTTTATATTGCATATAGACAACAATATTGTATTGTAACCATCAAACTTGGTAAAAATCTAGAACTTAATTATTCCAACTACTAAAAAGAATCAATATGGAACATGATAGAGTTGGTAAATGTTGCTACAGTGACAATCATTTTACAGTATATAGATTGTGTATGCAGAGCAAATTAACATGCACAACTGAAATGTATACAATGTTATATGTCAAATATATTTTAATAAAAAGACTGTTATTGCTTCATTGCATCACCTTTGCACTTTTGTCAAAGATCAGATGACTACATTTATGCGAGTCTGTTTCTGAATATCCTAATCTATTCCACTCACCTATTTTTTTTCCTTTCACCAAAATCATATTGTCTTGATTACTGTAGCTTATAGTGAATCTTGAGGTTGAATAATGTCAGTCCTCCCATTTTACCTCTTTTTTAACACTGTGTTGGCTATTTTGGGTTTTTTGCTCTTTCATATAAATTTTAGAGTCCATTTCTGGAAAACCACAAAATACCTTGCTGGTACTTGATTTTGGTTTCATTGAATTCTATAGGTCTATTTGGAAAGAACTTATATGTTGACAATATTGAGTCTTTGTATTCATGAACATGGAATTTTCTCTAATTATTTAGATGTTCTTTGGTTTTGCTCATCAGAATTTTATAGTTTTCCTTATATAAAACTTGTGATTATTTTGTTAAATGTATACCTAAATATTTCCTTTCACTGGTAATATAAATGGTATTCTGTTTTAATTTCAAATTCCAGTTTCTCCTTACCAGTATAATGGAAAGTGATTGATTCATGTATATTAACCGTATATCCTGCTACATTGTTATAATCTCTTATTACTTCCTGGATTTTTTTTTTTTTTTTTTGCTGATTCTTTCACATTTTCTACATAGAAAATCAACAATGAGCAAAGACAGATTTACTTCCTTCTCAGTCTGCATGCATTTTGTTTCCTTTCGTTGTCTTATGCATTAGCAAGGACTTCTAGTACAAGTATCAAACAGAGTAGAGTGAGAGAACATCATTGCCTTATCCCTGATATACCTTAGTGGGATATACCCTGATATACCTTACCCCTGATATACCTTGGTGGGAAAGATTTTATTTTCTCACCATTAAGCGTCATGTTAGCTGTAAGTATTCTATAATTAAATGACAAACATAACCTGTATTCCTAGTTTACTAAGAGTTTTATTATGAATGAGTGTTGGATCTTGTCAGATGTTTTATTCTGCATTAATTAATATGATAATGAACTTTTCCTTTGTAACCTATTGACATGATTGATTATATTGGTATTCAAATGTTGAACCTGGAACAGATCTCACCTGGTTGTAGCACATAATTCTTTATGTACGTTGTTGGGTGTACATCGTTGATTTCCTAATATTGCGTTAGAGATGGATTCTTAATCTACATTCATGAGAGATATTACTCTGGAGCCTGGTTTATGTTGGCTTTATCACATGAATTAGTATTTCCTCTGCTTTTCTGTTCTGAAAGAGATTGTAGAGAACTGGCATAATTTTTTTATTAAATGTTTGGTAGAATCCATTTGTGAACTGAAGTGGGCCTGATGATCTGTGGGGAGGTTATTAATCATTTATTAAACTTTTTTAATAGATGTGGACCTACTTAGATGGCCTATTCTTGTGTGAGTTTGTTAGATTTTGTTATTCCAAGAAATTAGTATATTTTATCTAAGGTATTAGATTTTATCCTTTTCATGTCCATGGAATCTGTAGTGGTTTTCCTTCTCTCATTTCTCATATGGTCATTTATATCTTCTCTCTCTCTGTGTTGTTGTTGTTTTCTTTTCAGTAGTTTTGGTTTTTAGTCTGGATATAGGATTCTCAATTTCATTGCTGTTTTCAAAGAAACGGACTCAGGTTTGATGATAATCTCTATTACATTGATTTTTACTCTAATTCTTAGTATTTCCTTCTACTGCTTACTTTAAATTTAACTTTCTCTACTTTTTTCTAGTTTCATAAGGTGAAAACATAGATGATTAATTTAAATCTTTCTTTTCTAATTTGTAGAATCAATGCTATCAATTCTCTTCCATGCATTGCTCTCACTGAATCTCACAAATTTCAGAAGTTTCATTTTCACTTAGCTCAAAATATTTTAAATTTCTCTTGATATTTCTTCTTTTACTTTTGTATTATATTAAAAGTGTAATGTTTAATGTCCATGTATTTGGGTATTTTACAGTTATCTGTTTGTCATTTTCTATTTTAAATCTCACTGTACTCTGAGAGCATATATGCATGTTTTATATTATTTTAAATTTGTTGAGTTGTGTTTCATGGCCCAGAATATTCCTGTCTTGGCAAATTTTCCATGTGAGCTTAAGAAAAATATTGTCTGTGGTTGCTGGATATAGTCAATAGATGTCAGTTATATCCAGTTGATTGATGGTGTTGTTGAATTCAGCTGTGTCCTTACTGACTTCCTGCCTGGTTTCTGGTCCTTTATGGTAGAAGAGTGTTGAATTCTTAACTATGATAGGGGATTCATTTGATTTTCCTTTAAGTTTTATCAGTGTTTGAGTAACATAATTTCATACTTTGTAGTTAAGTATGTGCATGCCAAGGATTATTATGTCTTCATGGTGAATTAACCCTTTAACCTATTATGTAATGCCATTCCTTACCTTTAATAACATTTCTTGCTCTAAAGTGTGCTCTAACTGAAATTAGTGAGACCTCTGCTTTATTGTTGTTAGTATTAGCATGGTATATTTTCTCCATCTGTTAACTGTTAAACTATACATGTATTTATTTTTAAAATTGGTTTCTTTTGGGGCGCCTGGGTGGCTTAGTCGGTTAAGCGTCTGACTTTCGCTCAGGTCATGATCTCGCGGTTCGTGGGTTCGAGCCCCGCGTCGGGCTCTGTGCTGACTGCCAGCTCGGAGCCTGGATTCTGTTTCAGTCTGTGACTCCCTCTCTCTCTGACCCTCCCCTGCTCACGCTGTCTCTCTCTCTCTCTCTCCTAGAAATAAATAAAATAAATAAATAAATAAAAATAAAATTGGTTTCTTTTAGGGGCACCTGGATGGCTCAATCAGTTAAGCATCTGACTCTTGATCTTGGCTCAGATCATGATCTCATGGCTTGGGAGATAGATCCCTGCATGAAGAGTGCTTGGGAGTGTCTCTCTCTCTGCCTCATCCCCTGCTCATGTGTGCTCTTTCTCTCCCTCTTTCTTTCTCTCTAAAAATAAATAAATAAACATTAAAAATATAAAGTTGGTTTCTTTTAGCCAGCATATAGTTCAGTTGTAGTGTTTCGTCCACTCTGTCATTAAAATGGTGTATTTACACAATTGACATTTAAAGTGATTATTGATATAATTGGATTCATATCTATCTTGACACTGTTGTTTTAAATTTTTAATATATTTTTTAAAATTTTTCATTCCATTATAGTTAACATACAGTGTTATATTAGTTTCAGGTGTACAATATAGTGATTCAGTACTTCTATACATTATCTGGTGCTCATCACAACAAGCTTTTATCTTTGTTCCTACATTTGTATTGCACTTTTTTTTTGCCTCTGATTGTTTTAATTGAGGACTTTGATTTTTTTCTTTTTTATTAATGAATCATTTATAGTTCAAAAAACTTTTTTAGTAGTTTTCCTAGAGGTTGCAATATATATTTATAACTTTCAAACAACACTTTACCACTTCAAGTATAATGTAAGCACCATATAATAATAATAATAATAATAATAATAATAATAATAAATCCCTTTCTTTTACCCCTTTTATCATTGCTGTCATTCATTTCACTTATACATAAATGTATATGTTTAAATATACAATAAATTCTATATGCCTAAACAGATATAATTGAATGTATTAGTTCTTTTATTTTATTTTGAACAACTTGTCTTATAGGTCAGTTAAAGTGTTTATTTTACCTTTTCTTTCTTTTTTGATGCTCTTACTTATGCGCATTCTGACTTATATGATTTTTTTTCTCTCTGATAAACAAATGTTAATATTTTTTGCAAGGCAGGTGTACTGGCAACAAAGTACCTTGATTTCTGTCTGAGAAAATCTTGATTTCTTTTTCACTTTTGAAGGATAGCTTCACAGGGTACAGAATTCTTGGTTGGCAGTTTTTCTCTCAAGACTAAACATTCCACTCTACTTTCCTTGCTTGAATGGTTCTTGAGGCAAATAGGATGTAATTGTTATGTTTGCTCCTGTGTAAGTGTTTATTGACCTATGACTTCTTTCAGGGTAACTCTGAGCTTGGAGTTTATTTTGTGAGAAAATTTGGGATGCTGATTAATTATCTAATTATTATACAAATATTGATAATTTCCTGTTATTTTTTAATGTTTTATAACTTATTTTCTAACATTTTTCCATTTTGTTTAAATTTTAAAAATTTTAAATTTTAAAAAATTAAGCTTTTCATTGTACTGTCACTTTCATCTTAAAGTCAATAATTCCTAATAATATCTCTTTTTCTTCTCTTATACTTACTAATCTGTTTGTTTCAAACTTGTTTTCTTAAAAGAATTAATTTTATTTTAATCTTAGATTATAATGTCACTGAATTTGTAATTTTAGATTAAGACTTTTTATGAGCATACGGAAAACATTCTGTGATTTTCAATTTTCTTATAATACTGAGAAGTCAGCTATTTCTGTATTTAATATTATGATTCTGTTGATATAATTTTTATTTTAATCTGACTACTTTTAAAGTAGTCACCTTTACTGGCAATCATCAGTATCACTAAAATATATTTGTGTTTGAATTTTGTTCCATTAAAGTATTTTCAATTTTAAGGAAAAGTTTCAAATTCCAATCTTCTTTTATACAACACAAAATCTCTATTGTTTTTTCCTTTTAAAAAATTTGTCTGGGGAATTACACATTGCTAGAAACCGGCTCATCGTATTCTATAGATACAAACACACAGACACACACACACACACACACAGACTTCTCAAAATACATAAATATTATCACATGATTCTCTATGCCTAAAATGTCTTTCTACTATGCATTATTTCAAACTCAAACATAATCAACTTACTCTGTATTAACAGATGTAATTCTTTAATTATTTTTTCTCTCTCACTCAAGGTGACCTTATAAATCACTATTTCCCCCCACCGTACTTGAACATATTGTATCTTACTATTGTAATTTATTCTAAAGTTATTTATTGAGTCCCTATAATGTACCTGAGCCTAGTGTAGGCATTAATGCTATATTACCAGAAGAAAAACACAAAAATCAGTGTGTTAAGGAGATTCACATTCTAGTGGAGTATGTGGTTAGGAGTAGCATTAGAGGTTAGGTTTAGGGTTAGGCAACAAAATAAAAATAAATAAATTGTATAATATATTAGAAAGTAACAAGCATTATAGGTAAAATTGAAACAGTCAAACATATGTGGTAAAAAATAAGTAAGAACCAGATACGGAGGTAGAATTCTAAATGGGATTGTTGAGGATGCACTTCATTGAGAAGATGATAGTTGAGCAGCATATTGGAGGAGGTGAGACTGTTATCCATGCAAATGTACAGGGAGTATATTTTAGGCAAAGAAAGTAACTTGAAATAAATCTTGAAGCAGAATCATTCCTGATGAATTTAAAGAACAAGGAGGTAAATGCAGATGGAATTAAGTAGGAAAAGAGAGGAATAATTGTAGACATTACTAAATGAACGGTTTATGTTTTATGTTTTGTGAGCTATTTCAGTAACATCGGATTTTAGTGAGTGAGCTGGAAAGCCTTACTTTCTAAAAGGACCTAGGACACATTTTAAACTGATAAGAAAAATAAAACTTATCAAAGTGTGTACTGTGGCCAAAAAAGTAAATAGAAGTTAATTTACTTTGTATGTTTACATTCACAAAGAAAAAGGATTTTGAATCAATGGTACAACTTTCAATTTTTAGGAGTAAGAAAAAGAGCAAAATAAATGTAAGCAAATAATAAAAAATAAGCCAATGGACAATAGAGGGATTAACCTAGCCTTTGTTTCTATAATAAGGTTAATGAAATTGATAAATACCTAGCTAACCTTATAGACACTCGGTGAGAAAGCACAAAATATCAAAATCAGGAATGACAGAGGATTGCCAACACAGATTAAGGGTATTAAAAATATAATAAATTAGTATTATGAACAACTCTATGTCAATAAATTTAAAAACTCATGAAATGGACAAATTCTTTGAAAAACCAATTTACTAAAACTGACACAAGAAGAAACAGAAAATTTAAAACTCATTATCTCTTAAAGTAATTAATAAAATGTTTAATAAAATAGCGTTCTTAAAGAAAACTTTAGATGCTGATAGTTGCACTGCTGAATTATTAAGGAAGAAATATTTCAGAGTTTATACTACTTTTTAATAAGGTTTTTCAGAAAATAAAGGAAGAAGAGACACTTCTCAATACATTTTATGAGGCCATCATTATCCTGGTGACAAATCTGACATAAATATTAAAAGAGAGTAAAATGAAAGAACCATGAGCATCAAGAAATAGCTATAAAAATCCTTAATGAAATACAGTTTTTATTTTTTTTATTTTTTAAAAATGTTTTATTTATTTTTGAGATAGAGATAGAGACAGTGTGAACAGGGAAGGGTCAGAGAGAGAGGGAGACACAGAATCTGAAGCAGGCTCCAGGCTCTGAGCGAGCTGTCAGCACAGATCCCAACGCGGGGCTTGAACCCACAAACCATGAGATCATGACCTGAGCCGAAGTTGGACACTTAACTGACCGAGCCACCCAGGTGCCCCCGAAATACAGTTTTTAAGTCCAGCAATATAAACAATAGCTAACATCACACTCAAATGTGATTTATTGTAAAAAAATATATGAGGAATCGTAACATTCAAAAATTAATCCACTATGATTTTTACCATGTTAATAGAATAAGGTGGAAATACATAATCATTCTAATAGATAAAGAAAATGCATTTGACAAAATGCAATATGTCATATATATTCATTATAAAAATATGTAGCAAACTAGGAATAAAGGAAACTTTATCCACTAGTAAACTTCATATATTAAATGTGTACAGCTAACATCATACATGGTGCAATATTAATATATTTATACTAAAATTGAGGACAGAGTTATAGATAGTCAGTTCTAAATTTGTCTATTCAATATTGTCGCATGCCAATATATTTGGCCAAGAAAAAAAAATGAGGCCAGAATAAAAATTTTGGAGGAATTAAAAAAAAATGTTTTTATTCACACTTGACCTGATGGATTTCATGGAAATTCCTCAATAATTTACATTCTAATCCCAGACTGGAAACAACAAAAGTGTGCATCACGATGTGTTGACACAACTCTCCATGTTTTTCTGCATGTTCTATATCAGCTTTGTTCTGGACTGTCTTTTCAAGCGTGTTTGTATAGAAAACAGCCTTGAAATGCATAGAGAGTGCCTCACACTGGGGTAGAAGATGGATTTATTTTCTGTTTATTGTAATAAAGACAAAACCTCTCCAAGGAAAACATTGAGCGGGTTCACTAGCATCTGTTCCCACCTCCAGATCGTGTGCAGGGGATTTGGAGGTGGATCAAGAAAAACTGATACAAACAAGCATTTCATGCCTTTGTTTTTCCATGAGCAAAAAATTATTTTATCTCCAACCAAAGACTGTCTAGTCTTGTCAGCACTTAGGAAACTAGGACAGGCTAATTTGCTAACTTGCAAGGAGGCTAAAATGTCTTATTCCATTTCCTGACACTGACAAAATGGATAAGCCAGGAATATTTATATAATCAAATAATACTTAGCAATTAAGGAGAAACAAATATTGGGGCACTTGGGTGGCTCAGTCAGTTGAGTATCCAACTTCAGCTCAGGTCATGAACCCACTGTGCATGGATTTGAGTCCTGCACCGGGCTCTGTGCTGACAGCTCAGAGCCTGGAACCTGCTTTGGATTCTCTGTCTTCCTTCTCTCTGCCCTTCCCCTGCTCACACTCTGTTTCTCTCTGTCTCGCAAAAATGAATAAATGTTAATTTTTTTTAAACAAAGAGAAACAAATACTGGTAATACATTCAGCAGCAGAGACGACATTCAAAAAGCCTCATTGTTCAAAAAAAGGCAGACACAAAAGTCTACAGACAGTGAGATAAATGTATATGAATTGGACAGCTGGTAAAACTACGATGGTAGCTGTGGGCTTTGACCACATGAGGAAACTTTCTGTGGTGATCATGATGGAAATATGTTATATCTTGATTGGGGTGTTAAGTAATGGTGCATTACATCAGCGAATTGCACATTTAAGATTTATGGCTTTTATCTTAATGCGAATGAGTATGAAAATGTCTGGGGTCTATTTTAAAAGTGAGGTGGAAAGCATACCCCATATTTTGCAATGACTTCCCTTCTCAAGGGGTGGTTCTTGTTTATACTTATTCTTGGACCTGTGGAATTAAAGGAATTCCTCTTTATTCAACTATAGTTTAAGAAGCTTTTCTTTATTAGAACTTCTATGCCTCTTTCCAAATTAAATATACTTTGTCAGAGGTCAAGATTCTTAACATTCTTTTGTTCAGTTTGACAGCTGGCTAAATATTCCCTGCTTTGTGTCTGTGAATAGTTTATTTCAGATCATTCTACTTTACAAAGAGTTTACAAAGACAGACATAATGGTGACATTTTATAAAGCGTTAGAGATAGATCTGGACACACCAGAACTTTGTTGCTTGTTCAGGATCCACTCTTGACTTACCGTGATCTCTTAAGCACTCTAGTTCTTCATGTAACTTTCCAAAGACACTGGACAAGATGCAGGAGTCTTAGGTAGGGATAATGGAGATGGATTTTAGAGGTCAGCCTAAAACTAGGTCCATTTACTAAAGTAGAAAAAGACACACCCTACTAGATGATTATACTACGAAGTGCATATTCGTTTAGCGTATCCTCAAACACACTACCACAGGATAAATTAGATCTGTCTCAACAACTTCATCCATGTTGTGACTTTAGACTACATTGCAGAAAGGGCCAAAAGGTATCTCACTGTGTTTTTTAGGTCCTTGAATTCATGCAGAAAATAACAATAGCAGTGGTTTTCCCAAAATAGCAGCGTTCAGAGTGCTCTAAGATGTTGATGCCAAGAACCTACTTAAAAAGTCCTCGGAGAATTAAATTATGTTTAAATTGAACGAGTGTCATTTTCTGTGGCCTTGCTTTGTCCCTCTAACCCTGGTTAAGCTGAATGCAATAACCTGTGGGAGCTCCGGTCACCGGTTGAGTGTCACACTAATGATCTTAGGTCAGAACTTTCATCTTCATCCTAGATATACTTAAGCCTCTGGTGTTTCTGGGCTTTAGAAGCTCTTAGCACAACAAGAGTTCTTAACCTTACATGATGTATTTTTTATTTTTAATCATTGTCTCTCCTTGTTTGACAGGCAAAGGGCCTGTGCTTGGGTCATTTTCTGTGACTTGCTTGTTCTTTTTTCCTAAATGCCCAGCAATTGGCAGGTAACATTTACCAGGTCACTCTGACCTCCAGGTGCAAAGTAGTTTTCCTCTAGTGTAGGCAGGGGGTTGGAGGGAAGGTGGTTGGGGGAAAGGGGATGGAGCCAAGGATGCTTGCTAACCCATTGCCACGTTTTAAAATGTGTAGGTAGGGAGAATGTTTTAAAGTTGCATGGAAGTTCACCTTCAAACTCTGTGGTTTAGGTGAATCCAGATTTGACATATTCTCTTGATATAAGAAATTATGCCTCAGAATTTTTTTTAAATGTCATTAAAATATCCTTCCATGTCTTGTGTTAGAATAAATTTCCATAATTCATTACCTTGGCAGCAACTGTTAAAACTAATGGGAAGACTGATAGCAATGGCAGGGCAGAAGACTAACTGACAGAGAACGTATAATTAGTACTGTGTGTGGCAGTGCCAGCCTGGCCGCATCGCGGCTCTCCAGTAAATAGCTGTATTTATTACTCCATGCACTTCCTCACCCACCAACATTTGTTTTTACAATGTATGCACATTAAAGAGGAATTCAATCTATGTTGGTGGCTCCCTATTCACTTTTACAAAAAAATTTTAATGTTTATTATTTTTTGAGAGACAGAGAGGGACAGAGCGTGAGGGGGTTAGGGACAGAGAGAGAGGAGGGGACACAGAATCTGAAGCAGGCTCCAGGCTCTGAGCTGTGAGCACAGAGCCCAATGCCGGGCTTGAATTCACAGACCACAAGATCATGACCTGAGCCGAAGTTGGACACTCAACCAACTGAGCCAGCCAGGTGTGCCTCCCTATTAACTTGTGAAGGAATTCTGTATGGTGAGCTCAGAGTTTCACCAAGGGACAGACTGCTGACTCACTGGCAACCAGTCCCCCAAAGCATGTATTTATGTGTTCCTAGGATGTGGCCTTCATAGTCCAGAGTTCTGGGACAGCCTACAGAAGGAGACAGAAGACCCATATCTTAGAACTGGTTCATATTAGCCAGAATCACTGTGATAATAATGAATATATTAATGTAATATTAATAATACATTAATGTAATAATATTATTTTTACTACATTAGCTTATAGTAGGAACGATGATCAATACCGTGCTTCTTTGCAGGACCATTGAATCCCTTGCTTTATGCAGTATACATAAAAAAAATCAAGCAAAAACACAAATTGATTGAAAATGAACAATAGCAATGAGTTATTTATGGAGCTGAATGGTTAAGGGTTTCACCTATAAACATAAGTGGGCGTGATATGCAAAGTATAATACTTGAAATTTATGTCCTGATCCCTTATGTATGTGTAGTATTTAAATAGATACAGCATGGGGCGCCTGGGTTGCTCAGTCGGTTAAGCGTCCGACTTTCTCTTGGGTCATGATCTCGCAGTTCGTGGGTTCGAGCCCCGCGTCTGGCTCTGTGCTGACTGCCAGCTCAGAGCCTGGAGCCAATTTCAGAGTCTGTATCTCCCTCTCTCTCTGACGCTCTCTCCTAGAAATAAATAAAAAATATTAAAAAAATAAGTAGATACAGCATTTAGCTCCAGGTTTTTCATTTTCTAAACGTCCATCATTTACTAGTTATTTTTTTCTGTTTGATCATTATTTTCCTAAATATTTTGTGACCGCCAAATCACGAAGTTGCGGCAGTCTCTTGGGCTCTGAACCAGCTGCAGTGTGGCTATTATACCAGCGCTCGCCTGGCTGTTGGAACTGCACTAGCAACCTTGTAGAGATGAGGGTGATGTTCCCCCTGGCCCCCAGTGCCAAAGTCACCTCAGCAGTGGTGCTGATGCCCTAGCCTCTCACAGATACTCTGCTCCCCATTGCTGCTGCCTTCTGGAAACTACCTTCAGAGGAAAATGACCTCCGCCTTCATTGTGCTTCTCAGTATCACACTACTGCACCCCATGCAACGTCTGACAAAAGTCGCTTGTCAGATGTGAACCGAGAGGTGTCCTGGGGAATATAGATGGGCACAAGACCCTTCACACTGTCTGCTACAGGCTCTTGCTCATAGCTGGGGTGAGAGACTATGTGAACTGGGTGTGTGAGACTTAACATGAATGGAGTAGGGCCCTTGACAGATTTTAAATATCTGTGTCAGGGCTTGGTTTGCTAAGAAAAAACAGTGTAAACAACACATTGTGAGTATAAAGGATGTAATTGTAGAATTGGGGGCTTATGCGACTTTGCAAAAGTAGGAGGAACAGAAGCCAAGGAAGGTGTCTCTAAAGGTTATGGAAGCTGACGCTGATGGGTGGGGAATCCAGCAACCAAGATTTCAACCAAAAACAGGTAGTTCTCAAAGTTGTTACAAACAAACTTGCTACAATTCTAAAAAAAGAAAAGAAAGGAGGAGGGGGAGAAGAAGAAGAAGAAGGAAGAAAGAAGAAAAGAGGTTCTCGGTAGCTGCCTCAGTCTGGAAGACTGAGGTGGCTTCTGAGAGACCTCAGCTCTGCCAGCAGGAATGTCTCTCTGCCCACATCTGGCTGCAACAACCTCCTGAGAACTTGAGTTTCCACATTTTTCTGTCTTCTAAATGTCACACAATGTCTTCTCATTGGCAAACTCTCTCCCAGGAAAAGGATTCTAGAAAATGCAAATCCTGGTTTTTCTCTCCCTGGCCTCAAGTGAACATTTTTAACCGGAGTCAAGTTTTCTGCCCTGAAATATACTCACAGTGGTTACATTCTCCATCCAAATGACTTGTTCTTGAATATCGTACATTAATATTATTATCGGGACTTTAAAGGAAAGTTGAGTTTGCCAGAATCACTGTAGAAGGAATTTCAGCCAGTATTTTCCTTAGAAAATTCTGGATAAAGTGGTAAAGTTGTACATAAATACTATATGTATATATTATGTATAGTATAGTATATAGCGTAGTGTGTATATGTATATAATATATGTGTATTATATAATATGTAGTATGTATATAATTATATTATATACATATACACACTTTTTTAACATACTTTTTTTGGAAGTGGAAATACTGCAAAAATAAAGTCTAGTTAAATCATAGCAACACTCCACAGCTTTTGACAGAAATATTCAGTGTATAGCAATGAATATGTTTCAGTCACGTGCACAGAATTAGTGCTGATTAGACTGGGCTGCATGTAGTTTTTCTTTATAGACGAATGAAAGAAACCGAGCTTACCCAAGCTTATTTCTCAGGAGTCAAACTTCAGTGACTGAAGATTTACAACCTGAGATCCATTCCAAAAGACAAAAATTATTATTGAGGGACTATTTCCACCGAAACGTCTTCTTTTATGTCTCTTTTATTGCTCACCTGTGGCTATGGAATTTTTTCTTCTCTTTTACTTTTGTCAGGTGAAAAAAAAGAATATATAAATAAAAAGAAAAATAGAAGGCTTGGGAATCTCTTCTCTTGAGTGGCCTTCCTTATCCTGGTTTTCATACCCACATTAAAGGAAATTGTCCCAGTTTACGTGTAAACAGAACAAATATCTGTCTTTTCTATATAGGATGATTCTATTTTTAAGCACAAACCCCTTGGAAACCAATTAATACTAGGTATCTGACCTATATAACAGATTCTGAACTCCTTATTCTGTTTTTCTCCTTCTTTTTGTTTTTAAAGCCACACATTTGCTCATAGCTCTTTGTATTGCTTTTATGGGTAATTTTCTCAGTCTGTATGTATTATTTGAAACAGATTTCCAAAAAGCTCTTTAACCGATATTCTTACTCTACTAAAGACTTTGTTATCATCTCCCATAATGCTGCAGTCAATTTATATATTTGAGCTGGTGATGTAAAATGTCTCTAGCCACATATGTTGATCCTGTGGTAAAGATGCCGTGTTCTCCCTTTAGAAAAGTTTGAGGGGAAAACAAGTGGTCCCTTATCTGTTCCTCTGTTCTAAATCTGTGGGTTGGTTTGTTTGTTTCCCAGCATCTGCATTCTGTGTCCTTTCCCCACTGAGGACCATTCCTCTTTGACTTACCTTTGGGTGTCTTTCATCGTGACTTATGTGTGGATAAACAATCACCACATTTAGGTTTGTTTCACCTCTGGATCCCTGCATTTAAAAAAAAAAAACCTTTTTTTTAAAGTAAATTTCAAGAGCTTTACCAAAAGGGAAATAATATCTAGAGGCTCAGTTTTCAGCCTTGTTCATAGTGCTGCGAAAAATGTGTTTGTGAAGGGAGAAGTATCTATTAGAGAACCTTAAAATTCAGACATATGTGCATACCTATTGTCCATTTGTAAATAAAACAGTTTTTGTAATAATTTTTAAATGTTTACTTTATTTTTAAGAAGGAAACAGCATGAGCGGGGGAGGGGCAGAGAGAGGGAAACAGAATCCGAAGCAGGCTACAGGCTTTGAGCTGTCAGCACAGAGTCCAATGCGGGGCTCGAACCCGCAAACCATGAGATCATGACCTGAGTTGAAATTGGCACTTAACCGACTGAGCTCCCTAAATAAGACAGTTTTAAAGGGATACCCAACCTTTAATATTTCTTAGAATGTTCAGTAGAGCAGAAATTTTGCTGAGTCACCTTGATAATCGTAGGATATTATTGAACCACTCACGTTTTAGAATCCCAGAATGATTTTTAGGAATTTTGTGATTTCCCTGTAGGATCATAATAATATAAAGAAGACTAATCCAAGAGCCTTATGTCTATATATCTACTGTTAATGCCTTCATATTTCTCTGTTACAATATCTGAACACCCTTTAGGACAGGTTATGACCATGAGTCACCTCCAGGAATTCTGTATCTGGAAAGCTTCATTGGCATCTCCCTGACTCTAATGTCCCATCTGTAACTAAATCCAGAGTCCTTTGGAATTTATCTTGCACATAGAGAGGTACACTGCAGTGAACACCCATGCCCTGTGCCACCCATCTTGAGAAATGAAACATATAACTTTACATGAAACATATAACTTTGCATTTTCCTTTGGGTGCTTCTTGTATATTCCTTCAGAATCACAGACTTCCCCCTCCAGTATTCCCAAAGCTGACACCTTTAAATTTGTCGTTGTTGTTCATCATTACAGCATTTCTTTTTCTTTTAACTATACACATGCATTATAAAATATATACATACTGGACCACCTGGATGGCTCAGTCAGTTAAGCATCCGACTTTGGATCAGGTCAGCATCTCACAGTTTGTGAGTTTGAGTCCTGCATGGGGCTCTGTGCTAACAGCACGGAGCCTGGAGTCGGCTTCAGATTTTGTGTCTCCCTCTCTATGCCCCTCCCCTGCTTGTGCGCTTGTTCGCTCTCTCTCTTGCTCTCTCTCATGCCCTCTCTCTCTCTCAAAAATAAAAAGACGTTAAAAATTTTTAAATTTATGCATCCATATATATATATACTGTATATATTAACATTTAAACGTTCTACATAAATAGAATTCTATTGTATTGCATTTTGCTTTTCTTACTCCAACAATATATTTATGCCACTCAAGATGTTCAGCAGATTTTATTTCCTAAATGGCTGTAACAGTCTTTCTCATCCTATATGCTTTTCTTACCTTGTGGCTCTGACAGACCTCCTGAGACGTGTCTGAGGGTTCCCTCACCTTGAGTCTGGGAAGGAGCTCTTGGTGTTTCTAACCCAGAAAATACAGCAGAAATACACTATGTGACTTCTGAAGTAGATCATAAGAAGGATACAGCTTCTATTCTGGTCTCAATTTTAAGATTCTTGCTCAAGGGAAATCAGCCACCCTGATAGGAGGAAACCAAACCTGGCACATGTGGAGAGACTCATGGAGAAGCCTCATGCAGTGGACCTAGACCATCAGCTGGCAGCCAGCCTCGGGGGACCTGGGAATGGGCATGCTCTTCAGTTCCAATGACCCTAGCCTTCCAGTCTACCACCTGAGGCGTCAGGCAAGATGAAAAAGGGATAAACCATTTCCCCTGTGTTTTATCTAAATTCTGACCAATGAAAACCAAGCGTGTTAAAGTCGATTGTTACACTGCTATTTACTGGAGTGATATGTTATGAAACTAGTAACTGGAATGGCATATGTCTCTCCACTTCATCTATTATGACTACTTACATTATTATTTGAAATTTATAAATTCTGTTGCTAGATGCTTAGTCTCCCATTTTTCCATTTTATATAGAGCTACTCATAGCACACATGAACATAGCTGTAGCGTGCCTATGCAGGAGTTCTCTGGTGGCGTACACTTAGGAGTAGAATTGCTTTCACCCCAAATATGCACATCTTCAGCGTTACCAAATACATTCTCAGATGCACAATGAGATAGTGCTAATTTATGTTTCTGCCTGAAATATATGAGTTTTTGTTACCTCATAACCTAATTGTTAAATAAAAATTTGATATTTGAACCAACCTACTTATTGGTGATATAATGATATCACCTTTGGCTTAAATTTCTCTAATTACTTTTGATGTTTAGCAGCATTTTATATGTTTACCTTCTGGTATATATAATTTATATCTATTCTAACATAAAAGAATTCATGAATCTTTTGAATAGACCACATTTAAACATGTGTTTTTCCATGTATTGACTTTTTCAGGTTGACTAACTTTGTTCCATTTTATTTTTGTTCTGTTACTATTAAAATATTGGTATTTATATCTTAGCTTCAAAATTAAGATTCACCCCTAATTTTCCTTCTTGTACTAACATCATAACATGAATTACAAAGAGTTCTTATTTTCATTTTACTGAAATTAGTCTTATTTTCTTTTAATGTTTATATGTTTAACTGGATTCACTTTTGAAAATTTCCAGGCCATATTTCATTGAAATATGTTCAATCATAGATTTAAATACTTTAATAGTTACATATAAATTTTCTTGAGTCAATTATGTATATTGTATAGTTCAAGTAAGTTTCCATTTAATTCCCGTTCAGATCTTTCTAGATATCATTAATCTCTTTTAGTAATGTTTTATAGTTTTCAGAGACCTAGTTTGCACCTATTTTGTTACATTTTTTCTAAATATTTTACCACTTTTGGTGTTATTTTAAGTACATATATTTTTTAACTTTATTTTTTGAGAGAGAGAACAAACAGGAAGAGTAGGGGCAGAGAGAGAGAGAGAGAGAGAGAGAGAGAGAGAGAGAGAGAATCCCAAGCAGACGCCACAGTGGCAGCATGGAGCCCAATGTGTGGCTCGAACTCATGAACTGTTAAATCATGACCTGAGCCAAAACCAAGAGTTGGACACTTAATCGACTGAGCTACCCAGTCTCCCTGGTGTTATTTTACATGATTTTTTTCAACTTCATTTCATATTGTTTATCTCTACTGTATACAAATACAATAGATTGTTTTATATTGATCTACACCCTGCAACATAACTTGTTTATTATTTATAGAAGCATCTACTATTAGTATGGTAAATAGTATTACTATATAGTAGTGGATATCTTAGGGTTTTCTGTGTACAAGATCAGGTCCTCTGCAAGTAGAGATACTTCATACTTTCACATTTTGATTCCTTCCATTTATTGTTCTTGCCTAATGATCCTGGCTAAAACTTTCAGTGAAATGCTGAAAATAAATGATGATAGTAAACACCCTTTCTCTTCTTCCTACTGTTACAGGGAATGCATTTAGTGTTTCACCAACTATGACGTTACTTGTGGGCTTTTTGTAGATGGAGCTTATCAGTTTGAATACATTCCCTTCTATATTTAATTATTGAGTATTTTTTTAATCATGAGGATTGTCAAATTCTATAAATTGCTTTTTATGCATCTGTAAAGATAATCTTGTCATTTTTGCCCTTTATTCTATTGATATGATATAATACATTAATTGATGTTGGTTGTTAAACCAACCTTGTTAAACCAATTATAGTGTAAATCTCAGTTGGCATATAATCCATTTGATTTACTTCTAGATTAAATTTGCTAGTATTTTGTTGAGGACTCTTCAGTATAAATTCTAATGAAATATTCTGTGGTTAACTTATGAATGATTACTGTATATTGTTAAGTTTTTTAATGTATCTCAATTTATGAATTTATTCTATTGTTATACACTGAGTTTGTTTTACTTTTTGATCTTTTATATAAAGTTGCTAATAGTTTCATAAACACATCTGGTTTGCTATCAGGACACTGGCCTCATAGAATGAATTGAAAACTATTTCCTCTTTTAGTTTTTGGAAAAGTTGTGAAGAATTGGTGTTAATTCTTTGAATGTTTAGTGGAAGTCATCTGTGGTTTGGCTTGAAAAGCCACACTGAATGTGTGGTAATTTTTAAAATTTACTGTTCAAATTCTCAACAAAATATTAGCAAACTAACTCTGACAATACATTTAAAAAGTCATTGATCACAACCAAGAGGGATTTATTCCAGAAATGTAATAGTGGTTCAATATTCACAAATCAAACAACATGCTACATCATCATATTAACAAGAGAAAAATTAAAAAATGTGTGATCATTTCTATAGATGTAGAAAAATCACTTGACAATGTACAACATCCATTCATGATAAAAACCGTTAACAAAGTAGGTTTAAAAGAAACCTACCTCAGCATAATAAAGACCACATATGGAAGCACACATCTAACATCATACTTAATAGTGGAAAACTCATAGTTTTTCTCTAAGATAAGGAACAAGACCAGGATATCCACTTTCATCACTTTTATTCAATATAGTACTGAAAGTCTTAGGCACAGCAATCAAACCAGAAAAAGAACAGGCATCCAAATTGGTAAGGAAGAAATAAAACTCACTATGTGCAGATGATGTGATACTATACACAGACACTACCAAAAAACTGCTAGAACTGATAAATGTTTTCAGTAAAGTTGCAAGATGCTAAATCAATATACAGATATTAATAACATCTCTATATACTAATAATGAAGTAGCAGAAAGAGACTTGATTCAGAAAAATATCACATTTACAATTGTGCCCCCAAAAATGCCTAGGAATAAACTTAATTAAGGAGTTGAAAAATCTGTACTCTGTAAACTATAAAATACTGATGAAAGAAATTGAAGATGACACATGCAAATGGAAAGATATTCCATGGTCATGGATTAGAAAAATTAATATTGTTAAAATGTCTACTGCCCAAAGCAACTATAGTTTTTACACACACACACACACACACACGCACGCACGTGCGCGTATATGTGTGTATATACAATTGTAAATGTAATTATACAATTGCTTCTTAAATCAGATGAGAAGAGAAAGGGGAAGAAATATTAATTATACTGTGTTTCCTACATTATTAGCTTTACCAGTATTTTGTGTGTATTCAGATTACTTTCTAGAATCACCTACTTTCACCTTGGCCAAACTTCCTTTAATATTTCTTGCAACATGGGCCTTTTAGCAAGGAGATCTGTTGGGTTTGTTTGTATGTTTGTTTTTATTAATCTGGGCATGTCTCTATTTTGCCTTCATTTTTAATAGATTTTTTTAGTGTGTGTATGTGTGTGTATGTGTTTTGAGAGTGAGAGAGAAAGACAGAGTACAAGTCGGGGAGAGTCAGAAAAAGAGGGAGACACAGAACCTTTAGCAGGCTCCAGGCTGTCTGCGCAGAGCCTGACATGGGGCTCAAACCCACGAACCGGGAGATCACAACCTGAGCTGAAGTCTGATGCTTCACTGACTGAGCCACCCAGGCACCTCTTGCTTTCATTTTTAAGTGGGACTTGATGTTTATTTTTTGTGACCTAGCAGGCATATTTCATTGAAGTCTTTTCTCCTACAGTATATGCATCGTCTGATGGCATGCCTTACAGGGCACAGCCTGGGGCTTTCTCAGTCATCCTGGCATGATACAGCTGTTGACAGGGTTCCCTTGGCCATTTCTTCCCCTGATCTCTCTGTTAAGTTGTTTGCTCTCGTTGGTATTACACCCAGCTGGTCACCTACAGCAGTTGCCAGCTCACTGCTCTATTGCTTCCAACAAAGTTATGAGCGAAGTTGCTGCATAGCAGGAACCAATGAAATTTAGGCCCCTTTGTAGGGTAGTCTTTGAGACCAGTTTTTGAGTCTTGTTTCAACCCCAGGGGCCTCTTCTTATCTGTCTGTTTGGCTGATTTTGCTGATTCTGTTAACCTGATGGCTTATCAATGGTTGAACCTGTTTGTCTTCATGGAGCTGCCAGTCTTCTCTTCATTGCATACCATCACAATCTTCACTGTTTCTAACAGTGCCCTTAGGCCTGAACTTTTAACATGCTGGCTGTTCTACAAGAGCTAGTTCCCTAAGAGAGAGCTTCAGAGCTCTCTAATCTTATGACTCCTTTCTCCCCATGAGTAAGGCACATGCACCATGTCTCCAGAGCTGGGATGGAAACTGTTTCATCACTGTCAGACTCCCATTTCTGGTATATAAGCAGTGTGCTGGGCGAAGTGTGGCCTCTGGTTTTCATGCCTCATAGAGAATGGCATGAGGCTTCCATCCTTTGAGTAAGCTCAGGAAAGGGTACTTGGGAACCCGTATTCTCTACCTTCCATGTTTGTAAAGCTTCCATGATATGAGTGGAGGCTGGTGGAGGAAGGGAGCCTGTGATCTCTCAGCCATTCTTTCCTGGAATAGTTTCTGCAGCTTGGAGCTGGAGTCAATGTGGAAGAGTGAGAAATGCTACCCCAGAACACCTGCTTAGTGTCTCATAATGCACTGATTAAGTGTCCCAAATGCCTTGATGGGAAAAGCAACTTGGAATGTTGGACCCAAGTCAGTGAATGTCCTATTTCTTCAGCACCTTGGACACTCAAAATATGCTACCTTGGTAAATTTTCTAAGGTTTTGAAATGTGTGTATGTGGATACATATATATGTTTTCGTAGCTTAACCTTTTGATTTTAGTAGGAAGCTTGTTATTGCTGAGGGGTAAAACTTTGTATTTAGAACAATTTGATATGGAGCATTTCATTGATTTTATTAACTTTTCTATTTCTTCATTAAATGATACGCTTCATTTTTTTCAAGCGTATCAATTTTTAGGTATGTTTAGTTATTCATAATTTTGTTGTATTTAGAAAATAAGTCCTGACTCCCAGTAATTTTCTGAATATGTTTGAGAATTGATTTACTACTTATGACATGATTCTTTAATCAAATGTTCTGTGTATACTTTGAAAAAAGGCATAATCTTTGTTTATTTCAAGGACTAAATATATCTTTATGTTTTTATGTTTACTTATGTTCTTCAAACACTTTTTTTTTTCTCTCCAGGATAATTACTTGTGTTCATCATCTATCAGTAATTCTGAGACTTCTGTTAAAATATCCAACACCTTGTAAGGTTTATTAGGGCTTTTTTTTTTCTTAAATTCTGTTATATTGTGATTATAAATTTTGAAACTTTAATGTGAGTCTAAATACAAGTTATCTCTCATAATCCTTCTCTTAAAAAAGTCCAGATGTTTGTATTTGTATGCCAGTTCTCTTTTGGATTACATTTTCCTAATATTCCCCCCCATCTTTTTAGTTTTGAATATTTAGCATTTTAATATTGCATAAGTATTTCTTATACTGATAGCTACATTTCAATTTTTAAAATACTATTTATGATTTAAATGTTAGTGTGATGTGTGTGTTGCTCATATGTTGAATATACTCTTTTCTCTATTGAAAAATTATCATTATTGGGGCGCCTGGGTGGCTTAGTCGGTTAAGCGTCCGACTTTCGCTTAGGTCATGATCTCGCGGTTCGTGGGTTCGAGCCCCGCATCGGGCTCTGTGCTGACTGCCAGCTCAGAGCCTGGAGCCTGGTTCAGTCTGTGACTCCCACTCTCTCTGACCCTCCCCTGCTCATGCTGTCTCTCTCTCTCTCTCTCCTAGAAATAAATAAAACATTTAAAAAAATTTTTTTTTAAATTATCATTATTGATGTGTGTGTGTGTGTGTGTGTGTGTATGATTAAGGACACTTTGGAAATTGATTCTGGTTTTCATTTTTTCTGCTCCCTTGTCAAGATGATTACTTTCTTTACGTGCTTTTTAAATACATGATTTTTGGGGTGCCTGGGTGACTCAGTCAGTTAAGTGACTTCAGCTCAGGTCATGATCTTGCGGTTTGTGAGTTTGAGCCCCATGACAGGCTCCATGTTGACAGCTCAAAGCCTGGAGCATTCTTCAGATTCTGTGTCTCCCCCTCTCTCTGCCCCTCCCATGCTCATGCTCTGCTTCACTCTGTCTCTCAATAATACATAAAAATGTTAATTTTTTTTAAATTCATGATTTTGTACTTAATGCCTAGCAAAGCACTATTTTACTGTGAAAATATTGTGAAGATTGGTTGAGGAAGGAATCTGTTGAAAGAATTTAAAATCGCTTCCATTTGTATGGAATGCTACATATAAGTGGTCTATATAGGTTCACTGTCATGTTGAGAGTGCCTGGTCCATTCTGATGGTATTAGATTGAGCACAAAGCTCACAGTACATAGGGTCAACAGTTATCAATTCTGACCACAGTAACGTTTATATACTCCTAGGGTCTACTGTAGACAGATAAAGGATTTAGACCTCTTCATCATAATAGGCTGATTTTTCCTTAACTAGATAACCCTTTCCACATGATATTCTCTGTAGTAACCTTTCTTTATATGAATTATCTTTGTCATACCCTCACCTGGCAAGGACATGAGGTTTTAGCTTTTCTGTCTTTCCCAACAGGTAATTAAAATCCATCCTGTAAGTTATAGAGAACAACATATCTCTCCTGGGAGCCCCATCACCAATGTAAATTTGCCACACTGATTTTCAGTGTCCTTGTTATTTTTTTTTAATTAAAGTTTGCGTTTCTTTCCCTAAGTTCAATTATGTTTTACCTTTATACTTTGGAAGATGTTTACATCTTCTATCCCATGTTGTCATCGAGCCTTAAATCACTTTATAGAAAGCAGGCAAAGTAATCTTTTTAGAAAGAAAATAACTTACTCGCAATCCTTTTAATTCCTTTGTAATGATCCTCGGATTAAGACAGAGCTTCCATACGGAGTCAGCCAGGCCCTGTGTGCATATCTCCATGGGTGCTGTAACTTTATTGTGCACTGTACTTTGTGTGAACTTTGTTACCCAGGACTCACAGCCTTCAATCCTAATTTTCAGCACTGCCCAATGGCCTTTGTATATATTTTTATCTCTTTCCTGAATGTTTTTCCCTCTCTCATCCCGCTGGTTGACCTCCAGTTCCCTTCAGATCTCAGCTTGAGCTTCTTTCCCAAGAAAGTCTTTCCTTACTTCTGACTTAATCCATCTCTCTCTTCCTCCATTCAGCACCGTTTACCTGTTTACCTATAGTCACATTTACATTTTAAAACCTCATGTGTGTGCATAATATTCTCTGATTTATATCCTTTTTCTCTCCTTGGGTTGTAAATTCTCTGAAGGCATATAGCATATCTGTTTTTATTTATCTTTGTAATCTCTGGTACTCAAAACAAAATCGACAATAAATACATATGTGTATATTGAAATAAATAAACTATAAATGTGGACTGTTTCTGAATAGAAAATGTTCAGTTTTTAGTTTGTTGTTTTTTTTTTTCCAGTCGGAAAGGATTTATGTTGTAAAGTAGACCAGAGTAGCATCTAGAACTAACCCACCATCTAAAGTTAGGAACTTAAGTTTTGTTGGTCAGGGCCATATGGCAGGCTCTTCTTCCATTTCCTTCATATTTTAATCTGTACAGTCATATTTCCATATGATTTTGCTGCTTTGTCAGAACTCCAAAAACCACGCACCATGGGTACTCAGAAAGCTACAGTGGAGATGGATGGCAGATGCCCCATGGACTTGTGTCCAGCATATATGGTGGCTATTCAAGAATAATGACAAACTGGGGCGCCTGGGTAGCTTAGTCGGTTAAGCGTCCGACTTTCGCTCAGGTCATGATCTCGCGGTTCGTGGGTTCGAGCCCAGCGTCGGGCTCTGTGCTGACTGCCAGCTCAGAACCTGGAGCCTGTTTCAGTCTGTGACTCCCTCTCTCTCTGACCCTCCCCTGCTCACGCTGTCTCTCTCTCTCTCTCTCCTAGAAATAAATAAATAAAAAAAAAAGTAAAAAAAAAAAAAAAAGAATAATGACAAACTATTCATAGTGATAAGAAATTTTGAAATTTTAGTATTGTGGGCTCTGCCTCGGGGCAATCATGGATGCTATATTTTTAACTTGTACAAAGCTCAGAATGCTTTACTAAGTTTCATAGCATGGACACTGTTTCTGCCTTAAGTACCCACTGTGCATGTACTTTGTTAATAAATAACCTAAAAGCAACTTTCCTAGAAATAAGAGTAAGACTCTTCCTCTAAGTCTCCCTACCTCTGAAGCCTGCAACCTTGTGTGTACTGAATACATAAGATAAATTTTGTAATCTTCTGAAATGTCTAATGTCATGATGAATTGCAACTCTTAAAGGTTTAAAAAAAAAAAAAAAAAAAGTACATACCCCTGTATCCAACATTCTTTCTCCAGAGCACTCTCTTCTTTCTGAGGACTGCATACCCCAGGCAGCTGTCCTAAGTTGGACCCCAATGAAACTTTTCTTTTAGGGAAAAAACTAAAAGGTTTGTTCATTCTGTGTTGGTGGAGTTGGGCACCCCTGCCTTCTCTAGACTCACTCAGAGGCAGGGAATATGTGCTTAAGAGCCATAGCCTATCACACAGCTTAAGCTCCATCAGACAGGAAGAGTCTCCAGAGAAAGCAGCCTGTGGGCTTTGTTCAAGCAAACATCATCACCATAAATACAGGAAGGAATTTAATCAAGAAACTAGTGAGAAGAGTGGTGGAGAGTCTGCCATTATTTAGCTAAAAGACTTGGGTGAGCAGGTACCAGATTATATCTGCAGGTCTATAAGCAAACAGCAAAATCCATCCACAGGAATCTACCTCAGAAATGGGGAGAATGGCAAAGCCAAAAAAGAACTCAAGTTCAGATGACTTGAGACATTTTACTAGGACAGGAACGCAGAATAATCAATAATCACTGCAGCGGGGCATATCAGTGAAGGGAGAAGCATGTCCAGAATTGGAACTTGAGTGCTGAGGCCCTGTTACCAGAAAAGAGACTCAGTGAGGGTGAAATGAGGGTTTAGAGATCTGCAGTATCTGCAGCTTTGCACTAATGTACCATCACCCAGTTGACCCTACTTTGGAGAATGACTCTATCTTAAAACCTGTAAGATTGTCAGCAGGATATTTTGGTCTCAAATTAATGGGCAGGAAATATTTATTTCCTCCTTTTCCTTTGTACCACCTAGGCAGTTCCCATTTTCTTTCAAATACCAGTTCAAGATTCACTTTCTCAGGAAAGCCTTTCCTGATTTCCTCAGTTGGTCCTGTTACCCTCTCTCCCTGCTTCTATTAATTCATTCAATATGTTACTAGTTACTTATTTTTATCTTGGCATACCTAGTACAACATGAACACTGATCTAGAAAACAGTGCTACAGCTTGTACACAGATCTAGAAGCCAGTGGTACAGAATGAGTAACAGCTTGTCTTGGGGGAATTTCTCAGTCTAGAACACCTGAGTATGGCCACTTGTGCAGAGAGAAGAAAACCGTAAGCTATCATGCAATTATTTTGCTAGGAATGCAAAAGAAAAATGAGTCTAGGAAATGTTACTAGATGTAGAATTCCACGATCCTGAAACTCGATAGAAATACCCTTCAAACAGAATATGTGTTTGTGTCATACAGGAAAAGCAAAGGGTAAGAGGAAACCCACTGGGGTCTGCAGATCTGTTGTTTTATCCTCACTATGAGTTACTTTTATTGTATAACCAGGCTCTAAAAAGAAAGCTTATTTAAAAGTAGAAAATTTCCTGCATTTCACTAACAGCTTCATTGAGAGATTTTTGACTCATCTTGTCTAAAGAACAATGAAAGAATAAGCTGGTTGCAAGAAGAATCTGTATGAGCAGTATTTAAATATTCCCCCTATGGATGCTGAATGAGATTATCCACCAGAAATTTGATATTCTTGTTAATTCTTGAGCTCCACTGGTAAATGCGCAATTAGGCAAAACATTCTCCGTCACATAGCAGGCAAGAGAAGAAAGCATTGATTCCAAATACAAAGCCCTTCCTGCTCTGGCATGGACACTTCGTCACGATGAACCAGGTTGGATAATGATGGAGGCTTTTTTGCCAGAGCCTGGATTTTCATAATGTGTGAGATGCTTTCTCCTTGTAATTACTGATCATGTTGCTGGGCGAACTGAAGACACATTGAACAGTGAATTAGATGTTACAGCTCTGTATGGCAGGGCACGTAAGACAGCAGCCTTGCTATTTACATCACACAGACTTCCAGTGCGGTTTTTGGATCAGCACACCCTGTTCTCATTTTCACTTCTGTCCTTCCCTCGTTTGCCCTGGGAAATATCCTCTGCACATTCATGTCATCTGCATTGTCTGGAATTGTTTTCAGAATCAATGCCACGACTTCATCTGGACTTTCCCTTCAGAGAACTCATCAATGCGTCACTTGAGAATAATGAAATAACCCCCTTATGTTTTTAGGCACTACTTATCTTGACTCAGGAATGATAGGCCATTCAAAATGCAGAGCTGCTTGAAGGACACCTGGGTGGCTCAGTCTGTTAAGCGTCCGGCTCTTGGTTTCAGCTCGGGTCATGATCTCATGGTTCTTGAGTTCAAGCCTTGCACCCTGCACCCCACTTACAGCATGGGGCCTGCTTGGGATTCTTTCTCTCTCCCCTCTCTCTTTCCCTCCCTTGCTCATGCTCTCTTATTTTCTCTCTCTCTCTCTCTCTCTCTCTCTCTCAAAGTAAATAAACTTTAAAAATATACATTAGGATAAATAAAATTTGTAAATCACTTCACATATTAAAAAAAAAAAAAGCAAAACAGTTACTTCTGCAAAGCTTTAAGAATATCTGATACAGGCAGCCCGTTTGCAGCAGGATTCTTGCAGAGAGTCAGGACACTGAGGCTTTTCTTTTTGGGAAGCAACTTTATTTGTGCTGGCAGTGCTCAGCTGGGGTCATACCTGAAGAACTGAGCCCCAAACACCACGTGGTGTAGTTTTTTTTATACATTTTTAATTTTTTTTTTTTTGTCTCCCATAAGTGGTACCACATAATCATGAAGTCTGATAGAATGGTCTCATGTTACAAGGTCATGATGGATATTGTCATGTAAGTGTATAGCCAGGTTGCCTTGAGGGTTTTTTGCTTTGTTTTTTCCCTCTCCATAGGGAGGGGACCCTACCACACTTTCACATCCCATGCAGAGAACTTTTTTCTTACTCTGCAATGAGTTGTCTATTTCATGAGACCGATACCATTTTTTTTTATCTCTCATGATCTGTTACTTCTATATTTAACACCCTGGCCCAGTTTTGCAGCCTAGCTAAAATGAAGAGTTCAAGAGTTACTTTGGATTAACCCTTTGAGGTTAAAACACTTACCTGACTTCACCTTTAAAGTTTTTTGAAGACTTATTGAACTAGAAAACTGAACTGTGTTCTTTCATTACATGGAGTTTCCCACTGAACAGAACAGTGTTTAATTCTAACTCTGTATCCCCTGAAGTTTGAGTGGGCTCACATTTCAGTAGATGTAGTATATATTCTCTTTCATTTCAGATTGTTCCCAAGAACACTGACACCTTCAGATGCTGTTAGGTTTTCTAAAATTACCACCATTCTCCTTAGCAACTATAGAAAGAAAAGTAACAGGATATCGTACTGAGCTGTGATTTGTGTGAGGGAGGGAGCAAACTGTGAGAGCCTCTTGTCCATTTCCCTAGAATTCATGTAGGAATGTGTCCTGTGGCAAATTTCAAGGACTCTATTCAAAACAGTTTTAATAAATTCAAACAGTAAAACAAAGGGAGAATAATGTGCACACGTGCAACTTTTTAAGACCCTTTGGAAAAACATGAGAATTATGTTTTATATTCTCTGATTGGTTTGTACAGAAGAAATCTAGAAGCTCTCATATCTCTGCATGAGTTTTAATTGTCATTGATTATGTTTGAATGAAAATAATATTTAAAAAAAGACTGTAAAATATCTTTAGAAATATTCTCATGTAGAGATTACTGACTTACATAATCTTTTTTTTCCTTAAATAAAACACAAATAAAAGCCCCATTCCTAAGGTGGCTATAATGCAATGAAATAAGACATCAGTATTACCACCAGAAAAAATAATGGAAAATATTATTTCTGTTCAGTTTTATTAAAAAATAGTAGTCTGGGGGCGCCTGGGTGTCTTAGTCGGTTAAGCGTCCGACTTTTGCTTAGGTCATGATCTCGCGGTTCGTGGGTTCGAGCCCCGCGTCCGGCTCTGTGCTGACGCTCAGAGCCTGGAGCCTGTTTCAGTCTGTGACTCCCTCTCTCTCTCTGACCCTCCCCTGCTCACGCTGTCTCTCTGTCTCCTAGAAATAAATAAAAATATTTTAAAAAATAAATAAATAAATAAAAATAAAAATAAAAACTAGTAGTCTGAACTATGATCCTAGTTACAATATTTTATGGAAAAGATGGGGAAGCCTTGACAAGTAAGCTGAGATGCTTCATTTGGTTTATTTAATGTAAATTTTTAAAAATTCATTTCAAATGCAGACTAATAGAGACATCCAGGTTAAGATGCCTGATTGAACCCATAGCATAGAATCTTTTTTCCATGAGCCAATGAAAAATGGGGCAAATCCCAGTAGTATCAACAAGAAAAGAAGAACCAAACCACCCAAATTAAGAAACAAAGAAAACAAGGGGAAAAATGCAGTGGTCTGGAAATAAATGATACTTAACCATTTTCATATTTCCTGAGAGTAAGACTTAGGAATTAACAAATCCTGAAATGTAGAAATACGAACTCTTTTAGCAGCCTGTCTTATCCTCTTTCACCTGGGGAGTAAGGAAATGGATCTTGGGGATGAGGTAAAGATAAATGAAAGCAAGAAAAACAAGGTAGCTATTTTGTCAAGCAAATAGTGACTTTAGGGCTATCTAAAACTTGAAGATACCCCTCAATAGAATGACATCACCATTCAACTCTGTAAAGTGAATCTTGCCACAGAATTTAACTGTCTCCAAGCAAGAATAGAAGTCGATGTTCTAACAATAACAACAAAGTCAAACCACTTTAGCTCTTATGTGAACCTTTTCCTAACACAGAAGAATAAGTAGATAAAACAAAAACAGTCGCCATTAAGTTGTAGTTCAGACACAGTAACAAGTCCCATAGGCAGTTGTAAATATTGTGTTTAAAATATCACAGTGTTTTAACAGAGCAAATGGAAGCTTTGGAAAGATATCCCCAAGCACTGGAGATGAAAAGAAATTATATTATTCCTATGTAAATAAAGTGATGGATGGATGGATGGATGGATGGTTGGATAGATGGAAGAAAGGAAGGAAGGGAAGAAGGGGAGAGAAAGAGAGAGTATGGAGGGAAGAAATATGTAACAAAGACTCTTCCTAGGAGAAAGTATAACATAGTGAACAGAAAGATTCTGTCAACTTTTTTCTTTATTCCATATAATAGTATCTTATTTTAATAAGAAAATTTCCAAAAGGAAATGAATAAAAATAAAATGAAATAAGAAATTATAGATCTTATTAAATAAATGGTCAAAATAATTTCTCTGAAGAACATTAAATTAGAATCAGGAGAGACCATTAGTTATTTTTTTTAATTACAGGGAAAATCCAGATAAGCAGGGATCATTGGTACTTTTGAGTACTGAACAAATGAAAATAAACACTATTCAAAATGGAATATTAAAAAGATCATTTTCCTAAAATAAAATTCTAAATTTGCTACTTGAAGGCTCAGGACTTAAAACAGGAAATGAGTTTTTAGGCATATGAGCCATCTGCAAGAGAGCAACTACCACAGACCTCAGACCTCTTCACAGCAACTGTTAATAGTAGAAGCCAAGAGAGTAATGTTTGCAGAGATCCACAAATCCTTCCTTTTTAAATGGTTTAGTGTTTATTTATTTTTTGAAAGGGAGAGAGAACAAGAGAGCAAGAGAGAGTGCATGAGCAGGACAGGGGCAGAGGGAGAGAAAAAAAAAAAAAAAAAAGAGTCCCCAGCAGGTTCCAGGCCCTGAGCTGTCAGCACAGAGCTCGACATGGGGCTCGATCTCACAATTCATGGTCTGAGCCGAAGTCAGATGCTCAATTGACTGAGCCACCCAGGTGCCCCCAAAATATGTTTAATACTAAAACAGTGTATAATGAGGTATAATTCTAACGGAGTTCATTTGAACTTCAAAGTTTTTTGTTTTGTTTTGTTTTGTTTTTTCCCCACAACATGGCTTGCTTATTTTCTTGACAGTACTTTTTTTTTTTAGATCAGTCCTGTATTATTAAACTATCCCTGATATACTTGAGAAAGCAGAGTTTTTCAAGGTTCAAAGAAATTCAGGAATAACAAGGTTGCTTTTACTCAATAAACCAGCGAGCCAAAAGGACAGACGTCCAGGACAAATAAGAATGTCACTGAGTGGACACAGCTTTACAACACCTGCCTGATTCCTGAAAAACCTGAACTGATTTGGTCATTAGTGCAGCCTGCATTGGACCAAGGATCTCATAGGTCAGAGGGTCTGAAACTTTAATCTCCTCTCCTGGTAAGCCCTTAGCCTGGGTATGGGGTTGTGGTGTGAAAGATACATCCACACTTGACATGAGACCTCATAAAGCCTTTTTTTTTTTTTCTTTAGTCACACAGTTATACCAAATTTTCTTCCTGTTTCTTACTGGGTTATCAGACCTACAAATGAACTAGCCAGGGCCTGATTCAGCAGGTACTGACCTGACTTGATCACATGGTCCAATTCATATATCCTTTTTCTTTTTCTTTTTCTTTTTTAACTTATGAGACATATTGCTAGTATATGGACTATTAATTTTCTTTTTTTTACTTTTAATATTTTATTTTGTTTTAGTAAAAATATGGAAAGAGATACTGGCTATTAGATTGCAGAAGTGAGAGAGAAGACTGACTAGATTCTCCTATGAGAAAGGGACAGGGTTTGCTTTACATACACATGCATGCACACACACATACTGTTGGTTGGTTATATAACATATATATGTTACAATTACTTGGTTATAATGCTCATCTTTGACTTAAGATGTAATTGCTGACAAAAAAAAATGCACTCACTGACTAGAAAAAAAAAAAGGACCAAAACAAAGAAATAAGGGGGGGAGACGGGGGAAGGAAATACTCACTGACTAACCTTAGGGGATTTTTGTAGCAAAACAAATAAGAAAAAAAAAAAAAAAAAAAACGATAGCCCATTAATTGAGTTCCGGAGAAAGCCGATACTGAGACTTGCATTAAGTAGTACATATGAATAGAGAAGTTGATATGGAATAATGCAGAAGGATTCCTTACCCCTTTGGAACATGTTAATGGTATTTCAAAGGCAGATGAACCATAGAAGTGTTCTTAGCTTCACTGAACAGCCTACAGCTTTAATTTACTATCAGTTTTCTTTGTTAATTAGGAATATAACGACACTTTGATCCATCCATCCATCTATCCATGTACCTGTCCATTCATCCATCCGTTTATTCAACTAATGTATATTCAAATTGTCTTATGTCATACTCATAATTTGACATTAGGTAAGTATCAGAGAAGGCAACAAATAGAACTTTTGCTCTCATGTAGCTACATTTTTAGTATTTAGCAGTATCATCTGTGTGAAAAATTTCCATGCTATAAATGTCTTTAATAAATGGAGTAGGATTTTAAATTAGCCCTTATGCAACACCATTTACTGCAACTCCATCATCTCAAATTCCTGTGCCCTGTGCTTTACATTTACTCTTTCCAGCAGGTTCTCTGGAGTCCCCCAGTTGCCACAACATTTACTAGCTGGAGATTCCATTCTATTTATTTCACCAGCTTTTTTGCTCTACTTAATTCCCTAGATACTTTGTATCTCCTTTTAAATTGGCTTAGACTCCAGGTGAGCCATTATAATTACTTCCTCGCATTTCCTTTGACTTTCTTACTCCTCTCTCACTTCATTGTACTAACCTAGCAAAATCAGAGCCTTTCTTAAATCCAGCCTCCTATTCTACACCTGCTATCCTTTACTAAATATGCTGAAGAAACACACACACACACACACACACACACACACACACACACTCACTCACACACGCACATTTTAAATTTATAACACATACCTCAGATGAATCCTGAAAGCTGTCCAGGGATCGTTTTACATTTCCCTAACCCAGACACTTCCCAGCCTACTACACACTGCACACATCTTATCCCAACATCCTCACTTTTATACGTTAGCTTAATTTCCTATACCAAATAGAAAATTAAATTTATGGATTTCTATCGCCACACACACTTATTTCCAGCATGTATTTCACTGTTTTTTAGCCTTTTGTCCTAGATTAACTATATCATATTTCTGCACTCAACCCTTATTTGTAGCAGAGCCCATCTGTTCTGTCATCCCTTGCAGAACACACACTCTTCTCCCATCTAAAATCAAAGCTCCCTCTTGAATGCACTAACCAGTATTTTTAGCCCCTTTGCAGAGAAGCTTACAAATGTTACCTATATAAATTCTCTCTCTCACCCTTTTACTCCTGTTCTCGCCTGAACTACTGCAATCTGGGTTTTACTCTCCCCACATCAATGAAATTGTTGACTTCTCCATCCCTAAAGTCAGTGAAAAATGCTCAGTTTGTTCCAGCAACAATGGATACAGTTGACCACCCTTCCTTTCTGAATCTTTCTTCCTTTGGATTCTAAGACATCATTTTTATTTTTGTTTTCTTTGCATCTTACTGGCTGTACCTTCTCCTCTCCTTGGCTGGTTCTTTCACTTCTCTCTGACTCCGTTACTGTTTAAAGGACCCAGTCCAAAATCTTCCAGTATCATGGCTTTTTTCAGATTGCCATAAAGTGTTGAAAAATATTTTCAGAGCAATAAAAGTCAATGCAAGAGTTACATAAATGATTGTGAGGGTGGTTATCTGCAATTTTGAAATCTTAATATACTCCTATCAAGTCAAATAGTTCAATGTCGATGGTATTTCCTTGAGTAATCTTTTGATAAATGAGACGCTTGTGTTATAGTGAGATATCTGATGGTAGTAACATGAAGGCAGGCAGGCAGGCAGGCAGGCAGGCAGGCGGGAAGGAAGGAAGGAAGGAAGGAAGGAAGGAAGGAAGGAAGGAAGGAAGGAAGGAAGATTAATAATAAATATTCAGGACAGAATTTAGTGTCATAAAATTTTAAGACTTTCAAGTACATCAGTCAGTCATTTATTCAAGACCGAAATAGTTATCTGTCCTCCCTTCCCTGATACAAGCATAAATATCACCTAAGAAATTACTGCATTTCATGAGGGGCTCCACAATGACAACCCTGACTCTTTGAAGAGCACAGATTAAATTATAAATAATAAATCCCTGAATTTTTTCTTTGATCCCTCCTAATTTTAAATGTGTGGACCTTTTAAAAGTCTTTTTTTTTTTTTTTTTTTGGTCCTTGGGGAAGCAGTTTAAAACTTCAGTAAGTTTATCAGAAGGTATTTTTCATGTGTATGACAGTTGCTTTAAAAATGGGCTTGTTTCTTCTCAGGAGGGAAAATATCAATGTCATGTGGTGTGTCAGTTGCTATGGTTACTATACCTCGATATATATATATATTTTTTATAACAGTTTGAACAGGTTCTTAAACCTGAGCAACAGCCTAGCCTACTGAAGACTAAATTGCCACCTCACCACAGCTCAGCTCTTTAGCCCACTCCCCATTCTTTTCATCCCCCACCTCCAGGTACTTATTTGAAATTAATTTATAAATTTATAAATACTCAGTCCTCTTGGTTATCTGTGCAGTTCAATAAGCAGTGTATTAATAAGAGATTACAGTTGACCCTTGAACAATGTGGGTTTTAGGGGCACCAACCACTGCACAGGTGAAAATCCACATACAACAATAAACCCCCATCCAAAACCCTAACTCCTTATAGCCTGTTATTGACTTTTACTATACTTTACTGTTTTATGCTTTACTAGTAACATAAACAGTTTTTAACACATCTTTTGTTTGCCATATGTGTTATATACTGTATACTAAAGAACAGAAAATGTTATTAAGAAAATCAAAAGGAAAAGAGAATACATTTATAGTACTGTATTTGTCAGAAAAAAAAAAAAATCCATGAATAAGTGAACCCACACAGTCCCAGCCTGTGTTGTACAAGAATCAACTGGACTAGTTAAATATGAAAAGAAGGGTAAGTTCTCCAGTTTACCTTTGTTGATAGAACAGACGGGAAGACTTTATTTTTCATAAGCCTATTAACTCTCTTGACTTAAGGTATCAACTCCAATTGCACATTCCCCACAGAACTCCAATCCTGAATGTTTGCCCACTCTTCTATACTTCAGTCTCTGTAATGGCCATTTGAATACAAATAAGGGTCAAAGCAGACGTGGGTTCATTTTAATTTCTGTTATTAAAATGATGCTAAGACCACCAAATCTCCAGTGTGGAGAGAAGTAAAGTACCCTTTGACCAACATCGTAAAATAGCAATAGAGAAATCTGATTACCTCTGTCTATTATTCTTTTTATAGCTGCTTGTAAAATAAATCATAAAGTATTTAACAATATTTTATCCTAAGATCATGACTTTTCATAAATGAACTTTGATTTATTTCATTGAGATGCATAGACTTGTCAGTGTTATATATAATAGATCTTATTTGAAAATTGCTATCAAAGGAAGGCAGAGTGGAATCTAAATGCAGCATAGCTCATTAATACACACATTTAGATTTGAGTTTCCATATGTCCTTCACAACATAAATTGCATAAAATAAATCTGAAATTAATTTGCTAAGTGGTAATAAAGGTTATGTACTACTGTTACTATGGGTTATACTATGTGTGAAATTGATATAGTTTCACGTATCCTATTACTGTAGTTGAGTTTCATATAGTACATTATATGAAACATTATTAATATAGTCTCACAAAGGTCTTGAAAATAATAGTAGCCATATAGATTTAAAAAATGTTTGGAAAATCAGCAACACAGGACCCACCAAAACCTCTTTGATGTATATATGTAAACATATTATGCACATTATAAAACATATCCAAAAACTTGGAATCAGAATTTCGAAATAAATGGTAATTGTAATTAATACTCTGAAGAGTAAATCAATATATACTTTGTTGAGAAAAATTCTTCATGGTGTTCCTATGTCCCTAAAATTTGTTAGAGAATACAAACACAAAATGACTAGCATACTGATGTGCAGCCTGAAGTTTCCGAACACAGCTGAGTGCTTCTTTCAGTAAAGAAAGGATGTATGTTCTTTCAGGCCAGTGGTAGAGGTGGGATGGATCTTAACCCCTGTATCATGCTATCCTGCTGCTTACCACTCCTGCTGACAGTCCCCTAGAACTCATGGACTTTCAGGCCAGTGAAGGACTTATGGATTCTACAGTATGTAGTATAGTACTTCTCTCTCAGGCAATGTTAAATTTCAAAGAGCATCATAGGGTTGGAGAGTATGACAAGCTCTTTTTGTAATGTGATCTAATGTTAGTAGTTTAGGTTTCTCCAGAGAAACAGAACCAATATAATGGATGGATAGATAGATGGATGGATGGCAGATGGATTGATAGGTAGGTAGATGCGTACATACATGCAAACATACATACATACATGCATACGTAC
This sequence comes from Hyaena hyaena, assembly GCF_003009895.1. NCBI lineage: Eukaryota > Metazoa > Chordata > Mammalia > Carnivora > Hyaenidae > Hyaena > Hyaena hyaena. The sequence goes on from NW_024080970.1 coordinate 351,829, forward strand.
ATAGAAAAAAACAAGTAGGTGATAGATATGATCTATTTCCATATCTGTAATAGATAGATCTCTTTGTGTCTATATCTATGTCTATCTATGCATGTATGCATGTATGTATAGATAAGGGGGGGGATTGATCTATTACTGGGAATCAGTTTATATGATTATTTAAGGAAGATGAGAAGTCCCAAGATTTTCAGGTTAGGCTGGCAAGGTGATAGTCAAAGGCTAGCAGATAGGAAGAATTTCTTGCACAGAGGAAGGCAGCCTTTTTTGTATTCAGACATTGAACTGATTTGATGAGGCCCACCCACATTAGAGAGGGCAATCTGTTTTATTCAGTCAACTAATTTATATGTTAAACTCATCCAAAAACACCATGAAAAAACACCCTGGGTAATTCTTGACCAAATGTCTGGACACCCTGTGGCTCAGTCAAGTTGATATATACTATTAACCATCACACCAGAGTTTTCCTGGTTCTGATTTAACCTCGAACTAAGTTAAGTTTTGCCAGTAATGTAACCTTGTAGAGCTTATTTCATTGCTTGAAAATGAAAAGATTCAGTAAGGTTAATTTTAAAATCCTTCTTAGTTCTAAAAATAATGTATTCTCATGCAGGTACAGATATTTGACAGTATTCATTTTTACATCTCGTGAAATCAAATAGACAAGGAGTAGCATATGATCTGCCACAAACATATGTTATCATTGCATCAACAATTTTTTCATTATATCAAACATAAATGCCATGTTCTTCTATTTATTTATTTATTTAAGTTTATTTTTATTTCAGTGAGAGAGAGAAAGAGCAAGCAGAGGAGGGACAGAAAGAAAGGGAGACAGAATCCCAAGCAGCTCCAGGTTCTGAGCTGTCAGCATAGAGCCATATGTGGGGCTCAAACTCATGAACCTTGATACCATAACCTGAACTGAAATCAGGAGTCAGACGCTTAACCAACTGAGCCACCCAGGCATTTCTGATACCATCCTTTTTTTTTTTTTTTTTGTCTTTAACTTTATTTTAATTTGTACAATCTGAAGACACATTTATGTTATTCCAAATAGGATCAGAGATATCTTTGGGATATTAGTGTTGATACAAAAGAAAAAAGTTCAGTAAGAATGAGAAAATGTGTTTGTACTGAAATGAACCCATGCAGTGATTGAACTGCTGTGTCCCTTCTCTGCCTTGCATAGAATCTTATCAGCGGAACCCCTAGGAATTGACACATTTATAAAATGTTAAGACACAGAAAACTTGCAAATCAGTTGTATAAATATGGCAATAAGAACCACACACACAAAAAAAGTCCTTGAAATTATATGTTTGATAATGGACACCATGCACTCAATTCACATCCAAACCTGCAATGTGTCTGTAAGATGTATGTAGTTAAATGAGAAAATGATCGCAAAAGTCCCTTGTGGGGACTTTACATTACATATCCAAACTACATTTACAGTTAGCAAGAACTTACTAATCATTTACGTCAGCTTCCAAATTCTTTGTTTTGTATTTCTCTTCAGTAAATTTTTGGAGTATGTTCCATATATATATATATATTCATTTGTCTACAAACAGTATATAATAGAATAATCAGAATATAAGTGAATGAGATCAAAATAAATCATATATGTAGTTTTAACATTTTTTTCTTCCTTCCAGTGGAATATTTTTCATAAACCCATATGTTGTACATACATCTATACTGATATAATTTCACATCATTGTTTTTGTTTTGTTTTGCTTTTTTTTTTTTTTTTTCTTCCTTTAAGGGAAGAGGTAGGATAGCAGCTATGGGGAAATACTTGGTTTCTTGTTTCCAATTGGGGGAAGTTCAATCATATTAGCTTCTTATGAGAAGAATTCAGCAAAAAGAGAGAAGTTGAAGGGAAATAATCAGCAAGAGTGCAGGTCCTTGATAAGGATAAGCCTTGATAAAGCTTGGCAGCGTGGAGTAAGGAATGGGGCATGAGACTACAAGCCAGGAGACGGAAGTTGTAGACTCAGTCCAGCAATTCACTATGTTGTGACTTTGGGAATTTATCTAATCAGAATCACAGTTTTCTCATTCCTAAAGTAAGATTGTTGTTATGTAGTATGCTTTTTTAGCTCAGAAACTTCAATTCTGAACCACAGATTTCTGGTTCAACATGTGAAGAGCTTGGAAGCACTCAGTCTCATCTTTATAAAACAAAACTTGAAAAGCAACAACAACAGCCCTGCAAGTCAATAACCCATCTTAGTTCATCAGAGAATTAAGGTCACAAAACAAAGCATTTTCATTGAAACTGGAAAGATGGGTGGGTCCCTAGACCACAGCTTAATGGGACAAAAGCCCAAAAGTAGAGGCAGCCAGAGGCAGCACTGATAGAACAGCTGTACTCTCATGAGCTCCCAGAGGCTCAGTGTTGCTGGGTCTGAGAGTTAAAAACTCCAGAGACAGGGCAGAGGCACCAGGGTGTCTCAGTCAGTTGAGCATCCCACTTGGGCTCAGATCATATTCTCATGGTTCGTAGGTTCCAGTCCTGTGTCAGGCTCTGTGCTGACAGTTCAGAACCTGGAGCCTGCTTCAGATTCTGTGTCTTCCTCTCTCTCTGCAACCTCCCCTACTTGTGGTGTCTCTCAAAAATAAAACATAAACAAACAAACAAACAAAAACTCCAGAGAGGAGGCAATCTTCGGGGAGTCCTCATACTTTCATGAGGTTTCATCAGGATCCCCACCAGATTCTTGGGATGAAGATCAAAGAAAAGTGTCCATGTACTTCTGTTAGTGAAAGAGAAAAAGAAACCATTTTGAAATATGCCTGGAACATTCTGTTCTGCTTAACAAAAGACTGCCCCCTGAAGAAACTGTTTTACCAGAGCCTAACACACTTGGATTCTAGCAGAGCCTAACTGAGCAGGAAGAAGGGAAATACTCAGCCCAGGTCCAGGTCACACTGGACTTCCAGCTTTAACTAACCTGGGGAGGAGGTGGAAAGCTCTTGAGAAAGTGTCAAAGGACAGGCCCATGAAAAGACTGAGATCTAATTATAGGATAATAGATGCTTTCCTACATCCTTCACTCTATAACCACCTCAATAGGGTTCCCCTATAATAACAACAATTATAGCTGAAAGCACTGTAAGCCACAGACACGATTTAAGGAGTCTCCACGAAAAACCTAAGGATGACAGAGGAAACAAAAACAAGGACAGTAGAAGAAATTTTATTCTCTGAAATACACAGTTGCAGTAAACAGTTGAGCAGGCATATAACTCCTGGTCAAGTGAACATAAAACCACAAATGAAAGGCCTGTTTATCTCAGTTCCTATCACCTGATGCATTATGTCTGGCTTTTAACAAGAAATTAAAAGACATACATAAAGGGAGAAAAAAACCCATAATCTCACAATCAGACTCAGACATGGCAGAGATTTTAGAATTATCAGGGGGTATTTTCAAATAAATATGATTAATATACTGAGAGTTCTAATGGAAAAAAATGGAAAACATGTCAGATTAGATGAGTGGTGTAAGCAGAGATGGAAACTCTGAAGGGTCAAAAGGAATTGTGAGAAGTGAAGAACACTGTAACAAAAATAAACATGTGTTCAGCAGTTCCATCAGTAGACTGTCCATGATCAAGGTAAGACTCAATAAACTTGAAGGAGAAGTCAATAGAAATTTCCCAAACTGAGAGGCAAAGAGAGAAAGAAAAGAAAAGAAAAATGTGCAACACAGTACCCTCCGAAAAAAGAAAAAAACAAAGTGTGACATTTACAAAAAATTTACATGTAATGTGACTGCCAGAAGGATACAGACAAAAAGTAACATGAGAAAAATTTGAAGTAATATCAAAAATTTTCCAAAATTAATATCAGACACCAAACCACAGATACAGGAAAGTTAGGGAACGCCAAGTAGGATAAATGCCAAAAAACTACATCTGGACACGTTATAATTAAACTTCAGAAAACCACAGACTAAGAAACTTTGAAAGAAGACAAAGGGAGGACCAAAAAGTACCTTACAGATAGAGTAACAAGGATAACAATTATAATGGACTTTGGAGAGACGATGTAGGCAAGAGGAAAGCATAGTATATTTAAACTATTCAAAGCAATAGACTACCCACCTAAAATCCTGCATACAATTAAAATATCCTTACAAATGAGGGAAAAATATATTTTCTAAAAAAGAAACTGAGTAAATCAGCCTTTTAAGAACATCCAAAGAAGCTCTTCAAAAAGAAAAGAAATATACAGGCCTGAAATATGAATAGTTGAAAAAAAAGAGAAAGAAAAGTGTTAGAGATGAATAAGTCAAAGTAAAATAAAGTCTTCTATTTTTCCTGTTCTTAATTAATCTAACAGGTAAAGATATGTTCAAAATATAATAATGATCTATTGAGTCTTTATGGCTTATGGATAAGTGAGGAGAATGAAAGCAATGAAGTACAGGATGGGACAGAAGAATTAGGGATGCTTTGTTAGAAGGAACCTGAACTATCCATGAAGCAATATAGTGTTATTTACAAGTGAATTTAGATTAATTATAAATTTATATTGAAAACTCTAGGGCAATGACTAAATAGGAAGGAAGAAAGGAAGGAAGAAAACCATGGGTGAGTAGATGGATGGATGGATAAAATTAAAAGAAATATAATTGACGTGCTAAGAGAAGAAATAAAGTGGAATAATATAAGCTGTTTAATTAAAACTAGAGTAACAACTTCAATGGATAGGAAAAGTAACCCATGATAGATATGAATCCAGTTATGTCAGTAATCACTGTAAATGTGAATGGATTAAGTGCACCAATCAAAAGATGGAGACTATTAGAGTGGATTAAAACAAACAAACAAACAGATTGAACTCAACTTATATCTTTAACTCAACTGAACTTATATCTTGTCTATAGATACATCAACTCAAATATAAAGGTACAGATAGGTTAAGTGTAAAAGCATGTATAAAGATATATCAGGCTAACACTAATCAACATAAAGCCAGAATACCTATATTAATTTCAGACAGCAGAAAAAAGAAATAATAAAATTTAGAGCAGTACATGGCACTGAACACAAGAAATCAATAGAAAGATCAGGAAACCCAAAAGCCTATTTGAAACAATCAGTAAGAATGATAAATTTCTAGCCGGCATAACCAAGCATGGATGGATGGATGGATGGATGGATGGATGGATAGAAAGATAGATAGAAAGATAGATAGATAGATAGATAGATAGATAGATAGATAGATAGATAAAAGAGGGAACACAAATTGCTAATATCAGAACAGAAAAGGAGACCGTAACTATTAATTCCATATATGTTAAAAGGATACTAAAGGAATATTATAAAATATATACTCATAAATTTGATAGTATAGAAGAATTGGATCAATCTTGATAGGAACTATCTAGCAGAAGTCACACAAAGAGAAATAGCCTGAAAAAGCTTATACTTTTAAATAAATGAATAATTAATAGTGTGGCAAAGAAGAAAACACCAGGGCCAGATGGTTTTACTGGTGAATTCTATCAAACATTTAAGGGGAAAAAATGATAACAGTTTTCTACAATCTTTTCCATAAAATAGAAACAGAAAATATCTCTAACTTGTTATTAGTCAAGAAGTACCCTAATAACAAAATCAGACAAGGACATTTTAGGCAAAGAAAACTACAAACCAGTTCTCATGAACATAGATGCAAACTCAACAAAATATTAATAAATTGAATCCAACAATGTATCAGACGAATTCTACAGCATGACTAAATGCCATTAATCCCAAGTATGTAAGGGTGATTCTGCATTCAAAAGGCAATTAATATTTCTATCATATCAACAAACTAAAGAAGAAAACTGACATGATCATATCAGTAGATGCAGCAGATTTGACACAATGCAACACTGCTTCATGTTTAAAACATTCAGCAAACTTAGAGTAGAGGGGAACTTCCTCAACTTGATAACATCTGCAGAAACCTATAGCTAACATTGTACTTAGTGGCGAAAAACTAGTGGCTTTCCCTTTAAGGTCTGGAACAGGCAAGGCTGTCCTACCTCACCACTGTTACATAACATCTTATTGGAAGTCCTAGTTAATGTAGTATGACAAGAAAAATAAATATATACAGATTAGGAAGGACAGAATAAAATAGTCTCAGATGACATGATTGTCCATGTAGAAAATCTCAAAGAATTGACAAAATTGTTTAGCAATTATTGTAAGACTGCATGATAATAGGTAAAACATAAAAGTCAATTGAATTCTATATACCAACAGTGAACAATTGGGATTTGAATTTTAAAATATAACCCCATTTACATTATTAAGAAATTAAATATTTAGGATGGCACCTGGGTGGCTCAGTTGATTAAGCATCCAACTTTGGCTCTGATCATGATCTCATGGTTTGTGAGGTCAAGCCCTGCATCAGACTCTGTACACACAACTTAGAGCCTGGAACCTGCTTCAGATTATTTGTCTGACCTACTCACACTTTGTCTCTCTCCAAAATAATGTCTTTAAAAAAAGAAATTAAATATTTAGGTATAAATCTAACAAAGCACATACTATATTGATATGAGGAAAAATGTAAAATTCTGATGAAATAAATGAAAGGATATCTAAATAGATACAGATATAGTTCAGGTTCATCTGTAAAAGACTCAGTGTTGTAAGATGTTGCCTTCTAACTTAACACATGGATTCAACACAATCCTAATTAAAATCTCAAGAAGTTATTTTATGAGCATTGACAAAATGACTCTAAAGTTTGTATGGAAGATAAAAGGACCCAGAATAATCAATAAGATATTGAAGAAGAACCAGTTTGAAAGATTGTCATTCCAGGACTTCAAGACTTTCTGTAAAGCTTCAGTAATTAAGAGTATGATATAGACAAAAAGACCAGTGGACAAGAATAGAGTCCAGAAATAGATCCACACAAATATAGTCAACTAACAAGAGAGTAAAAGCAATTCAATGGAGACAGGATTGTCTTTTCAATAAATGGTACTGTAATATTTGGACATTCACAGGCCAAAAAAATCTAGACACAGACCTTAAACCTTTCACAGAATTAACTCAAAATGGATCATAGTCTTAAATACAAAACCCAAACTAAAATTTCTGGGAGACAAGATAGGAAAAATATTCAGGTTAACATACGTTTCGTGATGCTTCTTTAGATACACTATCACGAACAACAACAACAAAAATAAAAATAAAAATGGGACAGCCATTTTGGGATCCAGATTATATTTACAAAGCTAAATATAACCCTGTCATACAATCCAGCAATCATTCTCCCTGATATTTTCACAGATGACTTCAAATTTTACATCCACAGAAATCCTGCATAAGAATGTTTATAGAACTCTATTCATAATTACCAAAATTTGGAAACAACAAAGATGTCCTTCAATATATGAATGAATAACCAACTGTGATATGTCCATAAAAAGGTATATCAGTGAGAAAAGGAAATGAGCTTTGAAGCCATGAAAAGACATAAAAAATCTTAAATGTATATAGCTAAATGAAAGAAGTCAATCTGAAAAAGCAAAGTATGATGTATGTAGTATGATGCCAACTATATGACATTCTGGAAAAGGCAAATAGATAGTAAAATGATTCATGGTTCTCATAGTTTATAGGAAAGGTAGAGAGCGTGCCTGAAAAAGAAGAACACAAGGGTTTTTAGGCCCATGAAGTTATTTTGGGGAAATGCTTTTGTTTTCTTCAATTCTCTAAATCCAAACGAAAAGGAAGTGGGATCATCGAGGATTTGAACCCAAAACTATCACATCCAAAGTAAGAATCCTATCTCTGGATTAATGAGCCACCTAAAATCATGAAATGATTTCATATGGTATTGTAATGGTGAATACATAACATTATGCTTTTGTCAAAACCCATAGAAGTTTCCAACACAAAAAGTGAACCCTACTGTACACTATGGACTCTAGTTAACACTATGGACTCTAGTTAATAATGATGCATCAATATCAGCTCATCAGTTTTAATGAATATACCACACCAATGAAAGATGTCAAAACTGGAGCCAATGATAGGAGCAATTGTTGGGGGAGGGAGGAGGGTGAGACAGTATATGGGAACTCCATACTTTCGGTTCAGTTTTTTTTTTTTTTTTCCTGTAAACCTAAAACTTCTCTTAAAGATAAAGTCTACCAATTTAATAAAGCAAGATAAGTCTGAGGGAGTGATTTGATTCTGTGCATGTGTGACTAGCAGCTGTGTCTGACTCCCTCAGCCTATTGTGTAGACCACATTGCAGAGCCATGGAGCTAAATGAGGGGTGGAGAGGGGATCCTCAGAAGTGTTAGTGCTCTTTTTTGTACTATATTTAGTCTATTAATGGATGACATCTGTTGAATTCTTACTATTCTTAACTGTTCTAGTAAGAATTCAACAGATGTCATCCATTAATAGACTAAATATAATAGGATATATTTACTACATATATATATATATATATATTTGTCAGCAGCTTCCCTTCTAACGAATCTTACGGAAAGAATTATTGTTCTCAAACTAAAGATGAGGACATTGAAGCTCTAGAGAAGACAGATGCTCTTGCTCTTTCAGGGTTAAGTGCTCCTAAATGACTCGCTCCCTAAGCTCATGCTTTTCTTCTATGCTACGTTTGGGGTTTTGAATTAAACCGTTTATCAGAGCATTATATCTGGGGAGATTATGCACTGGAGAGTTTTGTCCAAAGAACCATGCTACCATGTGATGATGAATACAGAAGCAAAACACCTGAGAGGCAAGGACAATGAGAAATAGGAAAAATGCATTGTTGATTCGTGGCCACCAAACTTCACAGGCCTTTCACATCATCCAGGAACCCTAGTGGATATCTTTAATCTGCTATTTTACCTCTTCTCTGGGCTAAATAGACCATATTCTTTCACATCACTGATGGTACAAATTCTTTTTTCACTCTCTGCATCCAACCTCACCTCTTATTCTATGGAGCTAAGTAAAACCAATCTCTGAGATTCATAACAAAGTCTACATGGAAAAATGACGATTTATTTCTTCCATGTTCTCTCACATTTAAGATATTCTTAATTCTCCAAATATAGGTTAGTTGTCTAAGAGACTTGACACTTATGATTACCCCACTCTCTTTTGATATCAGGGAATTATAAAATGAGTCAGAAAGGGCTTCTTCCTTCTATGTATTTGGAAAGAGTTTGTGTACCACTGGTATTATTTCTGTCTTATATATTTGATACAGTTTGTCAGTGAAGGCAAATCTGGACCTGAATATGTTGGATGGTTATTTCACAAGGAATTGAATTTCTTTAATAGATACAGAACTATTCAGGCTGTCTGTTTCTTCTTGAGAGAGGTTTTGTGACTTTCAAGGAGTTTGTTTACTTCATCAAAGTTGTTCAAAATAAAATCTCCATTGGGCTCTTTCTTAACTTTTCCATCTCTCCACTGATATTTCTCACCAGTTTGTGCAGATTTTCCATCTTTTAAAACAGAGTCTTCAATATATTAATTATAGTTACTCTAATTTCTCCATTTAATAGTTCCAACATCTGGTGATCTCTGAGTCTGGTTCTCTTAACTGCTGCATGTCTTAATGATTTTTTTCTTTGTAATTTTAGTTTTGCTCTGTTGAGTGTCATGATGTATAGACATCTTGTGTAGAATAAGAGGAACTGTTTAAGAGTAAAAAGTATTTCCAAGTGGAATTGGTTATTCCTCTTCCTAACCTAAAACTTATCTGTGGTTATAGTCATTGAACCATTGGCTTCAAAGTACTCTAAGGATGACTCAGACTGGGTGAAGGAGCTAAAATGTACCATGTGTGCCCCCTTCCTCTGGGGGAAAAGGAGCTGATTTACCTGATCACATGCCTTATGAGAACAGGTCTCTTAAAGTTGTGATTTTATAGTTTATTCCACTTTCTTTCTTTTTTAGAGTGGGGGAAATATTCTTTCCATTATTTTTTTTATATCTGAGGTAGAAGCAGAACATTTTTTTTAATTTCAATCTTTTCTTGTATACTGTATCCTATCCAAATAGATTTAAAGACTTTCTTTACAGACACATATTCCCCTCCCTCTGTCACACACACATACACACACACACACACCACAAACACACACACACACACACACTTCTGTTTGAGATCTGTTTCCTGTATATCCCTGTCTCCTTCCACTTACCCAGCTGTACTCCCCTTTTAGTCCAACACAGTACTGCTGGGTTCTGTGTCTGCACATAATGACTTTCTTTATAACCTCTTTGCGGCTAAATCTAATGATCAACGTTAATCTTGGAACAGAGGCAGTAAGTCATTAGAGTATTGAATAATCAGACCAAATAAGGTACTGGAATTTGCAGAATGTTAGCAGAAAATGTGCTTTATAGTCAACAATTTGCACACGATTTATTGTTAATACCGAAAATGAAAAAAAAAAAAAAAGGGAGAAAGTGCAAAAGAAAATGGTAGAAAGATGAATAGTAAGATTTAAATGCGAATGAATATTGATCCCCATGGTTTCAGGGCAACTAAATGGCTAAAATCACAGGAAAAAGAGTAGAATTAAGAGTAATCCTGTGAATTATGGCGTAGAATGTTCCAATCACAGGGACTCATAAACAGGAGAAATAATAAAATGGACAACAATATATGCTTGACTCATTGAGAGCCTAAGTAGAAAATGTTGTGAATAATACAAAAGCAACTGTTTTTTGAGATTGCGCTAATGCATGTGTGATATCATATGGAGTCACAATGCACAGACACACACACACAAACACATATACACAACACAGGATTTTGGAAGCCAGGTAAGAGAGTAGGAAATAATCCTTGAGAAAACACTGATGAAATCAAGCAAGAGGTCTTTGACCATTTTATTTAAATTAGGTAAGAATGTTTCCACCTGGAGGACTAAGAAGATGAAAAAGATATCCTATGACTCTTTTGTTTAGGGAAACATGGTTTACCATAGGGAGAAGGAAAAAATACTACATTTTATAATATTAACTATATAATACATATATTAATATCAATATATATCAATAGGTCAATATATTTATATATAAAGCACAGTATATATCACAGTAGATGAGAAAGTGGCAAGATTTCACTTTGACAAATTAACACATTCATTTGGGGGGGAGGTGGGCGGAGGAGGAAAAAAAAACACCCTTTGTGGAAATCTCACGTGAAAATAAGCCTTATGAAACTAGAGAGCTCTGTATGACGTGCCATTTTGTCGTGTTAAGACTGTTAAGACATTTGGGGCCTTAGGCCATTTCTCACTTTGCGAAGGATCCCACTTTAAAAGTTTACATGAAAATTAAGAAATGCTTGCTCATGGGAGTCTAAGCATCCAGTAGGTTTTACCTGTGCCAAATTCAACACATGCTCTGTCAGAAGAGCCCAAGAATCAAATCACTGCATCAGCTCCAGATGGAGTAGGTGATCTCAAACAGCAGGTGCATGAAAGAAGGAAGTTGACTTCTGTAACTTTCTCTTTATCCAAAACAATTGAATTGGTCTTGACTAATTATTTAATTAGATTTAATGCACCTTTATTTTTAAAACTTTCCAATGAGAGGCATAACTTACGTTCAGATATTTAATTCATGCTGATATGAGGCAGACTGCAGTGTTGAACAGCATCCACAATGTGTAACCCAGAGAATACAGAAACTAGTGCTGCTGCATGCCTCATCTCAGGAAGGAAAAAAAAAGAGTAACTTAACTCATTAAAAACTCAAAATCCGTCTGTAAAATTTAATATAATGTTTTGATCTAAACAGATATAAATACAAATATATCTGAAAATGTGCTCTGAAGTAATGAAAGATGAAAGGCAAATTCTTTTAGAATCCAAGCTAAGCATGAAACATGGGCATCTGAACTAGACCATGCTAAGTACATTTCTACTGGGGGAATTTTATGACACAGGTTGCCAGTGATTTAATATCACAGCTAAATAGTCTCCTATACCTTCCTAAGTGTCCTAAGCATAAGGACAAGTGGCCAAGGAAACGGGTAGCGTACCAAGTCATGAATCCTTTCTAGTTCTGTTAACTTTTCAGTAAGAAAATGTCCAATGGAAAGTCCATCAATGCTTGTTATTTTTCTTTATTTGGAGTCCCATTAAAAAAAAAAAAAACCTGCATCGTTTAAGTATTCAAAGTACTCTGTTACTTCCCGAGAGCTTTCATTTGATTTTAATTTTTAAATTCCTTCAGTTATATGAACTTAAGTCTGTTGTGTATTCTAGGATAAAAAGCTCATACTTTTTTAGTGGTTTTGAAATTTGGGATACTGGCGATTCTAATAGGCTCTGGAAATGTTTAATTATAGTAAAAAGCTGACTAAGTTGCATTTTCTCTGTGCTTTACTTTTAATCTGCCAGATGGTAAAATGTTTGTTTTTGTTTTTGTTTTTTTGTTTTTTTTTAAATGCCATAGTGGCTGTTTGTGGTGGAGATAAATAATTAAAAGAAGGGGTTACTTTTCTGAAGTGGTACATTTTATATAGTCTCTCTCTCTCTTTCTCTCTCTCCTATGTCTTTTTTTTTTTTCTTTTCAGAGTTTTATGTAGTGCTTTTTTTTGGTTCGTTTAGATGTAATATTATATCACAAACTTTTTTTAATGTTTGTTTATTTTTGAGGGAAAGAGAGACAGAGTGCAAGCAGGGAAGGCTCAGAGACAGAGGAAGACACAGAATCTGAAGCAGGCATAGAGCTCGACGCAGAGTTCAAACCCATGAACTGTGAAATCATGACCAGATGGCTTAACTGATGGAGCCACCCAGGTGCTCCAAGTATTAAAAACATTTTGACATCACTGAATGGCCTACAGTATACCACTTCTATTAGTGTGCATGATTTCATCTTGTGCATATACTAAAGTTGTTTTAAACTATTCTGTTTGAACATATGTAATATACCTAAATTTTTGTTTTTATAAATTATCTTGGTATAGGCATCTTTGTACACATTATTTAAGCTATAGTCTAAACCACTCTTTTGGCTTGTAAGTTTCTTAAAGAGTAACTTTTTATTAGAACTAGAGGCAGTAATGAACTACTTTGCTCAATCCATTTTTAAAAATTAAGTCACCTTATTGACTCTTTGCTTTCTTCATTTCTGTTCTTAACACACTTTTTATATGAGCATATGTAGGCATACAATATTCTATTAATTTCAAATGTACCTCATTTTGATTCAATATTTTATACATTATGAAATGATCCCCATGAGTCTGGGTACCATATGTGACCATCAAAGTTATTATGATATTATGAATTGTATTCCCCATGCTCTACATTATAATATAAAAATTTACTTATAACTGGAAATTCCTACCTCTTATTCCCCTTTACTTCTTTCACCTGCCTCCTGACTCCTGACTACTTCTAACCAGCAGTTTCTTTACCATGAATCTATTTCTGTTGTTTTAGTTTATTTTTTTGTTTTGTTTTCTACATTTCACATGCAAATAAAGCCATATGTTATTTGTGTTTCTCTGATTTATTTTACTTAACATAATACCCTCTAACTCCATTCATGTTGTCACAGATGGAAGATTCCATTATTTTTATGAATAATATTTATGTGTGTGTATCACATCTTTATTCCTCTGTCAAAGAACATTTAGGTTGCTTCCGTATCTTGGGTATTGTAAATAATGCTTCTGTAAACATAGGGATACATATATCTCTTCATATTGGTGTTTTCATTTTCTTTGGAAAAATACCCAGAAGTGGAATTGCTGGATCATATGGTAGTTCTGCTTTTGTGTTTTGTTTTGTTTTGTGAAACATCCATATTGTTTTCCCCAATGGCAGCACCAGTTTACATTCCCACCGACAGTGCACAAGGGTTCCCATTTCTCCACACTTTCCTCAATACTTGTTATATATTTTTTTTTCTTTTTTGTAATAGCTAATCTGACTGGTGTAAGATAAAATCATGTGGTTTTTATTTGCATTTCCAAGGTGAGTTGTGATGTTGAGTATCTTTTCATGTATCTGTTGGTTATCTATATGTCTTCTTTAGGAAAAAAATGCCTATTCCAGTCCTCTGCCCATTTTTTTTAATTAGGCTATTGGTTTTTCTGTTTTGTTTTTTGATATTCAGTTATGTAAGTTCTTTATATTTTTTTAAATATTAACCCCTTATTGGATATATGGTTTTTAAGTATTTCAATTGGTTGCCTTTTTATTTTATTGGTTTCCTTTGCTGTATGAAAGACTTTCACTTAATGCAATCTCATTTGTTTGCTTTAGCTTTTGTTGCCCTTGCTTGAGGAGACTGGTTCAAAACAAAACAAAACCAAAAAAATTAAAAAAATAAAAAAATACATATATATACACACACACACATATATGTATGTATATATGTATATATACACACATATATATGTATATATACACACATATATGGATATTACTAAGATCAGTGCCAAAGAGTTTACTCTCTATGTGTTTTTCTACTCTATTTTAGGGTTTCAAGTTCTCCATTCAAGTCTTTAATCCATGTGAAATTTATTTTGCAAATGGTAAAAGATAGTTGTCCAGTTTTATTCTTTTGTATGTAACTGTCCAGTTTTCCCGACACTGTTTACTAAAGAGTCTATTTTTCCAGTGTGAATTGTTGTCTCCTTTGTCATAGGTTAATATTGTGTAAGTATGGGTTTATTTCTGGGCTATCTATCCTGTTCCATTGATCAACGTCTCTGTTTCTGTACAAGTACCATTCTGTTTGGATTATTACAGCTTTGCAGTGTAGTTTGAATCAGGGAGTGTGATGCCCCCAGCTTTGTTTTCTTTCTCAAGATTGCTTTGGCTATTTGGGGTCTTTTGTGGTTTCATACAAATTTTAGGATTCTTTGTTATATCTCTGTGAGAAATGCCATCAGTACTTTATAGAGATTGCATTGAATATGTAGGTTACATTGAGTAGTATGAACATTTATGTTAATGCTTCCAATCCAGGAGCATGGAGTATCTTTCCTATGTGTGTGTGTCCTCTTAAGTTTCTTTCATTGGTGTCTTATAGTTTTTAGACTACAAGTCTTTCACTTCCTTGGTTACATTTAGTCCAAGGTATTTTTTGTGATGCAATTATACATGGGATTTTTTTCTTAATTTCTATTAAAGAGCATTTTTTAAATTTTCCTGAAGTATAATGATTATGAACAATACTGTCCATTCCCGGTGGCAGCAGTGAGGCTATCATTTGTACTTCTCATGTCTCTGAAAATTCCCATAATCTAAAGAGATTGGATTGGGTGTTTACTACATGCTGGGACACTCTTACTCCATACTTCTCCTGGATAAGCATGCCCACCTGGGATAAAATGGGAAGACTAGAAAGTGGAGAAGCTTAATATGATCCCTGTTCCCCTTTTTGTAAACAAGTTATCTCCCAAGAATTCATAAGGGAAAAGCCACAAGAACCTAACATAAGGACCACTGGATTATTTTTACAATAACTCTTCTCAAACTTATTTTTTTTTTAAATCAGCCCATTAGATGTAGAAGAGAATACTTGATGAGCTGCCAGCCATTTAATGCACATGAATAAATGCATGTACATATGTTGAATCTATAATGCTTTTTAAAAATGCTAGCTCTCTGTTAGTGCAAGAAGAACAAATGGGTTATTACTTGGCCTTCATTTGCTTTTGTCATTGGAAAAAAAGTATTTGAGCGTCTGTGCCTGAGTTGTAGAGGTTTATGAGTGTGTGGCTATATGTGTCTCTTTTATTGTCACAAAACTTCTATTTGTTAGTTGCTAGGCAGGCTGGGAAGGACATACCGGGATGTATGTCCTTTGTCATACTGGGAAGGACAAATTCCCGCAAGTTCGGAATCACATGCACGTCAGCAGAACCCTCTCTACTGTGCTTCCACAGTTTTATGTATTGGTATTTGCTCCTCCTTAAAACTGATTTATCAAAGATCAATAGAATGGTGGAACTATATGGTGTAGTTCAACCCTTGCTTACTAATGAATACTTAATGTTAAGAGAAGTTAGATGCATTGCAAAAAAAAAAAAAAAAAAAAAACACATACTGAATGAATGATTGAAGCAAGAAGGATATGTAAATTCCTGGGCTCTTGCTACTCTGGTTTGCTCCTTAAACCTCCTTAAGGAACATTCTTTTCCACTGATGACAGAACATAGCAGAACAGGGAGCACATGTGAATCCGAATGACTCTCAAATTTTAATTGTCTGTAAATCACCTGGTGGGCTTTAAGATTCTGCATTACAGACTCTCATGTTATTCCAGTATTGCTGCTTGTGAGTCAAGTTTTGAGTAACAAGAGAACAAAATTGCTAGTCTCTCTACTTATAATACATTTGCTCATAATAGAATCCTTTGTGTTGATATAGAAACGTGTATGTACCAAAGGAACTGTAAATACTATTTTAAGATCAATAAGCTTAAAGAAAGAATCCTTAACCTGCAAATTTTAAATATTTCTAAGGCTTTAAGCTTTTACATTTCACACTATTCAGTAATACCTTATTTAATTAGGGAGTAGGTAGAGTCATTGTAAAATACATAATGAATGTCTTACAAAATAGCACACTAATTTCTAATATATACTTGAAACTCAGAAGCTTTGTGTTTGTCTTACTTTATCTAGCAAACTTAAGTGTATGAAATAGTTACATGTATATCAATAGTACTGTAACTCTTGAGGACGGATTTGGTACTTTAGACTTCATCTGGTAAAGTTTCTGTAGACATGA
Organism: Hyaena hyaena; assembly: GCF_003009895.1. Taxonomy (NCBI): domain Eukaryota; kingdom Metazoa; phylum Chordata; class Mammalia; order Carnivora; family Hyaenidae; genus Hyaena; species Hyaena hyaena. The sequence goes on from NW_024080970.1 coordinate 368,601, forward strand.
TGTTAGAGGAATTAGAACTATCAAACAGAGGATGTGGTTGCTAAAAATGATTTCTGCATTATCTGTGACTCACGTTCAAAAGCAAGGTGCTCAGCTTGCAAGGAAAACCGTTTGACTTAAAAGAAAAAAAAAAAAAAAGATTGACTTCTAATGTTCCTTGTGATCTGGAACAGTAAGTCCTGAGCAACTTTGAATCAGTACTCTCAAATTCATTGCATACTCTTTTTCTGTCCTGTGCTGCTCTTTAAAAATGCCTTTACCTCAGCTCCTCTCATGAAACATAAAATAATTTTATAAGCTCCTTCTGACTGTCTGGTTGGGATCTGCATATACATTCCCTTCCAGGGATAGTTGCATATGACTGCATGGTAGGAATACCTGGAGAGCTTTTATAAATAGCTAACACCTAGATTTCCTCAAATCACGTAAATCAGAATTTCTAGGGTCAGTCCTAAGCACTGTTATTTTCAAAAACTCTTGGTGAAGCTAATATCCAGCTAAGGTTTATAATCACAGTTAAAAGAAGATAAATGGAAAGAATACTGGCTGCCTCTTTAATGGAAATTAGGTTTCAATAGAGTGTGCCATAGACTAACCACTGGTTGTGATTTGACCGTGCATAAGAGATAGAGGGACGGCACATACGCTATGTAGTTGTCATCCCTGGCTCATTATGGAACATCAAAATACAGGAGATATTTTGGAGAAGGAAGTCTCCTAACTCCACTTCAGGTAGCGCCTATGAACTGAATGCAAGAGTAAGGGAAAGAGGTGAGCCCTGAGATGTTCCCCTTGGCCACCTGAACTCTCACCTCTTGCCAGCCCTTCATCTACCTCGCCCTGTAGCACACAGAATTACTTAGCTGTCTTTGCCCACCTCTGTCCTTTCTCCTTCCCAGTCCCTCCTTCCAAAATGAATTCTGTCCAGATGGAAAAGACAGTGAACTAAGTGGAATGCAGCCCGGTCAGCAGCAGCAACTTGGAACTATCCCTGACCTTGAAACCATGCTCTATTTTGATATACTGGGCTTCCATGTGGTCACCAGATCTTCTACTTCTGATCTAGTTTTTATAGCTTGAAATAATCCTTGGTCCTTACACTGAAGATCATATTCCTGTTACCTGCTGTGGTTTCTTGATCCTCTCCAAACTTGAAGCCCTGCATTGCCCATCTGCCTACGAGTGAGTAGAGGACACACTTGTCTTCTGCCCCACTAATACAGAGTAAGCTTCATAGCTGCAGGGCTTAGACTCTCCTTGTCTGCCTCTTTTACTCTAAAAACTGACTTTTCCCAGGTGATAACTAAGATACAGTATTTTCAGTACAGGTTCATGCAGTCTTATTCAAAAATTTCACACAAGACTTCCCGAGAATTTTTTATTTTAGTGCCACTAACTGTGGGTAACTGCCTTTAAAAAATCACATGCATGGTGCTCTGTGTTTGTGCACAATATCTCCATTCTTCCTGAAACTGCTCAGAAGAGATGGGCCATCGGATCTCTAAGAAGCACATCCTAGTTCTTAAAGGAGGGCAGAAAGCCATATTCCTCACTTCTCCCTCTGAAATCCACATTATCAAAATGAAATGTTAAAATGTGCCCATACTTTTAATATGTGCACACACAAATACTGAGACAACAAAAAGAATTCATTGTTTACTTTTGTGCACTGTTGGGTTAGATAACCCTTAAAGTCCAAAATATGTATAACTCATATTATTTCTTACGCCAAACTCGCAACTAAAAAGATTTTACTTGTCAGTTACTTAGATCTGTTTTTCCTTAGTTTCATGGTTGGGTCCTCACCTGTCTAGAGTTATATTATTGGTGCTTTAGAAATAGTTACACTTTTTACTTTACTTCTACTTTTCTTCCAGTGGCTATGTGCTATTTTGTTTTGTTTTATTTTTTATATTGTTGGAATAACTATAGTTTCTGTAATCTTTCATTTTAATGTGCAGTTAGCTTTTTGCTTTAAGAACATTAAATATTAGGGCCAATCTGTCATTTCTCTGAGTTAAAAACAAATTCATCTATTTTTATTACATGAATGGCTAATAACAAATTTGGTAATAATGACATGTTTCTTTAAAAGTGTAAATCTTTTTACCCTATTGATAAGGGATCATATCACCAGGATATAGATATGTACATCATTTGCTTAAATGCAAACTAATTTTTATGAATTTTCTGAATGCCCCTTGGTCAGGTGGGTTTTGGTTTTCTGCTAGAGAGGCTTATGAATTATTTTCTGTTCTCTGTTGGTGTCTCATATGCATGTTTAGTTAAGAGGTACTTTCCATACAGAATAGCAAACATCCATGGCGGCTAAAAATTAAGCACCTCTTCAAAAGCATTACACTTTCCCAATCACACAAATTATTGACAGTTCAAATGGGCAACCAGAGAGTGTAATCAATGAATCAAATAATAGCTCTCAGTGATGTAACTTAAAATATATTACTACTTAGATGAACTAATAGTAAAATATTAAATGAACAAATATTATTGCATTTCTTTTTTAGCACCAAATATTTGTCTATGATAACTAACACATATACACAGTAGCTGGGGAAAAACATGATTAGTTTCTTCTATCTAATAGCCATTTACTGATTATAAGTAAAAAGCAGGGAATAATCCTTAATCATTAATATATGCTTATGTAATATATATTTACCGTCAGTGTTTATTCTTGATTATTCTTGATTTAGTTAAAAAAAAATCAGGAGAATACCTCCAGAACTTTGGAAATGCTATGGGTAGAAGAGAAGTAATTATTGCAGAAGATTGCATATTCTTTTTTAATGTTTTTAATGTTTATTTATTTTTGAGAGAGAGACAGAGCATGAGTGAGGGAGGGGCAGAAACAGAGAGGGAGACACAGAATCTGAAACAGGCTCCAGGATCTAAGCTGTCAGCACAGAGCCAATGCGGGGCTCAAACTTGGGAATAGTGATATCATGACCTGAGCTCTAGTCAGATGTTTAAATGACTAGCCACCCAGGCACCCCTGAAGATTCAGGTAATTAGAGTGTTATGAAGTAGTGAGGAGATGAGACAGTATGCAAAACATGACTTTCAGACTTTGAATGATGTTTTATGATAACTGTTCTCTAAAGCCATGCTTAGTGATTTTCAGTTCTCCATAGAAAAATGGCAACATATTATATTGAGAAAGAAAAATCCAAGGATCTTCTTGTGCAGAAAACTTTGAAAAACAGTTGCACGTAAATAGAGATAACTTCACAATTTCTGTATTTTAGGATATCTGGATGTTTTGTCTCTATCCTTGAACTATTATACAGCTATCACATTTTTTTTATATATTTAAATAGGCTCAGCTGAAACAAAATAATATATTTACTCCTATCATTATATTTACCTAATCTATATTGATTTGCTTTTATTATTTGTTCCCAGCCACAAAACTCACCTTGCATTAATTTACATTTGGTCTGTGTCAAAGTATATTGGATTATACATTTTTCACTATTCCAGTCTCACTTTCTTAAAAAATATCTGTGCAATAATAATGGTATTTATAGATTTGATTCCATATTTATATCCAATCAAACCAATATATAAATTGTTTCAATGTTTTAGTGCAATAGAGGGAAAAGGTGGCTCAAGAAATATTCATTGTAAATAATAAATATAATAATTCCTAATATTTATCATTATTACTTTTATTGCTGGATTAGCAGACAATGCTTAAATTGCTTTGTATAAGTTATTCTATTTTTAACTCTCATAATAATATAATTACCAGTCTTATGGATTTTATTGGTGATGAAAATCATAATATCTCTCTTGAAATATACTGTAAATGTGTACATATATACACACACACTGTGTTATAGTATACTATATACACGTTAAATATATGTATTTCCATGTACCCTATTAGCAGCATTTCAACCTACACTGAGTCATACTAATAGAACTAAAATGATAAGTAAACAAATCCTTATTATTACTCTCTCAGTAAGTGATAGAAAAACAGATAAGAATCAATATGGATACAGCACATTTAGAAAACACCTACTAAATTGGTTCCCATAGAGGAATCCACACAATAAAAACACAGTAGAAATTATTTTTAAGGGCATATTAGACATTCACAAAGCTAGACTACAATTTTAACCATAAAAGAAATCTCAATACATTTGAAATTACTGAGATCATACACATTATTATCCACTATTATCACAATGGAAATAAATTAGAAATAATAAGAAAGATTTGGGGAAATTTTCTAACATACTCCAAAATAACCCATAGGCAAGGAAGTAGTTAAAACAGAAGTTTAAAATTATTTTGAATTTGAGCACTGAGTGTTATATGGAAAACAAGTTGACAATAAACTATTTAAGAAAAAAAAATAAAATTATTTTGAACTGAATGAAAATAAAAATAAAATATATCAAACTTGTGGAATTCAACTAAAACACTGATTGGAGAGAAATATATAACTTTAAAAGCTCATCTTAGAAAAATGACAAAAGGCTATAGTCAACAAACTGGCTTTCCATCTTTAAAAAGTACAAAAAGAAAAGCAAATGAAATCAAGGTAAATAGAAAAAAGAAAATAAACTTAAAAACTATGGAAGTGGAGAAGCAAGGAAGAAAGGAAATGAAATAACAAGCTTATCTGAAAATATTAATAACATTAATGACTTTCTGGTTAAACAGGGCAAAGACACAAATTAACAATATAAAGAATGAGTGTGGGAATATCATTACAGTACGTACAGTACCTATTTGTATAACAATAAGAAAATATTTTGAACAGCTTCAAGGCAGTAAATTTAAAATAAATGAAAAAGTCAGATTATTTGGAAGACATGAATTTATTCAGGAATGCAGACATAATCTGCATAGTCATCTATGTATGACAGCAATTGAAAATCTTGCCACAAAGAGAAATCAGAGCCCATATGGTTTTACTGGAAAACTCTATCAAATATTTAAGAAAAAAAATTCTATGTAAACTCTTTCAGAAAATAGAAGAAGAGGAAACACTCATTTTATGACAACAGTAATGTCCTCATCATGGCCGGCCAGCTATTATAAAAGAGAAGATGAGACACCTGTGTGGCTTAGTTGGCTAAGCATCCAACTCTTGATTTCAGCTCAGGTCATAATCTCAAGGTTCATGGGATGGATCCCTGTCTTGGCTCTGCACCAACAGTACAGAGCCTGGTTGGGATTCTCTCTCTGCCTCTTTCTCTGCCCATTCCCTGCTCTTCTCTCCTCCTCTTCTCTTCTCTCTTCTCTTCTCTTCTCTTCTCTTCTCTTCTCTTCTCTTCTCTTCTCTTCTCTTCTCTTCTCTTCTCTTCTGTCTTCTCTCTCTCTCAACAAATAAACATTTACCAAAATAATAAGAATGAATTAATAAATAGATGGTAAGAAAACTACAGACTTATATCCTTCATGAACAAAGATATACATTTTCTTGAGTAAGTATGAGGAAATCAAATTTAGTCATGTGTAAAAAAGAATGATACATCATGACTAAGTAGAGATTATGTCAGGAATGCAAAGTTAGGTTTAACATTTAAAACTCATCAACATAATTCTTCATATTAACACAGTAATGGAGAAAAATCATGAGATCATCTGAATAGTGCAAAAAAAAATCATTTGACAAAATTCTGCATTCATTTTTGATAAAACCTACAGAAAATTAAAGTGGATGGGAGCTTTCTAACCCTGGTAAGAGGAATGGATAATAAAGCCAGAAATAACATCATATTTTAAGTCAGACATAAGGATAAGATATCCACCTCCATGCTTTTTATTCAATAAAATCTGAGTGCCCCAGCCAGAAGAATAAGGCAGAATAAAAAGGGGGAAAGTGGGGGAATAAAAGGTGCATATTAGAAAATAAAAAAAGAAATAATGTTTTCATGGACATAATAATTATGTACATCGTCAATTCTAAGTTTTTTTTTTTTTTTTTAAAAGAGACATTAGTGGGGCGCCTGGGTGGCTTAGTCAGTTAAGAATCCGGCTTTCACTTAGGTCATGATCTCGCGGTTGTGGGTTCAAGCCCCGCGTCGGGCTCTGTGCTGACTGCCAGCTCAGAGCCTGGAGCCTGTTTCAGATTCTGTGTCTCCCTCTCTCTCTGACCCTCCCTTGCTCATACTCTCTCTCTCTCTCCTAGAAATAAATACAAATATATTTAAAAAAAGACATTAGAAAGGATATTTAGCAGTTTCAAGGTTAATATACAAAAGTCAGTTATATTTCTGTACATTAGCAACAAACAGCTGAAAATAAATTTTAAAATGTAGCATTATTTACAATGTCATCCAATTTCATGAAATAAGCTTACAAAAATAAATGTGATGCAAGACTTGTACAAAAAAAATTGCAAAGAATGGTTGCTAGAAATTGTAGAGTATCTAAATACATGGAGAGATATACCATGACCACTTATTTTAAGGTATTAATTCCAAGTACATGGAGAGATCTAATGCCTTCCCAGTAAAAATCTCAGTAGCTTTTTTGTGGAAAGTGTCAGGCTGAATCTAAAATGTATTTGGAAATACAGAGGACGTAGAATAGCCAAAGTAATTTTGCAAAGGAGAAAGGAAACTGGAGTTCAAGATTTGCTATAAAGCTACACTATTCAAGATAGTGTGTGATGTTGGATAGAAACTAACATAAATTAATGGAGTAGAGTGTCAATTGACTTTGGACAATAACATGTCAAGATTTTATGGGAATTGGGGGCACCTGTGTGGCTCAGTCGGTTAAGTGTCCGACTTCGGCTCAGGTCATGATCTTACAGTTCATGGCTTCAAGCCCCACGTCAGGCTCTGAGCTGACAGCCTGGAGCCTGCTTTGGATTCTGTATCTCCCTCTCTCTCTGCCCCTCCCCTGCTCATGCTCTCTCTCAAAAGTAAACATTAAAAAAATTTTTAAAAAAGATTTTATTGGAATAGGATGATCTTTTTACAGATGTTGGTGGAAACAATAGGGTATCTCGGTAGTTCTAGATATAGAAATTCTCTGTTAACTTTTTTATAGTAAATTAAATCTAACACATCAAATACTTCTACAAAATGTTTTCCCTGATCTTTCCTCTTTACCAGATCTAATCATGAGATTCTATGGGAATTGAAAATATTCAAATCATCTTCAAGTGGCTGTGGGAATGTGATATATGGAAAATTTCATGAGGTATTTGGTTTTGTGATAGTAGTTCTTGGAAATTTTTGCATAATCTGTGGAAATCTGTTTCACACAATAGCAGGGATTTGGGGATCCCTGGAAGCCTACTGATGGATCCAGTTTCAAGCAGATGCATCTGCTCTACTGTACTCCTCACTCTGCTTTCTGCCTTGCTCCCCATGATCGCCAGTGATCATGGTTCACTGTTCTTGCTGGACTAGAGCTTAAGTATTTAAAATGCAGTTAAAATCCATGCTGAATTAATATTTACACAAAAAGTGAACAAGCTAAAACTCATCCAAATTAACAAACCACTCAGTAAGCATAGCATCCTAAAATAGATCCAAGAATCATCAGGGTAAATGAACAAACTGAATTATGGGGTGGCGTCAGGGGAGTACTTCACTTTAGTCTTTATTAGGCATAACTTGGAGCCAGGAATGCTGGGATAATACAAAATTTTGTTTTATTAAGGGAATATATTTCAGTAATATCTCATTGGAACCAAATTATTTTAACTACCAGGAGTTTTCTTGATCTATGAATTTTACTATGACTACCAAGTTGGAATTTAAATTTATTCATTTTATTGAGAATCTGCCATGCACTGGATGTTCTATTTATGCTGCAAATAAGAAGGTGAATAAAACACAAAATTAGAGTCCATTCTTCCAAAAATGATTACAGTAATAGGAGCAAAATATACACTGTACAGAAAGGGAAATATTTCAGTATTAGTGGAAGTTAACCATTTTGGGGGGAAAGACTTTCTGGAGGAAGTATTCACAAAAGCAGGCTTTGAGGAGAGATCAGGTGGCCATTTCCCTGAAGAAAATTAGGAGAAGAGTATCTGAGACTAAAGTAATAAAACAATTGGTAACTGAGTTTCCACCCATTCTTTTAACTGGAAGCCATGACACATAGAAGTCACTGTAATGTTATTATAAAACTTTTTACCAGAAATCAACTAATTAGCATTATGCAGCCTCCTATGTAAGAGACGATGCTTGTTGTTCATAAAGTACATGACAATTAGCATAGAAGGAGGTTTTGTGGAGGAGAAGAGTTGGAAAAATCCTTAAAGGTGTAAATGGTTATATTGCTTCAGTGAGAATCATGCTATAAAGAAAAGATTGAATCCTTAATGAAAGGCAAGTAGGAGTTACGAACCTTTTTCTTTGTTCTTTCTGTAATACCGTCTTCCTATAAGGAGATTAAAATCAACTTGTGCATATGAAGATGTTTTTTAAACAATTTGGTAATTGACAGTAGGTTCATATGACATTCTCACTGTATGCTCATCTATGATAAGAAACATCATTCAAGATGCCAACCTCAATGTAAACTGAATACACTGTTGTGACTACAGGCAATATACAATACATTGCAAGAAATGAAACCTTGAAGTTTTTAAGCCATGAATCAAGGGCTTTGTATCCCACAGAGACAACAATGACCTTCACCTTGTAAATGCACAATAAAAAAGGTCTGAGTAGCATGACAGATGTGGATCACACAGGATGGTTATAAAATTAAACTATATTCTCTGCCAAATCACAAAGAAAACACTTTTTTTTTTTGTAGATTACCGGATCTAAGAAAATCAATACTTCTGCATTAGAGTTAAGCATTGAAAATATTTGCAGGCATCCAGAGGTATACTTCAGACAGTCTCTTCCTTTTGTTAAAGGAAGGAAAAACTAAATTGGGGTCAGCTAACCACTGGAAAACTCTATATTTTCATTTAGTGAAATATTTGAAGTTGTGTTTCCAGTAGTGGTTCTAAATAAAAATGAAAGCCGTGACAATGTGGAAATGTCTAAAATTAAAATGAGTAACTATCAAGCTGCCTTCTCATTCTTATTATTGCTTGTGTCTTGTGGTTTTAATGAGGAGTGATGAGACAAAATCGAGCAAAGGGAAATCTAGGCAGAATCGTAGGAACAATTATGCAGTAGTGAGATCTGTTAAGACATGGATGAGTCTCCACAGGGAGGCTCTTCACCTGAGTTATTTAAATCAAATTGGACAGAACACACCAAAGTACATGCTACAGATACAATCTTGTACTGAAGCTAGACACAGTAGGTAACCTAGTCATCTTGGTTCTTATTTGTTTATTTTTAAAGAATATGAGGTTTTGATCACTAAAACTTCTTTAGACGGGCTATACAGAATTCCCAAATATGAATTTTATGAAGGCAATAAGAAATTTCTGCTTAGGGTTTGATAGAACTTGAGTTGACCTTAAATGTAAAAAAAATAATTAAAAAAGGGGCGCCTGGGTGGCTCAGTTGGTTGAACATCCAACTTTGGCTCAGGTCATGATCTCACAGTTCATGGATCCGAGCCCTGCATCAGGCTCTGTGCTAGATAGCTCAGAGAGCCTGGCTTCGGATTCTATGTCTCCCTCTCTCTCTACCACTCCCCCGCTCATGCTCTGTCTCACTCTGTCTCTCAAAAATAAATAAATGTAAAAAAAGAAATTAAAAAAAGAACTTGAGTTGACTTACCAGCTTATTATAGGCCAGATATTATGGTAGATGTTTTCCTAAAAAGTAAATATATAAATACATACGTTATAGTAATAGAATTATTTCAGTATTTCAGATGAGGGTGCTTATTGTCAGAAAGTTTAATATACTATGTGTAGCCTAGTAACCAATAAAGAAACAAAATGAAATTGCACCCAATTGATTGAGTGCAAGCTGGTATGAACCAATATTATGTTCTTCTCACTGTAGGATTTCATATCGTCAGAAATCAATCTAACTGAATTGTTAGTATTTTCATATATTGTGGAACACAAATTGATACGAATGGACATCTAAGTGTCTGAGGCCAATTCACTCCTCATGGCGTAACGTGAGGAGGATAGGAAAGTAAGAAAATATTAAAACATTCAAAGATCAAGGAAATGTCAATGATGCTGTTATATTCTCTCTCAGATACCTTAGACCAATAAACCACTACCCCTGCCTATGTAGGGAAGCCATAATTGCCTAACTGTGAAAGTAGAAAGAAAAGGAAATGGTAAGCTAAGAGTTCCTTGTACATACTTGCACCCAAGATGCAAGGTACCTCTGAGCTACCATGTTCTTTCCAGTGGCCTAAGTCTTCTGTTCTATAAGGGGCTTAGTGAATATGGGTATAAATAGGGCTTTATACTTTCCTTGCAGTTGCTGCTGTTTGTCTCCCATAGGCTTGCCAGTGAGGCAAGTCTTTCTCGTGAATGCTTGGTGAGGTCTGTGGAGAAGAATCTGTGAGTTCCATGTGCCCCAGTGTCTTCCATGAGGTCCACACTCAAGCTGACATACTCTCCATCTTTAGCAATGCATTACTGATCTTCAAATTTTAGATGACTTCTTATGGGCTTGTATCATGCCCATTATCTACCCCAAGTAAGAAGCACTAGTATCCAGTGTCTCCTTGAAGATGCTTACTTTTCTTGTAATTGGGGTGATTTTGGTGTCTTGGGACTTCAGCTCTGTGATGAAAAGCATTGATTCAGAATAAGTATTGACTATGCAGATTACCTGCCACTTTCTATTGAAGAGATAGGAGCACCACTCTCTACAGGTAACTGAAGACAGAGCTGGAACATTTCTAAGACACTGAATTGTAAGGACTTTGTTAATTCACAGTTGGTAAATGAAACAGAAAATCCAAGGAACTCCTTTTCATTTTAAGAGAAAAAAATGCATTTAAAGCTAAACATTACCCTCTACCTAAACTTTATATCTTATGAGTTTAATATTTGACATTGACACTACACGTTAGTTGTAAATAATTTGTAACTTGTTTTGTTATTTAGTTTTTATTTATTTGGTATTTTTATTTTTTGTAGAGAGTGAGAGACCATGAATGAGGGAAAGGGGATAAGGGGGAGAAAGAGAGAGAGAGAGAGAGAGAGAGAGAGAATGTTAAGCAGGCTGCATGCTCAGCACAGAGCCCAATGTGGGGTTTGATCCCATGACCCTGAGATCATGACCTGAGCCTAAATCAAAAGTCAGACACTCAACTGACTGAGCCACTGAGGTGACTTGTTGTGTAGTTTTAGTTCATGGGTACCTAGCATATTTTTTGGTAACTGTTTTTCATAGAATTTGGATCACACCATATTTCCATTTTAAATTTGAATATTTTCATTTATCAATATAAATTGATTACTTTTATGTATCATTAAATGTTTCTCAAAATCAATTTAATCACATAATACTTTATTACAAATTCCATTTTAAACAAAAATGACAGGAAAAGTATAATTTTTTATGAATCTAAAAATATTTAGACTTTTGGATAAGTGGTCTCATTAAGTTCAATTTTGTTTAAAATGATTGCCATTTCACTGCCTGTTAGAAACTGCATTTACTTGGTTTTGTATCATAGGTTGTAAATATGTTTCATTTAAAAATAGCACAGCATTTGAATAGACATTTCTCCAATGTAGGTATATAAATTTTATAAAGCACATGAAAGGATGTTCAATATCACTAATCATTATGGAAAAATTAGGGAAATTTTTGTGTATTGCTGGTAGGAATGTAAAATGGCACAGCCTTTGGGAAAATAGGATGGTGGCTTCTCAAAAACACAGCACAGAATCACACTGTATCAACCAGTAATTTACTTCTGCATATATACTCAAAAGAAGTGAAAGCAGAGACTCATTTCTTTTCCCACCAATGTTTGTAGACAGATTATTTATAATAGCCAAGAGGTAGAAATAACCCAAATGCCATTGATGGACAAATAAAATTTGTTCTATCCATACATCAGAATATTATTCAGCCTTGGGGCATCTGGTTGGCTCAGTTGGTTAAGCGTCTGACTGCAGCTCAGGTCATGATCTCACAGTTTGTGGGTTTGAGCCCCACTTTGGGCTCTGTGCAGAATAGCTTAGAGCCTGAAGCCTGCTTCAAATTCTGTGTCTCCCACTTTCTCTGCCCCTCCCCCCACTCTCATGCCATGTCTCTCTCTCTCTCTGTCTCTCTCTGTCTCTCAAAAATGAATAAACATAAAAAAAAAAAAAAGATATTATTCCACCTTAAGAAGGACTGACATTCTGACCTGTGCTTCAACATGGATGCAGCTTGATGACCTTATGCTAAGTGAAATAAGCCAGGCACAAAAGGGTAAATATCTTATGGTTCCACTTGTATGAGCTGCCTAGGGTAGTCAAATTCTTAGAGATAGAGGGTGCATTGGTGGTTTCCAAGGACAAGGGAAAGGGTGGAATGGGGAGTTAGTGTCGAAAGAGTGTGCAGTTCAAGTGTAGGAACATGAAAAAAGTGCTGGAGATGTATGGTAATTGTTGTTGGTTGTACAAGAATGTGAATGCACTTAATGCAATCAAAGCATATATTTAAAACTTATTAATATGGTAGATTTGTGTTTTGTATATTTTACCACAATAAAAAACCACTTATTCAGGAATGATAATGAAGAAAATGTTGTTACTAATAAATTGCCACTAGAACGTCAGGCAAAAACTATTAGCCATTAAATAAGAAAGCTAACCTACAATACCCAACCACATTAATACAAAAATTTTCTTATGTGTAAGTACCAATAGATATATATCACTACGGAGAGAAATAGTGATATTTTATTTTATTTATACTTACCTTAAAAGGTATTTTGATTAGAAATGTTTAAAATTAAATGAATAAATAAAATATTAAAAATAAGCTAATAGCATAAAGGCAAATAATTCTTCCTTAAATTTGACATTGACAGTCACAAAGATGAGAGAAAATGCAGTAATTGGCAAGTTAGTAAGGAGCTTCCAATTCTGAAAACTTAATAAAATTCTTAAATAGAATTTGAACATAGCTTTTCAATTATGCAAATCATCATATATCTTAAATGGTTAGGTTGTGTATTAAACCTAATGTGTAAATGGTAGGAGTAAATTATTGTCTAAAGACTACTTAATGTTTTTAACTATAAACAATATTACCTTAATTAACTGTATATTATTCTCTGTTCATTTTTTCCCCTCCTTCATAAAATCTCCATTTATTTAAAGAACTCATTTTAAGAAAGCAGGCATTTTGTTTCCTTTTTAGAGTATGTTCTAGGTCTGATGTTCAAGTTCCCCATTTTCATCTCTATGTTTTTCCATAAAGATATTTTCTTCGAAGTACTGGTTAATTTTATAATTATATAACTAAAGCTTATCACTGTATTATTATAATTTATAACTCTAGTATTTCATAATGAGATTGCAAGGTGGAGAACTCAGGCAAATGAGAATAACATTAATAATGATGGCTTGATAGTAATATAAATGTCACAGAAGTCTTGTGAGTGTGAGATATCTCTATTTTTTTTCTCTAAAACTCTGCCCTTTCTGGTTCCATCGGCATCTTGGTCCTTTTAGAAATAACATTTATATTTTGAGTATATTCAAAGTATTCAGAGTACCCACAAGCAAATTTTATGCTTTGAATAGCCCAGAATCTATATTGGCTGAACTTGTTGGGATGGGGAGCAGGAATCCTATAGACAGTGGTAGACGAAGAAGGTAGATTAAATCTATGTGTATCTATAACTATACCTCTATATCTGTTCTGTTCTCGCATTATTCCATTGTCCTTGAATAATGTAATGTTTTTCTTTTTAAATGTCATTATAGATCTTTATGTGTGCTTAGGAACAGAGAAACATTGAGTTGGTCATAAATAATTGGGAGCTCCCATGCAGATGATAGGAAAGCAAGTAAAAAATGGAAATTATCTCATCAGTCACACAACCAGACCTCACTGATATGGGAGTCATTATCATTCAATAATCAGTGGCAGGATTAGTGATAGAAGAGAAGCTGTGTAACCCTCTTCATGTAGCTGTTTCTCCCACTGTGAATAGTGAATACTTTTGCTCAGGCAACTCAGACATTTCATCTTTTTGTCTCCATTACCCTTTCTCTCTACTTTTGTTATTCATCCTACTGAACCATCTGCTTCCAAATCTTTCTCCCCGCATTACATTCAGGAATCTTGCACAGAATGGATGACTGTAATCACCAGCCATAATGGATCGTCCCTAGTGCATATAATTCTTCTGTTGTGTAGTCTGTGTATATTGTGGCAAGGGTGCTTATTTCTGTAATTTCAGCTCATCCTAGAAATTAATAATAATTATGATAATAAAAGATGTTTATTGAATTTTATATGCCAGAGACTCTTAAAGATCTTAAATATGTTCCTTAATTTAATTTGCACCATAATTCTATGAGGGGGTTGGTATGAACCTCTCCCAGTCACAGAGGCAGAGACAGTCTAAATAAATAGCCCACAGTTACGCTCCTAGTAAGTGTCAAATCTGGGATTTTAACCCAATATTTTGGCTCCACAATTGTAACTTTAAACCACATCCTCACTGCACCTCCAGACCTCGTTTTGTTCCTTTGTAAAATAATAGTTTATCCTAACATTCAAGTCCATAGGTACATGTTACTCTCCTTACTACACAGAATATTATAACCTCGGCACTGTGGATCACCTGTGCCGGCTCTGTGTGCTATCACGTTAAGTGCCTTCCGTGCCCAGGCACAGTCTTGGCTCCCACCTAAACCTCAAAGACGAGCATCCCAGGTGCCCCTTCCCCATCCTCTGGATCGTACATCGAGAGAGAGAAAACAGTACATGCAAAGTTGCGAAGTAACTTACCTCGGCCGTGCCATTCGTAAAATAATGGTTGTATGTACTGAATGTATTATTTGAGCCAGTTGTTATTGTGAGTCTATCATCCGCATTATGTCATTTCATTTTTTCAGCTTTATGAGGTAGGAAGTAAGTACAAGTCATAGATTGTCATCTACCAACATTGCCTTCTACCTTTAAGATGCCATTCCCATTACAAAAGAGAAACCAAGCACTGTATGTTTCCCATAATCCTTTCCTCTGGAGGGTTCTGGCTCACATTTTCCAATGAGAAGAAAAAGAGATTTGGAGAAAAAGAGAGAGGAGACTCCCTTCATCTTAGGAGACAGTGGTAGGCAAATGCAGCCTTTTTTCAGACATCTCTACACACTTTGGCATATCAGATGTCTTCTCAAACTTCTGTTATGGAATTGTGGCGGCCAGGTATTGGCATTTTCTCAGATTTCTGTGAGCTCCTTCTTTACACTTGTCAGGGCTGATGCCATGTAGTCTCATACTTTTTTGTGAATTTTGACTTTTCCATCTGGTGCTGGTCAGTACATCGGACTGGAGTCCTTTGGGGCTCTCTCTCTGGCTCTGAAGCTCTAGCCTTCTTATCTAGATCTGCATTCCTCCCCCTGTATTAAACAGTTCTATTCCCATAAACAGTATAGTGACTGTTTTGTTTTCCTTGCTGGACCTAATTATTTAATCTCCATTTTACAGATAGGGCAACTGTGTCAACAACAGCTGAGATGCTCGCTAATGGTCACCAGTTAGGAAATGATCAAGAAGAGATTTAAAGCCAGTATTTCTGTCCCCAGAGCCCATGCTGTTACACAGTAAGATTTACTGCCGTTCTAGTTACGTAGAAAACAGGATTCTAAACCAGCTTCAGCCGACTGAGAGATTTTGATCTTCCCATCACACTACTTTTTCCTGGGCATGTGACTGTTTCATGGAGTTAAACAGGAGCTCAGTTTTAGGAAAGGAGGAGAAAAGTGTTTGTTTATCAGAAGTTTTGTGCAACTTGGATGCATACATAGTAGTAATCTTAACATCTGGATCATGACACTCTTCAGTCCATTTGTAGTTTTTATTTTTTTTTAATTTACTTGAACATGCATATATTTTATGACTCCTTAATTTTACCTCTCCTTTATACCGGAGGAAAACACTGGCATGTATTTACCATGGGATGTATGCAAGGAGAAAAAAAGTAAAGAACTCAAGATCTATAAAATAGAGATTGGATTTTATAACAGCAGTATATTCACATATACTCTAATAGAAACAAAAATAGATGGATCCTAGCAATATAATATTAAAAGATAAATGTAGGATCTTAAGACTTTGCACAAACACATGTAACATAAATAAAATGAAAAATAAAAAATATTTAAGAATCCTTACAGGTGTATGAAACTACACAGAAAGTATAGCAAAGAAAGGATGGGTGTGGAATTCAACATGATGGTCATAAATAACAGGAGAGTCAAGAAGACAGGATAGGGAAGCTGCACAGTCAGAAATAAGTTATTCTAATATAGGTATATGTAATAAATTATATAAATTATATATAAATACACATTAAAACATATTAAATTATATAAATTTAAGACATTAAATTATGTAAATTTATACATATTTATGTAATACACAACATACATATGTATATATGTAAATTACAAGTCAAAAGAGCAACATGAACAAAGACCATCAGCATCCAGGTAAAGGAATAGTTAACTCTGTGGATAGGGAGAAGGTGTATTGAAAACCTTGATTAGAAATCACAGAAGGGGGGGCACCTGGGAAGTTGGTTAAGCATCTGACTCTTGGTTTTGGCTCAGGTCATAATCTCATGGTTTCTGAGTTTGAGCCCAACATCAGGCTCTGTGCTGACCACATGAAGTCTGCTTGACATTCTTTCTCTCTCTCTCTCTCTCTCTCTCTCTCTCTCTCTCTCTCTGTCACCCTTCTTCCCTCCCTCCCTCCCTCTCCCTCCCCTTTCCTTCTCCCTCTCTCAAAAATAAATAAGTTTACAAAAAATAAAGAAATCACAAAAGGCGGTGATGTTTAAGTTTGACCTTAAGTAGGAATTCACCAAAAAGAGAATTAGAGATGGAAAGAAGGAAGAAAAAGACTAGAGAAGGAAAATAGAAAGGAAGAGGATAGAGATAGAAGGAGATAGATAATTAAGAATCATAAGTAAAAGCAATGGAATACATAAAACCAGTCTGTAGTGAATGTGTGTAGCAGTCACATCCATGCTAGCTGTAGGTGAGACAAAGATACCCCAGGACAAGGCAGGAACACTCTCAGCAACATGAGCAGTCTCTCTGAGATTTTCTGTCAGGGAGATCTCCAAGTGGCCATATTTCTAGTAGCTGCTGAGATAGGCACCAGGAGGTGTTCAATTACTGATTGCTCTAGGCTAGTCCCATGGTTATATTCTTCATTTACCTCAATCTCTGACACAAGTCCAGGCCACCCAGAACATACACAGAAAAAAGAATCTGTTCACATACATTTGTCTGTGCATCCTATCATCAGATTCCGTTTCTCACTTTTACCTCCTTTCCAAAATTTCCATTCTTTCTTTCAATACCCAGCTCCTTCAACTTTTCTGGTGCCAGACTCTTCTTTACTTTACCATTCATTGTGGCTGTCATCTGTCAATCTTTGGGAATGTTCCTCCATTAATTGATAACTTTATTACAATCAATTTTCCTACTTTCATAATTCATGGAGACATCAACTCTCCCAACTTGTGTCTTTTATATGCTTGTTTTCCTTAGATCCTGTGTTATCTTTCCATCCATTCCTAAATCCACCATCCAGTGTTTTCAGATAATTCACTCCCAAACTACCATCTCCTCCCCTTTTAGCTCAGGGATTATTTCTCCACGCCAACATTCTTCTAACTGCATCATGACCAGAATTTATTTCACTATCCCTTACTCTTCTAGGCTCTTTTTATAAAGCCTATAAGCCATTATCTATCATGAAAAAGACTCCCTAGTCAAAATGTTAACACATTTACATCATTCTCTCTTTCTTATTCACTGGCAAAATCCCATCCCAGGTTAAATTCAAGGATGCCCTTATCTATACTTACACATGAGCACAACATTGTGGAAGGAAAATCATACAACTATTGTTAATAGGTAAATTTCTGAACAAAAACTTCAATTGGACAAACTTCTGGACCCAGATATCCATTTGGCATACAACATTAAAAGATAATATTGCTAGTAAATTCATTTTTTCCCTCTCCAGCATGCCCATTTCACACCTAGCCTCCTATCAAACACTCTATTCTCAGCTAATGACTTCTCTGCATACTTCTTAGAGAAAATAGAATCAGCCGATAAGAACTATCTTATCTTAAAATAGAATATAGCTTAACTGCATTCTAGCCGCACACTATCGTCCTTTCTGTCAAGGTGAAAGAAATCTTTCTGCTTAAATGCAAATCTCACCTCTAGACTGATTCCTTAGATTTCTTTCTGTCATCTTTCCTAGGGCTTTCTTCCTGCAATTTCCTCTGACTCTCCTGTGTCATTTGTATCTCTACTTCTAACCATTAAATCCATTGATATACAAATATTTCTTAATATTACCTACCTTAAAAAAACACTAAGCCACCCTTGATCTTGCTCTTCCATGATATACCAGTTATTATGTTCTTCACAATAAAATACTTCGATGATTTCCGTAGGCCATCTGTCTCTGTCTCCTTCCTTTTTTCCCCTATGGTTGACTTTCTCCACACCATTTAATTGAAATTACTCTTGAAAAATCAACAGTATCCTGAATCATCCACAAAGTGTATCTTTCATTCCAGTTCCACATGACTAATTCTAACTACCCTCAAGCTTTTGCTCAAATGTCATTTCGTTAAAATCATATCTCCTTTGGAATGCATGGGTGGCTTAGTCGGGTAAGCGTCCGACTTTCGCTTAGGTCATGACCTCGCGGTTCGTGAGTTCGAGCCCCACGTCGGGCTCTGTGCTGACTGCCAGCTCAGAGCCTGGAGCCTGTTTCAGTCTGTGACTCCCTCTCTCTCTGACCCTCCCCTGCTCACGCTGTCTCTCTCTCTCCTAAAAATAAATAAAAAACATTTAAAAAAAAAATCATATCTCCTTTGGAATGCCTGGTCCCACTTGCCTGTATCTTCCTCTTCTCTAGTCTTTACTGTTCCTGTTATATGACACATTTATATTGACTTGTATGTATGTTTGTTTGTTTGTTTGTTTATTGACTTGCTCCAATAGGTTATATGCTCCATGAGCAATGAATTTTTAGTATTTTTTGGTATGTTTTGCTGGTTTACATAAAAATTCCTGTAACACTGCCTACCTGCATACAATAAGGCCTCAAAATGTATACATTGAATGAATAGATAAGATTTATCCAGCCTACGCTTTTCCCTGTGTACATATAATATCACAATTCAACACCTTCCTTTAATTGTATAGTAGGACCCTTAAAATAATATGGATGAAACAGAACTATTGGTTCTCCTGACCCAGTTTTCCTACTCTTAAATAACTGGTTTCACTATGTACTCAGTGGTTTAGGTAAAAACAAAAACAAAAACCTAGTATTATGTTAGATGAAACTTGGATATACTCATCACATCCAGTGCAGTAGTAATACCTTTGGCTTCACCTTTTATCATATTTTGCCATCTTTATTTTGTAAGCTTGGTCTCCACCCTCAGTAACTCTCATCTGAAGTTCAGCAGTACCTTCCACAGAGAAGCCAGTGTGATCTTTCTAAAGCCTAAACTTGATTGTGTCCCTGTCATTATTTGAACCATTGCACTGGCTTCTCGTTATATTAAGATTTTCTCTCTTTTATTATTTTTTTGACCATTGCCCACCTGGCCCAACATCACCCAGCCACCTTATCTTTAGCTGACCTCATGTCCCTCAACTTTCCTTAATAAAAGCTTCAGGCACACTAGCTTTTCTTTTGACCCTAAGCACATTGTGGTTTATGCCTGTACTTGCGATTGGTTTCACTTGTGATAGTTGCCTTCCAGCTTTGTGTCTATATTGTGCTTTCTCATCATTTAGGTTCTGATTCAATATGACCTTCTTAGAGCATGTTTCCTGAATCAAAGTGGTATGCTTCCCTTTCAGGTCAGCTGTATAATTCCACTTTAACTTCTTTGTACCAATTATCAGTCCATGATATTATTTACTATTTATTTGCTTACATTTTATTCTTTCTCCTCCACTAGATTATTAGCTTCAGTTAATACCCAGTAATAGAGAGCAGCAATTATGATTACCTTCCTTCCTGTTTTATCTTCAGCCCCTAGAACAGGGTCAGTTAGAAAGTGAGTACTCAATATTGATTTTACTGACTGATTGACTAGTTCTTTTACCACATAGACTGTGTAAAGGAGATTTACAGGACAATAGAAAATTAAGGTTGGCTGGGTTATAAAGACTAAATATCATGAGAAGGAATTTGGATTTTATCCTGTGGTACAGTTGGGACTTATAACTGTATTTTAAGTAAGTGAGTTATATATAGAATAGAGGACAAGTAAAGTGCTTTGTCTCCTTGGAAACCCTAACTCATTCTTTGGGTGACAGCCTTCCATCGGGTTCTTATGAATTTCACAGTTTAGTCAGGTAGCTCCAGTGTAGTTACCAATATAAGTACTGAATTATCCAGGAAATAGTTACTGGTCCAATGATGGCCATGGGATCCAAACTAGATGTGTAAGAATACATCCTGAGTATTTTTATAACTTGAAGTTGAAGAGTTTTCTTTCTTCTGTAAGTAGAGGGCAGGTTATTTAACACATTTTTTTAATGCTTACTTATTCCTGAGAGAGAAAGAGAGATAATGAGCAGGGGAGAGGCAGAGAGAGGGAGGCACAGACTCTGAAGCAGGCTCCAGCCTCTGAGTTGTCAGCACAGAGCCAGACCCGGGACTTGAACTCATGAACCATGAGATCATGACCTGAGCTGAAATTGGATGCTTAACCAACTGAGCATCCCAGGTACCCTGAGTGTAGTCTTAATATTAGCTTGTACATGACTTACAAGGTGGCAGTCTTATAAAGACAGATGGCCTGAGCAAATGGCACCTATATTCTGACAAAAAATAAGACAAGGGGAATGTGAATATCAATGACATGAGTCACTGGTCCCATCTATTTTTTTTTTTAATTTTTAAAAGTTTTTTAATGTTTATTTTTGAGAGAGAGAGAGAGACAGAGAGCAAGTTGGGGAGAGCAAGACAGAGAGAGGGAAACACGGAATCCAAAGCAGCCTCCAGGCCCTGAACTGTTAGCACAGAGCTTGTTGCAGGGCTGGAACTCACCAACTGTGAGATCTTGACATGAACTCAAGTCGGTCACTTAACCAACTGAGCCACCCACGCACCCCCCTATCTATTTCTAAGCCCACCTCTACTCCTGGACTTTGGGCTTTTTTTTTAAAGCTTATTTATTACTTTGAGATGGAGAGAGTGTACGTGTGCACAAGAGGTGGAGGGGGTCAGAGAGAGAGGAGAAAGAGAATACCTAGCAGGCTCTAGGCCAGCCCATGGACCTTGAGATCGTGACCTGAACTGAAATCAAGAGTTAGATGCTTAACCAACTGAGCCACCCAGTGGCCCCTAATCATTTCTTTTTGTAATCAAAGATTTTCTTGATCTTATAACTAAAAATTCTGTCTAATACAATGCACTCTCCAAGCTCCTCATTGAAAACAAAACTTGTGTAGGGTTTCTTGATCCTTATAAATATGTCTCTATAAAATCTTACACTTTCTCATAATCTATTATGTCAGGCCTTCAGAAAGTGTGATAAAAGAACTTAACTGTAATGCCACTGATCTCTGTTCAAAATAACATTAAAGAAATTCATATGTTTTGGAGACTAGACTAGAAAGCAGAAGAGACTCTAAAGAACACCAGGGTGAAGTAATAACACTGAAACACTAGAAAGCTTATCTCATCTTTAAATACTCTGAGCTTTGTTTCTCAGGCTTGAGGAGATATATATATATATATATATATATATATATATATATGGTGCTTAACTGATGGATCAGAGCATTTCCCTCGTAAGAGATGAGTTTGTAATGGAAGTGCTGGTACATGATCAGTCATTAAAGCAAGAAGATCCTGACTTAATAGCCTGTCTATTACTCGAAGACCTTAGAATATTATACACTGATGGCTTGTGGTCTTAAAATATTCTAGACAAGAATGTTGTCCTCTGCCCTCTTCTTACTAGAAAAACAATATACTGAGTTGGAGGTATGTCATTCCCATCAATTGGTTCTTTCCTCCTTTTCCTCTAAAACTTCTTTCCAAATTGGAGGGTAAATATTAAATTATTTTAATCACATTTAGCCAGTGATAAGATTAGAGCATCCATCTGTATCCTTCTAATTATATTTTAATTCTCTGCCACTCTTTACCTAAATCCATACCTTTCCTTCAATCAAGAGGCCTTTGGTAGCATCAAGAGCACCCTTCCTGATTGGTCTCACTGATTTTTCTAAAATTGTTGGAGAATTTATTCTGATATAAAGGCAACTCTACTTCTATACTCTGGCAACTAAGTATTAAATATGAGAAAAGTAGATTCAAAACAAAATATGGTAGTCACTAATTATGATGTGTGAAATTCTAAAAGATTGAACATTAGCAAACTAAAAGAATGATCTACCTAACTGACTCATTATTCTCAAAAGATTTATTTTGTACATTACTTATGTTTCTCCAGTCAGTTGTTGTGAGATACACAATGATGTCTTCCCCTTTTAAGACCTAGTAATTAATGAATTTATTGTTTAAAAATCAGTTAGGCATCTAATTGCACCGACTCAAAGAAAAGACTTGGAAACCCAACATAATATCTCATAATATTTTAAGAGATATTTTTAAGTATAAAATTTTAGGAACACAACTTCCAAGTGTCTTTAAGTACCTAAAAGCATACCTTTAAGCTCTATTAATGAAAAATTGACAGCACTAAAGGAAAGCAAAATAACCAAATGCATAGTCATAATGGAAGTCTTCATCTCATCCCTCAGATCAATAACACAGAAGTAGATCCTGTGAAAATAATGAGTCAACTTGATTATTAACATGCATAGACTGATGTACACATTCTTTCAGGTGCATATAAAACATTTGGCAAAATTATATCATACAGCAATACAGAACCTTAACAAAGTTGATGTAAAAAGCAAAGTAATGTGGTTTAAATTCTAGCTTTCCCACCCAATAAGTATAGAATCTCACTCACCTGGCCTCTCTAAATCGTGAAAATTGGCTTAATAGTAATAGTGCCAGCCATTGGTTGTTGTGGGTTAAGAAACACTAAGCACACCCACATGGTATGTGTTGAGAAAATAAATATTTTATATTTAAGGACTTTAGTATTTCCTGAAAGGGTTGAGAAGAAAAACCTTACTAATAGAGTTTTAGTGGGAAGTTCGAATGACCATCAGTAGCACTGGAGGCACAAGTGAAGGGGGCATCTTTTGGTGCAGGGAAGCCGCAGAAGGTCTTAGGGTTGCCCCAGTCAGACTGGGTGTGGCCCCAGTAAGAAGTGAGTTTCCTGCCCCTGCCAGTGGTGAATGGAACTGCATGGCACCACTACTGGATGTCAGAGAACAGTGGCATTCCTTTTGTGCTCTGCAGAAGCTGGGAGTCTGCACCTTGGCAGAGGAGGTTTTGGAAAAGATGAATGGTCCTCTTACTTCCTGCTCCCGGCCAGAGTAACACGACTCTTTTCTATTTAGCATACTGAGTTTCTAAGTATAATTCTTTTTGAAGGAAATGTTGTGCCATTAAAATAAACATTTAAGCCTTTCTGCTGCAGATGATATAACTGCAGTCAAAAGGAAGGTGAAACTAAATAACCTGTGGGTTACCTCCTGATTTAAGATGGTGCATAAGTTGCCTTCATTTATCCCATAGGAAGAATGAAACATGGTCGCTATTGAGTAAAAATACAGAAGTGAGAGAACTCATAGATTATGCAATATTCCTAAATGTGTCTGTGCTCAAAGTCATCCACCGCTTGTCAAGAAGAGGCAGTTTCTACCTTTTGTAACTTTGAACTTCACCTTTGCAGTGGATCCATATTGCTACACTTAGTCTTCCATTTTAGCTCTTGGAGATTTTATTCAGTCATTCAACATCTTATTGATGCACAATCCTGTCATCTAAAAGCAAGAGCGAAGAACTCCAGGCTATTTTCCCAAGTGCTTCTCCATGTTAATGGAAGGATTTTGAAATGCCCCAAGGGAAATTATTAGAAAGAAAAAGAAGGCACCAGATTAAACCACTGTGGACATTTTTTTTTAAAAAAAGAATAATTTTAAAGTCTTTCCAAATTCTTAGAAAAAAAGCAAAATGACTTAGCAGTTCACTATGCTTAGCACATTACTTTTTTCATAGCTATTGTATGATATGACTACAGCTTTAGACACACAAAATTTTATAGCTTTGGGATATAGTATGGCCATCGTGAATGTTATGAAATTTAGTGTCACATTTTTGTTTTGTTTTGGTTTTTTTCCTTGATGACTCACTACTTTATAAATTTGGGTCCTTGGTAGAGAAAACACTGTCTCTTCAACCCATGATAAGTGTTCCTATGAGGAAATATTACCTGTTTTGCATTGATTCATGTTAAGGCATTGTTTCTGGGACTAACTAGTGGTAACACAAGCTGAAAGTTCTTACTCTGAACTATCTGTCAATATGACATTATATTTATTCTCAGATTTAAGGATTACATGCCTGAAGATTACATACATATTCAAACTTAGAGTATTTCAGTGTCTTTAAAATCATTTTTCTAACAGGTTAACATTTTAAAACTCTGAATTCAGATTAAAATGATTTGTTTGACAGTTTCACTATATTAGGTGACAATTTTCGAGATATGTCAGAAGTAAGAACCTATCAAACACACAGTTTGGCATTTTAAGTCTTACTTTGCCTTAACTTTTGCAAGATTTTATGGCAATCTGGTCCCAGGATATATATGTCCAGTAATCACTAATGAAGGTGACTGTCATGTAACTCAGCAAAACATTTCTCAGGATTCTTGAAGACTTTTTTCTTTACTTCCTAGTCAAGTTCATTTATTAGGCCAAAAACTTTGGGTTAAACTTTCTAATTAATATCATCAATTTAAAAAAAAGAAAAGACAAGGGGCATCTGAGTGGCTCAGTTGGTTAAGTGTCCGACTTCGGCTCAGGTCATAATCTCACTGTTTGTGGGTTTGAGCCCCACGTCAGGCTCTGTGCTGACAGCTAGCTCAGAACCTGGAGCCTGCTTTAGATTCTGTGTCTCCCTCTCTCTCTGACCCTCCCCTGCTCACACTGTCTCTCTCTCTGTCTCTCAGAAATAAATAAAAAACATTAAAAAATAAAGAAAAGGCAAGTATATAGCCAACACCATACCCTTGGCAAAAAGATCCCTCTCGCTGCCATTTGGTGATTTGATAAGATGACAAACTGTATGACAAAGCACTAATACTCCTTGACCTTTGGCATTCTAAAAGTATTAAAACTATATTATAAACCTTTTCTATGGATTATGCATAAGCATATTCTGAATAGAGGATGATATAAGCTAATATCTCTAGTTACTGAATCTCTGGGTTTATTGATTCAGTAGAATGCAACTGTACTGTGTTTTGAATACCAATATATATCTTACACTTAGGCACGTCATTTTCCCCACTTTGGTGTGAACTCTTTTGGAATATCACATAATGAACTGGAAACCAGTATGGCTGGCTTATTATTCATTGGAAGAAAGCAAATGAAACCTCCAGTTACTTTGCATGTTGGCCCTAGAGAATGTATTCTTGGATTTACAGAATAAATATACAATTAAGGAGATGAACAAAGTGAGAGAAGGAGACATAGGCTTGAATCAACATTGGTCTTTCAGTTCATTTTATTGCATGTCTGTCTTTTATAGATTACTGATACATTGATTGAAAGTCATCTCAGAGTTTACAGGGTCTTAATCTCTGTGATAGATCCTGGTGATGTGTCAGACAGACACACCAGTAAGTTATATCTTTGCTTTGAAGGATTCTATAGTCTTGTGAGGAAGAAAAAGCACGTTAAGAGTACTGTTTTTGATTCCTTGCATATAGACTAATGACTTAACACTTCAATTTCTTTGTTTTCTGCTCTACATGTTCCTTTGACATGAAGGAATTTTAAGTCTGGGAAATGCATTTACAAATAAGTCCACTCCTCTGCATACTCTATATGTCCTGAGGTCCTTCTTAAAGCAACCAAGATTTACCAGTCACTGATCAAGAGAGAAGACTTTATAAATTACCCAGTGAAGGAATTAGCCAGGAACCTAATTTCTTCTAGTTTTCTCTCATAAATCATTTCATGGTTCATTAGTACCTCCACCAGAGGGTGAATTGGAAGGGAAGTAAAAAACAAAAATGCAAAACAAAACCACTGTTATTTCACAGCAACATTAGCAATAATATAAATTAGGTTGACTAAAGTAGTTGAAACTAAAAGCTAAAGTAAATGTTGAGATGCCAGTTCTCTGGCTATTTCCAGGTCTTGACTATCCTGCTTTACAAATAAGACCATTTTATCACTTTATAAACACAGCTGATTTTCTTATTCCTCCCCTGTGCTAGTTCCTATGAATTTCAAACTTAAGAAATACCAAATGTCTAGAAAATGGTATTTTTGTGCTAGCGTGTGCCTGTGCTACCAGTTATCTAACCAGATTGGTAAAAGGGTCTCTGAAAACTGAAATATGACCTGGGCATTAGAAAAATAATTACTATGGAAGAAATGAATTGATCACCTAAGGTTCTTTCCAGATCAAGCTCTAGTGAACCATTGGCCCACCTAAATCTCCGTCTTACTTAACATTCACATCTTGGAAGATATTAGGAAGGTTTCTCTCCCTATTGCAGCAAAAGCCCCACTATTTTATTGACTGAAAGCAAAGAAAAGCAGCTACCTTATACTTAGTATAGATGCCATTAGCCTTATGGGAAACTGGGTAGTTATAATAATTTTCAGCAGAGCTCATTTCTTTCTTTTCCCATCAAATATGACTTTATTAATCCCAATATGGTATGGTTTATAGGAAATACAAACCATTAGTACCTTGTACAGTCTTTTTTGTAGGTTGTTTTAAAAATGTACCGGATTATATGAAATGACTCACCCAGTGTCAAACAAAGAACAAAAATATTTTTTAAAATCTACCAAATGGTCTTATATCATTGATTTGTAAAAACAACAACAAACAAAACAAAACCGATAAATGTAATATTATTTCTTCCTTTGAATGCTAACTGGCTGATGAAACTCCTTGTTGAAGATAGATATGACACCTAGTGCAAATAGCTTTTAGATAAGACACTAGTTGCAGTGGGAAAGTGGGAGCAGTTCAGAAAAAAAAGGCAACTTGATGCATTATTCTTACAAATACAATAGCTGACCTGTTACATCTTAATTTATGTGTCATGACCTGAGTAATAACTTCACCTGCATTGTCTGGTGCTTCAACAACCAAAAAAATAAGGTATTATTTTGGAAATATGATTTTTGTTTTCTAGGGAGCAAAGCTTAAAAAGAAGTTTCATTAGTTTCTTTTTTGTTGTTATTTTTATTTCTTTTTCTGAAAGAGCTCAGTACAAAGATATTTTCGTGTGAACCAATCTAATCTTTATTGACTGTGACTGTTGTTGGTACTAACAGACATGCATTTGTTCACAAAAAGGCCGCTCTCCACCAGCATAACTAGGAGTTAGTGTGGATTAGACCTATGAATTACCTTCCTTATTAGCTGTAGATTTTCCTTATATATAGTGGTGCATCCTTTAATTGCTATGTTTCTATAAAATAGCATTTTGGAGCTCTATGATTTCCATGTATTTCTATATTTAATAGAAAGTAGTTTTTAAAAATTTTTTAATGTTTATTTTTGAGAGAAAGACAGACAGAGTATAAGTGGGGGAGGTGCAGAGAAAGAGAGGGAGACACAGAATTTGAAGCAGGCTCCAGGCTCTGAGCTGTCAGCACAGAGCCCCACATGGTGCTCGAACTCACAAACCATGAGATCATGACCTGATCTGAAGTTGGGCACTTAACCAACTGAACCACTCTAGCACCCCTCTTTCTAAATGTTTTTAACTTATATAATAGTAAGATTAAAGTGACCATTGGTTTACCTACTTTCCTCAGGATACAGTGTGCAGTTATGAGCTGCTGTCCTATAATGTCATGGTTTTCAAAATGAGAACAATTGATTTTGATGAATGTCTACTGTATGCAGGATACATCTCTTTAATCTACAAAGAATCTCATCCACCACTTAAACAAATCTTTCTTTTTAAAAAGAATCAACTGGAAATGTTTGTTCTATAAGATTTGCTAAAATTCATCCTGAGGAAATGGTCTGCTATTTCCAAATTCCTACTGATGAATTTAAAGGTAATAAGGAAGGGAAGAAGGAAACTCACTTATGATGAGTCCATGCCCTGATGACCATGCTAACACGATGGTGTTTTCCTTCAGGCACAGTGCAAGCTGTGTGCAAATGTCCACATCAAACATAGACTTTGAGATGCAATATGAAATGACTTATCCAAAGTCACTGGAGTAAAGACCCAAATCCACTCCTTTTCACAGTGTTGCATTACCATAACAATTATTGTAGACACAGGTTATACTCATTATCAGAACCTTGTTAGGCTAAACATTTTTAATTGGAAACTATGCAATTGGTTTAAAAAAATGCACATAGTATAAGAATGAATGGGTTTGAATACAGTCCGTATCACTTAGTAGGCCTATGACATTTGACAATTGATGTAATATTTATGATTCTTAATTTGAACTATTTATAAAAGAAGTTAATGATACTGTCTGTCTCAGAGTATTATTGTGAGAATAAAATAAGTTATATTAGGCACTCCAATTAATAATTCAGTGAATGCATGGTACTGTCTTTATCTTCCTATTGAACTATAAATATATTAATGGCAGGAATATGACAAGTAATTTCCCCAGCAAAGATTTATCCAATCAGCAAACTGTATTCACACACACAAATGTATGTGTTAATTATATGTTATATATAGCATATCTTACATATTAATTATTAATTAACATATTAGGTATAATATATATTTTGTATATGTCTTTAATATATATATCTAATATATTTTCTGAGTTTCAAAGTAAAATATTTGCACATAGAAAAAGTCACTTCTTGCCAACTCAACTTCGATATCCATGTATTTCTCTATGGAGAATCAAAGCAAATATCTCAAGCAGGTTATAAGGTTGGCTTTTGCAGGATAACACTTGAGTTTTACCTACTGCAGTGTTTCTATACATACAGGTCAGAGGGATCAACCATAAATCATAAAGAAACAAAAATTCCTTTCTAGATGATATAACTAAATCTGGTTTTTGCTTGAACATCTTGCCTTCACTGACTACTCAGACAAATAATGCATTTAGTCTCTCAATCATAAGAAGCTCACTGTCTCCTAACTTTCCACTTGACAGTTCTGAGGACAAACTTTCTGTCTATGGCAAAATAACATGATGTTGGAGGATAAAAAATTATATGTATCAAATTAGGTATATTTCCCCTCAACATTTATAGACAGTAACGTTGTTTATTGCCATAGTTTGTCTTTAAATTTGGGCTTATTTCCTCATAAACTGGTGCTTGCTTAGTTTTATCCTGCTATGAATCATAATGCTATATCTGTGAACTTACAGGGCTATTATGAGCTAACTTCAGAGTCATACCTTAGAGTATGATACATAAGAGGGAAAGATCCTTAACTGAGGCAGTCCATCTCTTTAGTAAATCACCCAAGCCCCAATTTTGTCCTCTGTAATTTTCCATAGAAGCTTGATATAATTTCTCAAGTCTACACTTGATCTAATTAGTGCCATTTTAGAAGGATATACTTGTGAGAGATGAGCAGATTTTCATAGGTTACTTATTAGTTCAGTTAACTTTTCCATAAATTGGGCTTGTTCATCTGTTAGGAGTGCTCGAATAAAGTAGCACAGATTGGGAAGCTTCAAGAATGCAAATTTATTGTCTCTTAGTTCTGGAGGCCAGAAGTCCAAGACGAAGTTATGGGCAGAGTCGTTTTTTCCTCCACCTTCTCATTTTGACCTTGAGATGGCCATTTCACCTGTGTCTTCACGTGATCTTCCCTTCATGTGTTTGTGCCCAGGTTCACTCTGGTTATAAGGGTACCAATCATATTGGATTAGAACGTGCCCTAACATTTTTAACTTAATTAATTTTGTGAAGATTCTGTCTTCAAATATACTCACATCTGAGGCATTAGGAGTCAGAACTTCAGCACATAAATTTTGCAAAGGCAGAAACCAGCCCATCCAGGCCCATGCCTCTTATTCTTATGTCTATTAGATGGTACAGTGGTTAAATGAAATGGTATTTACTAAAGAGTTTGCTATAAAACCAGCAAATGAATACCAAAAGTTTTCTACTTCTGAAATTTTCACTTTAGAATTTAATTTTTCTTGATAGTTTATAATAATTGTATTGAGGTATAATTTTATTCCCAGAAAATTCATGCTTATAAACTGTACAACTCATTTTTTTTGCATATTCAAAATTAATGAAATCCTCAGCATCCAATTTTAATATATTCTTATTAACCCAGACAGAAGCCTTTACACATTAGCAGCCACATTCTAGGCTCCCTTTCCTTAGACTCTAGGAGCCAGTGATCTCTGTCTCTGTGACTCTGCCTATTCTGGACATTTCCTCTAAATAGAATCTTCCATATGTGGTATTTGGTGATTAACTTCTTTCACTTAGCACAATGTTCTCAAGGCCAATCTGTGTTGAAGTATGTATCAAAATGTCATTGATTTGTATTACCAAATGGTATGTCATTGTATATTTTGGAGTTTCTTATCACTCATAAATTCATAGACACAAGGGTTGTTTCTACTTTTTGGTTATTATAAATAATGTTACTATGAATATTCCTTTGCAACTTGTTAGGTGGCCATGTTTTTATTTATTTTTCTTGGGCATATACCTCAGAATGAAATTTCTGGTTTATAAAAGTAACTACATGCTTGGGAATTTGAGAAACTATCATACCTATACTCTAAAGTGGCTGCACTGTTTGAGTCTTACCAGTATTGCATCAGGGTTTCAGTCCCTCTACAGCCTTGTGAATGTTTCTTATTATATGTCTTCTTTCTCTTTAACTTTAGCCATCTTAGTGTATATGAAATAGTATATTATCGTGTTGGGTTTTAAAAAAATATTTATTTATTTTGAGAGGTCTAGGGCAGAGAGATAGGAGAATCCCATGCAGGTTCCATACTGTCAGCACAGAGCCCATCACAGGGCTTGATCTCATGAACTGTAAGATCATGACCTGAGTTGAAATCAACAGTTGGATGTTTAACTGACGAGCCACACAGGTACTCCAATTAGTGTGGTTTTAATTCACATTTCCCTGATGACTAGTGATGTTAAATATATTTTCTTGTGCTTATTGAAAATCTGTATTATCTGCTTAGGATGAAAGTCTATTCAAATCCATTGCCCAATTTATAGTGACTTTTCTTTTGATTATTGCATTTTAAGACATCTTTATATAACTTGTATATGAGTCCCTTATTAGATATATGATTTGAAAATTATCTTCTATTCAGTGGATTATCATTTCACTTTCTTAATGGTGTCCTTTGAAAGTATAAAGTTTTTGGGGCGCCTGGGTGACTCATTCGGTTAAGCTCCCAACTTCAGCTCAGGTCATGATCTCACAGTTTGTGGGTTGGAGCCCCACGTTGGGCTGTGTGCTGACAGCTCAGGGCCTGGAGCCTGCTTCAGATTCTGTGTCTCCCTCTCTCTCTGACCCTCCCTTGCTCACGCTGTCTCCCTCTCTCTCAGAAATAAATAAAAAAAATTAAAAAAATTAAAAAAATAAAAAAGAGAGTATAAAGTTTTCGAATTTTGAAGGAGCCCAATGTAACCATAGTTTTCTTTTGCTGCTTATGTTTTTGGTGTCATATCTATGAAAATATGATTTGTCCCAAAGACAAAAGGCAGTCTCGTATTTTCTTCTAAGAGTTTTAGAGTTTTAACTCTTACACTTATATCTGTGCTCAGTTTTTAGTTAATCATAATATCTCGTGTATCCATATATCCAGTTTTATTCTTTAGTATATGATATCCGGTTGTCACAACACCATTTGTTTAAAAGACTATTCTTTTCTTGTTGTATTTTCTTGGCACCTTTGTCAAAAGTCAATTGTGACCAATTGTGACCATAAATTTGAAGTTGATTTCTGGAATCTGGTTTCTGTTCTACTCATCTATGTCTATCATTATGTCAGTTTCAGATCATCTTGATTACTGTTAATGTGCATTAAATTTTGAAATTGGGAAGTGTGGGTCAGTCAGCTTAGCTATTTTTCAAGATTTTTTTTGGCTATTCTGAATCCCTTGCATTTTCATATAAATTTTAGAATTTTCTTGTTAAATTATATTTAAAAAGGCAGCTGGGTAAGTATTCCAGTGTGTGTGTGTGTGTGTGTGTGTGTGTTTGTGTGTGTGTATGTGTGTGTACATACCACATCTTCTTTATCCATTTATCAGTCAATGGACATTTGTTCTCTTTCCGCACTTCGGTTATTGTTGATAGTGCTGCTGTAAACATTGAGGTGCATGTGATGGGTGACAGACATCATGAAGGGCACATGATCAGCATTGGATGTTATATGTTAGTGATGAATCACTAAATTCTACTCCTGAAACAAATACTACACTACATGCTAACTAACTTGAATTTAAATAAAAACTGGAAGAGAAAAAAAAAACTTTTTTCCAGAAGCCTAAGTAGGAATAAATGCATAATTAACAATATCTGGCAAAAAAAATAGGGAAAGTATGAATTATACTAGCATTGGTCCAACAAATGCAGTGAACTACTGTGTTATTGTTTGTTTGCTCATGTTTAACTTCTCTTCACAAAAGTATAAGTTCTGTTTTACAGATATAAATAAATAAATAAACAAAAAAGGCGGCTGAGACTTTGAAAGTGACTGTGTTGGATATGTGCATAAATCAGAATGTTGGTGTGGAATATCGTCTTAACAATATTAAGTCTTCTAGACCAAAACATGAGATGCTTGTCCATTTATTTAACTCTTCAATTTTTTTGTACTAGGTTTTGTGATAGATATTCCCATACCCGTTTTGATAGATAAGTCTTGTACCAATTTTATTAAATGTATTTATTTGTTATTCTAAATTAAATTGTTTTCTTAAGTCCTCTTTTGGGTTATCCATTGCTAGTGTATAGAAATTTAAAAAATTATGTTGAGCTTTACTTAGAAGAAGCCTTGATTAACCCATTTGATAGTTTGATAGTGCACTCCTTAGGATTTTCTACATATGAGATCATGTCATCTGCAAGTAAAGATAATTTTCCTTATTTCTTTTCAACCTGGATGCTTTCACATTATTTTCTTGTCTAAGTGCCCTGGGTAAAACTCCAGTTGAATGTTGAATAGAAGTGGAGAGAACAGACATCCTTGTTCCTTATCTCAGATGAAAAACGTGACGCTTCACTTTTGAGTATGATAGCTATGGGTTTTTCTTATATGTCATACACAGGTTGAAGAAATTCCCTTCTATTGCTAGCTTGCTTATCCTTTTATTATGAAAGAGTGTTAGACTTCGTCTGGTGATTTTTCTATATATTTTGAGATTATCAACTGGTTTGTGTCCTTTATTGTATTAATATGGTTTATTATAATGATTGATTTTTCAGATGTTAAACTCACCTGACATTCATGGGGTAAATCCTTTATGTCATGGTATATAATCATTTTTATATTTTGCCAGGATCATTTTAATGTTATATTGTTGAGGACCTATGTTCTCTATTCATAAAGGGTATTATTGCTCTGTAGTTTCTCTTGATAATTTATAGTTCAATTTTATATAGTCTGGTTTCTCTCTGATCACTAATAAATCAAAAAACATATTTTGAGTATGAAACTTTTAATGTAGCATTAATCTTATGCTTGATTTTTATATGCTGAACTTCTTTATTTTCACATATTCTTTCTAATTACTATGATTTTATTGTAGTCACTCAACACCAAAAACACTTGATATTACTTCTTCTTTTCTCTCATTTCTAATAGCAATAAAGTTTTCCAGGGGCATCTGGCTCAGTTGGGTAAATATCTATCTTTGGTTCAGGCCATGATCTCATGGTTCATGAGTTTGAATCCCATTGTTGGGCTCTGCCCTGAGAGCTCAGAGCCTGGAGCCTCCTTTGGATTCTGTGTGAGTGTGTCTCTCTCTGCCCCTACCCCACTTGTGTTCTCTCTCTCTCTCTCTCTCTCTCTCTTGAAAATAAATATTTTAAAAAATTTAGAAATAAAGTTTGTAGTCCATAGCATATTCTTTTCCATGTGACAAAAACTATTGGCTTTCCCCCCATACCATATTTTGGCAGTACAAATTAGATGATACTGGCCATCCTGTGTGTGTGTGTGTGTGTGTGTGTGTGTGTGTGTGTTTCCTTCATAAAGAATGGCTTTCTCCAAACAGTAGAACAATCAAAATAGTCTCTTTCTCGTATACTATCTCTCTTGCTTCTAATAATAAATTCCTCTCAACTGTCAGTGAATGCTATGCATTATTTTAAGCTAGAGTAGAAGAAAGGTGCTAAAAATCTCTTTTCTTTTGGAGAGCTGGAACACCTTTACTTCTTCAATCCTCTTTGATTCATTCAGTAGTTTCCACTAGAACCTTACCCATTAAGCATCAACTTTATTGTTTTTTTTTTTTAATGTTTTATTTATTTCTAGGAGGGAGAGAGAGAGAGAGAGACAGCGCGAGCAGGGGAGGGTCAGAGAGAGAGGGAGTCACAGACTGAAACAGGCTCCAGGCTCTGAGCTGGCAGTCAGCACAGAGCCCGACGCGGGGCTCGAA
Organism: Hyaena hyaena; assembly: GCF_003009895.1. Taxonomy (NCBI): domain Eukaryota; kingdom Metazoa; phylum Chordata; class Mammalia; order Carnivora; family Hyaenidae; genus Hyaena; species Hyaena hyaena. The sequence goes on from NW_024080970.1 coordinate 403,460, forward strand.
CCCACAAACCGCGAGATCATGACCTAAGCGAAAGTCGGACGCTCAACCGACTAAGCCACCCAGGCGCCCCAAGCATCAACTTTATTGTGATTGAAAAGATCATGATATAAGAGGGACATAATTTAAAGCTCCAGTCTACATGAATTTCTTTTACACCACATGAGAGAATGGACCTCAAAAGCTGGGCCTTTACAAGAAGGATGTCCCAGGGAACTGAGCTGGCTCTCCTGTGCTCAAGTTCTGTCACATATCTCCCTGTAAGTCTTTCATAGGACACTTGTTACCTTGCTCTCAGGAATTCCCTCCATTCCATAAGAAAAGCTCTCACTTCCTGCTTTCTGTCTGATTCCCCAATTTCAAACAATGTCAAGCTATTAAACCAGAAGGGAATCGACATTCCAAATCTCTTAGACTATACACACAGTTTGGACTCCAATACACATGTCTATTCCAGCTTTCACTTAAAAATGTTATTAATTTCTTACTTGCCATATTAGGTGACTTAGGAAAATAAAACAATCTCTTAAAGAAAAAATTTTTTTTTTCTATTTAGGGACAACATACCATTGATATCTATTAAGTAAGTCTCATAAATTTATCCCTTCAGGACTAATGAAACACCATTATTATAGTAAGATACAGTGCCTGGAATGACCAAGAAAGAAGTTTTCTGTTACCCAGGTGCTATGATCACTGAACTAATTTATTTTGATTCATGAATTTGGTTTGGTAGAAACTGTTTCATGTGGAATTTCAACCCCACCAGGGTCTGTTGGTTGGGCTCTATGGTATTCTGATTGCCTTTAGAATTGGTGCTGCCCAGTATGAAGAAGTAAAATCAAAGTAATACCTCTACACTTTCTAGTTTATTTGGTACTTCCCTGAGTCCTTACATTAATCATGTGAGAGCAGTCCAAAGAAAAACTTATTTTCCCATCAATTGACAGAGAATCTGTAATGCTTAGATGTTCTGGTGAAACCAGAACTTAAATGTAGTCCTCTCGATTCCCAAGCAAGTTAGTTTCCAGTATACTTCAGATGCTTATCATGACAATATTGGTTTTTGTGTGGTGTCCATTTTCTAAATATGCACATGTTGAAGAAAAAGTCGGTGGTATGTAAATTTAGGAAAGCTGAGTTACAGATAGCCATTTTTTACACTGAACTTCTTAGAACCCTTAACATAATGATATCTATCATGAAGCTTATGAAAGGAGATATAGTGTGAAGGTTTCTCAAATCTACTTGCACAAGATTTTTTTTCCTAATTGATCTCATGAACAAATTTCTAGAGAAAAACCTTTTGTGCAAACACTGTTCTAAGATAGTAATTTGAAACAATTAATGGATTCTTCCTGTAGTTTCAGTTCTTTTTCCACTTCAGTATGTTGTCTTATAAAGTTAAGTATGTCTTTGGGCTCATTCCATCCTCCCTCAATCCCCACTCCTTCTCCTGTGCCTTAACATCCCATTTATTGCTTTATGCTGTAATTGTTATTTCATTGTTTTCATATCTTGCTCTCCATCTCCCAAAATATTTGTTGCTTTTGAGAAATTAACTTGAGGTGTGTAATCTCTTAGCCATATCTGCATTTTAATAGAGAATTATTTGGAAAATGAAAATATTTCAGCCTGCAAGAAATGAATTCTAATGTGGCATTTTAGGCACACTATCAATTGGTGGGGGATCTGCTTTTGAATAGGGACCCCTGTCTATGCCTACAGAACCACACTCCCTTGGGTAATTTTAAGGCTAGATAGTGATAGAGTGTAGTCTGTGCCTTTGGATGCCTATTGGAGATCAAGGATATATATGTTCAGTCAAGAAAATTGGATTGGAGGGGAGCCTGGGTGGCTCAGTCAATTAAGCATCCGACTTCAGCTCAGGTCATGATCTCACGGTTCTTGGGTTCAAGCCCCACATCAGGCTCTGTGCCGACAGCTAGCTCAGAGCCTTGATCCTGTTTCAGATTCTGTGTCTCCCTGTCTCTGACCCTCCGCTGCTCATGCTGTCTCTCTCTCTCTCTCTCTCAGAAATAAATAAAGCATTAAAAATTTAAAAAAAAAAAGAAAATTGGATTGGGAATGTAATGGATTATGGATAAAATCTCTGAGGGCATGAACTACAGATGTCTCTATTGGATGATTGAAGTATGTAAAAACTGCAACATCCTATATTCTAGTTCCATATGAAATCATGCCTACCACTCTTCAATTTTATGGTGGAATAAGAAGAAGGCAACTGTTGTTATTTTTTGTGTGTTTGCTTATTGGCTTGTTCCCTGGTGATCAGTTCTCTCTCCTTTAAAAAAATGTTTATTCATTTTTGAGAGAGAAAGCATGAATGAGGAGGGGCAGAGAGAGACAGGACAGAAGATCTGAAGCGGTCTCTGCACTGACAACAATGAGAGCCCGATGAAGAGCTTAACTCACGAACCCTGAGATCATGACCTGAGCTGAAGTCGGACGCTCAACCACCTGAGCCACTGTAAGAACCTCCACCCACAATCCAAATTCAGTAATTGTTGATCTTTTCTATAGCATAGTTTTCCTCCTGAAGATTTTGTACTGTCACAATGATTGTAATTTCATTGAACCAAGGCATTTTGCAGAATTCACACTTCGCAAATGAGGAAACCACCTTCATTTTAAAAAGGTGCTAACCAGAGAATTAAGAATACTTTACACATATGTTTAACTCAAGAGTTGTAAGAAAGCTACTGAAACACTCAGAGAAATCAAGATGAACTCAAGATGTATCTGCCAGCATGTATATTGCTCTTTATCTTTATAGGAAGGTAAATATGTATCAGAAAGTTTTACTCATTTATTCAGATACAAGAAAAGCTCAGAACTTTCTCTGCTTAGTTGGGAATTTGATTAATGAAAAAAGGTGAAGAAAAACCTCAAATATGATCTATTGTTCTCTACCTAAGATAAGATCATCTTGACAACTTTAAAAATATAGCATCTGGGGCACCTGGGTGGCTCAGACGGTTAAGCATCCAACTTCAGCTCAGGTATAAATACACGCACACACTTATACACACACACACACACACATCTAATATCTTTATCCATTCATCAATCAGTGGACACTTTCTTTGCTTTCATAATTCAGCTATTATAAATAATGCTGCTCTAATTTAAAGATTGGAGTACATGTATCCTTTTGTTTGTTTGTTTGTTTGTTTGTTTGTTTTTATTTTGGTGGTGATTACCCAGGGGTATGAATACTGGCTCATAGAGTAGTTCTATTTTTAACTTTTTGAGGAACCTCTATACTGTTTTCCACAGGGGCTGCACCAGTTTGCATTCCCACCAACACTGCGGAAAGGTTCCTTTTTCTCCACTTTCTCACCAACACATTTTGCTTCTTGTGTTGCTGATTTCAGCCATTCCAACAAGTATCAGGAGATACCTCACTGTAGTTTTGATTTGCATTTCCTTGATAATGAGATAGGCTGAGCCACTCTTCATGCATCTTTTGGCAATCTGTATTTCTTCTTGGGAGAAATATCTGTTCATGTCTTCTGCCCAGATTATTTGTTTTTTGGGTGTTGGCATTATATCAGTTCTTTATTGACCCTTTAGGGGATATGTTATCTGCAGATATCTTCTCCCATTCCAGAAGTTGCCTTTTACTTTTTCAGATCATTTCCTTTGCTGTGCAGGAACTCTTTATTTTGATGTAGTCCCAATAGTTTATTTTTGTTTTTATTTCCCTTGTCTCAGGAGACATGTCTAGAAAAATGTTTCTATGTCCAGTGTCAGAGAAATTGCTTCCTGTGCTCTCATCTAGAATATTTGTGAAATCAGGTCTCACATTTAGGTCCTTAATCCATTTGGAGTTTGTGTTTGTGAATGGCGTAAGAAAGTGGTCCAGTTTCAGTCTTTCACATGTATCGCTCCAGTTTTCCCAACACCATTTGCTAAAGAGACTTGTCTTTTCCCCATTGCATATTCTTGTCTCCTTTGTTGAGAATTAATTGATCATATAATCTGGGGTTTATTTCCACTACATTGATATGTGTGTCTGTTTTTGTGCCAGTACCATTCTTGTTTTAGTTACTGCAGCTTTGTAGTATAACTTGAAGCCTGAAATCGTGGTATCTCCAGTTTTGTTTCTCTTTTTCAACATTGTTTTGGCTATTTGGGTTCTTTTGTGGTGCATTACTAATTTTAGGATTGTTTGTTCTAGTTCTGTGAAAAAATGCTGTTAGTGTTTTGATAGGGATTGCATTATATGTGTATATTGCTTTGGGCACTAAAAACATTTTCACAATATTTGTTCTTCTAATCCATGAACATGGAATGTCTTTCCATTTCTTTTTTTTTTTATTTTTTTACAGTTTTTGTTTTTGTTTTTGTTTTTGTTTTTTTAAACAGAGAGAGACAGAGCATGAGCAGAGGAGGGGCAGAGAGAGAGGGAGACACGGAATCTGATATAGGCTCCAGGCTCTGAGCTGCCTGCACAGAACCCGATGTGGGCCTCGAACCCACAAATCGCGAGATCATGACCTGAGCTGGAGTCGGACGCTTAACCGACTGGGCCACCCAGGCACCCCTCCATTTCTTTGTTTTATCTTCATTTTATTTCATGAGTGTTTTATAGTTCTCAGAGAATAGGTCTTTCACCTCTTCAGTTAAGTTTCTTGGTGTTTTATTATTTTTAGTTCAATTGTAATTGAGATTGTTTTTCTTAATTTCTCTTCCTGATGCTTCATTATTTTTGTGTAGAAATGCAACAGTTTTCTGTATATTGATTTTTTTTTTAAATTCTGTGACTTTACTGAATTCATATATTAGTTCTAATAGTTTTTTGTGGAGTCTTTTGGGTTTTCCATATAGAGTATCATGTCATCTGCAAATAGTGAAAATTTTACTTCTTTCTTACCAGTTTGGATATCTCGTATTTCCTTTTGCTCTTTGATTGTTGTGGATAGAATGTCCAGTACTATGTTAACTAACAGTAGTGGTAGTGAACATCTTTGTCTTGTTCTTGACCTTAGGAGAAAATCTCTTAGTTTTTCTTTTCTTTTTTTTTCCCCATTGAGTATGGTAACTGTGGGTTTTTAATATAAAGGCCTTTATTTTTTGGCATATATTCCCTCTAAACCTACATTGTTGAGGGTTTTTATTAGGAATGGATGTTGTACTTGGGGCACATGGGTGGCTCAGTGGGTTAAGCATCCAACTTTGGCCAGGTCATAATGTCGCGGTTCTTGGCTTCAAGCCCTACATTGGGCTCTGTGCTGACAGCCAGCTCAGAGCCTGGAGCCTATTTCAGATTCTGTGTCTCCCTCTCTCTCTGACCCTTCCCTGCTCACGCTGTCTCTCTCTCTCTCAGAAATAAATAAAACATTAAAAAAAAAGAAAAAAGGAATGGACGTTGTACCTTGCCTGATGCTTTTTTTCATCAGTTGAAATGATCATATGGTCGTTATTCTCTCTCTTATTGATATGATGTATCACATTGATTGATTTCTCAATATTGAACTATCCCCTGCCTCCTAGGAATAAATTCCACTTGTTCTTGGAAAATATTGTTTTTAATGTATTTTTGGTTTTGGTTTGCTAGTATTTTGTTGAGATTTTTTCATCTGTGTTCAAAAGTATTAGCCTTTAGTTCTCTTTTTTTGTTGTATTTTTGTCTGGCTTTGTTACCACAGTATGCTCGCCTCAGAAAATGAATTTGGAAGCTTTCTTTTCTCTTCTGTTTTTTAGAATAGTTTGAGGAAAATTGGTATTAATTCTTCTTTAAATGTTCAGTAGAATTCACCTGTTTAGCCGTCTGGTCCTAGACTTTTGTTATTTGGGAGTTTTTTTATTACAGATTAAACTTCATTGCCGCTTATTGGTGTGTTCAAATTTTCTATTTCTTTCTGCTTTGGTTCTAGTTGAACACCAGTCTTATTTTAAAATGTGATTACATTTATTACATTGTCTGTACTTTCACAAATATGTTCTGATATTCCATTATGCCTCCATGTGGTATCTCTCATTAGTTTCTAGTTTTCAGCTGAGGCATTTCATGACATTTTTTCTTATTCTTCTGTCTTTTTCTTGTTCTCTTTCAAAGAGCTTAAATTTGTAGTAAACTCATGGGGCCATATATCCCACCTTGATCCAGTCATGTAGTTCCCATTGACTTCAGCAAAATTCCTCAAGGGGATCAAGGGCAATGTGAGCCCTTAGAAAAACTGTTAACTGGACAGGCACGTCCATCTGGTTTAGAGAGTGCAATTAAGAATGGTAATAGAGACATTAGTAAAGACAGAGAGGAGGCAGCATCAGCAGGATTTTCTTCCCTCAGATGTGACTAAAACAAGAACTGAACCAAACTGCCTATTTCTTGCTTTAAGGAATGTTAGCAGCAGAATGGGAAAGATTTGAAAGAATTTCTCAGCTGCAGAATTTCACTCTAGGGACTATGTCTTTGAGTAGGCTCTGGCTACTTAAATTGAAAATGAAATTAAGCATTTTCAGAGATTTTTCAATTCCTCCCCTGGCAGTAGCTCCCAAATCGCCTGCACTAGCAAATGAGGTGCTTGGTAGAATATGGCCTTGAAAAGACTTGCCCCCCCAACTCCTCCCTTCAAATAGTAGTAGCTGTTTATTACATTTCATTGAAGTCTGTCATATACTCCTTCTCCACTGTGACATAATTTGGAGGCTTTTTTAAATACCTTAAATTGGACTTATAGAACAATGACTCAGCTGAAATTTCCAATAGTTACAAAGTGTATAAGTGATAAGATGAATCATCAAGGGACTCCTGAGAGGTTTAGGATCAGTTTCAAACAATATATTATTCTAAAAACTCACCCAAGCTTCCTTCTGTGTTCTGAGACAATGGTCCCATTCAAGAATTCTCCATACTCATGGCGGGGAGGAGGGATGGGCATGGAGGAGGACACTTGTGGGGATAAGCACTGAGTGTTATGTGGAAACTAATTTGACAATAAACTATTTGTAAAAAAAAAAAAGTATTCTCCATACTCTTCTGTGGTTCTTTAATAATAATTGTATGAGTCAGAGTTGATTCCTGGGAGGTTTTCCATAAATCTACATAAAACACATGCTTCAAGAGATGTAAACTGTATCTTAATCTTCATTTCTCAATAAATAAGATAAAAATTAGCAAGTACATATCTTTATCTACAAAATATACATGTCTTGTGGGCAGGCATGTTTCTTCCTAATAGTTTCCCATTATACTTAGAAGAAAATCTAGATCCCTTGCTATGTTTTAAATGCATTGTCTTAGGTAAAATGGTTCCTGGCAACCTCATTCTTTACCGTGTTCCTCCTTCCTCAACCCACCGCAGTTATGCCAACCAATTGGTTGTTACTTCTCAGCCCAAACATGTTCCCAACATGGGACACATGGCCCCAATCAATTTTCTTTCTTGGATCCTACTCAAATATTATTTTACTAGTGGGACCTTCTGTGAGCACATGATATGAAGATTATTCTTACCAGCCTTCTACCCTGCTCACTAGTTTGAAGTAAAGTGATAAGTGCCGAGAAGATAATGTGTCCTTTCTGTAAGCTCTCTGCCTAGTCAAGTGACTGGCACATAGTGGGTATTTAGTAAATAACTGAAGAATGAATACATTAACATATTGGTGTAGTCATCATCCTGCTATTTCACAATCTATATTTATTAATGATTTTCTTATGATTAGACTTAGGTTGGACATTTGGGGACAATTTATTATTTCAGTGACACTATATATTTTCTATTGCTTATCATCAGAAGACACATATCAATCTCTCCCAGTAATTAAGATGGTAACTGCCAGAATCCTCATGTGTATAGTTCTCTTTTGTCTTTGTTATTAACAAATAATTGGGGCACCAGGGTTGCTCAGTCTATTAAGTGACCAACCCTTGATTTTAGCACAGGTGATGACTTCATGATTCCTGAATTTGATGCCTGCATCAGGACTTGATTAGGATTCTCTCTCTACCCTTCCCCTGTTCTCTCTCTCTCTCTCTCTCAAAAATAAATAAATAAACTTATGAAAATAGTTAATGGAGCAAGTCATGGGGATTATGTGAAAATTTTATCCCTTAATCATCGTTCACCCCAAAAGTTCAATATCTTTTGATAGCCCTTTCCAAAATCAGTATATTCATGGTAGCAAAAGAGTGTTCTGTTTAGTTTTATCTATATGCCTTCTACATGCATTCGCTAACATTTTAATATAAAGAAGAGCTTTCTTTCTCCATCTGGCTTTCTTCTTCTTTTTCCCTTTTCCATTTCTTTTATTTTTCTGAGTATTGCCATGAATTTATGGATTCTTTTATATTCAGTATATTTTAATTCATTGTAAGATGTCTTTTCAATGCTTTTTATTGTCTAAATTTGGCCAGTGAGAGTTTATCTTCCTGATATGTCCAATTAATGTGTTCCTTCCTACCCACCCCCTCATTTCCTTGAGCTGGATTCCACAGGCTCAACCTGTGCTGTCTTGACCACACCTGCCTCACCCATTTGTCCGCAGAGCTCTGGGTCCTTAAGTGGAGAATGTTATTTAGAAACTAAGATCTGAAAAATTTATTGTGCCTGTTGTACTAAAGTGTCCTATGTCTAGGCAATTTAACTGAGTGACGAGGGAGTATATCCATAAGATTATATGGGAACTTCCAGTTCAGTTCCTGCAGTAGAGTTCTCTCCTTTTCTACCCCATTCTTCCATACTCTTATCTTTATTCACAGTGACAATCCTGTCTTGAAATATATTTACTCATTTTCTCAATTCTAAAATTTATACAAAAGTACAGAATTACTGGAGCATGTTTAGTACCACTATTAACAATAGCCTTACTAAAAGAAATTCACATTTTTAATTGTTATTTTTTTTCTTGGAATATATTCTACTAAATTTATACAATTAGTACACTATGCTCAAAAATTATAGTTTTTCCTATGTGGTTATATGGTATTTTATATAAAGCAGTATTCCTTCATTTTTGTATTCTTATCTGGGGTTTGCATTTTCATTTCATCTTTCTTTTTTACTTAATTTTACATATTCATATATAAAACCTGGTTCAGAAGCCGACATCATATAATATGGAAAGATTCACTTGTTTATTCAGAGAAGTGATGCACCTGTCCCCATCTCCTTCTATCTTCAACTCTCTCTGCTCCACTGTTAAAATGATTAAAGGAGACAATTTAGGTAACAGAAACAAACTTTATTTAACATTTCATGAAGCAGATCTTCTCCATTTAGAGAAAAATGGAACAGAAAGCAAACAAACAAACAAAAAACCTCTTATAGGATAAAGAATAAGGAATGGAAAGAGAAAATGGAAAACATACAATAGGCTGTGGCCACACAGCCAACCTTGTTGAGGTGAGTAAGCCCCAGAGTTATGTGTGGATTTGCTGACAGGATTTACTGCTTCTGTTCAAGCGGAGCATTTACAAGGACACGCAAGTTACCTGAGTTTCCGTTTACTGGTATGACACCCCTGGACAGGAGCAGGCTCCATCTTGAGCCTAGAGTTATTTCAACAATAAAATACTAGAAAAACTAGAAAATGAATGTAATAAAATATGAGCTAGTTGTTTAAACAGTTTTCTAATAAAAAACCTATCCTGTGCACTCTGATAAATATTTTGTGTTTGTCTGTGACCACTGCAGCAAGCTCATAATGTTGTAAGTATTGGTTAAATCATGGCAGGCTGTCAACAGCTAGGATATCATTATTAATGATCTTGGCTCTCCTGTTGTAATTCAGTAGAAAACTGAGAAGTGTAGATGAAACTGCTCAAAGAGAGGGATGTCAAAAATGTGTTCAGCCCTCATTTCAGAGACATTAAATAAGTTTGAAAGCACCTGCTTAACAGGTTGTTAAGTTTACTTTGGAATTTAGTGCTGCTGCATACAGCCTAACACCCTCTGTTAGCATCCTGATGCACAGGCTTCTTGATGTGCACTCTCCCTGTTTCCTCTTCATCATTCACCATGCAGTGGGTAATGAATTATTTATGCAGCAGTATCTTGGGACATATGTCTCCTTGGTCATTTCTGATAAAAGCCTTAGGAAGGCTGTTGTGTGCTTATGGTAGATTTTTTTTTTATGTTTTTTTTCCCATTTTCAAGTTTATATTCAAATCCTGGTTCTACAAATAGCTCATGATTATTACCATGTCTTTGTGTGTATGATCAAAGATACAATGATTTGTATACCATAATACCAAGGTCTTTTTTACTGAATTCCTGTGTAGTGGGAGAGAATACTCATTGGTAGATGTTTTTTAAAAAATTGTCTGATAATTAGAGAAATGTTTGAAATGTGCTTCTGAGAAATTCACATATTCTCTTTCTAATACAGTTCTAAAAACCTTTAAATGAAACATAAGATTTGCTTTTCATGTTGTTGGAGAAGGCTTAAAAGTAAATTGTGAAAGTTTTTAGAACAAGAACCGTGTTTTTAATAGCTACCAAATTCCAGATGCTCTCCTATCATAAGAAATGGTTAAAAGAAAGGTAATAAATTTGTGAACAAAAGATCACTCTTCTATAACTTTGATGGAATATAAAATGTTACAACATTAAGAAGAGAAATTTTGCAATAATAACAAAACTGCTTACACATTTGCAGTCAACAAAACAATTTCCATCCATATCCATAGGAGAAAAACATTCACTAGTACAAAACTCTATATGCACAAGGTTTTTTATTACAGTAATTTTATAGTAGAAATGTATAGGAAATAACCTCACTACTCAACTGTAAGAGGTTGGAGAAAATACAAGACACATTACAGAGTAATAAGCAGCTTAAGATTAGTGAATATTTCTATAAACTGGACTAATATGGACATATTTTAAGAAATCAAAATAGTATGCTAAGCTTAGTTTTAATAATAGGAGAATGTAATACTGTAGTTATGAATTTGATAACACAAGAAACAAAAAGCCTTAGGAAGTAAACCAGAAACTATTAAAACTGGTTATCTGTTGTTGAAATAACTTTCTAGATCCAAGATGGAGTTTCTCCTGCCCAGGGTGACACATCAGTACATTGGAACAAATAACTTCTGGGTGCTGTAAATATTCTGCTTAACCAGAAGCACAGTAAATCCAGTCATCCAAAACCCAAATGCCAAGCCAATTCTGAGCCTTCTCACCCCAGACAAGGTTGACTGTGTGGCCCTAGTCAATCAGATATTGTCTGCTTTTCTCTTCCTAGTTCTTTAGTGTTTATCCTATAAAAGCTTCTTACTTCCGTCCCATATTGCAGTTCTCTAATTTAAGACCGTCTGCTTCATGAAGTGTTAAACAACCTTTCCATTAACTAAATTGTCTCCTCTGATTATATCTCAACAGTTTTTGGCAATGAGGATGGGGTCCAAAGCTAACTGCTAATGACCTACAGGGCAAGGAGATGAACCCATGAGGCACCTGCTGAAAATTTTAGTTCACTGTTCCTCTCATAACCAAAATTCCTGGGTAAGTCACTTTCTCATGTGAGCTTTGCTCTCTTGCATGCAGCTCCTGGATCCACAAGATTTATATTTTTTGAATAGATAGATGATAGATCAATAGATCAATAAATAGATAATGGTAAATGATATATATTCATTGACTAGGTTATTTCCAGATAAGATTAAAAATGAAACATTAATTACTGAATATAAGTGTATCTACTTTTGACTTCTTTTTACAGAAGTAAAGGTATTTGTATCTATTAGTATACATGTTTTGTGCCACATTGAAAATTTTACTATAAATATATTTCTAGAAATTATGAAAAGTATTTATAAGTTGGCCAGTCCACAATTGTTTCCTTTTTTGACTTTACTAGGAGTTGAAGTATTCTAACCATTAAAAATTATAATTAATATATGTAATTAAAATTGCTAAAAAACGATAAAAGAAATATCTCTGTGGAAAGTAGCATGTGTTTTTGGTAAGAAAAGACATGAGGTATAGAGATGTTTTGTTAAGGGAAAAGACAGTATGTTTGTCCTAAAGCAAAATAACAATGGTTTCAGAATGAGTAAAATGAAACAGAGTGAATGAACTATAAATGGAGGTTAAAAATATAGAAGGTTTATGTAAAGTGAGTCTTGAGAAAGGAATTTTATATGTGATCATGCTGTCTAAGATTGGACTGGATTTATTTTATTCTTTCATGAACTCTAATATCAAAAAGTATGCCCATGCAAAATTAGATTTTGTTTTTTCTTTGTTAATATAATAACATTTTTAGAGTTTTGGTCTGTTCTTAATAAATTATAAACAAAGGATTTTCCTTATCTTTTAAGTAATTTGCCTATAAAGTAAAGATTTTGTGTCTCACCAAAAAAATTTGCTGTGCTTTGGATCATCTTAATTAGATCTTTGATTACCTAAGAAAACATAGCCTTCTCAATAATGAAAGGGCTAAATTTTTGTTTGTTTGTTTTGTTTTTAACCATATAACTTTCTCTATCTGCCTTTGGAGTCTCTGTCCCTTTGGTTAAATGGATATTTTTTAACTTCCCAAAAATCAGATTCTAAGTGAAGTCGTTTTACTTTGAACAAACTTTGGAATTTTTCAGACAGTCTCTGCAAGATCTCAAAATATTTGTTCTCTCTTCTTATAAAAATAAAACTGTTAAGCCAATTAGGCTTAGTTAGCATGTTAAATTACATGGGAAACATTGTCAAATCAGAAGTGATACTAAGTGTTCTTTAGCTTGTATCTGTATGGGTGTATGTTATTAATAGATATGTTCTAGAAATTATATGCAGTTCTTAAAAATTTGACATATCTTGGTGTAATGTTACAATTCATAATTACAATTATTATCTTAAAATGCTTTATGTCACAGAAATAACCAAATTTCTTTGTCAATTCCACTATAATGAACTCTTAGAAGATCTTTAGCAATGGGCATTTTTAAGTCTTTTATCATACGCAGTTACTGCTTGATGCTTTTGCAAAAGTGAGATTCTTGGAATGGATCTTACCAAGAAATCTTGACTATTGACACTCTTGTCACATTACAAGGTGTTGAACCTTGGGTGCATATTTCAAAACTAAACAAGACTTCATCTGACACCTGGTCCTGTATAAACACAGGAGACCTCAAAATCAAATAGACTAGGAAGAGAAGTAGTCATCACTGAGGTAAACTGCTTCCTTCCAAGATGTTGGATCAAGAACATTTTTTTCCAATTCTTTCTTCCCTCTCTGTCAAACTTTTTCCTAGTTCTTATACCATAAAGGTCTTTATGATTCTTTGTCCACCTTTGTCCTTGCCTGGGCCTGAAGAGATAATGCCATTGTTCATGTATCTTGGTCCATTGCAAAGAAATATCGCTTCAGCCTCTACCTGACTGTAGGATTTGTTATGATGCCAGTAATCTGTAGTTCCTTCTGCCTATCACAGACTTCTCCCTGATTTCCGGTGTCTTATTTTCTCTGTAATAAACTGGATAAACACTTCGGGGAAGTGGAAACATAGTTACATGAAATATATAAACAGGCCACTGGTTTAAAGAAGCATCCCATTCTTTGGGATTAATTCTTGAGTTACTGGATTGTAGGTAGTTTGTTTGGGTTTTGGGGACCCAGACATAGGGGCACTTTTAAAACCAATGGCATTGTTTTATTGCTGATAATTAGAACTGTCTCACTGATATGCTGCATTCTCTCAAATGTTTTAAATGTTTGGGGACATCCGTTAACCAACCAACAGATGGTCTCTCTTCAACTAGAGTGACAAAAGGGAGAAGAACGTAGCAAGGTCCAATAATACAAGTCTGATATTTTCTCTTGAGAACAGTAAACTGAGACCTGAAGAGGCAGTGGTTACTGACAGTCATCCTAAGACCAACATTGTAATCAAACCCCTTGAGTTGTCAAGAATGATCGAAAGTGGGGCACTGTTAAAACAGCTTTCAAGACCTAAGACAGCTGTGCCTGTCCGAGATGCCACATCACAAACAAGACTTAGAAACTTTGTGTGTGTCACTGTAAATGCTCTACTTGGGCAAACATACAATATAACCAGCCTGTCAGTCCCTTAATGCCAAGACATCTTTGAGCCTTCTAACCCCACACAAGGTTGACTTGTGGCCCCAGCCAGTCAGATATGTTCTGCTTTTTCTTTTCAGTGCATTTTATTCTTTATCCTATACATATTCCCTCTCTATTCTGCAGTTCTCTGAATGGAGACTGTCTGCTTCATGAAGTGTTAAATAAAGTTTGTTTGCATCACCTAAATTGTCTTCTCTAATCATGTTTCAACAATGTTAATCCACTTTAAAACCAGCATTCAGATACTAATTGACAGTGCATATTCCTAGGAAACACTATTATTCATGTCGGTTTAATTCACAACTAACCAGGTGGTGCAAATTCAGATTATATGTTCAATTACTTTAGTATGTTGTTTGTCTTCCATACCTGTCATCAGCCAAATGTTTCTTTGTTTTATATGTGTAATGAATTTTGGGGACAATTATGTTGTCATGAATCACCATGATACCTACCTTACCAAATATGTTTTGCCTGTATTATATCACCTAAAATATTAAATTATAACTTTCAACTAAAATGAAGTGATTATAGAAGTAAATGCCTTGAGACTAATTTACATCTTTCTTTCAACAACTATACAATTTAAATTTGAGGAAGAGGGCAGTTTGCCATCTTAAGTAAATCGCAGAATCATTGTTGTGGACACAACATAAAGTAAAAGTAACAAAATAGAAGTTACATTTCCCTCCATCTTTTTATTTATTTTTTTTTTTAAATTTTTTTTTTAATGTTTTTATTTATTTCTAGGAGAGAGAGAGAGAGAGACAGCATGAGCAGGGGAGGGTCAGAGAGAGAGGGAGTCACAGACTGAAACAGGCTCCAGGCTCTGAGCTGGCAGTCAGCAAAGAGCCCGACGCGGGGCTCGAACCCACGAACCGCGAGATCATGACCTAAGCGAAAGTCGGACGCTTAACCGACTAAGCCACCCAGGCGCCCCTCCCTCCATCTTTTTAAAGTTACTCCTGTTTTGGATAGCACAAGTCATATTTTATGAAAGTCTTTATTAAAAGAAAGAAAAGATAATTCCTATCACAATTTCCTTCCAAAAATACTGACTTCAATCATAATTGATCACATATTTTAGCTATCAATTCATGTCTTAGAAATAAAGTTTCCAGATATTGTTTCATTGGAAAATTTCACTGTATATTTTGTGATTGGTTTACTATACCTTTGCCAACAGCTCCCTCTATGTTCCATAACACAGATACTTCTTGTTCATGCTCTGAAAAACAGTGGATATGTTGTTTTGTGACAAACACCTTCAGAAAGGAACTTAAGTTGTTTGGTGTTATGTAGTAGAACTTAGGAACATAGGTTTTTAGTTGCCTCTATTGTCAAAAATGTGTCATATTGTTTTAAACTTGATTTTTGTTAACTATTTTTGAGGGTTGATTCATTAAACTCCTTTTTAAATTACATACAGTTATCTTAATGTAGAAGAAACTGGGATCATGTAGGCTGGTACAATGTAACATATTGGACTAGTTTCTTATTTTTTTTTTTAAATCATGTATGTTCTCTGTTCTTTTATGGGTTTTCCTACTGGGTTAAAATTAGGCTGGTTTTAGACTTTTGAAATGAAATATGAGATGGAGAACATGCATGTTAATGAAAACAAAGCAAATACATTAGCAAATGGAAAAAGCTAATAAAGCATATATATTTACCAGTGGACACTTCTGATCAAGCGAAGAAATTATAAAAGGCTTCCCGCACGCGCGCGCGCGTGTGTCTGTGTGTAGCAAGTCCGTAGCAATAAAACTACCAAACACTTTTCCTGCCGCACCATTAAGAAACCACAACTCTATTCTCTTTTGAGCCAAGATGTGCCTTCAGAATCCTCAACATTTACTCTCACCAGTTACAAAGCTTGATTTTAGATGAAAGCTACTTTTCATTTATGTTAATACTTCCCATTGGGCAACAAATCTTAACATTTTGCTGAACTAACTGCTAATTTTTTGATAAACTGTTTTTGAAGTTAAAAGTACAATTATATTAGGGTTATTTTTTTAAGTTTTTATTTAAATTCTTGTTAGTTACTGTATAGTGTAATTTTAGTTTTCGGTGTACATTTTAGTGATTCAAAATTTGCATACACCACCTAGTGCTCATCACAACAAGTGCCCTCCTTAATCCCCATCATCTATTTCGTCCATCACACTGCCCATCTCCCCTCTGGTAACCATCAGTTTGTTATCTATAGTTAAGAGTCTATTTCTTGGTCTCTCTCTTTCTCTCCCTCTCCCTCTCTTCTCTCTCTCTCTCTCTCTCTCTCTCTCTCTCTGTCTCTGTCTCTCTCCTCTCCCTCCGTCCCTCCCTCTCCCCAGTGATCATTTATTTTGTTTGTTAAATTCCACATAAGAGTATAATCAGATGACATTATGCTAAGTGCAATAAGTCAGAGAAAGACAAACATCATAGTAGTTTATAAGAGTTTTATACTAGAGGTGTTTTTTTTCCCCTAAAATTTGCAGTTTAAAGCTAATTAGAAGCTATTCTATTCCCTTTTATTAAGATCCTAATGTTACGGCCTAATAAGAGACTTGTTCTAAAGTTACTTGGTTATGCAGAAATGTAAATATATAAAGGCATTGTACCCAAGTGGGATAAAACTTATAGAAAATTGATCATTTTAGGGGCACCTGGGTGGCTTAGTCGGTTAAGCTTCTGACTTTCGCTTAGGTCATGATCTCGCGGTTCGTGGGTCCGAGCCCCGCGTCGGGCTCTGTGCTGACTGCCGGCTCAGAGCCTGGAGCCTGTTTCAGTCTGTGACTCCCTCTCTCTCTGACCCTCCCCTGCTCACGCTGTCTCTCTCTCTCTCTCCTAGAAATAAAATAAAAATATTTTAAAAAAAGAAAATTGATCATTTTAAAACAAACATTTATACCCACATAGAAAGCACATTATTGTACCTCATTTTATTATTTAAAATATTTTTCACAGCCACTTAAATAAGGAGGTATTACTCTTTCCAATTTTACACTGATAAAATGAGGCTCAGAAACTATAATTTACTTGTCACATGGGTAACTTATGGCAAAGTTGAAACACAACGTAGGTTTGTCTGACTGAAAGGATGGTATTCTTCTTCTTTTCAAATTGTTCATTTATTTACTTTGAGAGAAAGTGAGGGAGAGAGCAAGAGCAGAGGAGAAAGAGAGAGAGGGAATCCCAAGTAGGCTCTGCACTGACAGCCTGGATCTCACAAAAAGTGAGATCATAACCCGAACCAAAATCGGGAGTCAGATGTTTAACCAACTGAGCCACCCAGGCACCCAACCAGCATGATATCCTTAACCCTCCTATGACATAACCTCCTTTTCTTTTCAGGTTGGCAGATAAACATATACCAATGTTCATGAGAAAAGACACCATATACGTTGTATGTAAAATATATTGAGTACAAACATGAGACTACAAATGACTGTATTTATAAATGAACTTAAGCAAAACTGTACTAGACAAAAACAGTTACACCATGTGTACCAGACAAAAAGCTAGTATTTCTAATATCAAAATGAGCCTTACAAGTGAAAGATCCACATTCAGATATCCCAGAAGTAAAACCAAGAAATATGAACAGAGACTTCATGGAAGATCTGCAAAGAGCTTATCAGCAGAACAATGTCACCAGTAGCCCAAGAACAAGTCCATCTAAAAATAAGATCCTATGTGTTGCCTACCTATGGGAAGAAATGTTTTTATAGAAACACAAACCTTGTGTTTGTGAGGGTAGAGTGTGAAGCGGAGATTAAACATTAATAATAAAATTAAATACTACCTAAGCCTTTCGGGAGGACTATATATGCATGTTAACTCAATTATACTTTTACTAATATATCAATTAATGCACAAAACAAAAAAACAAAGTGATACCAAGATATGTATCACAGCTATATTTGTAGAAATCCGCAAAATTTGTTTAAATTTGTAAAAATTTTAAAGAGGGTATTAACCAGGGATCCTGGGTGGCTCAGTCAGTTAAGCGTCTGACTTTGGCTCAGGTATTGATCTCACCCATTGTGGATTTGAGTCCCACGTCAGGCTCTGTGCTAACAACTCAGAGACTGGAGCCTGCTTTGGATTCTGCGTTTCCCTCTCTCTCTGCCCCTTCCCCACTCGTTCTCTCTCTCTCTCTCTCTCTCTCTCTCTCTCTCAAAAATGAATAAATTTTAAAAACTTTTAAAAAAGAGGGTGCTAACCATCCATGTTGTAGAATAAAATAATAGGGCAGTCTGTAATACATTGTTGAAGGGGAATCACAAATCATGACTTAAAAAAGGATGTAGAATGTGATCTTGTTTTAACTATGACAGTGGCCTTTCATAGGCAATAGGAATTAGGATAAAGGAAATGATAGGACATTTATTTACACTGAACTCTATTCCTGTATTTTTAAAATTTTCATATATGTATATTATTATATGTAAAAATCAATAATTTCTTAAAGTAACTTTTTTCCCTCTCTCATTGGAGAACTGGTCTCTTCACATGAGCTAAAAGCAACACAGATAAAAATAAAAAGTCCAGAATAAAATAGCAAAATTAGGTATAGCTTTTCCTGAGAATCTAAGTTACAGCTGCTTATATGCAAGATAACAACAGAAGAGTAAAGAAGAAAATCACTTTAGAAGAAAAACATGACAGTGAACTTTGGAAGCTTTTCTTCTCCAAGACACAGAAGCAAATGACAGTGTTACATAATTAAGGAAAGCAAGTTTGATAGAGAACAAATCTAGTACGTTTCTGAAAGTGGAAACACAGTGTCATATCCCCTACAAAAGAATATATGTTTCAAATCTTTTGGGGAAATCCAGAAAACATTAAGTGATGTTTGGACTGTCACCAGATAGATGATTGATTTATTGATAGATAGATAGATAGATAGATAGATAGATAGATAGATAGATAGATAAAACAAGCAAGTTAGCCACATAAAGAAACCAATTATACAACACAGCTAGATGCTCAATTTCTTGTCCTTTTTTTCTTATTCCCTTCTCTTGCTCATTCCTTTCTATACACTAAATTCTTCCTAAACAAATCTAGTCTTTTAAATCCCAAGATTTGCTCAACAGCCTTCTCTGCCTAGAAGAGACCCTTACCCCTCTTAGTGATTCTGTTACTAGTCATCTTCCTCAAGGTTAGGCTACCTAACAAACTCAAATTCTTATTTTTTTTTGAAGACTATATTTAGAGCAGTTTTAAGTTGATAACAGAATTGAGAGGAGCTTACAGAATACCCCCTCTCCACCTCACATTATGAACATCCTCATCAGAATTGAGCATTTGTTATAATTATTGAACCTACATTGACATATCATAACCAACCAAAATTCTGTGGTTTACTTGAGGGTCCATGGGTGGTGGACATTTTATGGGCTTGGACAAATGAATAATGTCATGTATTATAACTGTGGTATCATGCAGAGTATTTTCACTGCCCTAAAAATCCTCCGTGTTCTACCTGTTCATCTCTCCTCCCCTCCAGCGTCTGGAAACCACTGACCTTTTACTATCTCCAGAGACTTACCTTTCCCATAATGACATAGTTGGATTCATATATTATGTAGCCTTTTTTGGATTGCTTCCTTTCACTTAATAATATGCATTTGTGATTTCTCCATATCTTTTCATGGCTTAATACTTCACTTGTTTTTAGTGCTGAATAACATTTCATTATCTGGACGTACCCCAGTTCATTTATTCACCTACTTAAGGACATGCGGATTGCTTTCAAATTGTTATTTGTTGCTCATGGTTCATGAGGTAGTAGATGATCCACAGTTGTCCTGGACTCTGTGTGCTCTGAGGGCCATATCCACATACTCTAGCATTTCAGGATCCAGGCTGGAAGAGTCATCTCTGTCTGCAGCATGCTGTTCTCATGATTGAGGGGTAGAGCAAAAAGACTGCTTCTAAGTTAGATACAACATTTAAAATGTTCGCTTCCATGTGGTAAAAATTATGCCAATTCACAGCAAAATATTTCCCATGGTTCATCGAAGCCATTGGGTGAAAAGCATGAAAGGAAAGGAAGACCAGCATAATTGTAAGCATGTATTACACTTTATCACTGTGATTTAATTATAATGGGTTAGATTGATCACAGTTTGTTACCCTATACTTTTTATACCCTTTAAAAAATCATTCCACTGTTCAAGGAGGGAATAAGATAAAACATATAAACATTCACACACATGCACAAACCCACACACTGAGTCAATAATCAATGATCAAGGGCCCATTTCCACTTTTGCCATTACTATAATGTTGAATAATAAACATTTGGATGCCTGAAGAATGGCCTTTATTTGGATTAGTGGTTGTATTATAAAAATAGAGCAAGTATTAAATGAACTGGTTTATGCTCAATGAATGGAGAGTTTGGAAGAAGAATTCTGTTTGTTTATTTGTTTGCTTTCCATGAACATTATGTCCCACGAATCTAGAGTTGCCTGGCAATTCTCAGCTTTAGTTACTTGCAAGTACATTTTCCTTGGTAAGCTTCTTACCATTCATACCAATCTCCAATATAGACAATTTGCATATCCCATTGAACTCAAACACTTCTTTTTAAAAAATTATGTTAATTCTTGAGACACACACACACACACACACACACACACACATCATGAGCAGGGGAGGGACAGAGAGAGAGAGAATCTGAAGCAAGCTCCAGGCCCCAAACTGTCAGCACAGAGCCTGATGCAGGGCTTGAACCCACAAACTGTGAAATCATTACCTGAGCCAAAGTCAGACACTTAACTGACTGAGCCACCCAGGTGCCCCGAGAACGCAAATTCCTCTAAAATGGAATTTTAAAACCTGAACAATGAATATAGAAACTTCTCAATGGTATTTTATAGTTAGTATTTTAAATTATGTCATTTGTTACATCTTACTGTCATATTTGTGTCTCACTGCCTTCTTGACCTTAGAGCTATGACCTAAAATGTAATCATGATTATAAAAGTCATGTGAAAGATTTTAAATGCAGCTCAAATGGATTTGGGGACAAATATTAAATACTTAGAAATAAAGTAAGACTTTAAAAAAATACCCAGCAGGAGATGGAAGTCTTTGCCAATATCAGTAAAGCAGAGACAGTATCTCTTTTCTGCTTCCCCTTATGTGGCTTCAAGTTTATTAACAAATTATACTCCATTTTAGTAAATATGTGTAAACTTACTAATATGAATATGAAAGTGAAGTGATTGAGTGAAATGTTATATTGGTTTCCTTAAAAGATTAAAGTTTAAGTTGTCATTTATTGATCAGTATAAACTAACAAGGAAATTGTTTTGACAATTCAAATAGCTTTGTAAATTGAATGAAATCATAATGTACCCAGCTCTCTAGTCCCATCTGACTTGAACTGTAGCAGATGTAGAGAGTCTGTGTGTCTGGCTAGAAGCAACAATGCAGATCATAGTCCATAAAAGCAGTCAAGGCTCTGTGCGTGTAGTCAGGTCTTCAGCTAAGGTTTACCTGAAAGAGAAACAGCCTGTGCTTGACTTATAGAGAAAGAGAAACAAAATTAACTCTAGGTAGCTCTTCAGCGAACTTTTTTCTGTGCCCTCCTACGTGGGCATTTATAGAACCCAGTGAGCTATGGTCCTTGTCAAAATGCCCCCATATATGTCCCATGGCTCAGCAAGGTGGAGCCAAAGTTGAGGTGTTAAATGGAGATAAAGCAAGTTTCTTTAGATGCAGTTCAACACAAAGGTGGAATCAGATGTGAAACATACATGATAGAAGCACTGAACTCAAAGTCTCAAAAGTAAGACCCAAGTAAACCCCAAGAGCCAAGTGTTGAAGACTAGATAGGGAGATTTAGTAGAGCTTAACATAATTGTGGGTGCTATGGTTTCCTTCTTGTGGGCTATTTTTAATAGTATCTGCTTAAACCTTTCTGCTCAAACTGAGAAGCCTTTTAAAACATACTGAGATTTCCTTTCAACAATTTATTTAGCAGGAGTGATCAGGAATGGTAGAGGTGGAATTAATGCATAAGTGGATTGAAGACTAGATGAAAATTGAAAGCAAACAAACAAGTTAGTGTAAGATATTCTTCTCAGTAGTTTCAATAAGGGGAAAGGGAAAGTGTACATTTGAGACTGAGCTCAGGACAGAGCTTTAAAATCTGTGGATCTGCTGAAAGTGAACAAGTATTGGAGAGACAGACTTAAGAGGGAGAAGATTTGATAGAAAAATGGCCTTGGCTTCTCTTTGCCGTGTGGGTCAAAATCATGGAGGCATGGCGGTTGCTGCTTTTTTGACATAGTCCATATCTGGTACATCAGCAGATAGTGTCATTGCTGCCCTCAGAATAGATCTTGAATCTTAACTATTTTTCACCACCTCTGCAGCTAGCGTTTTAGACCTGCCAACATCATTTCTCACTTTGAATACTGCTGTAGCCTTCCAATTGACCTCACACTTTCTTTTCAGAGGTCTTTTACTCCACACACTGGTCATAGCTTAAAGCAGACTCTGTCACTCTTCTGCTCAAAAAAGCACAGTGCTTTCCCATCTCACTTAGGAAGAAACAAAAATCTGTTAAGGTCTCATATGATATGATTCCTGCCTGTCTCTCTGGGTTTCTGCTATTGTGTTTGTTTGTTTGTTTGTTTGTTTACTGTATCCACTCTCACTCACTTTACTCAAGCCTTACTGGCTTGTAAAATATTTGTTGAATGTGTCACTTACATCCTAACTCAGAATTTTTGCATTTGCTGTCCAAGCAGACTGTGCGGCCACATAACTCACCTGTCCACTACTCTGACATTTGTACACACATTAACTTTTCAGACAGGCTTTTATCTGATCAAAAGAGGCATGCCCTATTACTTTACACCACTCTGTTTTCTTTTTAGTACCTGTCACTACCTGACCTTATAATATCTGTTTATAAAGTTCTATAGTTAGTATTTATTGTACTATACTGCCTTACTAAGACCAGGAAAATGTTCTTTTGGAATATGACTAAATATTTTGCACCTAGAAGCTTATACATTAAGAGGGCTGTCTTTAAGAAAGAAAAAATGTATCTGGGAAAATAAGTTATGAAAATGAATATTAATTTAAAATGAAAAATAAATAACAAGCTTGGTTTTAATTATTTTAGTCAGCTTTACTGAGGTATAATTGATGAACTATAAAATTCACTACTTTTAAGTGTACTGTTTTGTAAGATTTGACCCCTCTGTAGAGTCTTAAAAAACATCCACCACAATCACACCCCCAGAACTGCCCCTATAACCTTGTTTAGCCAGTCATTACCCCTGACTCCCAGACCCTAGCCACCTCTGATCAGTCCTTGATTACTATGGTTTCACTTTTCAAGAATTGCCTATGAATGGAATCCTACAGGATATAATCTTATATGTGTCTGACTTCTTCACCCAGTATTTCTGAGATGAATCGATGTTTTGGTTTATTTCAGTGTCCCTTCCTCTTTATTGATACTATGTCATTGTGCGCATGTACCAAACAATGTTTGTTTGTTTGTTTGTTCATTTGCGTTCACCATTCAGTAGTAAGTGGACACATGGAAACTTTCTAGATTTGGGGTGTTACAACGTGGCATGAACCTTCACAGATGAAGGTTCAGGCATATATTTCTATCTTGCCGTGACATTCTTGAATCATAGGGTAATGCATGTCTAACCTTATAAAAAACTTTCCAGTTTTCTTCCAAGTGCATTCATGCCAGGACAGTATGAGTGTTATACTCACTCTACATTTTCACCATCACTTGATAGAGTAAGACTTTCATATTTTTTTCCATTCTCATGAATGTGCCCAGATACCTCATTGTGACCTTAATCTGAACTTTTAAACGACTAATGATGCTAACATATTCCCTTGTGCTATTTGTTTTGCATGTGTCTTCTTTGGTGAAGTGTCTGTTCATACTTCCTGATGTTGTTAGGATATAGAAATGTAACTGAGATATGAGAGTTCTTTATATCTGGAAAGAAGTTGTTTTATTAATATATGTCTTGTGAATAATTTCTCCCTTTCTGTATAAGGTTTGTATGTCTGCATATAGTTATTCAGTTATGCCCATATCATTTATTGAGAGATTACTCTTTCTACATTGAATTGCTCTGATACTTTTGTTGAAAATCAGATATATGAATGGGTGTCTTTGTGGATTTTCTTTTCTGTTCCATTGACCCATACAACATCTGCCTTTATGATCATATCACACATTTGTGTTTCTCAGCATGTTATAGTAAATCCAGAAGTTGAGCATTATGCATCCTCTGACTTTTTAAAAAATGTTTTATAAGTCCTTTGAATTTCAATATTCCTTTAGAACTCGATTGTCAGTTTCCATAAAACAACAACAACAAAGCCTGTTGGAATTTTGATTGGGATGACTTTGATCTGTGGATTTAGAACTTGAACCTCTCAATTCATGGCATGGTATACCTCTCTATTAATTTATGGTTCAGTTAATGTCTCTCATCAATGTTTCAATATGTATACATATTGCACACATAGCTTAATAAATGCATTTTATGTGTTAAACAGTTATGAGTGTTATTGTAAATGGTGTTTTAAAATTTTAATTTCTGATTATTCATTGCAAGTATACAGAAGCACAAACTACTTTTGCAAGTTGACTTCATATTCTGCTAGTTTACTGAACTTTATTTTTTTAGAAACATTTTTGATAGACTTCCTAGCATTTTTTAGGTAAGTGATAAATAAACATGATTCTTCTCTTTGTATTGGATGCCTAGGACTGCTGTAATAAAGTTCCTCAAAACTGATGGCTTAACACAACAGAAATTTATTGTCTCCCCGTTCTGGAGGCTTAAAGCCCAAACTCAAGGGTTCAACAGGGCTTGTTCCTTTGAAAGGCTGTAAAGGGAATCTGTTCCATGCTTCTCTCCCAGCTTTAGTAACCTCAATATTTCCTTGGCTTGTAGATGCATCATTCCAGTTCTTTTGTCTGCATAGTATTCTTTGTGTATGTTTGTCTTCACATGCCCTTCTTCCTATAAGACATCAGGCATATTGCAGGCTGTGCTCACCCAACTCCGGTATGATCTCATCTGAACCAATTGAATCTGGAATGGTCTTACTTCCAAATACAGACAAGTTGTGAGGGACAGGGGGTTGGGACTCCAACATATTCTTTTAGGTAATGGCAGACTTATAATACTTCCTTCCATTCTGTGTGCCTTTCAATTTTACCCCTGACTTATAATACTGAATGTGAGTGTCCATAAAATTCTTAAGTACAAGTGATGAGGACAGATATCCCAATAATGTTTGTACACTGCTGGCTTACTATTTAAGGAGGAAGAGAAACTTGTATTTGAGACTAAGAAAAACTGAGCATGATTGCCATGAGCAGATCCTCAAAATGGAGTTCTAAGGAATATAGATTAGCATAAGTAAGACTGTCTTTATTGAAAGGGAAATTCTGAGATACAAAAAAGAAAATGGTAAATACATGGGAAGATGTAAATGAAATTAGACTGTCTGTATTAGTAATATAAATTGATGAGGTAAAAACCTGCATTCTAATATCATACGATGTTTAGATAAATTATTAGCAAATTTTGCTTTAGGCAGGAAGACAATGAAGATTTTTGGTAACTTCAGTTATGATGTTAGGTTTGTCGGTTTTATTTTTTTTGATTAGCCGGTAAAAATGATTAATGGAAATAAAATATATAGGTTGCAAGGCAATAAAGGAAAAAATGTAATAATAAAAAAATAATAATAACTACTTAGTTAATAATTTTGTTTGTCACACAGAGAAAACTTTTATTAGCAACAAATAAAAACATGGGGAATGGCTTCCAAAAGCTGTGACTCCCTGAGAGCGGGTGAATGGGCTCCTTTTGTTTAGAGTTAGGATGAATATTTAGATAAGGAAACTTTATCATCTTGTGTAGAGGTGGGCATAAGGTCATGCAAGCACCTCAAGGAAACACACCTACACATACATTGTATGTTATGTGAATGAGGCTGTGGTACCTCCTCAGATGGAGATGTTCATATTATAATTAGATAAAGGTAGTGGTCTGTCATTCCAGCGGTCACTCCATGGTCCATCTGCGCAGGCCTGAGTGGTAAGTTTAGGGCAAAACTCAGGGCCAAAAACAAGAGGTCTTGTCATGGCAGCTGTCGCCCCCTGGGGGTGATTTCAGGTCTCATTTGCCTGATTAACTCAATTAATTTAAAAGAAGGTAAGATATATATTTTTTTGAATCACAGAAAAATATGGGACAATAAAAGGTGGAAAAATAACTGAGAAAAATCAAACAGTGGATTTAAATCCAAATAGATCAGAAGTTGTATTAAATGGTCCAAGTTGTGCATCTAAAAGTCAAGAATTTTCAGACTGGATGCAGCTTCCATGAGAAACTAGGAAATGTGTTTTATATTTGATCTTATTTTAAGTAAAATTACAAAATAAAGGAATTGTCAATGTTGCATTCTTTTTTTTTTTTTTTTTTTTATTTTTCATTTATTTCTAGGACAGAGAGAGAGAGAGACAGCGTGAGCAGGGGAGGGTCAGAGAGAGAGGGAGTCACAGACTGAAACAGGCTCCAGGCTCAGAGCTGACAGTCAGCACAGAGCCAGAAGAAGGGCAAGAACCCACGAACCGCGAGATCATGACCTAAGCGAAAGTCGGACGCTTAACCGACTAAGCCACCCAGGCGCCCCGTCAATGTTGCATTCTTATATAAAAGCATATTCATTTTACTTTTATGTGGTGAGTTAATGCCCGGGAGTTTTTTTATGTAATGGCTTATTTTCTGTTTATGAGTTAGATACCTTATTTCATAGTCACATTGGTTAATTGCTTTGGATATTACAGTTTGTATGTTATAACAATACTGATTATAGCAAATAGGCATAATATTTTCTAAATTCCAGAACTATTTTAAGTCTTCAAATTTCTCATTTATGAAATAAAGTGGTTAGCCTAGGTTCTACAGAGACAAACATTATCATTTGCTGAATATAGGTCATGTCTATAGCCATCCTCTGAGGAAAGCTGGCCACTGAACCATGCCAGAATAGGACACTGGCATAAGCCCCCAACCCTAGAGAATCCCACTGAAAATTTTATTAAACAGAGATCTAGTATGAGACCTACACACAGAAGGCATAGTGTACCTATTTCTGTCAATTAAATCTCATTTTGGAGAGATTCGCTTTGTACTATATATGGAATGAATTTAACATAAATTGAGAGAGGACAGAGACAAAAGACATATAGGGATTAGCTGAAGCTGAAATAAAAGTGTAGAATGCCAGAGCCAGGTAGGTAGAAACTATGAATAAACAGAGCCATCAAGTATGGTTGAAGGTAGAAATGAGTTGGTCTCTATTGATAAGATAGAGAATAAGACACTAACTAGTTGGACAATGATAATATCGGATTAAGAAGCACCAATGTCTCTATCACACAACAACAGTAACAACAAAAAGACAAGAGCTAGGATTTCTTTTGGTCTCTTAATCTGCTTCCACACTACACTATAATTAATTCCTTGACATCAGTAGTATTCTAGATCTAGAAGTCCTTGCTATAAAGCCAACCTAATTTCTTTATTCCTTTATGAAAAAAACCCTCAAAAATGTCATATCCTCTGAGTAATGTGAGCAGTCATCTTGCAATCTGAAATAACCTGAAACAAATAGATCATCTCTGTATTTCTTCTTACTCAAATAATTCCTAAAGAACCTTGTGGGCTGACCCACTAGATGAGGCAGGGGTTAGGCAAAAAATCACTAGCAGGTTTCAGAACAGCAAGACTGAAGTCGCCGGGCAGGAGAGGTGCCCAGCCTGCTGAGAAAAGTGGAAGGAACATGAGTCTGGGGGTGCCCTGTGGGGGTACATGGAGTAGAGGACACCAACATCCAGATAGGTTGGGGGTTATGTGTGTTATCCTGTACAGTTTAGACTGTGTCCTGCATGTGGGAGGGGTTTGGGTGGTAGACATGGCAGTTTTGTATTTTGTAAGGTTCACTTTGTTTCAGGTGGAAAACACATTCTGAGACGTAGTTTACACTAGATACCACCTAGAAATGTGTTGTGATTGGGACACCTGGGGGGCTCAGTCGGTTAAGCGTCTGACTTCTGCTCAGGTCATGATCTCACGGTTCGTGGGTTCGAGCCCTGCATCAGGCTCTGTGCTGACAGCTCAGAGCCTGGAGCCTGTTTCAGATTCTGTGTCTCTCTATCTTATCTGACCCTCCCCTGCTCACTTGCTCACTCTCTCTCACAGAAATAAATTAAAAAACATTAATTTTTTTTTTAAAGAAAGAAATGTGTCGTGATGACTGGAGTGAGGAATGACACACTGCTGGACTAGGTGGTGACACTGAACAAGGAAAGGACATTGAGTAATTGCCGTTAAGCAGGCATTCTGCTGGGTTTGGAGTATTCAGAAATGAAAATAAACAATTTCTGAGTAGTAAAGACCTCATGATTGTTAGAAACTAAGGGGTAAACAGACAATATAGAGTGAGAGACATTAACCAGATGTCTTCACAACTCTGTAGGAATACACAGGCAGGAAAGGTAACAGACCAGAGGGAAGAGAATGTTCAAAGACACTGGAAAGAGAGAAAAGATTTATTTTACATTCTGGTTTTTACCAGACAGAAAAGAACCTTTTCTATCCATCCCCCTGGTGCTGTATCAGATCTGCTGTCTTCTCTGGTCCGTGTTTCTAGAATGTGCCCCTCCTCTCTCATCTACCCTCACTAGTAGGAAACCAGGTCAAGTTCTCTATCCTCCTCCAGATTTTTGTTGTTGTTTTTGCTGTTTTTCCTTCTCTAAACTCTATTCTTTTTTGTCTATATCTTGGTGTTTCGTATGTACTTACCATTGCTATTTTTATGTAGGTTTTGTCTTCACTGTTAAACTTTAAATGTTTTCAGGGAAAGCATCATATTTTTAATTTTTTTTTTCCCACAGGATTCAGTACCTCACTGGTTATGTCGTCTGCAATAACTGTACTTGTTCTTGGGGGACTGGAGAAGTGGATAGGGAACTGGAGAAGTAGACAGGTGAAGATAAAGGACCACTGGTTTAGTCCCACACTTAGCCCTGAAGATCATTGATTTATCTTGAATAAAGGAAGGAAAAGTTTTATAATAACGGGATTGTCAGGGTGCCTGGGTGGCTCAATCGGTTAAGTGTCCAACTCTTGGTTTCAACTCAGGTCATGATCTCACGGTTCATGGGACCAAGCCCTGTGTGGGGCTTGGCACTGACAGCATAGAGCCTGCTTAGGAGTCTCTCTCCCTCCGTCGCTGCCCCTCCCCAGCTTGGACACATGCATGTGCATACACACTGTCTTTCAAAATAAGTAAATAAACTTTAAAAAAATAATTTGAGTATCGTCAGAATGGTGAGGTAAGTTGGATTGTCCAAGGTGTTTGAGCATTTTTCAGGACAGTATCTTCCTGTAAAATACCCCAGTTGTTGAAAGGGCTGCTCTACTCAGTTACCAGAAATACATAAGATATCATTGGAGGGCCAGTTCATACACAAACTCTCACATATTTAGTAAGGAAGTCTTACTGTCCTAAAGCATTCTGGTCCTCCAGTGTACCCATGCATCATTTTCACTCAAAATCTCTACATCACAATATTCTTTATTCTTTCATTGTAAGATTATTTGTAGCATCTCTAATTTGGTGCTGTGTCCTTTAAGCTATTGTTCTAAGCATTTCACAGTATAATTTTCTACTCCCTTTCCTCCTTATTATATTAGTTGACCTTCTTACACTGGTGGATTAGAATTATTATTCATGTGAGATTCATAGCAATTACTGCTTTGAGTGTTAATAAGTATTTATTCTGATTTTATTAGAAATAATCTCATGATGATGTTGAATATAGAAATGTGTGAATTGGTTGTGGGCCTCGCAAAACAAAGCCTTTGAAAACATTGCCAAAAGCGAAAGTAAACATAGCTAGCTTCTTTAAAAATTCCTTGCTAAAATAAACATATAAAGGTTGTTAAATAAAAGTACTAAGGCGGGTTTTCACCTAGTGACAGAGTTACAAGGGTAAAGAAATGAGATATTCACTCCACTATTTCTGGGTGAAAATTGTTCTACGAGCTCCTAAACACACTTTTATTGTGTTTGCTCTTCTTTCAAAGAATGTTCTGCAGCCCTAGTCTGGAATAACTATGATTCCTTTTCTTTCCCCTAGGGATACTAGGTAAGTGGCTATAACGGACAAAAGCACTTTGTTCCATGACCTAAGACCATGTTCGGATACATAGGTTACTAAAAAGGTCACACTTCTATACAGGACTCTAAGTCGTGTGTATGAATAACAATTGGCCTCAAAAATCAATAAAATGCAAGGCTAGTGACAAAGGTGAGGGAGCCGGAGTATAACCACATGGTGACGGGCCTTGGAACCAGTGAGTTGTTGTATATGAGAATTTTCTTCAAATGAACTGTTTGATTAGGCAGTCTAGTTAGTTCCCAGTAACAAACAGGATGCTAAGACATCAGTCAATCTAGCTTGCACATGGCCAACTTCCAAGGATTCTGTGATAAAAGAAACTTGCAATGCTTTCCCAATCCCTGAACTAGACGTTAGTTTTTAAAATGTGAGCTAAGACATGAAAATTTGGAAAATTTCTATTTTGCTCTCTGCTACCAACTACTGTGAGGTCTTTATTGGAGCATTTTAGCCTCATTGCATGTTGGTTTCTTAATATGTATGATGAAAATGATAATGTGGAACAATTCCGCAGGGCATAGCAATTAACTAGCATTTATAAAATGCTTTAAAGAGAGGTGCCATGTGAGAGCAAATTATTTAATGTAAACCAATAGATGGCTTAGGAGCATACTATCTGAATGAGAACTGTATCCACTGAAATAGCTGGATGTGATCAAAGAGACAGCTGGAATTTTAAAATAAAAGTTTAAAAATCTGGCAATTAATCCAGAATTCTCAGGACCTACAGATAGCTAATTATCATGACTCTGCTCTTCAGAGCACATTGTAACAAGTTACGTTTTATTTTGATCATTCTTTTCTGTGGTCTGCTTCCATCCACAGGAAAGAGAGCAAAATAAAATATATTCCAATCAATCTGTTGCAATAATCACCATAGTTCCAGAAAGTTGTTAAATATATATATTGAAGAGAAAGCTAAGCAAGTAGAATAAGAGAGGAAGCTCTGGTATGTGATATGAAAGACAAATTAGAAGTAGGTAAAAAGGAGAGATAAATGACTTCCTGTTCAAGGTGAATGCCAACAGCAACATACAGAGGATGGTAGAGGTCACAGCCATGCTTCTTAGCAACTAAATACATACGCAAAGGTGACTCACAGTGAGTCAGTAGATGGGTCTAAATAAGCTAAAGAGGAACAGTCTGTCTACGCCTCGTCTTGGTGATTTTTTGGTTTTTAATTTATACTATTTTGGATTCACTGGACCTTGCGAGGGTCGTCCATCACTTCTCAGACATTTTCTTCTTATATATAGCATAAATCTCACTCTCTGTCCTCTCCTCCTAGGATTTTAATTAAATATGTGTTAAAAAATTCTCACTGTTTGGAATGTTTCATCATCCTATTTTAGGATTTTTTTTTAATCTTTTTTTTCCTCCAGTTCTATGATATGTATAAAGTTTCCCATTTTCCACATTACTAAGTCTGAAGCTCAAGTGTATAGTATTGGCAGGGCCTCTTGGGTTAGTGTCATTTCAATTTCAACAATTATATTATACAAGCCTGACACTTGTAAAATGAATCACATATATAATCTTTTGTCATATATATCAAATGTGAGATGCTATTGAGAATAAGTTAGATTATAAACATATCCCAATTTCAGAAATTTAAAGTAAGAAAAATTGTGTGTTTTAGAGTCGATGAACAATGGTGATGCCAAGGGAAGAAAATCCCTTTCCATTCTTGCTTTTTCCAACTCTGATAATACCTTGTAAGGAAAGATGTAAGTAAGACATTTATAGAAATCATCCAAAATCAAAATCATGAAATAATAGATGTATGACTTCTTGTTCCTTTTTCCTCCCTTCTGTGCCTCATTTCCAGGCAACTCATATTCACAGCACCCTCCTGCTTTGTTTCATTTCTCCTCGTATCAAATCCTTGATCAATTCCCTCCACTGTAATATATCTGCACCATAAGTTTTGTGGTGTTTTTCATATTTTATCCCTTGCAACTAATCCAAAACTAGTGTCTTCATTAAGAAGACATTTCTGGCTATAAAAATATGTGGGAACAGCTAATTAGGGAGTGAGGAGGCCTGGTGTGAGGAAGTCATATTATAGAGGAGACATCATCACTGCTTTCTCATAGAGGCTAGTATGTTACAGCAGAGATCAATATTATCATTTGGCCAATACTGTTATGGTTAATAATTATCTGGCCTATTTAAGAATAAGTGAGATTTTTATTTTTCAAGAACACAGATTTAATGTTCAAAATACTTTCCCAATACTCATTTCGCCCACTACTCTGTCAAACTATCCAAGTGTGAACAAACATATAAGCAAATAAATAAACAAAAAGCCCACATCGCTACTTAAACTCTTGAGAAAACTATTTCATAAGACAACAAAAATAAATAACTCACATTATATAAGGATAATAATTTATAAAGTAGAATCACAATTTTAAAGAGCTTTCGTATCAGCAATAGAGCACCGTTACAATGAGAAAGCCTTTAATTATGTTGTAAAGGTCTGGTATTCCAGGAAAAGGTCACTTCAAAATAAACTTCTAACAGTTAATTATCAGTGATATTTAACTTGTACAAAAATTAAATATCACCATATAATCCTGTGATCATTTTATTGCTTTTGTAGACATTTCAATATTTTAAGGGTTTTTAAGTAACAATGAAAGGGCTTGCTGCTGAGCCCAGTTCTTAGCTTTGTAAGAAAAACCATAGGAAATTCCTGTGCTTTGTTTTACAAATAGATCTTTTAAAAACAAGAGAAAATAGTGCATTATCACCAATAAATAAGCATAAAATTATACAGTGTACCTTAAGTTGTTAAATTCACAAGAATTACTTTTAAATTCCCAGGAATGATACTATAAACATATAATACCAATTTAAAAAGTAGCATTCCCCAGTTCCTATCACAGCCTAGCTCAAATCATAAGTGAGTGGAAGAACTGAGATCAACTATTGCAGAAATGAAATTCTATGATTTAAATTGAAAGTCTGTTAGCAGTCGCATGTTTTCCAAGTTGAATTAATAAATACTGCATACTGTAAACCTTCTATATATAATATAAAGATTATATAAAGCATAGTATGAGAGGAAAGTATGGAAACTTGAAAAGAAAAGAAAAAGTCAAAAATATCTTAGTGGTTTGAATATTTAGTAAGGATTTGGTTACTAGCCAAGCTGAAATAGATTAGTTAGAGAGCCATTTTATTGTCTGCACTGTCTAGCGGGATATGGTGCTGCAAGAGCTAACACCTCCTGTACTCACCCCTTTGTCAACATCTCGTGAAAACAGTGATTCCTGATGCTCATCTATACTCAAGTGTAGCTGAAAGGATCAAAATCATTGTCTAAAAATTTAAAACATTTCTAGTAGAAAATGTGAATTTATAGCTATAAAGTCTAGATGTCCCTCATTTAAGTGCCTCCCAGTTTTCTTAACTGATGGCTGTGGTGATATTACTAGATATCTATATCATGTGCCATATAGCTTTGCAAAAGTCAAAGTGTAAGAGGTATAAGTGATATATGCATATCTTGTTACATTGCTTTTATTTTAAAAAGTCCATTCTATAATGTGGTGCCTGACTTGATTTCCATTCAGGCCACAGTCTCATGGTCATGACATCCAGCCCCACATCTGGCTCCACAAATGAGCGTGGAGCCTATTTGGAATTCTCCCTCTCTCTCTCTCTCTCTCTC
Source organism: Hyaena hyaena (assembly GCF_003009895.1). Taxonomy (NCBI): domain Eukaryota; kingdom Metazoa; phylum Chordata; class Mammalia; order Carnivora; family Hyaenidae; genus Hyaena; species Hyaena hyaena. The sequence goes on from NW_024080970.1 coordinate 437,458, forward strand.
AACATTAAAAAAATAAATCATAAAAACGGTTCTATAACAGTATGTAGATTGAATAAATGCCTATGCTTATGCTCACAAAATCCCTTTTAATTTTAATGATTTTAACCTTTGTTCATTAATGTAAAGAGTAGCTTTGGAGTAAAAGCCTTACATTTCAGCCCCAGCTTTTAATCACTGATGAATGACAGATGTAATAAATGGGTCTTTGTTCAGTAGTATTGAAAATATTTTAATGAGAGAATGTATTAACGTTTGTGAACACTTAAAGATGGCAATATTGTGTTTGTTAAGAACATAGAAAAAGAGTATAAATAGGTTTTTAAAGCACTTAGGATGGGTAAAGAAGGTGCTAGCTAAGATTAATCTAAAGTTAAAATGAAGTTTAAACCTAAAGAAGTATCCTGGGAAAACTTTTCTATAGTTCTAGTTAATAATCACCCATCAAAGGGCCCAGAATATGAAGAAGGTAAGAAAAGTAATTCTTCTTGAATTCATCTTCTTGATGATTGAGATATGCAGGATTGTAACCATAGCCCAAGGATACCAGAGCTGAGATCAAAATTTTGTCCATCATTTACCGCTGTAATTTAACTATATACAACCGATTCCTTGCTGGATTTGTAGAGGTTTTGCAAGTTGGAGAAATCCTGCCTATAATTTAACTTCCCATTTGGGGTGTGAGAATACTTATTGCATAGTAAGGATCTCCTTCCTTTGCTAAAGCCAAGGAGTGAAACCAAGTATGAAAATACCCCCAAAAAACTTGTATTTTCTCACCTTTTTCTTTTTATTTTCTTTCTGTTTCTTGGGTCCAAAGAATGGGAAGAAGAGATAGGCATACTAAAAACATAATAAGAAATCAATAGATGTTGGTACTTCTTAACATTTGTTTTTCTCTATATACATATGTACAGTCTATATACTATATGCTACTCAGATGTATATAGACTGAGTTTTATAGCCTACTCAAAGAAAGGGAAAACACACTAACTGAATTGTTTTTATAGATAAGATTTTGAAGGACTTTTTATTGTCTGCTGTTTCCATTTTGGTTTTGTTTCGAATTTTATTATAAAAATACACATTCAGTCATTTTGTTGTTTTCCCTTTTTAGTTGTCAAGATAATACATGAAAAGCAGTTCCTAAAAATGTGTGCATTATATACATATAGATAGTTGTTTTATAGACAGACGGAATCAAGCTCTACATACCAATTTGCATGGTTTTCTTACCAGCATAAAATGCAAAGAATGTCACATACCATGCACTGGGAATATGTAGTACATACACATGTAGATCTACATGGTTGCTCGAAATCATCATGTACAAAAGACCCATATGGATATTCTCTGTTGATATTCTGGACTTTAGTATAGCCAATACCATAATAACAAGTAGCCACAAGAATTGATTTTAAAGAAGCTCAGCCAAACAGTCGCTTGCCAAACAGTTCAGCCAAGCAGTAATAAACTAAATCCCGAATGCTGGCCAGTCAGGAGTGGGTTCCTTCTAAGAAATACACTTCTGGACACAAGCCATTCCACAGCAGTGTCACTCGAGTAGCCATGCTGTGTAGACCACAGCAACCCGTTTACAGAGTCAGAAATCCACTAGTCCCTATAGCTATAGAGTGGATTTTACTGTATGAATATTAAAAATAAGTGTTAAAATATGCCACAAGTTATCAATATATTGATGTTCACTTGGCCACCAGTTGCCCTGTGGTATCCCGTTCTCGTTCTCCCTGTAACATTCTAACATGTTTCTGTTCTTTTTGTAAGTGTTTCCTTACTTTCTGGAATTATTTGATGCTCCAGGCTTACCACGTAATATCTCTGCATCAGCACTAGAATCAGATCTCTGCAGGGATCCCTGGTTCCATTGATGGGAAATATTTTCAAAAATCAAAACCTTATTGGGGCACCTGAATGGCTCAGTTGGTTAAGCATCTCACTCTTGATCTCTGCTCAGCTCATGATCTCACGGTTAGTGGGGTTGAGCCCCAGGTCGGGCTGTGCTGACAGCAGGGATCCTGCCTGGAATCCTTGCTGTGCCCCTACCCCACTCATGCTCTCTCTCAAAATAAAGAAATAAACTTTAAAAAAAAGAAAAATAAAAAATATATCATGATTTTCAAAACCATGTCATGATTTTTTTATAGCTACTAGTGTCACTGTCTTGGAGCTCTTACACCAGATAGAAATTGATGCTATATATTTATATTATGTATTGTGTATTCAACATTATATTTCACATATATGCACACAAACACATATATGCTTGTGTGTTATTTTTCATGACTTTATAGCAATAATTGTAGTTCCAATGTAACCTGCTACCATAAAGTGTTCTTTATGCTGTAAACCATCCCATATGTGTATCTCTTCTCCTGTGTGGGAACCACCCAGATGTCCACAAAATAAATATATTTATGTATCTCCTCAGTTCTGCAATAATCACAAAGTAATTTCAAAATTGCTGCAGCTGTATCATTGCCATCAATTACCACCAGGAACCTACTAATTAAAAAAGAGTATTTTGCAGTTTTTCTGTATTCTTAGAATAAGAAGGCATAGTCTAGGTTAAATATATTAAAGTTTAAATTATTTTTTTTTCATTTTTTGTGAGTATGCTCCTCATTTTGAAGTATAATTAGAGCAATATTATACATTTTGAAGTATATTAGAGCAATCAAAAGATGTGCTTAATTCAAAGTATCTAAACCTATAGTCTAATCTGTATATGTCCTCCTGTTAATTGTGCATTGACTGTTTTGATTATCTTGCTTGAAGATTGATTCATACTTTTTAATTGGATAGAAATGAAGTAGGGGCACCTGGGTGGCTCATTTGGTTAAGTGTCCAGCTTGGGCTCAGGTCATGATCTCTCATTCTGTGGGTTCAAGCCCCACATCAGGCTCTGTGCTGACAGCTCAGAGCCTAGAGCTTGCTTCTGATTCTGTGTCTCCCTCTTTCTCTTCTCCTCCCCTGCTCATACTCTGTCTCTCTTTCTCAAAAATAAATAAACATTTAAAAACACTGAAAAAATAAAGTTTTTCCCTGCTTAAACAAACAAAATGATATTGTTTCAAAAGTTGGTTAAAGAAGGAAATAAGCACTATAAAAGAGGATTAAGGACATGAGAAAAACTATCAGTATAAAGAAGTATTGATATAAAGCATCCACTAGAATAAAATAAATACCTTCCTAATATCAAAATAAATTATATAAACAGATAAGAATATTGACCAAATAGAGTATCATGAAAACAACTTAATGGTCAACAATTATTAAATGGTAAAATAGGGCTAAAAACTATCAGACATCTATAAATGTGATTGGGTTTAACTAGCCTATTAAAGGAAACATTTATTTTCAAATTGACAAAATAACACCCTATGTGTTGCATAAGAAACAGACTAAATAAAACTGTTTCAAAAGGCTACAAATGAAGAGAGGGACAAAGATATACTAGAGCAATGGCAACATGAGAAACAGGGATCACCGATCCAGTGGGACCATAGGAAATGAACTAGAAAAAACATGATGCTTCATAATACTATCACCCTGCTATTTTATATAATGCAATTCAACAAATGAATTGTATGCTGTAATTCAAAATAAAGATAAAACATTTAACAATATCTATGCAACAAATAACATGGCAACCACTTGGTAAAGTATAAATTCTTCGCTTACAAGTATTTGAACATCGAAACATTCTTTGTCTCTCAATGATGCCAAAAGCATGGGGAATGTGTAGATGCCTTTTCTCTTGTGGTTGACCTACATTTACTTTTCAGGGAAGCATTTTGGTGTATTTGGCATTATGCTAATAGAGAAATTTAACTCTATAGCAGACATACTTATTCCTGTTTTTTCATAAACCCAGTGCAGTAGGTACACTTGTCTTCCATTCAAAGATGGAATACTTTCCCTGAGCTCTCAAGAATATTTCCGATTCTTCCACAAAAATCAAAAACCTCTTTACCAAATTTCAGAGCCTCAACTTTGTCATACCATCAAAGTTGTTGGAGACAGAAATGAATAGGTAAAATATTTAACACCCTGCATTACAAAAAGACATCACAGTAATGCTGTAATAATAAATATATAATAATTTGATGATGAATAGAAGTCACCATTTTGAAAGAAGTTCTTCCATGGTGTAGAATATGTGTCTGGTAAAGCTAGAAAGTAAAAGAAAATGAAAATAATTTTAGTTTTGTATTGCTTGCTTGGGTGATTACTGTTTACAAAATTATACTTTATTGTGTTTTTATTCTTTTGAGTCTAAGAGGAAATACTGCAAGAAAAGGAATAATGTAGAATGAAAGGTTTAATATTTCCAGAGCAATTTACTCATTATGTATCATCAATATATCTTGTGCATTATGCAGTATTTTGGATTTTTCAAGCTCTGTAAACCAATAGATTTGTTTTGTTTACAGACTGTCTGATCTTCCTCCCTGCAATTTTGTATAGAGAACAACTCAGAAATCACTTAAACTCACTTTTAATACCCTACTTTTCATTTCTACCCCTATCTTTTTTCTCAGTTCCCATCCTGGTATAATTAAAGGAATGATAATAAATATGTCCCTGATAAATATGTTTGCTCAGCGTTACAGGTCTACTTGGGAACTTTGGTATTTGTAGCTTATGTTCTCTCAACTGCAGAATCCAGAAACAAATATTTACTAGTATTCTCAGAGATTAAATCTTGAGAATTGACCAATGTTAGGAGAGATTTTTTAAGTTTATTTTTTTACATTGAAATATTACACAAATGTATATGTGCATAGCACCTACAAGAACAAATTGATAAATGAATGTGAAGAACACATCCTTGTAATTACCACATAGAACAAAAAACATAATAGAGAAATAACTTCAATTTATTTTTACCCATTGTAACTTCCTCTCCCACTGCTGAGGAAATCATTTTTCTGACATGTGTTATTTACCTCCTTCCTTGTATCCCCTTTTTATTTTTTTAAACAACCATGCTGTCTTCTCTAAATAATATAGCTCAATTTTGCCTTATTTTTGGACTTCACATAATTGGAATCATAGTGCATATTTTATTTTGTGTATTTTTTTTACATTTACATTTTGTTTTAAAGATTAAGTTATGGTGTTACAATTAGCTGTAATTTTGCATTTTTGTTTCGTATAATGTTCAGTGGTTTGACATGAATTTTATCTAGATATTATGAGGGACATTCAGGTGGATTCCAGTGACCCAAATATAGATAAGACTCTATTAACAATGTATGCCCTGCTGATAAGTGAATACATTGCCCTGTGTTATGTATCTATGAGTGAAAGGTTGGGTCATAGCATTTGCTTCTTCTACTATGTTTAATGATGGAAACATTTTTCAAATTGGTTTTATCCAGTTAATTTCCCACCAAAATTGTGTGAGCATTGCCTTTCTCCTATACAGTTGTGGACATGCTGCACAATCATTATTTTCAGTACTTTCCTCATCTGTACAGTATGTGGCATTTCTCATTTACATGTCTATGTCTTATCAGTGAGAGAGGACATTTTCCATATTTTTATTGATTATCGCCCTTAGTCTATTTCCTACTTTAATTGATATTTCCAGTTGTCTCGTTCCCTGCACTAGAAACGACTTTTAGTTTTGTATTAACAGATGCACTTTCAATAGTGAGTGTGAAAATTGTTGACAAAAGAAGTTCCTTTGGTTTGTGGGCTTCTCCATTTATATCCCATTAGTTACAAAGATAAAAATATGTTACAATAGATACAATACAATAGATACAATAGATAGTTACAATAGATTAAAAAAAATGATGTGACTAACACTCATTCTGTAGCCAACAATCCCCCCATAATTTAAAACTTATTTAGAGAGAGAGACTGGCCCATGTCCTTTGAAAAAGTCTTCCTTTTTAATAATGCCTTCCTTAAATCTTTCTGCTGGTAAATATTAAAGCATATCTACAGGGAGAACTGGTTAAGATTAGTCATTCTGTGGGGAGTACTGAAGTCTCTAGGGTGCAAGTCACAGACCAGCTATTAACCTCTTTCCAGTGAACATTAACCTGGGTGGACATCTAGGATCAGAAACATCCTCAGGACACAGGCACATTCAGTGCTCTGGTACTTGTTGTAAATTTCTGATTACAACAGGTCAGGCAAAAACAAAAACAAACAAAAAAACAGTAACAACAACAACGACAACAGCAAAAACCATCTGGCATTCCATTAGAGGAAACTAGAATGCAGAAGGGACATGAAGAATTTTTCTTTGCCTTCCTAAAGCATATGACACTGATAACAACCAACTTTCTGAATCCAATTCTTTTTTTTTTAAAATGTTTTATTTTATTTATTTCTAGGAGAGAGAGAGAGAGAGACAGCTTGAGCAGGGGAGGGTCAGAGAGAGAGGGAGTCACAGACTGAAACAGGCTCCAGGCTCTGAGCTGGCAGTCAGCACAGAGCCCGATGCAGGGCTCGAACCCACGAACCGCGAGATCATGACCTGAGCGAAAGTCGGACGCTTAACCGACTAAGCCACCCAGGCGCCCCTGAATCCAATTCTTTATTTAACGGGGGAGAGTCTATCCAAAACAAAAATTACAAGTGTCCCAGTTGTCTGTGAGTATTCTATCTCTGGCTTCTTTAATCATTTTGTGGATTATATGGGCTTTCGATTAGACAAAATCAATATTGAGGATTAGGTATTTTGAGATGTTGCCTCTGAGAACACACTGTTCATTAAAGCAAAGCACATCTGTATCGTGAATTAACATCTTATCATATAAGATCTTTGATTAAAGAAAAATACAGCTAGAATGGAGAAAAAATGGGTGAGGCACCTCCAAGATCAACAACTGACAACAATATACTACAGTTCCGATGACCAGGCAAACATATAAGCAGGACATTGAATAAATAGCTGAAGTGTCAGTGCATAAGAAGAAAGACTTCTTTTCCCCTCACTTTGCTTATAACTCAGACTGGAAACCACACACTCCATATTGAATTGCAAAACTGTTCTCTCTGGCATTATATATGTTCATTCCATCATTTCCTGAACAGCTTCCATGCTTCCTAGAATTCCACAGCTGTGCGTGCACCAGACTAAAGCTGGCCTCAGGAAGCCAAGCCCTCTCTGCATTAGCCTTCCAACTCCTAGTAATGAAGTTTTCCAACAGGAATTAATTATGCCAAGGAAACGCAGCTGCAGCATATTCACACTTGCTGACATCAAATTTGAAAATAGTATTGGATTCTTCCATTCGGTCAAATTCATTCATTTCACAAGGCAAAGATGGCTTATTTCCAGACTTCTTCAGGATGAAGTAAAGAAATACATCAGTGGTTTAAAACAAAACAAAACAAACAGAAATACCTATAGATCTACAACTTGTATGTTTTCATAAATGTTCTGAAAATTTATGTTTAAATGCCTTTGCTATGTGTCTTTTTTTTCACTTTTTACATCTTGTTGATAAGGCTCATTCCTCCCCTTGCATTTGCCTTTTTGTAAGCTAACTTCCTTTACCTACCTCAAAAGCATCAGTGCTGTGTTTAATTCTCAAATATAAAATATGTGACTCCATATGACTTAACTAAATAAAATGATTATTAGCTAGTGTCACATTTGAAATTAAATAAGGCACATTGCATTTGTTTTTAGGGATCTAAGTCTAGAAAAATATATGGTGGGGAGTACCATCTATGAAAAACCTTAGGGGCAATCAAGAACAAAGTGACTCATAAATGCAAAATGATTAGGAAAGAAATAATTTATTATGGGGGAATTGTCAGCAAGTGTTGTTTCCTGAATTCAATAATTTCTGCCCTTTTTTCCTTCCCTTACCTATCTATTGAGTCTCTTTTTCAAATTCTACTAATTGCTTGTCTAATTACTAAAATACTTGGGGATTTCAAATGAAGTGTATATAAGTACTCAGAAAAAAAAAAGAGGAAAAGTCTATGAAGATGTTATCATGTACAGTTGTTTGTAGATCACAACAAAATCCAGTCAGGGGAGACTCACCAGCTCTTTTGTAGATGAGTTTCATTCCCTTTGAGTAAATTTTTATGGCAGCTAATTGATATTCCCAAGTATTACATTCATAAACACTGTGCTACTGTAGAATGCCTTTGACCTGCAACATAATTTGGACTCATAAGGTTAATTCATCATTTATAGTTACTGAAACCTCACTTCCTTCTTCTGTAGAGTCTTTTTAGGATTAATAACAACACAGTAGTGAAGAACTTTTCTTCTAAAATATATACAGTCCAACATTTGCATAGGATTTTATGGTTTTCGAAGTGATATAAAGTATATTCTTGAATCTTCTAAGCAATTCTAGAGGTGGGAAGAATAGGTATTCTTGGCTCAATTTGCAAATCAAGACACTAAGAATAATTATAGTGACTTATGTAGAGTACTATAGCATATATATTAGAAGTAAGAAAACTATCTGGTTTTTTTTTTGTTTTCTTTTTACAAATGGTTTATTGTCAAGTTGGTTTCCATATAACACTCAGTGCTCATCCACACTCTCATGGTTTGCCTCTCTCTCCTCCCCCACTATTTCCCCCCTTCTTCTCCTCCATGGTCCTCCATTAAGTTCCTCCTAATCCTCCTATACGTGCAGACATATGGTATTTGTCCTTCTCTGCCTGACTTATTTCACTCAGCATAACACCCTCAAGGTCCACCCATGTTGCTACACATGGCCAGATTTCATTCGTTCTCATTGCCATGTAGTATTCCAGTGTATAGATAAACCACATCTTCTTGACCCATTCATCCGTTGATGGGCACTTAGGCTCTTTCCATGTTTTGGCTATTGTTGAGAGTGCTGCTGTGAACATTGGGGTCCATGGGCTCCTATGCATCAGCACTCCTATATCCCTTGGGTAAATTCCTAGCAGTGCTATTGCTGGGTCATAGGGGAGTTCTAGTGTTAATTTTTTGAGGAACCTCCACACTGTTTTCCAGAGGGGCTGCACCCGTTTACATTCCCACCAACAGTGTAGGAGGGTGCCCGTGTCTCCACAGCCTCACCAGCATCTAGAGTTCTCTGATTTGCTCATTTTAGCCACTCTGACTGGCGTGAGGTGGTATCTCAGTGTGGTTTTGATTTGTATTTCCCTGATGAGGAGGGATGCTGAGTATCGTTTCATGTGTCTGTTGGCCATCTGAATGTCCTCTTTGGAGAAGTGTCTGTTCCTATCTTCTGCCTATTTCTTCACTGGGTTGTTTCTTTTTTGGGTGTGGAGTTTGGTGAGTTCCTTATAGATTATGGATATTAACCCTTTATCTGATATGCCATTTGCAAATATCTGTTCCCATTCCATCGGTTGCCTATTAGTTTTATGGATTATTTCTTTTGCCGTGCAGAAGCTTTTAATCTTGATGAGGTCCCAATAGAAAACTATCTGGTTTTTTGAAACTTAGTAAATTGTTTTTAATATTTATGATGTTGTGTTGTGTGTGTGTTTTTTAAAAATATTTATTGAAGCATAATTGAACAACCTTGGTATACCTTTTTAAACAATTGAATTAGATAATTGGTCATTTACTTAATTAGTGTCCACGTCCATGGTATGTATACTCAGATGGCTTATAAACATTATTAATTATTTTTTTAATGTTTATTTACTTTTGAGAGTGAGAGAAAGAAAGAATGTGAATAGGGGAGAGGCAGACAGAGAGGGAGACACAGAATCCAAAGCAAACTCCAGGCCCTGAGCTGTTAGCACAGAGCCCAACGTGGGGCTCAATCCATGAGTCTTGAGATCATGACCTGAGCCAAAGTTGAATGCTCAACGAACTAAGCCACTCAGGGGCCCCTAAACATTATTAATTCTTGACTTCAATTCTGTCTAATTACATAACTCTTCATGTTCTTATGTATCCTAATACATTGTTGAGTTTCTCCCTACTCTCTTTTTCAGATATGTGCATTTTTAGATACCAAATTTGGCTTAAAACCTGTCATTGCAGAAAGCAGTGTGTTTTATAACCAGGAAGAATATCTAGTTTGTAGAATCATAAAATAACATACTTTCAGTATAATAGATATTTGTTGTTGTTAAATAAATACCCAGTTTTCTATTCATATCTATTACCTTTTGAATGACCCCACATTAGCAGTCTGTGTAGTTCAGTTTGATGCCCTACGTAATTATAAACGCTCATAAGTGACCCCGTTGCTGGCTAGTTTGAGCCCCACTACTTGTCTGGCTCTAGCTCTTGTTTCATCACGATGGACATGTGAGCTCAGTCCTTCTTAGTGGAAACCTTTGCTAAAACCATTTTTTTTTACATTTATTTTGAGGTAGAGAGAGGGTGAGAGCAGGAGGACAGAGAGAGAGAGAGAACCCCAAGTTCTCTCCAAGTGGGCCGAGCGCATCAGTGCATAGCCCTGCTAAAGCTCTTAATAAGGTTGCATTAGGATTCTGCAGAGAAACAGGACCAATAGAATATGGGCATACATAATCAGAAACAATCCTGAACCTGGTAAGTGGGGTGTCTGGGTGGCTCAGTCAGTTATGTGTCCAACTTCAGCTCAGGTCGTGATCTCACGGTTTGTGAGTTCAAGCTCCAAATCAGACTCTGTGCTCAGAGCCTGGAGCCTGCTTCAGATTCTGTGTCTCCCTAATAGTAGAACATGGCAGAGAATTAGGCTGTCCTCAGTGTTTAGTAGCTTATGTTGGAAGCACATCAAATGTGTACAAGATTCAAAGGTCTGCCTTCCTAGATAACATATTGCATTTCTGATAAAACATTTCCTATTCATGCCAATGCCTCCAGTATTAAATTTTATAGATTTGTTTTACATAAATTCCTTTCTACAAGATTAGAGGTAGAAGCAGATGGTAAGTTTCTCATGTTTCCAACTGGTAAAACCATACCTGAAGAGATGTTATCCCTCCTAGAGTGATCACTCATGAGACAGCTTTGAAAAACAGTGAAGATTCCGTGTCCTCTGCTGAGACCAGTCATTCTTGAAATAGGTATTCAGAGGAGATCCCAGTGTTACTGGTTCTCATCACGAAGCATCAAGAAAATACATGTAGTCCTCAAAGTAACACTTTGAAGTAAGAAACCTAAAAGATTGGGGGAGAGAAATCTGAAACCTGAGATACAGTGGTATAATTGCCCTTGGATCATCTAGCTCCCGCTTACATCTTCCCTTTCTTCTTATCCGGTCCCCATTTTGTTCTTCTCAGCTCAGATGCAGCACACATTTTTCTAAAGTCCTTGTTGGAAATGCTTTTGCTCTCTTCTGCCTTAGGACAGCCTTGTGTTCCTCTAAGCAAGACATTCCCCTACCACTTGGACGAGCTATTTCCTACTCATAATAGGCATATCAGTATTCAATTCCTGAAAAACAGAAAACTGTGAGGCAAGCCCCATGTTTGCCCTGGCTTTGAGGACATTTTCCTGATCAGAGGACATCCCACTGGATGTGGTGTTTTGAACTTGTTGAGGAGGCACAGATCACAATTCAGGGCAGCTTAAAATGGTTGGGCTCCGTAGAGCACTGGAGAAGAACATAGGGAGCTACTTACCGGGGGTGTCCAGAAACTTCCAGGGTGGCTTGACTACTTTGCTGAAGAATGAGCTGCCCATTCGCCAGTGAAACTACCCAAGGCTAATGGGCTGCTATGGGATGGAGACACTGGAAAACTAGAACTGCTTGAAGCCTTGCAGTTCCAGCCCAGTGGGAGTAGAGGAGCTACATTCACAGCTCCTTAGCAGCTTGGGCTGAGACGTCAGAAAGACTGAGTTTAGGGGTAGGGGTCATGACAGGATGAGACCTACTCTGGTTTTTTACTAACAGAGTCAAAAGCCAAGGTCTCAGTATCTTCCTGGGGACAGAGTTTAGAGACTTAGTTGAGCTGAAAGCTTGGGAAACAGCTTGAGGTTTTCACAGATCACCTAACAAAGCACAAAGTCAAGTACGTATAAATTGAAGCTTTATAAATACACGTAAAACCACACCTAGACACATTAGTGGTGAGAAAAGATGTAGTGTGGTACCTATTACCAGCCCCAGTGAGAAGATTTTAAGGCAAAACCCTGTTGAAACCAAAGAGAATGAGATTCTTAAAAGTGGAGAGAGAATAAACATACTTACATACTGGAGAACAATGTAAAAAATTATGTCTTATCTCTCATCCTAAACAACGGAGACTAGAAGAAAATGTAATGAAATTTTAAGGGCTCAAAGAAAAAAAGGAAACAACTATAAACCCCAAATTCTATATTCATCAGTAATGTTTTTCAGAACCAAGACTGGAAAAAAACACAGTTGACATGAACAAATGCTGAGAGAATTAATTGCTAACAGAAATACACTGCAAGAAATGCTAAAGTATATGTTTTTTTCAAGCTGAAAGCAAATGATGACAGATGGAAAGCCATATTCTAAGGAATCATGAAGAGTACAAGTAAATGTAAAAGAAAATGCGTTATTATTTTTCTGACCTATAAATTTTCCAAAAAGACCACAAGCTGTTTAAAGTCAAATAAAATTATGACAATAAACTATTTGAACTAAAAAAAAAAAAAAAAAAAAAAAAAGAACATTAAAAAAAAAAAAAAAAAAAAAAAAATAAAACAAAAAAAAAAAAAAAAAAAAAAAAAAAAAGTCAAATAAAATTGAAAGATAGATTTATTCTAGTGATGCCTGGGTGACTCAGTTGGATAAGTGACTGACTCTTGATTTTGGCTCAGGTCATGATCGTATGGTTCGTGAGATTGAGCCCAACATTGAACTCTGTGCTGGCAGTGTAGAGCCTGCTTGGGATTCTCTCCTCCCTTTCTCTCTCTCTCCCAAAATAAATAAGTAAACTTAAAAGTAAAGGAAAGATGTCATTCTATACATAGAGATAAAATATATGGTAAGAGAGCAAACTGATGGAGTGGGACAGATGCACATATTGGAGTTTGTCTATTGTATCTGTGATATGGTGGAGAGTTGGAAGTGGGAAGTGTCAGATATATTGCCAGAAGTGTAGAGTGTAAAAGTAAAAAGTCACTAATATCTTGTGTGGAATATGAAGTGGAACAATAATGATTAGAAACATACTCTCTTAAGGATGCATGTGGTAAGCCTTGAAGCAAATACTAAAACTATCTGCCAAAAAAAAAAAAAAAATGCAATTAGGAAGTCTATGGAAGACATAAAAAATATATAAAAACTATGTTCCTGACTCCTGGATGGATTGCTGCCTGTTTGTGCTGCCATACACAATAAAACGACGCTAACAAAAAGGATGGTAATCTGCACAAAAAAACAAGACCCTTGGCATAAATAGCAGGCAGATAGTAGAAAAGATTCAAAATGCCTGTTAATAAAAACCAGAGGGAAAAATCTCTAAGCCTCACAGCACTTTCTTACATACTTCCTGAGAGCATTCTGGTGAGAGACGCAAAAGGAAAATCAAGGGGAAGAGAAAAGCAAGGGGTTGGCATCTGGCCTAAAATTCCTGTAAAATTACCAGAAACTGGAAAATCTGCCCTAACTGGAAGGAAATGTATCCCTGGAAATAAGAGCCTGTTTATAGGAATGGGGCTTTCAATAATATATAATTTAAGTGCTGGCTTTCAAAAGGGGCAAGTAGAGGATAAAATGATAAAAAATAAAAGCTGGGGAGAAGAAAAGGAAAAAGCCCCTTTATGAAGTATGTTGAGGGATGATATCATGAACGGATATGAAATTTTGTCAGATGCTCAGATCATATGACTTGTAACCTTCATTTTGTTAATAATACAGTATATCAAACTGATTTGTGGATATTCAATCATCCTTATATTACTTAAATAAATCCCGCTTGATTATAGAGTGTGATCCTCTAAATGTATTGTTGAATTCAGTTTTTTAATATTTTTTGAGGATTTTTGTGTCTGAGTTCATGAGGGATAATTTTGTTTTCTTGCTCTGTCTTTCTCTGGTTTTGGTATCAGGTTTAATCCTGGCCTCATAAAATGAGTTTAGAATGTTCCATCCTCTCATATATATATATTTTTTTCTCATATATATATATATATATACATATACATATGTATATATGTGTATATATATATATTTGGAAAAGTGTAAGAAGGATGATATCAATTTTTCTTTAAGCATTTGATAGAATCCACCAGTGAAGTCACTTGATCCTGGAATTTTGGTTTTTGGAAGATTTTTGCCTGTTGATTCAGTCTCCTTTCTAGTAATTGATGTGTTCACATTTTGTTTCTTCATGATTCGGTCTAGGTAGGTTGTATTTCTAGGATTGATCCATTTCTTCTAGGTTATCTGATTTTTGTCATCTAATTGTTCATAGCAGTCTCTTATGACCCTTTGCATTTTTATGGTATCAGTTGTAATGTGTTCTCTTTTATTTCTAATTTTATTTATTTGAGTCATCCGTATTTTCTTGGACATCTAATTTATGGCCTTCCTTTTTCATCTGTTCCAAAAATCAGCTCTTAGTTATATTGACATTTTCTCTTGAATTTTTAGTCTATATTTCATTCCTTATTCCCTTGAACTTTATCATTTCCTTCTTTCTACCAACTTTGGCTTCATTTGTTCTTTTTCCTTGAGAGTGTAACTTAAGGATATTTAAATCGAAATCTCTTTTTTTCTTAATGTTGGCCTTCAATGCCATAAACTTTTCTTCTTAAAATTGCTTTTTGCTTTATTTCATAAGTTTTCGTATGTTATATCTTCATGTTAATTTGCTTCCAGATACATATATATCTTTATAGATATAGATATCTCTTGATTGTTTTTTTTTTTTTTAACACATTGGTTGTTTGGTAGTATGACATTTGATTTACTGTTTGTGAATTTTCCAGCTTTCATGTGCATTTTGTAATTTTTTTTCAAGTTTTATTTCAAGAGAGACAAAGAGTGAGCACGGGGAGGGACAGAAAGAGAGAGAGAGAGAGAGACACCAAGCAGGCTCAGCTCTACCAGTGTGGATCTCAGTGTGGGGCTCAAGCTTACAAACCTCAAGATCATGACCTGAGCCAAAACCAAGAGTCAGTCACTTAACTGACTGAGTCACCCAGACACCCCTTTCATGTTTCATGTTATAATCTCTAGTTTCGTACCATTGTAGCTGGAGAAATGCTTGATATGATTTTGGTCTGCTTAAATATACTCACACTTGTTTTGTGGGCCAAGGTATGCTCTATCCTGAAAAAATGTACCATGCATGATTGAGAAGAAGGTGTATTTTCTTGTTGCCGGATAAAATGGTCTGTGTCTGTTAAGTTCATCTGGGCTAATGCATAAAGTCTGCTGCTTTTCTTTATTATCTGTCTATATGATTTACCCATTGGTAAAAGTGAGGTATTGAAGTCCTCAGCTATTATTGTATTACTGTCTATTTCTGTTTTTATAGCTACTAATGTTTATTTGCTTTTTATATTCAGGCACTCCTAACTTAAGTACACAAATATTTATAAGTGTTATATCATCATACTAATTAACTCCTTTATAATCACTTGCTTGTCTCTTGTTTAGGATTTTGACTTAAAATTTGTTTTGTCTGATGTAAACTATTGTTTCTTCTGATTTCTTTTGGTTTCCATTTTCATGGAAGTCCTCTGTTCCTTCCTTCTTATCTTGCTCTTTTCCTTTGTGGTTTGATGCTTTTGCTGTGGTGGTATTCTTAGATGTTTTTTCTATCTTTCTCTTGTGTATCTACTATAAGTTTTTGCTTTGTGGTGTCCATAAGACTTTCATAAAACATACTGTGTATAGATATAGATTCAGAGATAGAGATAGAAATATATAGATAGTATATTTTAAGCTAACAACTTACCTTTGAATGGATGTAAAAACTAAAGATTTAAATGACCCCCCAACACACACATATTTTATGTTGTTGGTATCACAATTTGCATCTTTTTACTTTGTGTATCCATTAACAAATTATTTCATTAATAGTTATCTTTACTACTTTTGTCTTTTAATTTTATACTGTGTTAATAAGTGATTATCTAGGGGTGCCTAGGTGGCTCAGTCGGTTAAACATCCGACTTCGGCTCAGGTCATGGTCTCACAGTTCATGGGTCCGAGCCCCACATCGGGCTCTATGTTGACAGCCAGCTCAGAGCCTGGAGCATGTTTTGGATTCTGTGTCTCCCTCTCTCTCTGACCCTCCCTTGCTTACGCTCTCTCTCTCCCAGTAATAAATAAAAACATTTTTTAAAAAATAAGTGATTATCTACCACCATTGAATTATTCTGAATTTAACTGTTCATTTGCTTCTATTTGTGAAATTTATTATTTCATACATTTTCCTATTATCAAACAGCACCCTTTTGTTTAGCTTGAAGACTCCCCTCTAACATTTTTAGTGCTAATAAACTATTTCAGCTTTTTCTTATCTAGAAAATTCCCTCACCTCTGAAGGATCTTCTGAGTAGAGTATTCTTGGTTGCAAGTTTGTTCTTTCAACATTTTGAATGTATTGAGCCGCTTACTTGTAGCCTACAAAATTTCTGTAAAAAATACCTGCTTGTAGTCTTATAGGGGTTTCTTTGTATGTAACAAGGTATTTTTCTTTTGCTGCATTTGATTCTCTCCTTGTCTTTAACTTCTGACATTTTTATTATAACGTTTCTCAGTGTGGTTCTATTTGGAGTCAACTTTTTTCTTGGAATTCTCTGAGCTTCCTGGATAAGAATGTCTGTCCCCCACCCCCTCTCAGGTTAAGAAATTGTTTAGCCATTGTTTTTTCTGAATAAGCTTTCTGTCCCTTTCTCTCTGTGCTGTCCTTCTGGGACACCTGTATGCAAATGTTGGTCCATTTGATGGTGTCCCATAGTTCCATTAAGCTGTATTCACTATTTTTTCATTTTTTTTTCTTTTTTGTGCTTTTGCTTGGATTAATTCTACTACCCTGTCTTCAATTTCAATGTTCCTTTCTACCACCTAATTGAATATGCTGTTGAATTGCTCTGATTTTTTTTTTTCAGGTCAGTAATTTTATTCTTCTGATCTTCAATTTCTCTTTGGTTCGTTCTTTCTTTCTTTCTTTCTTTCTTTCTTTCTTTCTTTCTTTCTTTCTTTCTTTTTTTTGTCTCTCTATTGAAATTCTCACTTTGTTCATGCATTATTCTCCTGACTTCAGTGAATATCTTTATGATAATTATTTTGACTCTTTGGTAAATTACTTATTTCTATTTCATTAAATACTGTTTCTGGAGGTTTTTGCTGTTGTTGCTGTTGTTGTTTTGTTTGAAACTTTTTTCTGTGTTTCTTTATTTACTCCATGTTTCTGTGTTGGCTTTTGCACCATAGATAAAGCCTCTTTCTCTCCCTGTCTTGATGGAGGGCTCTTCTGTAGGAGATGCAGATCATTGCCCAACCCAATCTGAACTCTTGATTGTCTCTCAAACCCTTGTAATTGTCCAAGATACCTTCTTTGTTCTTAGTCACTCCTAGTAGTAGAAGTTGTGCAGAGTCTTGTTTGACATGGGTATTTTCTCATTCATCCTGTGTGTAGGAGTTGCTCAGCTAGTTCCTGGGTTTATTTCAGGGGGAATCGCTCCATGTGTAGCTGTATATTTAGCGTATCCATGGGAGGTGGTGAGTTTAGGAGCCTCCTGTGTCACCATGTTGGACGGAAACTCAGCATGTAATTTATTTAAATTTAGTATTTAAAAATAGGCTGGAAAATCATGAGAAAAAATTTAAAACTTTTAAAAAGTTAAGCTGAATGCATCATCTCCTTTATTTCATACATTTGCCTTTATAAGTTTCAAAGAATTTTGTGTAGTAGGTTTAACAAATAAGTCTTGAAAATCAAATTCCTCATCTACAATATTTGAAAAAGTCACTTAGGGTTCATTGCTAGATAGAGAATTGCTAGTTTCCTAGATAGTTAGATAGAAGATAGATGGATGAAAAACAATGGATAGATAGTGGATGGATGGATGAATGGCTGGGGAGACAGAGACAGAGGTGTTTCCATCTTTAAAATAAGTAATGCTACAATTACATATCCCCATTAGAGAGCTGTAAGTAATAGTCCAAGTAAATAATTGTAGGACACTTTATAAATATACAGTGTGGTGCAAATATGACATGTGTAATGTGTCACAAATATAAAATGTAATTCAAGCACAATGTGTGATTGATACAAATATTTAATATGTCAGTAACCTAGTCTGCAGGTGTGCAGAGATAAATAAAAAATTCAAATAAGTATGATGTGTTGGGAAATATCCCCTAAGTAGTCCACTAGGTTGCCTAGAGGTATAAAATATGCTGGTTCTTCTCTTAATGTGGAAAACTATACCTGCTGTGATTGTTCCTTAATGAACCAGCCCTTAAAAATCCAGCATAGTGACTCAAGTTGAGTAGGAACTAGATAGAGAATAGCCCCTCTAATTTTCTCTAAATTTAACAGCCA
Source organism: Hyaena hyaena (assembly GCF_003009895.1). NCBI lineage: Eukaryota > Metazoa > Chordata > Mammalia > Carnivora > Hyaenidae > Hyaena > Hyaena hyaena. The sequence goes on from NW_024080970.1 coordinate 455,887, forward strand.
CTAATTGCATTGAAAAACTCCCTTCCTTTGCTGATTACCTTAAAGTGCTCCATGAGATAAGGTGCCAATGAGATTTTCTCTTTATTCTTTCTTTCTTTCTTTCTTTCTTTCTTTCTTTCTTTCTTTCTTTCTTTCTTTCTTTCTTTCTTTCTTTCTATCAGTTTTTCTTTCTTCTTTCTTTTTTCTTTTAACAGCACTGTTTATGCTGGTATTCTATGCAAGATTTACTCCACTAACTATAGCCCAGTCTATGTTTCTTTTCACATGCATATAGAAGGTGATTTTGTTTTATGAAAGATGAGGATTAATTCTCAAATGAAGATTATTTTTTTTATATCATTAATGAACAAATTGCTATTTTACAAGATTTGCTTGTAAGAGATTAGCTGTTTCTTTCTGGTTATTTAGAGGCCCTTCAGGCTTTCTTTGGGGATCTCATTACTTTCCACAGTGCTTCGAAAAGAGATTAAGGAGTCCTAAAGGATGCTAACACATACATAAAACTGAATATGTTATTCTTCTTAGAAAGAGAAAGGGGAAAGTAACTAGACATATGTTGTTTGGGGGCTTTATAAAAACCCAAAATACTTTATCTATGTGAGGGTTATGACACCTAATTCTATTATTAAACATTCATGAATAATTTTCTTTTTTTTACTGGACTTTTATAAACTACTAGAACATAAATAATGAATGTTATAAAAATATTTTTTGTAATTTTTGATTACCAATTCATGAATGTCTGTGCACTATGATTTCATTAATCATCATTAGAATTGTTATCATCATCATTATCATAATAGTTAACATTTATTGTTATGCTTTACCCTTAGAACTATCCTGTGATTTATACTCTTCTTTCATTTAATCCACTGAATAGCTTCATGAGATTATTATTAGCCATCTTTAACTTTTCTTTCTCTATCATAGCCACATTCAATCCAACAAAATCCATTGTCTCCGTCCTTTTATCCCCATTTATAAATGAGGGACCTGGAGGTCACAAAGTGAGTAAGTGGAGAAGTATAAGTGGAAACCAGGTTTATATGACCAGAGTCCACCATCATGCCACATTCTAACATATTTTGTTTTCAAACATAAGAGATTAGAATCCAGATGGCTTCATTACTTGTTGGGAGCCATTCTGAGCCCACTAGTCAAGAAAACTCCTGGTGAGGTTAAAGCAAGTTTGCACGGTCTCTTGCCAACCAGATGATGACCGATATCCACCCCCACTCAATTATTTCTGCTTGAGCACTGACCCCTAAGGTACCTTGTTGATCAATATCGGGAGTGACTTGTCCCCTTATTCTGGCCCTGGTATGATGATTGCACCTTGTGAAGGAACTTATTGTGGGAACTTCTTCTTTTGATTATGGGAACAGACATAGTGTCTCCAGAAGGTCCTGTTTCCCTCCATACTTTCCCTTGAGCTATGAACAAGCTAATGACCCCTAGTCATAAAAGATTGACCTTTACATGTACAATTCTATTTCTACCGTTGCGTTAGTCCAAGATGTTCCTACAGCTCAATCAACTAACCAAAAATGTCTTTCATGCCCTACCTATTCTAGAAATCATAAAAGTAGACACAAAGGTAAATGCACTCAAAGAGGCTATTCTATGTATGGGAAATAAGCTAAACTCTTTAAAGGTATGGTTGGCTCTCCGGTGCTGTAAAGAATATAACTGGAAAATCAAGTCTTGCCTGGAGACAAAGAGCCTAACATAGAGAGAAGGACAGAAGATAAGTTAGTACATACACCTTTGCTAACTGATGGTGTATAGCAGCCCCTTCCTTAAGGCCTACATTGTATAAACACCTTCCCTTACCCTGGCACCTGTGATGAGGATGGATAAGAGTATCTACAAACCTATGACTTAATCTTCGCATTATTAAAATGTGAACACCTTGTTATTTTCTTAGTTACTCAACCTCACTATAATTAGGGCAGTTCTGCAAGAAGACTTCTGTAAAACCTGTTTCTGTACATTTTCCAAAAGCATTTTATCACAGAGAGCTATCCATTGTAAAAATTTCATTTTCTGATGCCATGTTAACATTTTACCTATAAATAAAGACACCAAAACCAACAGGACAGAGATGCCTGCCTGGTGATCAGAAAGGATCTCAGGGTTCTCTCACTACCTCCCTTGCCAACACCGTCCATGCTTCAGGGACCCCTGGATCTGCCAGAGCCGGCCTCCGACAATTACTAATGTTAGTCTCTTGTTTTTTATTCCACTGGCAAGCCCTATTTCCCGTTAAGGTCTTTTTATTGATTATTCTCTTAGTTTTCTGTTAAAGTAACTCATTGATAAAAACAAAACAAATAAACAACAACAACAACAAAAAAACCAAGAAAATCAAGAAAAAAAAATTCATAATGATCAGAAGATTTATCTCTGTAGTTTATATAATTACATATAGTTTTTCCTGCCTTAAAAAATACATTCGGATTAACCTTTTATTTAGGAAATCATTTAGAACCAACTGAAATCATACCAGGCCTGCACCATCTGCTTTTGAAAGTCTGAATCCATTAGGTGATCTGTTCTCCCTGCCTGTACCCTCTGCAGATCATAGTCAGCTGCTTTAATCCTCAGAATTTTTATCTCATGAAGAGCCATACACAAAAGACCATCAATTTATCTTGATATTATGATGTTCGTGATAACAGACTGTAAGCCAAATTACTTAGAACTTTGGTAGAAGAGCAAGCTTTGTATTAAGTAGCAGTAGCATGATGCAAATTTCCAAATTACTTACACATGAATTTAAATTTGCATTATATTTATAATAGCATCATAAAATAAACCTTGGTCAAAATTTGTAAAAAGAAATTAGAGACTATAGGACAAGTATCATGTTTAAATTTTTTTTTCTTTATTTATTTTTGAGAGAGAGAGACAGAGAGTGAGTAGGGAAGAGGCAGAGAAGAATCTGAGCCAGACTCCAGGCTCTGAACTGTCAGCACAGGGCCCATCAGAGGGCTCGAAATCACAAATGGTGAGATCATGACCTGAGCCAAATCTCAAGCAGGCTTTGCACCATCAGTACCCAGGCCAGTGCGGGGGGGCGGGGGCGGGGAGCAGTGGGGGAGGGCTTGAATTCACAAACTCTGAGATCATAAGCTGAGCAGGGACCAAGTCAAATGCTTAACCAACTGTGCCACTCAGGAGATATATCTTATGTTCTATTATATTATACTAGCAATATAAGTATATGGTATATTATTTATATACATTTGCATATTATGGATTATATTACAGCTTATAGATATCATTTGTCACTTACACATTAAGCAAATAATTTTTATGTAGATTTTTTAGAAAGTTCTTTATAGTCTATTTGCTTACCAGATATTTTCTGTTTTAATGCCAAATTTATCAATCACTTACTTTAAAATGGGAGCTCTTTTGGTCCCAGTTAAAAAAGTCTTTCCTACCCAGATATAATAAATATATGTACATATATTTTTTCCAAATGTTTTAGAATCTTGCTTCCAATATTTCACTTTTTATGCATTTGGAAAATTTGAAAAATTTGTAATACATAAAATTCCAATTTCATTTTCTCCCTTAATGGAAATTAATTGCTGAAATCCCATTTATGAAGATGACTTTTTTTATGCTTTTATATGTTTATAGTTCTATTTTTTAGCTCTCTTTCCTGTTGTAGGAGTGATTTCATTTTCTATTCTTGTGCTAAAATATTTATTTACGTCACCTACCCTTTCGAAGAAGCATCTTTCTTATTCATGGTTGTTTTTTCATGTAAATTGTATAGTCAATTTCTCAAGCTCAACATTGACTTCATTCAAATTTGGGAGACAAATGGGCATTATATGAACTCTATTAGTCAATTTGAAGAGTTGAGATATTTAAAATATACCTATGACCATGGTATATTTCTTTATTTTTTAGGTTAATATAATAAATTTTAATAAAATGTTAAAACAAGTGTAGTATGTAATTTGTTAAATATATTTATGACACTTCTATGTTATATGATATGTTATATATGTAATACATTATATATAGCATATGTGTTACCATATAAATAGATGTTATTTTGAGAAAATATGTATTTTAAGAAACATATATGTGCTGCTGTCAATTACATGCAAACACACATATGCTTTAGTAAATCAAAGAAAAACAAAGTATTTTATAATATTTTATTGCAATATGTGCTAATGTAATAAATATTTATATTACACTTCTAGCAACCTTGTTAAAATCTTAAATTCTAAAAGTTTTACAAATGATTATTTTCTATTTGCACACAGGAAATAATATACATGACTGATAATTTTTTTCTTCCTCAAAATCTTTATATTGCATTTACTTTTCTCAGATTTATTGCATAATCCAGTTGAAGTGGTGGCATCAGTCCTCCTCCTCATTTCCAATTTTTTTTTTAATGTTTTATTTATTTCTGGGAAAGAGACAGGCAGCGTGATCAGGGGAGGGTCAGAGAGAGAGAGTGAGACACAGAATCCAAAACAGGCTCCAGGCTCTGAGCTGTCAGCACAGAGCCCGACGCGGGACCTGAACCCACGAACCGCGAGATCACGATCTGAGCCAAAGTCGGACACTTAACCTACTGAGCCACCCAGGCGCCCCTCCTTGTTTCCAGTTTTACCAAATGCCCGCGAAAACATTGAGACCCCTCTGTTGAAATGGGGCAGTCTACCAGCTAGTCATAAGGTACCACCTAGAACAAATATTCTACCCTATATGACAGAGTCAACTGAATACTTTTTTGTTTGTTTGATTTTAGACTTATGCTCTTAACTGAACATGTTCAGTATTCTGGTATTTACTCCACTCTTCAATAAGATATACCATGGCCTGTTCTTGAAAGTTGTGTAAAATGTAAATATTTTCCTTGCCTCTCTAAAAAATCCTTATAATTTCACATAAGTACTTGACTACTTAATTTGAAATAAATTCATATTCTCTCTGAATTTGATACTTTTGCAAAACTCTGATGTTATAATTCTTTCTCTTTACAAAAACTACAGGTCTCTTTAAAATCAATTAGGAATTTTTAAGCATATGCAGATCTAAGATGCAGTTTAGAAATTATCAAAAGAGAAAACAGAAAGCAACAATAAAACAAATTACCTTTGGCTCTTTCCCATTTATATGCACTCAATGTGTAGAAATTCATTTTGTGTGGTGTGAAGGTTACTCATTTTCTGATGGTTTTAAATCTTTTAAATTTTGCAAAAGGAACTCATTTTTGTGTGTTGTTTTTAGCTTTAAAAAAAGTCTTACACAAGAAACCATAGATACAGAATTAAGAGAATGAGATGCTGCATGATCAGAATCTTAACGATCTTGCATAAATTCCTTCTACAGCATGTATGAATTTTCTAAGTGGCATTCTGCAGTAAATATTTTCATATCAAAGGTGTTTTTATGTAGATACAAAGTTTTGGCCATTCTTGAATGTAGCAATTGCCAATGAGGATACATATTCCATCTAATTTTCTGGCCCATAATGCATTGTAAAGATTTTATTTGCAATTAGGGGTCAGTAGGAGGTGAAACCTACTAGAGATACAAAAAAAAATGTAAAATCATTACTGTTCTTCTCTGCTGAAAATATGACCTTCTCTTTCAAAGAATGAAAAATAAGCAGTCTAATTGTATCTTTGAATCACAGGACTGTTGAAAATACATTTGGAAGGATAAAAGGCAATTAGATGTGCCTACTGAACCTGGTGTTTATATTACAGACCATTTCAGTTTGATTCATTAAGAGTACTATCATTATTGGAGAAAGCGATGATTAAATGATAAAATGTGTTAAGTCTTACAGACAGTGCAAAACTATTGCTTTTCCTTTCATTACTTTTGGGGTTTTCTTGTCATTATTATTATTTTTTACCCTTTTGAATAGCCAATTGTTAAGGAATAGGACATTGATATTGTCCATTGAAGTATTTTCTCCCTAATTTGAAGTTGTAGCCAGATAACTCTGCAGAGGAATGAGACTCCTTTACTGAGATGGGACAATCGGCCATTCTTCTCATAAGAATGTGAATGATTTTGCTCTGACTACTTTTAAGATTTCCAGTTAGCCACCAGCTTATGCAGTTTAATCATGAAGGGCTTCGGTGTGTGCTATTTGTGTGTATACCTAGGTATGTTGCATATAGCATGTTAATATATTTTGCTTTTGAATCTATGGGCCTATCATTTTTATCAAAATTGGATGATTTCTGGACATTTTCATTTGAAATATTTGGTGTACCCTCCCCTTGTTTGTTACTGGGACTCCATTTCCGTGTGTGTTACATTGCTTAAGATTATACTGAGGTTTGTCCTTTTTGTGTGTGTTTTTGTCTGTTTGCTAAGATGTTAAGTCTATCACTAACTCTAGTTCACTGATTTTTTTTTTCTTCTGTGACTAATCAGGTGTTTATTTCACTTAGAGAATTGTTCATTTAAAGTACTTTTTCAACTCCAAATTTGTTTTAACTTTGTATCTGTCATTTCCTTATTCATTATGTCCGTGTTTTCCTTTAAATATTTGTATTTAATTGATGTTTTATACTGGTTTTATAAATTCTCTTTTCATTTTGGCTATTTATGTGTCTGGTTATATTAGTACTTTTTTTTTTTTTTTTACTTGTGATGGGTCACAGTTTTGTACATTTAACATTTCTAATAACTATTTTTGGATGCTGGACAGTTATATTACATTATGCAGTATATGAGTTTTGCTGACTTCCCTAAAAAATGTTGGGATTTGCTAATGTACAGGAGATTAATTGACTTCCAGATTAATTTGATTTACCTATTTTAATATTTGCTAGGATATGTCTAGGGTAATCTTCCCTCTATATCAGCTTATTAATAAAGCTTCATTCTCTGGGGTCTGTACTGTATCTGGGGATCATTAACTACTCTCCACTCTTACTGTCCATAATTTGAATATCTCTCACTATGTCATATCTCTGACTATGTTTGCTTTTTGTCTTGTTCTATTTCATTTCAATGGTCTAGTGCTCATCAAAGACTCAAGAGGGTATCTAGTAGATGTCTGGAGCTCTCTCTCTATAGTTCCCTCCTTTCTGGTACTTCTACCTGCAAATTCTATCTTTCTCAGCTTTGAGAACTCCAATTTCTTCCATCTAAGAATAGTGTGCTGTTTTCTGTAGGGTTTTCCACCCATGCCCCTGCAGCCCAAAAATGTCTCAGTGAGAAAACCATTATGATCACAAGACTCACTTCATCTGTTGTTTTTGTTGTTGTTTTCTCGGAAATTGGAGTTTTGCTCTGCCTACTATCAAATATCTAAAAGTAGCTGACATACCTTTTCTCTTGTTTTCTACTCATGTTTTGTGGAAGGATTATACTTGATACTTATTTTCCATCGTAGCTGAAAGTAGATATCTGTAAGTCTTTTAAGTGATATTTTATCTATAGTTATTATATACTTGGAGTGCAGAAGATGGCAATGTATTGGATTCTTTTAATTTGCAGATAGAATAATTACCCTATTAGTTATCACTGTTCTTTTAAAAACACAGTATCTCGTGTTTTATTATCTTATGTTTTATCTGATGGTATACTTAGTGTGTTATCTACTTTAGGATTTACTCTAGTAAGATTAACAGTGCATTGATATGAGGAGAAAATTGTCTTTATTTAGGAATATATATCATGGGTCTGTTTGATTGTAAAAGTGAAGGCCTTGGATCTAGGGATGAGGGGATGAACAGTCAAAGAAAAGAGGATTTTGATGGAAGTGAAATTACTCCGTATGATACTATAATGGCAGATGCATATCATTATATATTTGTCAAAATGTAGACAATGCACAGCACCAAGAGTGAACCCTCATAAACTATGAATTTGAGTGATAATGATGTCTCAGTGTAGCTTCATCGATTGTACCAATGTACCACTCTAATGGGGGATGTTGATAATTGGAGAGGTTCTGCATGAGTAGGGACAGGAAATACATGGCAATCTTTGTATTTTCATCACCACTTCTCTGCAAACCTAAAGCTACTATTTAAAAAAAATGAAACCTTTAAAAATGAGACTGTGTTGTTAACTTTCAAGGACCAACTCTGCCTTGGAAGTTGGCAGGAGTTGAGGGGAAAAATAGAAGTGGGTCATAGGAAGAAAGTGTTAGACTGTGTTCCCACAGAGATAATGCAGTGAAGTATCTGTAGTGGTGGGTATGGCCCAAGATCCTTTAAAAGTAGGTATGTCCCTTAACCCATTTTAAGTTGTTTGCAGGGTGACACCATAATATAGCTTTCTTTTGTATCTTCAAGTCCGTAGATGTAGGAGTGCCTTGTGAAGCTGCAAGTTCTTCATTGGGCTTTATGCTTCTTACCAGTGTTAACAGATGACAGAAAAAGAATACCCTCAAGGCAGGAGATGGGTGCAATGTACTATCATCATAAGATTATAGTAAGAAATGAACAGAGGAGTTAAAGCTCTTGAGAATTTGTAAAACTCTTAGATAAGGTATTGAAGTTAACTAACACATTTTACATCCTAAAGAACCTCAGAAGACATCTGGAGTGGTTAAACTTTGCTTAATAATATATTTATATTTTTAGGGGCACCTGGGTGGCTCAGTCTATTAAGCATCAGAATCTTGGTTTCAGCTCAGGCCATGATCTCATGGTCCATGAGTTCGAGTCCCACATTGGGGTTCCGCACTGACAATCATCAGCCTGCTTGGGATTCTGTCTCTCTCCCTCTCTCTCTCTGCCCCTTCACTGTTCATGCTATCTCTCTCTTTCAAATAAACAAACTTAATAAAAAATATTTATTTTTTGATGGAAAATATAAAGCTTCTACTTTATATTGATATTTGTTTTCGATTTGTAGCTTTTGTGACTTTTGTGTACATTCTGAGGGTTCAAATTCTTCTGGACGTACTATATGGACTTATTTCTTATTTTGATTATAGAAATTGGAAAGTAAAAATTCCACAATATTCAAGAAATGCATATTGCTTAATATGGATAAGTGTTTCACATATCTTAGAAGAACATGATAAAACTTTAAATTTCAAAGTTCTGATTTTTTTTCATTTGCATACTCATGTATAGAATAATTGTCCTTCATAAGTTAGTTTTTCTTCCGTAAAATGAGAACTGCCATCATTTTTAAAAATGGACATTTTTTAAAGAGAATTTACTTAAAAATTTAAAAAGCTTGTAGAACACTAGTCTCCTAAATTGATGTTTAATGTATTTGGGAAATGGTACTTACTCTATCTCCTTCTAGAAGATTTACAGTGCATATTGACACATTAAAAACACATTATAGCAATTGTGAATTACTCTGGTAAACTGAAATGTGTTTAATTTCTTAAATGCAATCCTTGCCTATCTTATTTGAATATGAAAATATTTTTTTCAGAAATAAATAAAAATCTCTGGAAACATTTTTATGATCATGTTCTGTTGACATAGGACAACACTTTGAAATCATTGTTCATAGGCATTTGCCGTTTGTCATCAGGTCCCGTAATTGTATGTAACGTGTATCAGTACATTGCTCCTTTTGTGTCCATGCTTATTCCTCTCTTGAAATTATTTTCTTATGGTTCTTTCTTTCAGTAATACTTCTAAGTTGACTCTGATACAAATCACTTAGAAATCTATAAGCTGTTTTTTAATAAATTGATATTGAAATGTTGCCTTGCATTTGACCATAAGTATGCTAAAACTGCATTCATATTTCTAGATGGTTCCATTAGTTATCACAGTGTCTCACTAGACACTCTGTTTTTTTGTCCTCATTGTTGGTAATGTGATGTGTTCAAAGGCTGGAAACAGGATGAGAAAGAATTCACAGGCTATTAATATTGCTATACTAAAAATATTTCTTTTCAAATAACATCTTAGTTTCAGAAAGCTCTCATTGTATTAGTTAGTCACCATTATTAAGCGCCAGAAAAATGGTGATTGGTGACATTCTTTCATTGGCAATAGAAATTGAGGGAAAGTAGGAAAAATATTGTCCCAGATGAGCACATTTTTATTCTCTATGGAAACCAAAGCAGCCATGCCAAGATCACTTATTTGGCATATGTTACTATCCGAACACCCAACTAGAAGTTAAGAATCTTTTCCCTTTTAACACTGATAGCCCTTCTGTTAGAGTTGTGTGAGGATGCCATGGTAACTTTCTCCTTTGGTCATTACCAGTTATATCTTGGCGCAAAATCAACTAGAGAATATGGCAATGTATTGGATTTTTAATTTGCACATAGAATGATTAATTAAAATTATGTTTTAGGAAAATAAGTTTCCTATTAATTACCTCTATTTTTTAAACACAGTGTCTGCTATACAAATATCCTACAGCCAGTGTGTCAGAACACCTTTATGTAGCAATGATTTTACCAGCTATATTTGGCAATTACCTTCATAATGGTTTTGTGGGAGCTTGTTCAGTTAACTAATATAAACCTATTTTTAGCTACTATAAAACTCATTTTCTTTACCACCCTGAATCAATCATTATAATTTTAATATTCAATCAACTTTTTTCAGCTTTCTCAAGTACTCATCAGTATGTAACAAACAAATTGTGTCCCTAACCCAGTTTCACCCAGAGGTATGTATGCAAAGTTGTGTTATTTTTTTTTCATTCTATATCAACCAGAAAATATTTAGAGGTACAATTTGCTTTGATATTTTGAGAATTCACTTTCATACATTGTAGATTGACACCCAAAATATTGTCTTATAACCCAAGATGACTCCTGTGGAAGATATGCGAGATGTTTTTGCCAGTCTTAAAGACAGATAGCTGGTAGTTTAGTTTTAAGTTGACATCTTTTTAGGCAAATTGTTGACATGCTAGTAAAATTGTTGAATAATTTGTTTTCACATTTCACCCCGATTTTATTTAAAAAATAAAGTGTAGAAAATTTTAAAAATGAGAATACTCATACTGTTTATTTACTCAACACATTTTGTATAAAGATGAAATTCATTATATATGGTTAAAGTGGTAAATTTTAGTCTAATCTGAAGCTTTTATAAGAAATATCAGACCTATTTAACCAACAATTGTACCTAAAATATACTTAATTATCTTATATTTTGCAATATATTTTGTCTCTTGGGATATCCTATTACTTTTGTGCATATGCCCAACTCACTATTTATAAATTGTTACATATTTAATGTTTACATATATTTATGGGAAAGCTTTATACAGAAATGGATGTTACTTGTAACAAATATCCCAAGAAAATTGAAAGCAGATTGTTTTTAATGTTTATTAATATATCCATTTAGTTCCCTTTGCCTTTTTTTTTTTTTTTTTTTTTTTTTTTTAGTTTATTTATTTTGAGAGAAAGACAGAGAGAGCATGAGCACGGGAGGAGCAGGGAGAGAGGGAGAGAAAGAGAGAATCCCAAGCAGGCTCCACATTGTCAGTGCAGAGGCCAGAGCAGGGCTAAGACTCACAGTGAGTTCATGACCTAAACTGAAACCAAGAGCTGGATGCTTCACCAACTGAGCCCCTCCAACCCCCACTCTCTTTGCCATCTTTGCTGACCTATTTCATTTTGGTAATTAATTGTAATGAATTAGGGTTAAATAAGTCATTTAGGAAGATACATACATATCTGTATCAAATATTTGAATGATGACTTGCCTGAAATTGCTATCATTCAATTTTCATAATTATAATAGTTGTCCTTACACTGAAATATACATTACCATGATATTGAAATAGCAGATACCTCCTTTTTCCCCACTGTTCTTGTTAGTTAAAGCTCAGCCATATAACACCTTTGTACTAATTAGGAAATGCACCCTTTACTCTAGGCAGATGAAACTGTGTGCCAGGGTCTACAGTTGGTGAGTGAGCACTGGTTTGCATTGGAGCTCCCTCTTCCCTCTTCTGCTGCATCCTTTATCCAGAGCTGTACTTCTACAGCTTTCCCTTATGGCCCCACTCACTATGAGTACTCACGTTTTAGGAAGGCTCAGACGATGATAGTAGAGAAATCGTACAGCATGATTATTAAATTTCAGCCTTTTTTTATTCTTCTCAAGATGAAACAGCTTATAAAGGCCCACTAGCTACCTTCTATTCATAAAAAATATCGTGATGTCATATGATACATAAAATGTCTACTATTTCATAGTATATAATTTAGTGGATTCTATTCATAGGCTTGCGCAATCATCTGCACTGTCTCATTTCAGAATATTACATTACCCCAAATTAAAACCCATATTCATTACAGGCTCTTCCCTATTATCCCCTCCCCTGGCCCCTAATAACCACTCATCTACTTCTGCTCTCTTTATATTTGCATATTCTAATATTCTATATTAATGGAATTATATAATATGCGTTCTTTTGTGTTTGTTTTCTTTCATCTTGTTTAATCTTTCAAGGTCCATCCATATTGTAGGCTATATCAGTACTTCATTAGTTTTATGACTAAATTATGATCCATTATATGAATATATCACTTTTTTTTATCCATCCATAAACTACTGGATATTTTGATTATTTCCATTTTTTTCTATTAATCCTGCTATGAAAATTCATGTACATGACTTTATAGTAATATGTATTTTAAATTATCTTGGATATATACATAGGAGTGGAATTGATCAGTCATATGGTAATTCTATCTTTGACTTTTTGAGGAATGGGCAAAATCTATTTTTTTCAGCAGCTGCATAATTTTACATTCCCAACAGCAATGTATGAGGGTTTTAAGTTTTCTGCTTCCTTGTCAGCATTTATTGTTATCCATCTTTTTAAATTCTAGCCATCCTATTGTGTATGAAGTGTTATCTCATTGTGGTTTTAATTTGTATTTCCCTAATAACTAGTGATATTGAGCATTTTTTCATATGCTTGTTGGCTACTTGTATATTTCCTTTGGAGAAATGGCTATTGAAATCATCTGGCTGTTTTTCAGTTGGGCCAGTTTTCATTTTGTTTGTTGAGTTCCAAGTTTTCTTTATATATCCTGCATACTAGTCCTTTATTACATAGATGATTTGTAAATAATTTCCCCCAATCCTTGTGTGGTATTTTAATTTTATTGTCTGTATCTTTTGAAGCACAAAAGTAAAAATTTTTATTAAGTCTAAATTATTTGATATTTCTTTCTTGTGCTTTTGGTGTTGTTTCATTTTATTAATTAATGTTTATTTATTTTGAGAGAGAGAGCAAGCAAGGGAGGAGCAGAAAGAGAGAGGAAGTGAAAGAATCCCAAGCATGCTCTGAGCTGTCAGCTCAGAGCCCAACACCAGGCTCCATCTCAGGAGGTGGATGCTTAACCTACTGAGCCACCCAGCAACCCCTGGTGTTATTTCTAAGAAATCATTGCCTAGTTCAAGGTCATGAAGATTTACATTTGAGGTTTTTTGTTTTTTTTGTTTTTTATTTAAATAAGAGTTTTATTGTTTTAACTAGTTTAGGACTTGATCAGTTTGTACTTACTTTTTGTATCTGGTGTGAAGTAATGCCATAAAGGTATGTTTAAGTGTTAAAATGTCAAAGCAATTTTTAATCTGAGCCTTTGAGTTCATTGGCAAAAAAGTTCCCTTAAAAATATGGATAGTTTTTATTCTATTTACTTTCAATTGGTTTCATATTCCAGAGTCACATTTAGAACTCTGATTTGTGACAAGTGTCCTTCTATGTTACTTTACCTTTCTATTACCACTTTTTCATCTGTTTCAGATGAAAGAAAGCTACTTTGAGACTAAAGCTCTGAATGGAAAAGCCTCTTTTAATCTAGCTATTGACTTCAATCACATTATTAAGTTAAGAAGCTTTCTCAGCCTCTGTTTTTCGAATGATTTGAAAATCCAATCACTGAGAAATTTTCAATTCCCTAAGGCCTGAATTCTGGAACTCTCTTTATTTCTTTGTATTTCTACTGACATCCTGGCCAATTCTTTCAAGAACTCACATTTCTTTATTCATACCTTATTAAATTCAGAGAACAACACACACAAATGTCTTCATTTCCACTCCCTTCCCTTAGAACTGCTAGCTCAGGAGGCACATAATATGACCCAGAACTTAGTACTTATACTGATTTTTGATTAGGTTAGGCTGCTGTTAAAAAATAAGCTTGAAATTTCAGGGATTACTATAATGATGATTGATTTATTACTCATTTTATGATCAAAATGTGGGTTAGACAATTCATCTTTAAATGGTGACCCAGATTAGGCTCCTTTATCATTTGTGGTCCCACTGTCTTGTGGGCTTGAGGTCACCCAGAGTTATTAGACCAGCAAAAAGAAGGAAGGATCATCATTCAGGACCTTTTACAATGCCCTTAACCAATTTTACCTGGAAGTTGTATGAGTCTTTTCCATTCACATTTTTGGAGCAAGAATGTGCATTCACATGGACTACGGAACTGCTAGAGTATCCAAGGAATAGCAAGAGAGCAACACGTATATATTGTGAGCATGAATAGTCTCTGTCGGCCTCACAAATACATACTGGCAGACGTGTGATTTCAAATTCATCTTATAATAATTTTTCTAGATTTAATTTTGATGTAAATGTTAACAGGGAAGGAGCATTTTATTTTATTTTTGTTTTTCCAAATGAATAACTAGTTGCCTAATACTATTTACTGAATATTTTTTACTTTCCCATTTACCACACACTTGTTTCTACTTCTGAGCTTTCTATTACTTTCTATTGATTCATGTATCCAAACTAGACTGGCCCAAAATCATGGAGGTTTAGACTAGTTTTAATAACTGCTATTAATATTAGTATAAATATTAATATGGGTGTTAAATTAGTTTTAATGACTACTATAGAAATTGTGCTTTTCTCCTGCAGAGTTTCCTAAGTTACTACATAATATTCCTGAAGCATATGGAATATTTTTCATACCTTCTTTATAGGTTTATATTTGTTACACACATTAATGTGCTTAAATATCTAACCACACAGATGTTACATTTGGAGAAACTATTTTTATGTAAGTTTTCCAGACAATAAATGTATATATTCAAGGAAATAAAATGTATGATCTGAGTCTCAGCAAAACCAATTTTATAATTATTGATCTAACAAAAGTCTTTGCAAAACGATATACTAAAATAAATAGAAAACATCAGCCCAAACACCCTAAAGAGATTAAGTCTTTCACTGTTTTCAAAATTAAAAATAAAATTTTGACGTAATTTTTAGTACTAAATGGAGATTACATTGCATTTATCTAGTTGATCTAGATAATAATATTCACACTTTTACTGATTTTCTCTCTTTTTTTTTCCCTGAACATCCCTTTGAAAAGTCAGGTTTATGAAGGTGTAACTTACAGTAACATCCACTTCTTCATATATTTATTTTTTTTAAATTTTTATTCCAGTATAGTTCACATATGGTGTTATATTAGTTTTTGGGTGCACAGTACAGTGATTCAACAATTACACTGTACATTACTAAGTGCTCATCATCATAAGTGTGGTCTTAATCCCCTTCACCTATTCCACGCATACTCCCCAAGTCCCCTCTGATAACCACTATTTATATATTTGTATCCTGCAACCTTACTGAATTCCTTTATCAGTTCTAGTAGTGTTTTTGATAGAATATTTAGGGTTCATCATATTTTTTGTTGTATCTTTATCTGATTTGGGTATCAGGGTTATGCTGGCCTCATAAATTGAATTTGAATTTGAAAATTAAATTTTTTTTTAATAGTTTGAGAAGAATTTGTATTAACTTTTCATTAAATATTTTGGAGAGGGTCATCTGGGTGACTCAGCCAGTTTAGCATCCAACTCTTGATTTTAGCTTAGGTCATGATCTCATGGTTCATGAGAAAGCCCCACATAGGGCTCTGTGATGACAATATGGAGCCTACTTGAGATTCTCTCTCTCCCTCTCTCTCTGCTCCTCCTCCATGCTCACTCATTCTCTCTCTCAAAATAAATAAATAAACTTAAAAAAATAAATATTTGATAGAACTTACCTATGAAGCCATCTGGTCCTAGACTTGTTGGGAGTTGGGGTTTTTGTTTGGTTGTTTTCTCTGTTTACTGATTCAATTTAAAACTGGTAATCAGTCTGTTCACATTTTCTATATCTTCCTGGTTCAGTTTTGGGAGGTTATATGTGTCTAGGAATTTACCCATTTCTTCTAGGCTGTCTAATGTGTTGGTATATAATTTTTTCATAATATTCTTTTAGAATGTTTTGGTGCTTCTGTGGTTTCAGTTGTTCTCTTTTATTTATGATTTTGTGTGTTTGAGTCATCTCTCTCTGGTTCTCTCTCTCTCTCTCTCTCTCCCCTCTTTTTTCTTCTTTTTTTAGTTTCTATTTTGTTTAGTTCAACTCTAATCTTATTATTAAATTATTTTTCTTCTGCTTTTGGATTTTCTTGTTGTTCTCCTTTTTATAACTCCTTTAAGTTTAAGGTTAGGTTGTTTATTTGAGATTTTTATTCTCTAAGGACACCTGTATTGCTATAAACTTCCCTCTTAGAACAG
Source organism: Hyaena hyaena (assembly GCF_003009895.1). NCBI lineage: Eukaryota > Metazoa > Chordata > Mammalia > Carnivora > Hyaenidae > Hyaena > Hyaena hyaena. Next base: position 472,392 of record NW_024080970.1, read on the forward strand.
CTTTTACTGCATCCCAAATATTTAGATCCACTATATTTTCATTTTCATTTGTCTCCATGTATTTTCTGATTTCCACTTTGATTTCTTCATTGACTCATTCATTGTTTTGTAGCATATGATTTATCTTTCATGCATTTATGTTCTTTCCATATCTTTTTTTTTTTTTTTTTTTTGTAGTTGGTTTTCAGTTTCATATCATTTTGTTTGGAAAAGATCCATGGTATAACTTCAGTCTTTTTTAATTTGCTGAGATTTGTTTTGTGGCCAAATATGTGATCTCATCTGGAGAATGTTCCCTGTGTATCTTTCAAGATAGAATGCTTGGAATATATCTGTTAAATCCATCTGGTCTAATGAGTCATTTAAAGCCACTGTTTCCTTGTTGCTCTTCTGTTTGGATGATCTACCCAGTTATGTAACTGGGATGCGAATGTCACCTATTTTTCTTGTATTACTATCAATTATTTTCTTTATGTTTGTTATATCTGCTTTATGTATTTGGATGTTCTCATGTTGGATCATAATTATTTACAATTGTTATATCTTCTTGTTGGATTGTTCCCTTTATACAGTGTCCTTCTTTGTCTCTTCTTACAGTCTTTTTTATTTTTTTAATCTATTTTGTCTGATAAAAGTATTGCTACCCTGGCTTTCTTTCCACTTTCATTTGCATGATAATTGTCTTTCCATCCTTTTACTTGCAATTGGCATGTGTCTTTAGTTCTGAAATGAGTATCTTGTAGGCAGCATATAGATGAGGCTTGCTTTTTTATCCATCCTGTAACCCTCTGTCTTTTGATTAGTCCATTCATATTCAAAGTAATTATTGATAGGTGTGTACTTACAGTTTTCTGCCCTTTCTTCTCTTGCTCTCTCCTCTCACAGTTTGCTGGCTTTCTTTAGTGATATACTTGGATTTCTTTCTATTTATTTATTTTGTATATACATTACTAGTTTTTTATTTGTGGTTACCATTATGCTAATATATAACTTCTGCATATAGTAGTCTATATTAAGTTTGTTTCTTAAGTTTAAACCCCTTGTTTACTCCCCTCTCCCCCAAATTTTAGGCATATCTTGTCATATTATATACATCCTTTTATTTTGTGAAACCCATGACTGATTTTTATACATATACTTGTGTTTACTGCTTTTGCTCTTCTTACTTTTCTTACTCCTACTTAATGTCTTTCCACTCAGAGTCCACTTTAACATTTCTCGTAGGACTTGTTTAGTGGTATTCCTAAATGTATTCCTTTGACTTTTGTCTGAGAAACTCTGTATCTCAGCTTCTATTCTGAATAATAGCCTAGCTGAACATTAACTGATAGTGTTCCTGGCTCTGGTTTTCCTGTTTGTTTGTTTGTTGGAGCACTTTGAATATAACATGCCACTCCCTCTGGCCTGTAGTGTTTCTGCTGAAAAACAGCCCATAGCCTTATACAGTTTCCCTTGTATGCAAGTGTTTTTATTTTTTCTTTAATTTGCATTTTTTCTCTTGCTGCTTTTAAAATTCTTTATCATTCCTTTTTGCCATTTTAAATACTGTGTGTCTTGGTATGGACCTCTTTGGGTTGATTTTATTGGGGCCTCTCTGTGCCTCCTGGATCTAGATTTCAGTTTCCTTCCCCAGATTAGGGAAGTTTTCAGCTATTATTTCTTCAAATAAATATTCTTCCCCCTTTTCTCTCTCTGGGAGCCCTATAATGTAACTATTATTATGCTTCATGGTGCCACTGAGTTCCCTAAATCTGTTTTCATCTTTATTATTATTTTTCTCTCTCCTGTTCTGTTTGATTACTTTCCATTACTCTGTCCACCAGGTCACTGATCAATTCTTCTTATTCCTTTAGTCTACTATTTATTCTGTCTGGTGTTGTTTTTAATTTTAGTTAATGAGTTCTTAATTTCTGATCTTTTTTTTGTTTTCTATCTCATTGTTGAGGGTCTCATTGGGGTCCTCCATTGTTTTCTCAAATTCAGTGAATATCTTTAAGACTATTACTTTAAATTTCTATCAGCCATACGTCTTACCTCTGTATGTGAGAGTGTGGCACGTGGTGCTAGCAAGGTTTGCCCTGGACTTCTGCTTTGGACCTGTCAGGTATGCAGAAAAACATGGGGGCGGGGCATGCTGTTAGCAAGACTGGGGGAGAGTGTCCAGGCTGCACTACTTCCCACAAGTATCTGTGTATCTCAGTTAAGGGGGCAGGGGAGGAAAATGATGTCTTCTAGCACATTTGCTTTTGGAGAAATCTCCTACAGGTCCCCCCACCCCCAGCACACTCTCTGAGATTAGTAAAGAAGTCTCCTTCCTGAATACCCCAGGCATTTTTCAAACTACTACTTCTGTGCTGCATCTCATTCAGATGCTTATTATTACACTGTCTTTTTTAAGGGTGGGAACTCAATTTCCTATTGCCCCCTGGCTCTCCCACAGCCAAGCCACTGATTTTTAAAGATCCAGGTTTCGAGCACCACTGAAGAACTCATGAAGTTAACCCCCTCTAGTTTTCAAAGCCAAACATTATGGGGATCAGTCTTCCCAGTGTGGATCCCCCATTTCTGGGCTGCCTGGTGTGTGGGGTCTGCTACTCCCCTCTTCCATGCTTGTGGTGTCACCCCCCTCTCATGGACAAATCCATGGGTCACTTTGGCTCCTGACTGTTATTGTGTCCTTCTTCCCCACTTTAATGTGGCCTCTTTTCTACATTTAGCTGTGGAGAGTCTTTTATGAACTTTGGGTCATTATCTGGGTTATTATCACTGATGTGAGTATTATCTAGGTGAATCTGTGGAATGAGGTGAGGCCAGGATCCTCATATTCCACTGTCTCCCCCAGAAATCATCCTTACTAATTTCCTAATTTGTAATGAGCATAAGAATTTATATTTTTACTTGAAATGTCTGCATTTCAATTATATATTTTAAATTATTAAGTCACTGATTTAATATAGATTTCTTTAGTGCCTACTATGGGCTAGTCACTTCTGGGCACTAAAGACATGGAAGTAACCAAACAGACAAGGTGGAGTTTTTTATTTGTTTATTTGTTTTGTTTTGTTTTTGTTTGTTTTTGTCATGGAGTATACTTAGTAGTAAAGGAGATACACAATAAATGAGATAAAAAAATAACTATAGTTCAGTAAATATAATGTCCTATGAAGAAAAGAGAGAGATTGAAGTATGCAGATGAATTGAGCTCAGAGTGGTGGACAGGAGTGCATCATGAATTATGCAGCCACCACAGAGCACAATGGAGTGTGACAGAATTTTCTGTAAAGTTTTTCACGGCAAGGGGCTAGGATCTAATAAATCTTTTTCAAAGGTTCCTTACCACTCTATGAACAGATGAGAGTTTGGATGTGAGTTAAACAATAAGGGTAGAATCAGGGACAAAATCAGGAGGTTTTTAGACTGGACTTTTAGGGCAATTTAAGACTATATCATAATTTTTGTTATTGTGCTATTTTTGTTAAAAATATCCATTTTATTAATATGCCCTTACACTGGGGTGCCTGGGTGGCTGTTGGTTAAGCATCCAACTTCAGCTCAGGTCATGATCTCACAGTGTGTTGGTTTGAGCCTCACATCAGGTTCTGTGCTGACAGCTCATAGCCTGGAGCCTGCTTTGGATTCTGTGTTTCCCTCTCTCTCTGTTCCAACTCTGCTCGTGCTCTGTCTCTCTCTCTTTCTCTGTCTCAAAAATAAATAAACATTAATTAAAAAATGAAATAAAATAAAACACCCTTACCCTTAGGGAATGCTTGCAATTTTCCAGCATTTAAGATGGGAGCATTGAACAGATGCTCAGTGCCAGGCACTCTGCTAGCTATTGCGGTACATAGGTAAGCTACCTCGCTGCCATCACAACTACAATAAACAGCTGCTAGAACTCTAGTGACCTAATAGAAGTCTTGAGGTAACATGTTCTGCAACCATAGTCTGATGGTGTGTATTTCTTTTTCTGACTCCTGAGAAAATACAATATGTACCTTATAAATCTAAGAGATCATCAAACATAAACATCAATGGAACCACAAAGACCTCTATTCTGTGTATACAAACAAAAATCAAAGTCTCTAGATCCACACATAACAACTATAAATTATTTTTAGACTTTGAAACAAGTATTGAGTACTTACTCTGTGTGGCTTTGTCAGTGTATCAGGTGGTATCTTTGGCAATTGCAAAATCACCTACTCACAGTTTCAGCCCTTGAAATACATTCGGTAAGGTAGACCACATTTATATAGAATTTGACAAAAATACATTTTATACTATTTGGCTATAAATTACAAATCATGTGAATGTCATAGTTATTAAAAAAAGAAGATAATCTTAGAAAATAGTTTTTCAATAAGGATTATTCTTTTTAACTTCACCTTTGTTTGTAATTATAATTCTTACCAATAGTATATTCATTCCAAATGCTTTTATTCTTTCCTTGATAATATATATATTTTTTTCATTTTTCTATCCATTCATTCTGAAAATATGTATTGAGAACATTTTTCTGTGCCTGGTACTATAGAGTGGCTAATACTCAAGATCTTAGTCCTCTTGAAGCTGAACAAGCTAATTAGTGTGGCTGTAGACAATTAAATGACAGTAACAGTGTGTATAATGTGATAGGATAGAAGTGTGGTCACAGAGTGGACATATGGGAGAAGCACCTAATCCAGATTTCCTAGGGGGGAAATGCGGCCTCTTATGAGTTGGCAGTTAACAAAGTCAAAATTCATGAGTGGAGGTAACTCATAAACTGACTGGAGGTGTTAACTCAGTTGAGCACCAGCCCCTTTCTCATTAGTGGCGCAGGGTGAGGGGTTGTGGAGGTAGAAGGAAGGGTCAAGACAGAACTGAAGAGGCGTGAGGCAGCACGGGTGCTGGGGAGTAGATTATGCAGCCCCCCAAAGTCCCGATAAGCAGTTTGGATGTTTTCTTGAGGACAGCTGGGGAGTTATCAACATAGTCTTACCAGAGGAATGGCTTGATATAAATTACGTAACAAGGATCACACTAGCATCAAATATCGTGGAACTGTAGGACTCAGAAATGGAGGTGTCAGGCTGCTAACAAGGATCTGTTCTTTTCAAAGACTGACCTCCCACAAAATATTCATTTTGACCCAGGCCAGCGCCATTTTATAGGCAAACAAGAATCTCCTAAAAATGACTTTTCATTCATAGTGCTGTGTGATCATCTACTAAACTGGTGACTGTGGGTGACCATAGTTCCTTCCTCATTTATCTTATGCTCGCCTCTTAGTCTCATTTCTCCTTTATCTTTCCCGTGAAGTAGATTCGCACTTATATTTGGAGAGCAAGAAATTTGTCATCCGTATGGTTTAATCTCTTCAAAAGAGTATTTAAAGGTACAGTTGCATGGTTATAAAAATCAGTCCTGGAGACTAACCAGAAGCACATGCCATATTAAAAGGAACCAAAAGTGTTTTGCACTTTTAGACTCAGTTTCTTTTTGATATTGCATTTTAAGTGATGAACATAAAAGACTGACATTTTTAAATTGGAGGCTTTCCAAGGGCAGCTATGAAGAACAAAAGTCAAATGTTTTTGTTCAAAAACAGAATTATAGTGAAGCCAGGAGCCCAAGAGAAATGACATAAGACTGATTATAAGAATATTGTAAAGATGTTTATTTTGGATAAAATACAGAAGAAATTGGGGGGCAGTATTTTTATCAGATTCTAGCATCACTTGAAAAACTGCTTAAACCCAACAATAACAATTAGAAACTAAACTGGAGGGCAAAGAACAGTTCTCCGTTCAGTGGTCGGATCCAAGCTCTTTATGCAGTTGTACATAGAAGTCACAGTAAAATCCATTGTCACCACTGTTACCCTAGGGCATCCTTTCTTAACCAGATGACCAACTAAAGGGTTAATTATTTTATGATTCTGAATTCAAACAGAAATTAAAAGTCATCTTTAATTCCTTGGGAAATTTAGTGTTCTCAGTCTCTGTTATCTGGATTTGATCTTTACATATGCCTGGCTTCCATATGTGATTCTATAGTAATGAGAGGAAAAAAAGTGCCAGAAGTTCACTTGGTGAGCATTGACACTGAGGTTATAGTTCCGGAAAAAACTGCATTATAGGTCCAGGACAAAGTACTAGCTCTGTGATCTTTAACAAGACGCCACAGCCCCACCTGTGGTAATGCGGAAAATAGGGAATGTAGCTCATGAACTTGGTAATGTAGCTAAAGGGGCTTCCAGGAAGAACATTGAAAGGACCATCTGGCTTCTGTTCACTGTCTATGATCAAAAGCTAATGGGCAGATAAGAACTAACATTTCTCATGGCAGGAGCTGTGCAAACGCTACCATATCCTTGCTGTGACTGTCATCCAGTGAGGCCAGTGTGGCTCCCAGCATGATGCCATAACAGGATGAGAACTTCAGGTGTCTTATGAGGGGAGTAAGCATGTTTTGCACAATGGAGAAATGAAATAATTTGTGGCCAAAGGTTTTACTGTTGGCAGCATGGTACCAGTGAGAACATGACTGCAATCTTGACACTTCTGCCATTAAGATATGAGGCCAGTTTTCTCTCCTTTAAATCTAGACAGCCTTGAACTACTCTTACCAATAGAATATGCCAGAGATGATCAATGGAGCCTCATAGAAATGATCTATGAGGCTTTTGAGTCTATGTCACAAAAGACCTTGAAGCTTCTGCCTTATTCAATGTTGAAAGCACTCCACTAAGAGCCCAGATCCACAACACAAGAAGATTAACTGCTCTGGGGTCGCCATGCAGTGAGGAAACCCAAGCCATATATGTATATATATTTTTTCCTATATGTCACAATAGCCTTAAGGAAATAACAATACTAAGTGTAACTTGGTACAACGTTTTGGGGAACTTTTGTAAAGTTAATTTATTTATTTTGAGAGAGAGATCAAGCTAGCGAGCCAGGAAGGGGCAGAAAGAGAGAGGGAGAGAGAGAGAGAGAGAGAGAGAGAGAGAATCCCAAGCAGGCCCAGAGCCCCAAGCAGGACTCAACCTTAGGAACCATGAGATCATGACCTCAGCTGAAATCGAGTTGGATGCTTAACCCACTGAGCCACCCAAGCACCCCAGGAACATTTTTAATGTTACTATTCTTTTTTTTCCTCTCTGGATTGAATTTGAAATCAATTCCCATCTGGAATAAGGCATTAATTTCCCTAAAGGAGGAACAGATATAAATGTGTTTTATGCTTAAACAATCACAGCAGCAGATGGTATGTATTTAACATGTAACTAACGGTTTAATGTGTACTAGTAGGTTTTTTAGAACTTCAAAGTCTTGTGAAAAGCAACATTCAAAATGACATAGAGAAAGTCATATATAGGCATGGAGCATAGTTACCTCTGAGGTTTGCAAAGTATATCAAGTGGAGGACATGCTCATATTGGTGCTAATCCTCCACATGTGCTTAGGGAAAAAGAGGTGAGGGCCAGGGTGCCTGAATTCCTTCCCAATGCTTCATTTAATTAATATTTAAAGTTTCCCTCACCTGTAAAATGAAGATTGTATTAGTTAGGGCTCTCCAAAGAACCATAACCGATTGGATACACACACACACATACACACACACACACACCCTTTAGATCATATATGTATATATGCATATAGATCACATGTGTGTATACACACATGTATTAAGAATATTTATTATATAGTAATGGTTCACACAATTACAGAGACTGAAAAGCCCCCCATGGTCCACCGCCTGTGAGCTAGAGCCAGTGGTGTAGTTCAAGGGCCTAAGAGCCAGAGAGCCAGTGATATAAATTCCAGTCTGGAATAATACTATTTATATGAAAATAGACATATATTATATTGTTTTGATCATTCAGAAAGTGTTTATTGAACATCTATTTATGCTATATTTTTAAGAGAATAATAAAAAGTATTACTCTCCAGATAATGGTTTGTAATGATTTATATAGTCACTACGGGCAAGACCTCACGAACCTGATGGTCTCCCCTGGCACTGTATATAAAGTAAGCATTCAACAGACATGGGCTGAATGACTGAATATATAAAGCATAATATGGAAAAAAAGATTCATAGGAATAAGCAGACCTCCACAAACAGCTATAACATGAGATGTATTGAAAATGTCAGAAGCTCAAAAAGAGAAAGAAATCATTTACACCTGGACTCATGAATGCCCTCTTTATGATGCAGGTGAAATTTGAGTTATGCCCGGTCCAGGCCCTTTCATCATTAATTTCTAAAGGTATTTATGCTTTGACATATCATTTGTTCTTACTTTAATTGACTCCACTCCTTACAGATAAAGTAATCTTTGCAAAGATACATAGCCTTTTCTCACTGTTTTTATTTGCACCTAAACAGATGATGTTATTTATATCACTGGTATTTGAATTTAGTTCAGCTGAGAAGTAGTGTGGAACAGTAAAGGGGTGGTTTAAAAAATGTTACTAAAGTTCTCTCATTTCCAAGTGGAAGTACTTTGATATTAGCTGTGAATGCCCACTATTAATATTATTGTTAAAGTTTGATTTTAGTTGGGGAACAAAATGGATATTTGGAAATACTGTGATACTAAGCTCACCACTTCATTCCAAATTCAAATGATGACTGTAGACCTATCCAACACTTTGTGAGTCTGAGTTGTCCAAAGAATTGCCAGTAATAAATGGACTAAGGACTCTTAGGCTGAAGAAACTTCACATGGACAGAGCAACCATGTCTCTCCATTAGTCCACATTTGTGTTAAGATGATCTCATCTACCTTGTTTTAATCATTTAACAACCATTCAACCAGAACAACTGATTCCTCAAGTTCTCTGTCAGGAGCTATAGTGAGGGGAACTTATTTTGCATTGTATTTCTATTTGTTAGTCTTACCTTTCAGATACATTGGACAGATTTTATTATGTACTTATGCTCCGAACCATGGTGATTGCTGAACAAGATAGAATAAAACCCATGGTGAAACAAATATGAAGCTAGTCTTGGCTTCCTAGGGACATAAATGATCTTTTAGGTAATTCTGAGTACTAAAAATATAGCATAGTTCTTCCTAAGTAAAGGATATATCTTTAAATAAAAGGTATGTCTTTAATCTCCTATTTTGGAAGACTTAGCTAAAAATTGTTTTATCTTCCTTCCAATAAATGATGCTGAAAAATTTTTAGGGATACAATATAGATGTTGATACAAGAAGCCATTTATATATAATACATTGTATTTCCATGTAAGTCTGTTCTATTGCTGAATTGCCTACTTCAAGTGGCCACAGGTTTATAAGTAATTATTTTTGTTTTAGACCTATCGTTTGGGAAAATGTTTATGTACAATTTGTTTTCTATCTGTAGGCAATTTCTAGATTTAGAATGATCTATTACCTACTACCCCTCAGTGTGTTTACACTTTAACTTAAGCTTCATGTTTACACTGAGTATCAAGTGTATATGCCATCCAGTAAATAAGACAAGCTCTATAAACCCTAACTTGACACAAAAATAAATATCGTACATTATAGAACCAGAATCACTCAGTATGGTCAACATCTTGGATATTTCAAACCACAAAATTCATGATTTCAAAGGGATTTTTCCAAAGTTTCAAATTCATATAGTTTAAAGGCACAGATATGTGGGTAAACACTCTCCATCTGCAGGCAAAGCATTTTTGCTATCTCTATGAATATGCATTGTTTATCTGGAAAAGATAAATCAACTGGCAGAACTTAGTTAACTACCTGTAAAACCCTGGGTTGCAAAAAAGGTATCATTCACACTAGAATAATGGACATGAGTTTTTCTATTGGTAATCTAGCCTCACTCAGAAACTCTGAATCCTGGTTCATCCAAAAGCACATGTCTGGATAGCTGGCATAGGGCAAATGTAGTCTGGAATTGAAGTGAATCACAGTTCATTTATATTTAACAGACACACACACACACACACACACACACACACACACACACACAGAGTAGGGAACATTTTATCCAAATGCTTTAAAAAAGATTTAACATCCATGGCTACATTGTCTACTGTTGTTTTGACAGGCCAAGACATCACTTATATTTGATGTTTTGAGGCAATTATTTTTATTGCTGCTAATGAAAAACAGGTTGAGAACACATGAGGGAGCACTGCTCAGAGGCATAACGGTAATAGAAAATCCAAAGGAAGAGCCTTAATTTGTACGTAGCCAGTATTCATGTCTCCTACCTCATTTGAGACAGCTGAAAGACATGTCATTGTTCAGTTATTGTGGTCCCTTGGACGCTGCCTGCACCTTCCAGATCTCTCCCCCTACCTGGAAGTGATGGGTCTTCTGGGAGGAAACTTGTACATTTTTAAATCAAAGAAAATGCTGACGTACTCAGAAGGGAGACTAAGTGTTTACTATAAACTGTGGTTCTTTATTAGGTCAGGTGCTTTTGCAGTAAAAATGGCTTGAAAATTATGCTGGTCTCATCAGAGGCAACCTGAAAAATGTTCCTTTCTCAGCAGGAGCATCCTGACCTATAAACCCAGTGTTTAGTACAGTTTCCAAATCTGCTGTTTTCTGGCCATTCGTGCATAGTAGCAAGCTCCAAATAAGGCTTCTTTTTACCCCTTTGAGCTTTACTTGGTCTCATGTAGCTTTAACAAGATCCCTGAAGAACCCAGTTCAAAGAGATAAAAGGATGTATGTATGCACATCTGTTTTATGAGCAGATGAGAGTCAGAGCCAAGTGTTTTCTAAATATTTTAAGGGAAATTAAACAACAGGTATTGTTTCATGCTGAGTCTTTAGTGCAAAATGCAGGCATTTGGGGCAACTATGTATACAAAAACAATTAGATAGCTGTGGTGTAAAATGTATCAAATCCTTAACCATAAAACTCAAACCATAAAAATGTCTGTGACAGAATTGCCAGACATCCTTGAAGAATACCTTTCCCAACCTAATCTCTTAATTCTTTTTTTCTGTAATCCATTAGCTAATAAGAGGGAATTTACACTTTTTAAGATTTAATGTTTTCCATCCATATATTGTGGCTGTATCTTTGACCACCAAAGACTTAAGTAAGCATAAAAATATGGATTGAATGAGTAGAAAAATATGAGTAGAAAGAATACACACATAGTGTTAGCAGCATCTGTATCATTAATTATGTTTACACCTCATGAATGGTAGAAAACAAAGAAGATATATTCATGGAGAAGAGTACCAAAATTCCTTTTCTTTTATGAATAATTATTAGGAATATTTAATTTCTGGTACATTTATTATAAATTTGTAAGGAAAACATGGCTTTAAGCATTGATCTTTTCAAAGAAGAGAAACAAGTGATGCTGAGGGCCCTGGTATATATATTCTTGGCTGAACTAAAACATCATCCACTGAGACAGACATAAGGCAGATCAAGGCTGAGGAAATTTTCAAGAAGTTTGAGAAACAGAATAAATACCTGGGATTGTCATGGAGTGGCGCCTCCGGCGTGGCAGTGGGCGACACATCTGTGGGCAAAGATGAAGACAGTCCACTTAATTGTAGGCGCTGCAGAGCTCATATTCTGATATACCTGCTGGGAGAGGTCAATGGACTAAGGGGACAAAGACTATTTCATCTATTTGTAGTCTGTTCAAATTGAGGACATATTACCTGAGTTCAAGTATTCTTGAACCTGAGTTCAAGAAAACCCTGTGGCTCACAGGATGTGTACCAATTATGAATTTATTGCCTCTCAGCTTCCTCTCCACCCTTCCTTGTCCTGGTGATACTGGAATATTTCTCCCTGACAGCCAGCACTGTGTCAGTAGAAGGTTCTGGAGGGAGATTGGAGGAGAAAGGAGCATCTGGTCTCCTTGTGATTTCCTTCCCCCTTTTTTCTCATGGCAATGAGCTGGTGCACATATGTCCAAGAGAGCTTTGTCTTAATGTTTCAGAAGCACCACGGGTGGCTTCATGAGGTCCATGGACAAACCCAAATGGCTTCCAGTGACTTCTGGGTGATGACTTTGTAGTTAGTTATGGAAGTGGCCCACCCAGTTTCCCAGAAAGTTCAACACAAAACCTTCCTTCTAGCCCCATAGGCAACTCCCTGGTTAATGTCATTGGCATTCTGGCAGGCTGTTCCCAGACCACCTTAGTCACCAAACGTGGATGAGCTCTGGTCTGGAGCAAGCCAGCAAACTCTGCGGCCAGCTAGTGGGCTGCACCTACTGTCTCAACAAGGTCTGAGTCCCAGACATCCCTTTCTATGTTTTTTCTTCCCCGTATTAATTTGCTTGGGCTGCAGTAATAAATACCACAGACTGGTGCTTTAAAAAATAAACTTATTTTTGCACAACTCTGCAGGCTGCATGTCTAGGGGGTAGGTTCCTGCAAATCCACTTTCTGTTAAGGGCTCTCTCCCTGTCTCACAAATGGCCACCTTCTCGCTGGGTCTTCACATGGCCTTGCCTTTGTGCAACAGCATCCATGGTTTCTCCTTCTCTTTAAAAAAATGTTTATTTATTTATTTTTGGGAGAGAGAGAAAGAGAATGAGAGAAGCAGAGAGAAGGGGAAACAGAATCCCAAGCAGGCTCCTAGCTGTCACCTCAGAGCCCAACATGGGGCTCAAATTCACGATCATGACCTGAGCCGAAATCAAAAGTCAGACACTCAACCAAGTGAGCCATCCAGGTTCCCCTCTCTTCTTCTTCTTATAAGGACATCAGTTATATTGCATTAACGTCTCACACTTATGAGCTTACTAAGCCATAATCAACTCCACAAAGGTCATATCTCCAAATACAATCACTATGGGGTTTGAGGATTCAACATATAAATTTGGAGCCGGGTGGGGGGGAGGGACAAAATTCAGTCCATTACAGCCACTCACCCTTAACTATAGATTATTCTTTACTATTCTCTTTTATTCCTATTCTCTAATTGATTTCCTCTAAAGAATAACTCCTTATATATTAAATCTTTTCCATACAAATTCCTGTGTAGTCTCTGCGGGCTGACAGGACCTGCTTGATGTAGGAGATACAGAGATGAACAGACCCAAATCTCCCTTTCCTTTATAACAATTTAGTGTATGGAAATGAGCCTTTACTTTGCTCCCATTTTGATATCCAACCTAGTTACTCTAAGTGGCTTGGCTTTAAGCTACACCTTCAGACTTAGGTTCATATATAATTTATATCTATCTACCTTTCCTGAGACTAGATTAAACCACATATTGGAAGATACCTAATCATTCCCTGATGAAGTCATTGCCGTGGTCTACTTGACCTAGAATCCTTTAATCTTTGCTCTGGAGCCTAAGTAAATTCAACATCATGGCCAGTCACCACAAAATGAATTTCTAAATGCGATGACTGTTGAGAAATTCGAAATCCCATGTCCTGTTTGCCTTACTGATTGCTCCGAAAATCATTTAAGAATTAGAACCAGCGTATGGCTCTCTCAGAAATCAGGATGCTAGGATTTTCTTCCCTGATGAAATTACTGTAAAATAACTCCACTCCTTTGTGATTATGTCTGACCCTGCTCTGTGTTACGAGGTTGCTTCTTGGCCAACTCAATTAAGGGAGAACTCCATGAGTCCTCTGCTGCCTGCTGGCTTGCCAGTTTAACCACTACCTTCATCTCTGATTTAATGGGGTTTACAAAGGAGGTAATTTCTGAATTTCGAACAGTTTGCATTTAGATCATACAGAAAATACAATCTGTGTCCCTCTCCTCTACCCCAATTCCAGCCCCTGAATTTATACTAAATAACTGAGTCCCTTCACATACTGGCATAAATATTACCTATCATATCATAACCCCAAATTCCTTCCTTGCATCCCTCTCTCTTTCCTTCCCTCCTTCCTCCCTCTCTCTCTTACTCTCTCTCTCCCTCCCTTCTTTACTTCATTTTTCTTCCTCCCTCCCTCCCTCCCTTCCTTCCTTCCTTCTCTCTCCTTTTCTCCCTCCCTTCATTCCTTTTTGTTTTAATAACCTACTACTATATCAAACAACAGAGGGCTCTACTCACTAGAGACCCATTCTAAGGTCTAAGCATGTGTATGCATGTTTGGGGGATCTGGAATAGAATGAAACCCCCTGTCTGAGAAAATAATACATTGGGACAATGAGAGAAAGGTTTACGTCTCGGAGCTACACAGGCTGGTGCAGGGAAGCAGGAGCTCCGAGGGGAAAGGAAGGTCCCTGGGCTCCCTGCCTGCATCCACTCCCTCGGCAATGTGGCCAGAGTCTTGGGAGGAGAAACACAACCAGTGAGGAATCTGAGGTAACTTGCCGCGGTATCTTTTAAAAGTCTCTCCTCTAGCCTGCCTTCTCAATCTTCAGCAAATTCTCCCTTGTCCATAAGATTTTTTAGGGCCATCTTGGAACCATGAATTCCAGCACTGAAATCTGCTTTGGGTATTGGCACTGGATGGAAAGACTGCGGCCCAGGCTAACCCCATATCTGGGAGCATACGGTACCCAACACTGAAGATCCAGGAGTCAGAACCCTAAACTGGTCCTGACACTTGAATGCTGATAAGGCAGGTGGCTTAGCCCCTCTGTATCTATTTTACTTTTCTCTTCTATGACATGAAGACAATAATCATAGTGACCTGAGAGTTGTGAGGGTTGAATACAACACTTACAGCCAAAAAGACACCGACACATAGTGAACGGGCAACAGATGTTGTATCTATTTTTAGTTTGCATGCTTTTGAAAGAAAAAGTTATTTGACTCTAGGTATAAATCTCTCCCAAAATATGTGTTCTCTTTTTAAGAACACTTGTTGTTATGACAGATTTATTCATAAAAATACAAAGTTATAAAGCAAAGAAATGCTATCTCTAACCAATGAACCCAATTTCTGTATACTATTTAAGTCACTTTTTAAAAACCTGGTATAGTTGAGGCATCTGGATGGCTCAGTCAGTTAAGCATCCGACTCTGCCTCAGGTCATGATATCACAGTCCGTGGTTCAAGCCTGTGTCAGGCTCTGTGCTGACAGCTCAGAGCCTGAAGCCTGCTTCAGATTCTGTGTCTCCCTCTCTGCCTCTGCCCTGATCATGCTCTGTCTCTCTCTTTATCAAAAATAAATAAGCATTTAAAAAGACCTGATATAGTCACAAGTTCATTTGTTTAATTCAATGAGTCTTCTTTCTGGGCCTAGTATCTAGATACTTTACTAACTATTATAATATAATTAAATCAGACTATACTTCTTGGAAATTGCTCTGATGATTGTATGAAATGAAAAAAATAGTGAAATCTTAACTGAAAGTACCTCAGTTTTGCTAAGTTGGGAAAACCTAATTTGGTAAAATCAATAGTGAGAGATTCATCTTGTTAGGAAAAGAGGAAAGAAACTAACACATGAGTACCTTATAATGTTTACATGAAACCTAATTTAATCTAGTCCTCATGTGGAAAAAATAAAACATTATAACTATATAAATTTGAGGAAAAAAATTTAATTGGTTTTAAGAGCAGGGATCCGAGCACTATGCACATATCCCCCTTGGAAGTGGATCTTTGAGCACATTAGACACTCACTAGATTCTTGCTTTTGTTTTCTTGCGTACTACTCCAGTCTACTGTTAACCCAGCTTAAGGTCTTTCGCCTTCATCTTCTGTTTTTGGGAGTTCTTTCCATATCCCTGATAACAGACATGTCTACTCTGGTCTTGGCTTTCTTCTTTCCATCTGTTTTTTCCTAGGTTTTCTGAGTAGCCACCTACTTGAAAAAGCCTCATTGCCACCCCCTTTCAGGTATCAGTCTATTTGAATCATCTTCTGGCTACACCTCTCCAGGCTCCATTAAAAACAGGATGGGAAAGACATCAATGATCATTTTAGAAATATTCATTGCACTATAATTTTCACTGATATTTTAAAGACAATCCACATAATTAGATTATCTCTGTCATTATATAATTCGTTTCAAATACTGAAAGCCCTAAATATGAGAATCATGTGGGCTCTCTTTCACTTAGCAACATATAAATTACTTGATGGTAAGTTGCCAATGTGTGTGACTAAATAATTAAATAACTTTAGAGAAATCATCTTATTCCCATTAGCACATCTAAGACGGATGCTTTGTGAAGCTGATAATGTTGAAAGTCTTGTTTTCATTGAACGTTCAAACCCTAGGGAAAACTAAAGAAGAAAGAAAAAAACCACAACAAAACAAAATCTCAACCACATATGATTTCATAACCTTGGTGAAGGAAACATGTTAAAAATATCAAGAACATTTATTTTATCCTGAGGAAGGTGATATAATCTGCTTGTTCCTACATTCTCCTTCATTCTTGTATGCTTGGCAAATGACATCCCTGAATTCCTCCTTCTAAATTATTTTAGGGGCACCTGGGTGGCTCAGTCAGTTGAGCATCTGGTCTTAGTTTTGGCTCAGGTCATGATCTCACGGTCATGGAATCGAGCCCTGCGTCGGGCTGCACACTGAATGTGGAGCCTGCTTGGGATATTCATTCATTCATTCATTCATTCATTCATTCTCTCTCTCTCTCTATCTCTTTCCCTCTCCCTCCTCCCCTCCCCTCTCTCTCTTTCTGTCTCTCTGACCCTACCCTGCTCCCCTGTTCATGCACTCTCTCTCTTTCTAAAAAATAATAAGTAGCTAAATTATTTCATTTCCTAGATTTATTGAGATAATATATAACATTATGTAATTAAGCTGCACAATGTGATATGATACACATATAAATTGTTAAATGATAATCATAGTAAGGTTAGTCAGTACCACCACAAATCACATAATTGCTATTTTGTTATTGTTATGGTGAGAAGGAACATTCTAGATCTATTAGCAATTTGTAAGCATACAATATGGTATTGCTAACTGTGGTCACTATGATGTACATTAAATCTAGCCTTATTCTTCTTACACTGGAAGATTGTATCTTTTAAACATCTCCTTATTTATACCTACATCTAACCCCTGAGAGCTACCAATCCATTCTGTTTCTGTAAGTTCAGGTTTTTTAGATCACATAGAAGTGCAATCATATAGTATTTGTTTTTCTCTGGGTTGTTTCACTTAGTGAAATGCTTTCAGGGTTTATCTGTTGTCACAAATGATGTGGTTTCCTTCTTTAATATGGCAGAATGTTACTGCATTACACATGCATGGGCGCATGCACACACACACACACATACACACACACACGTTATTTCACCATTACCCATGGCAATGGGCATTCGAGTTGTCTACATATTTTGGCTACTGTGAATCCTGTTGCAGGGAACATGGAACTGCAGATTTCTCTTTGAGACAGTGATTTCATTTCCTTCAGGTGTATACCCAGAAGTGGGATTACTGGATCACATGGATAGCTCTATGTGTAAGTTCTCAAGATATCGCCATACTATTTTCTGTAATAAGTGTATCAATTCACAGTCACATCAACAATGCACCAGGGTTCCCTTTTATCACATCCTCACCAGCATTTGTTCTCTCTAGTCTTCTTATTCATAGTCATTCTAACAGGTGGAGCATGATGCCTCATCATGGTTTTGATTTGCATTTCCATGATGATTAGTGATGTTGAGCATCTTTTCATGTACGAGTTGGCTATTTCTTTGGGAAAGTATCTGTTTATGCTTTCTTCCCAGTTTTATATATTTTTTTTTGTATTTTGCTATTGGGTTATATGATTTCCTTACATATTTTGGATATTAACCTCTTCTCAGAGAGATGGTTTGCAAAATTTTTCTCCCATTCCCTAGATTCCCTTTTTGTTTGTTAATTGTTTCCTTTATTTGTGTAGAAGTTTTTTTAAGCTTGACATAGTTTCACTTGTGGACTTACACTTTTGTTCTTGTGCTTGTCCTATCATAAAAACTCATTGCCAAGAGCAAGGTCAAGCAGCTTTCCCCTCTGTTTTCTTCTAAGGATTTTACAGTTTTATGTGTTAATCTTTATATCTTTAATCCATTTTGAGTTAATTTTTGTGAGTGATGTTAGATAGGGTCAATATCATTCTTTGCATGTGGACATCCAATTTTCCCAGCACCATTTATTGAAGAGACTGTCCTTTATTCATTAAGCATTATTTTTTACTCCCTTGTAAAACATTACTTGACCGTACATGTGAGGGTTTATTTCTGGGTTCTCAGTTCTGCTCCATGGTCTATGTTTTTATGCCAGTACTATACTGTCTGTATTACTGTAGCTTTATAATAGTGTGAAATCAGGAAGAGTGATGACTCCAGCTTTGTTCTTTTTTCTCAAGATATCTGTACCTATTCATTGTCTTTTGTGGATTCATACAAATTTTAGGATTTTTAAATTATTTCTGTGTAAAATGGTATTCAAATTTTTATAGGGATTATACTGAACCTATAGATGGTTTAGGGTAGTATGGACATTTGAACAATATTAACTTTTCTGATCTATGAACGTGATATAGACTTCCATTTGATTGCATTATCTTTAATTTCCTTTACTGTTCTATAGCTTGGTTGCCTTTAATGTCCTATAGTTTGTGGTGTATAGATCTTTAGATTTCTTGGTTAAATTTATTCCTAAGTATTTTACTGTTTTTGGGGGTATTGAAAATGTGATTGCTCTTTGTATTTCTTTCTCAGATATCTCATTGTTAGGGTATAGAAATGCAACCAACTTTTGTATATCACTTTTTATCCTGCAAATTTACTGAACTTATTTATTATTTCTAACATTTTAAAGTTATTCATTTATTTGAGAGATAGAGAAACAGTGCAAGCTGGGGAAAGACAGAGAGAGTAGCAAAGAGAGAATCCCAAGCAGGCTCTGTGCTGGTAGTGGGGCTCAATCTCATGAAGTGAAAGATCTTGACCTAAGCCGAAATCAAGAGTTGACACTTAACCAACTGAGCCACCCAGGCTCCACCTCTGACTTTTTTTTTATAGAGTCTTTAAAATTCTCTACAGACTAGGTTATGTCATCAGCAAACAGAGATCATTTACCTCTTCCTTTTCAATTTGGATAATTTTCCCTCTTTTGTAATTGCTCTGCCCAGGTCTTCCTAGGAGTATTGAATAGGAGTGGTGATAGTGGGTGCCTTTGTTTTGTTCTTTCTTTTTTTAAATGTTTATTTATTTTTTTAAAAAAATTAATTTTTTTTTTTTTATTTCTGAGAGCGAGAGAGAGAGACAGCATGAGCAAGGGAGGGTCAGAGAGAGAGAGGGAGACACAGAATCCTAAGACAGCCTCCAGGCTCTGAGCTAGCTGTCAGCACAGAGCCTGACACGGGGCTCAAACCACAAACTGTGAGATCGTGACCTGAGCTGAAGTCAGTCGCTTAACCTACTGAGCCACCCAGGAGCCCCTAATGTTTACTTATTTTTGAATGAGAGACACAGAACATGAGTGGGGGAGGTACAGAGAAAGAGGGAGACACAGAATTTGAAGCAGGCTTCAAGTTCTGAGTTGTCAGCTGTCAGAGCCAGATGGAGGCTTGAACTCACGAACCATGAGATCATGACCTGAGCTAAAGTTGGACATTTAACTGGCTGAGCCACCCAGGTGCCCCTGTTGTGTTCTTTATCTTAGAGGGTAAGTTTTCAGCGTTTCACCATTGAGTATGTAGGCTTTTTGTATATGGTCTTTGTTATTTTGATATATGTTCCTTCCATACCTACATTGCTAAGAGTTTTTATCATGAAAGAATATTGGGTTGAAAGGATTATATGATTGTTCTCTTTTTATTGATGTGGTATATCACATTTATTAATTTATGTGTGTGGAACAATCTCTGGATCCCAAGGATAAATCCTACTTGATCACGGTATATAATCTTTTTATGATGTTGTTGAATTTGGTTTGCTAGTATTTTGTTGAGAATATTTGCATTAATATTCATCAGTAATATTGGCCTGTATGTAATCACTTTTCTTATAGTGTCCTATTTGGCTTTGATATCAGGATAATAATAGCTTCATGAATGAGTTTGGGAGTGTTTTACTTCTCCTTCTTTTTTTATTTTATTTTATTTTGTTTAATGTATGAGAAGAATTGGCACTAAGTCTTCAAGGGTTTAGTAGTTTATCCACAAAACCATCTGTTCCTGAGCTTTTCTTTGTTGGGAGATTTTGTATTAATGTACTCTTCTCACTTGTTATTGTTCTGCTCAGATTTTCCATTTTTTTGTGTGAATGTGATTCAGTCTTGACAGGCTGTAGTTTCTAGAAACTTTCCTATTTCTTCTAGGTTTTACAAACTGTTGGCATATAATTATTCATAATAGTCTTTTATGCTCCTTTACATTTCTTTGGTATCAGTTGTAATGTCTCCTCTTTTGTTTCTAATTTTATTTATTTGAGTCTTCTTTCTCTTTAATTCATAAGTTTAGCTAAGGGTTTATAAATTTTGTTTATAGTTTCAAAAAGCAACTCCTAGTTTCATCTCTCTCTCTCTCTCTCTCTCTCTCTATATATATATATATACATATATATTAACTTGTTTATTTATTTTTATTTTATTTCATTTATTTTGTTTCATTTATTTCTGCCCTGAAATTTCTTATCTCCTTCTTTCTTCTAACTCTGGCCTTAGTTTTTTCTTTTTTCCCTGTTTCTTGAGGGTAAAAGGTAGGTTGTTTATTTAAGATGCCATTTTTCTTAGTATGGGCATTTATGGCTATACACTTCTCTCTCAGAACTGCTTTAGATGAATCTCATTTTTGTTGGTATGTTGTATTTCTTCATTTATTCAAAGATATACTTTTTAATTTTCCTTTGGTTTTTTCTTTGACCCATTGGTTTTTCATAAATGCATTAATTTCCACATACTTGTGAATTTTCCAATTTCTTCTTCCATTATTGAGCTAGTTTCATGTCACTATGGTATGAAAGTATACCTGGTAAGATTTGAGTCCTTTTTAATTTGCTGAGACTTGTTTTGTGACCTAACATATGATCTATCCTGGAGAATGTTTAATGTTCACTTGAGAATACTGTGTATTCTGCTGCTGTTGCATAGAATATTATGTAGATATCTGGTAGATTTATTTGATCTAAGGTATAGATCAAATCCAGTGTTTCATTATTGATATTTTTCTGAAGGATCTATTCATTGTTCAAAGTGAGTATTGAAAACCACTACTGTTAAGGCATTTCTCTCATTTCTCCCTTCAGAATAGTTTAATTATGTGTTCCAGTGTTGGTGCACATTATTTATAATTCTTATATTACTTGATAATTCACCTTTTTATCATTGTATAATTACCTTATTTACCTCTTATGTCCCTTTTGGACTTAAAGTGTATTTTGTCTGATATAAATATAATTAATCCTGCTCTCTTTTGATTCCATTTGCATGGAATATTTTTTTCCATCCCTTCACTTTAAGCCTGTGTGTGTCATTAAAGCTGAAGTTAGTTTCTTGAAGATAGCATAGTTAAGTATTGTGTATCATCCAGCCACTCTATGTCTTTTGGAGAATTTAACCTATTTACATTTAAAGTAATTATTGATTAGAAGGACTTCTAGTGCCATCTTATTAACTGTTTTCTGGCTTCTGTGTAGTTTCTTTGTTCCTTTCTTCCTCTATTGCCATCTTCCTTTGTAATGTAATGATTTTCCCTAGTGAGAGGCTTGATTCCCTTCTTCTTATCTTTTATGTATCTGCTGTAGGTTTTAATTTTGTGGTTACCATGAGGCGTACATAAAACATTTTATATATACGACAGTGTATTTTAAGATGATAACAACTGAAATTTGATTACATACAAAAGCTCTGTGAGTTAGGACAGAGCCATGCCCAGTTGGAGATCAAGTACCCATGAGAACAACAATCCAGGCATGGTGAAGTCTGACTTTCTTAGGACCTAAGTGCCTAAATGATGTGGGTCAGATAAAAGATTCTTGAAGATAGACATGCTCCTCACCCCCATTCCTTTCCTAGCCCTTTTAGAAGTCAGTCTTTAATTTTACCTATCAACAGATTCTATGTGTAGGTAGGGATGTATTAAGTAACAAGAATATGTAAACCATTAGCTTGCTGCCATTTATGCCACCAAGGAGCCTTATTTGGAGGCTGTAGCATGTTCTCCCCATAGTCAGAAAGGTATATATAAGGTTTACTTAAGCCTCATACTACCAAAACTATTATTTAATAGTGCTGGATTTATAGTAGGCCTGCACAAGTCTACCACACTTGAGATTTGTTGTCTGCCTTGTCTCTGAGACAAAATTTCCACTCTTTACCTAAAGTCAGCTACATTCCTATTCTGTTATCCCAAGCCTGAACTGCTTTGTCAGCAACTAGCTTACTATCATCATACTTTTAGGAATGTCACTCGGTGTTGTCAGTTCTTTCTCCCTTCCTCACCACTGGGAATGGACATCTCATTCATAAAACCCAAATTTGTGCTGTGGTTCTTTTGCCTGTTGTTTGATGCAAACCAGCTGCTTGTTTTCAGACTGCAAATGGTGCCTAAAATGAGTATTAGAGGAAGACCAATTTCTAAGCCCTGATGCAGGAAACTCACCTGGATCCCACCATTCCAGATCTCTATATAAAGTTCTGCCTGGTATTTGAATTTTGCTATTCCCCAGTATCTGAATGCACCACTTCATATTCACAGTGAGCTTATATAATTTATTCCCTCATTTTTCATGTTATTAAAAGTCATATTGGAGCTTTCTATGTTCTAGATACTGTTAGGTATTGTGGGTATAACAATAAATGAAATATGGCCCTAACTTTTAAGATGTTTTCTTCTAGTTGGAGAGACGGGTAAGCAGTAGGCACTGCAAGACAGAATAGTTACAATTATACTTGCTACAGGAGTTAGGGCACTAGGGCCTTTGCTAGGAGGTTACTAGAACATTTTATTGTATTATTCTTTTTTTTTTTTGAAACCTTTATTTAAATTTATGTTCGTTAACACATAGTGTAGTATTTATTTCAGGAGTAGAAGTTACTGATCAGTCACTTACATATAATACCCAGTTCTCATCCCAACAAATGGGATCACCCACTTAGTCCATCCCCCCACCCCACGCCCCTCCAGAAACCCTCAGTTTGTTCTTCATATTTAAAAGTCTCTTATGGTTTGCCTCCTCTGATTTTGTCTCGTTTTATTTTCTTTCCTTCCCCTTTGTCTGTTTATTTCTTACATTCTATACATTAGTGAAATCATATATTTGTCCTTCTCAGATTGACTTATTTCACTTAGCATAATACTCTCTAGTTCCATCTACATTGTTGCAAATTGCAAAATTTTGGTCTTTTTGATCAGAGTAATATTCCATTATATATATTTAAATATATTAAATATGTATTGTATATGTATACATATAAATATATATGATGGAATATTGCTCATTGATCAAAGAGTGAAATTTATATATATTTATAATATATGTAATAAATATATAATAAATAAATATAAAATAAATATACATGTATTTGTATATGGACACACACACACATACACACATACACACACACACACACACACACACACACACTACATTTTCTTTATCCATTCATCAGTTGATGGACATTTGGGTTCTTTCCATATATTGGCTATTGTTGATAGTGCTGCTATAAACATTAAGGTGCATGTGCCCCTTTATCAACATTTTTATATCCTATGGATAAATACTTATTTATCCATTTGCATCATCAATTGCTAGATCATAGGGTGGTTCTGTTTTTAACTTTTGGAAGAACCTCCATGCTGTTTTCTGTAGTGACTGACTGAGTTTGTATTCCCACCAACAGTGCAAGCATGTTCCCCTTTCTGTGCATCCTTGCCAACATCTGCTATTTCCTGAATTGTTAATTTTAGCCATTCTGACAGTTATGAGGTGATATATCATTATGGTTTTGGTTTGTATTTCCATTATGATGAGTGACATTGAGAATCTATTCATGTGTCTGTTGGCCATCTGGATCTCTTCTTCAGAAAAGTGTCTATTCATTTCTTCTGCCATTTCTTACCTGGATTATTTGTTTTTGGGCAGTTTATTGAGTTTGACAAGTTCTTTATAGATTTTGGATAATAATCCTTTGTTTAATATGTAATTTGCAAATGTCTTCTCCCATTCTGTCAGCTGCCTTTTAGTTTTGGTGATTGTTTCCTTCGCAGTGCAGGAATTTTTTACCTTGACGAGATCCCAGTAAATTTTTGCTTTTCCTTTAAAACTGTTCCAAAACATAGAAATGGAAGGAAAACTTCCAAACTCATTCTATGAGGCCAGCATTACCTTGAGTCCAGAACCAGACAAAGACCTCACTACAAAGAAGAATTACAGACCCATTTCCCTGATGAACATGAATACAAAAATTCTCAACAAGATACTAGCAAATTGAATCCAACTGTACATTAAAAGAATTATTCATTATGATCAAGTGGGATTTATTCCTGGGCTGCAGATGTGGCTCAATATCCATAAATCAATCCACATGATACACCACATTAATAAAAGTAACCTTATGAGCCTTTCAATAGATGCAGAAAAAGCATCTGACAAAATATAGCATCCTTTCTTGATAAAAATCGTCAAGAAAGTAGGGCTAGAAGGAATACCTCAACATCATAAATACTATATATAAAAGACCCATAGCTAATACCCCATCCTCAGTGGGGAAAAACTAAAGTCAGAAACATGACAGGGATGTTCACTCTCATCACTGTTGCTCAGCATAGTACTGGGATTTCTAGCCTCAGCAATCAGACAACAAAAATAAATAAAACGCTTTTACATTGGCAAGAAGAAATCAAACTTTTCACTACTTGCAGACATCATGATATGCTCTGTGAGATACCAGAAAGATTCCACCAAAAAATTGCTAGACCTGATACATTAATTCAGCAAAGTTGCAGGATATAAAATCAACATACAGTAATCTGTTTCATTTCTATACAGCAATAATGAAGCAACAGGAAGAGAAATCAAGGAATTGCATTTATAATTGCACCAAAAACCATAAGATACCTAGGAAGAAACCTAATGAAAGAAGCTAGGTTCTATATAGAATTCTTATGAAATAAATTGAAAAGGACACAAAGAAATGGAAAATCCATGCTCATGGATTGGAAAAACAATTATTTTTCAAATGTCTATACTACCCAAAGCAGTCTCTACATTGAGTTCAATCCCTATGAAAATAACACCAGCATTCTTCACAGAGCTAGAGCAAACAACTCTAAAATTTGCATGGAACCAGAAAAGACCCCAAATAGCCAAAGCAATCCTGAAAAAGAAAACCAACACTGAAGGCATCACAATTCTGGACTTGAAGCTCAATTGCAAAGCTGTAGTCATGAAGACGGTATCGTACTGGTACAAAAACAGATACATCGCTCAATGAAACAGCATAGAGAACCCAGAAATAGACCCATAAATGTATGGCCAGCTAATCTTTGACAAAGCAGGAACGAATATCCAATGGAAAAAAGACACCCTCTTCAACAAATGGTGTTGGAAAAACTGGACAGCTACATGTAGAAGAATGAAACTGGATCGCTTCTCACACCTTATACAAAAAACAATTCTAAATGTAAGACAGAAAACCATCAAAATCCTAGAGGAGAACACAAGCAGCAATCTCTTTGACCTTGGCTGTAGCAACTTCCTACTAGACATGTCTCCAGAGGCAAGGGAAACAAAAGCAAAAATGAACTACTAGAACATTTTAAATGTGACTGGAAGTGGGCTCAAAGGGAGAATCTATTGCAGAAGCGAACTACAATAAACCAGTTAACTTGGCCAAGAGGGAAAAGAGAGCTAAAACTTATCAGTCTATTAATAAAGAGGTCTTTGCCTCACAGCCTTCTTACGTGCTTCTTACCTGACGCATCAGAAAGTAGTGATCTCTTGCCTGAATGACGTCAAGGTGTGACTGTTAATCTTTACTCAGTCCTACTTAACTTTTTCTCATCTATTGGCCTTCCTTTGTGTCGAAGCTTTGGTCCTTGGGCTACTGGCATTGGAATAATGCTTTGGAGATCATTAGATTTGAAGGCAGGCAGACATAGATTTCAACCTTATCTCTGTCCTTTACTAAGCTTAAATAGTTCCCCCACTTTTTAATCCTCAGCTTCCCCACATTTCAAGTGAAGGCAATAATAATATTTATGAGAAGAGGCATCTAAAGTACAGAACATGCTCTTGGATATACAGGATACATAGTAATTATCAGTTTCTTTTTTTCAAATTAGAGCTGTTGAACAGATGTGCAACCAATTCTTGGAAGTGCTGTTCAGACCAAACCCCCTCCCAGGAGTTAAGACAATAGAGCATCCTTTGACATTAATAGGGGTTTGGGACAATCTAAAAGGCACAATCTGCAATTTTTCACACTTACCATGTTTATGCCACTGTGGTTTTGCATCTGCAATACAAGCAAAGAGCTGCTGTTACTCATGAATCAAGGTTCAGTTTGATCATCAAATCCTCTGTGGTACTTCCCTAATCTGCCCTTTCTTCCCCAGAGTATGTTGCTAATTTCCTCCCTGGTATTTTGCCAAACATGCAGTCCTCAAAATATGGTCCATTTGCATCATAAACTTGTATATTTCTTTTGGCACGCATGTCAAACTATATTTCAGTTATTTTTGTGTCTGCATCTGGAAACTACATTTTGTTTCATGCCCATATTTGAAATATCTAGCTTGATGTCAATAAATATATGAATGGTTGAATGGGCAAATGAGTAGACAAAAGAATGATTGGATGATTCAGGAACATGAATGTTTACTTGGTGTATAGCTCTAACATACATACATACATACATATATATATATATATGTTAACATATAATGTTAATGTTATAATGTTAATATAATAATATATATGTTGTATGCATTATATATTATATATGTTATATATGTTTATAATAACATATATTGCATGTAATATACATTATATGTTATATATGTTATATATCAGTGGTAGCATAACACCATTTGTTCTGTTACTCTGGTGTAAAGAACGTTAGTTAGTTAACATATTATCATAGTGGACCAGACATCTATTTCAAAAACTACATTCCCAAATACCTCTTTTGTTAATAGACTTTTCTTTTATTACCATTCTCTAGTTAGATCTTAATGACTTCTCATTCAACTAAAGTCAAATTCATCTATTACATATTAAGATACTGTATTAGAGAATGAATTTTAATGAAATAATTAAAAGTGCTGCCTAGATATTTTTCTCTGTATGTCTTCTAGTAAAATTCTTCTTTTACATCTTTTTCATAAATCTTGGGGATTCAAATAACATACACTGGTATGCTGAAAACTGACACCCTATTAATTAAATGAATAAAGCAAGACACAATTTGAATTTAGCTTAATAAGCAAACCAATGTGAAAGCAGCTGTGTCCCATTAGCTTCTGATTTTCTGCAAAATAGAGAGGGAATCAGATATACAAAACGAGTGTCTAAAATTGAGCAGCTTGTGGTTATGTTACTATAGCTACCAGAGGTCTTTCTGAGGCTTTACTGGGTTGGCAAAGAAATAGACTGTTTGGAATAGTCACACTAAAAACTCTTATGCATTGAACTAGTGCTGACATTTGACCATGAGTCTTCAGTTCCTCCACAGAGTCCACACATGAATGTGAAGGAAAAAAAAATTTAAAAACAAAAAATTCAAATTACCTCATGAGTATTAGATCATTTTTTTCTATTAGCCAAGGGAGTGAAATCCTGCAGTTTAAAAACAAACATGAGGGTAGAAATATTCCAAATCACTTACGTGCTACCTCTAGAAAACTGATCTGATAGCTCTCAATAAAAATCAACCCACCTGGAAGGACATTTAGGAAGTGGAGATGTTAGTGATACACAACATAGGGAACTTATCTTAAAGGAACCCTTGTCCTTAAGGAATTCCTGTAGATGTACATGACCCAATCAGGAATCTCTGCTAGTTTGGCTCTGTAGCTGTAATGAGAAATATATCCATGAGGAAATCATCAAACTTAGAGAGAAAACATAAATTTCCCTTCTCTTTAAAGATAAATGCAGAGGTTAAGTTTTGTTGTTGTTCTTTCTTTGTGACTTTATTTTTTTGTTTTTGTTTTGTTTTGTTTGTTTTCCAGAAATCTTGATACCACCATAAGGGCTGTTGAAAATTTCCTGGAGGATATGACCATAAATAAATTACACTGATTCCAAGAATAGTTGGGAGTTTATTATCTTCTTTTTAGTGGGTGCCAGTACTACCTCCATCCTTCCATTTGTTCTTGTGAGAGAAAGCATTTTCTCTTAAAATTAAAAGATTAAACAGAAGTGCAGAGTAAGTCTTCAAGACTCAAGAGGACTCTAGGCTGGGAAGAGACAAAGCCCCATGGTTCAGAATTCTTTTCTTTTCAATTGATCCTCATCTTGAGTTTTTCTGTTCTAGTTAAAATCACCAATAGCCCATTTCCCCCTCAAATAGCTGTCTTTAAGGTTCAGGCTCAAGTACAGATAACTTTTTAGCATACAACATCTCCATAAATATTTGTAAAATGACTGAATTGTGAATGACAACATTCTTATTCAGGGCAACAGTCTAATGATGAGTCCTCTACTATCATATACCTGGTTTCTCAGCTGAGAAATTTCTAGGATTTTGTGACTCACCCAATGTATGGCCTCATCTTTTCCATTTGACATAGAAAGTGTGATTTAATTATTTTCAGAACCAACAGGGTAAAGAACATTCTACCATCCTGATAATATGTATAGGAAAAGAATGGCACCCATATGTAAATAGTAGGGCTCTATCTGCACATTCTTCTTGCTTGTTCGCAGAGATATCAGAAACTGTGTGCAAGACCAATAAATAGAGTTTCTGCTACTGCCATTCCACAATTGTGAATAAAATATAAGGATGGAATTTTTATTTTTTAAGTACAAGATAATGGCAAGAACATGGTCAAGTCCATTTGCTGAGAGCAATTGCGATGGCGTCCATGTCTTCATTATAACTCTACTGCAAAGTTCGTAAGCTTTCAGCCAATTAATTTTCTGAGTAAAGATATGATAGTAAAAGGGAAAAAAAAAAAAAAGAAAAAGAAGACCGAATAACTGAGGTAAAGAATACCATTACTCTCACTTCTTCATAAAAACCAAGTAAACTATGTTGGTACATCACTACCAATTTCTCAATAGACAGCTTATGTGATACAGGGGAAATTATTTCTTTCTAATTCTCTCATGGTGTATCTTTTTCTTTTTCTCTGTCTCCTTTCCTCTTTTTTTTATAAGATTCTTTTTTAATGTTTTTTTTTTTTTAATGTATTTCTGAGAGAGAGAGAGACAGCATGAGCAGGAGGGTCAGAGAGAGAGGGAGACACAGAATCTGAAGGAGGCTCCAGGTTCTGAGCTAGCTGTCAGCACAGAGCCCAACACGGGGCTCTAACCCACGAACTATGAGATCATGACCTGAGCTGAAGCTGGATGCCCAACCGACTGAGCCACCCCAGTGCCCCTCCATTCTTCTGAATCTAAGAGGAAATATTTGTTTCTTGGTTTACCTTTTTTTTTTCTACGATCATTTGTTTTGTTTCTTAAATTCCACCTATGAGTAAAATCACATGGTATTTGTCTTTCTCTGACTGATGTACTTCACTTAGCATAATGCTATCTAGCTCTAAGAAATAGACTCTTAGCTATAGAGAACAAACTGATGGTTACCAGAGGAGAGGTGGGTGAAGGGAATGGGTTAAATAGGTGAAGGGATGAAGGAGTACATCTGTCGTGATGAGCACACGCTGTTGTATAGAAGCATTGAATGATTACTTTGTACACCTGCAACTAATAGTACACTGTATGTTAAGTAACTGAAATTTAAATAAAAACTTTAAAAAAAATCTAAGAAGAAATAAATTATGTAAATATTTGCACCAAGCCATAGCAGGAATTAGTGAAAATACATATATACATAGATTATATATACCTC
Organism: Hyaena hyaena; assembly: GCF_003009895.1. Taxonomy (NCBI): domain Eukaryota; kingdom Metazoa; phylum Chordata; class Mammalia; order Carnivora; family Hyaenidae; genus Hyaena; species Hyaena hyaena. The sequence goes on from NW_024080970.1 coordinate 502,298, forward strand.
TCACTTACTTTCTTTTTTTTGCAAGATAATTTTAAATAAATCTAATACCAGCAAATTATTACAGTTTGTAGATTAAAAGATCTATGATTAAATGGATGCAATATTATATGGAGGCTAATTTTGTCAACATAGAGTTGAAGGTTTACTTTTGTGCCCAACTATGGCACGAGTAAAATGTTTATTTGAACATATGCATGGGTGTTATCATAATGTGCCCTACTTACTTATCAGATCATCTTTAAGAAATGTTGCAAGACTGATTTAGAAATAAAATGTGGACTTTTCCTTTGTAAGAGCATAATCGCGTTCTCTTGGTGTATAATCTTTCAACAACGAGTTTTGCTCTGGCAACCTGGTGTTTATATGCGAACCATACCACATCATCACATCCTCAGAGAATTTAAATGACTCCAAAATTACAACATAGAAAAATGTGGAAATGAAGATTCAGGGTAACAATTTCCATGCTTCTAAAACAATGGCTGAAGTAATCACAGTACCATAAAGGTCTCCATGTTTCGCTTCAGAATAGCAATTAAGCAAACCCAGCTTTTTAGCTAAGACAAATAAATAAGGCCAACAGGCAATTGTAATGTTTGTGTATGGGATGTGTGTGTGTGTGTGTGTGTGTGGTGGTGGTGGTGGTAGTGTTTCCTTGATTTTACGAGAAGCTGTTAGATGACAGAAGCAAGGGCTTCGATGTTAATTTTCTTTTAATATCTTGTCAGTTGTGTTCAAATACAAAAAGAACAGTTCTACAGATCTTAGCTCCTTGGTTTTGAAAGAAGACCCATAGAGGGTTTCTCTTCTTACTACTGTCCACGCTGCTTTTCTCAAAAAAGGGGACACGGGTACTTTAAATTACCAGGCATATGCAGCCTTGTTAAAACAACATAATTATGATGTACTATTTCAAATGTCTTCTTTGTTTTCAGAGCAGGTGTGCAAAGAAAATGGTTGCCAGAGGAGCTACGAGGTTAGATTTCAGTTTTGTGCACACAAGTCACCAGCTGTGTGCTCTTGAATAAGTGATTCTCTAAAACTTATCTTTAATTATCAGCATGGAAAAATAAATATTGGCCTAAATTTGTCAAATGATACATATTAAACCTACCAAAGAAAACAGAGGTCACTGAAGAAATAGAAGCCATCACTCTCCATCGGGTGTGTCAAATAAAAAGTGATTTTCCACAACCCTGTTCAAGGGAAGATATTCTCTTACTGTCCCCAATGTGTGTTGTGATCATTTCACTTGTTTCAGTGCATGCCAGTCTCTCTCTAGGAATTCATTACTGTATTTTTTCATCAAGTATTTCATGAACATCCTCTAATTGTATAGTTCATTGGAGAATTAAAAATGGAAGTTATGGTACCTCTCATGTAATTCATTTGAGCATTGTTAACAAACTTTCTACACAGGTGAGGTGTCATATTTACTGCCCTTGTCACATCTCTAGAGAGATAACAGATGCTTACCAAAAAAAAAAAAAAAAATTAAGGACATTAAAAAGTTACAAAGAAGGCGTGGGTGGTTTAACAGAAAAATTCTAGATCTTCTTTGTCCAAGAGAGTAGCAATTAGCCAGAAGTGGTTTTGGAGCACTTAAAATATGACAACTCTCAAATGGGTGCACTGTGAAGTGTAAAGTGCACACCAGATTTCAAAGGCTCAATAAGAAAAGACAATAGGGGTGCCTGGGTGGCTCAGTCAGTTAAGTATCTGACATCTGCTCAGGTCGTGATCTCATGGTTTGTGAGTTCAAGCCCCGCTTTGGGCTCTGTGCCGAGAGCTCAAAGCCTGGAGCCTGTTTTGGATTCTGTGTCTTGGTCTCCCTCTGCCTCTCTCCTGCCTGTGCTGTCTCTGTCTGTCTCTCAAAAATAAATAAATGTTAAACAAAAATTTTAAAAAAGAGAATATGAAATGTCTTAATTTATATTGATATAATCGTGATATGATCATCTTTTGTATATATTTGGTTGCATATATCCTTAAAATTAATTTCAACTGTCTCATTTTACTTTATAAAATATGGCTACTAGCAAATTTAAAATTATATATGTAGCTTGCTAATATTTCTATTGACTATTGCTATTATAGTACAAGCACTTTTGAATAAGCCAGAAAGAAAGAAAGAAAGAAAGAAAGAAAGAAAGAAAGAAAGAAAGAAAGAAAGAAGGAAGGAAGGAAGGAAGGAAGGAAGGAAGGAAGGAAGGAAGGAAGGAAGGAAGGAAGGAAGGAAAAAAGGAAGGAAGGAAAAAAGGAAGGAAAAAAGGAAAGAGAAAGGAAAAATCAAAGAGGAGAGGATAAAATGAGGAATTGCCTGGTGTATCTTCATTCCTTTTACACTATGGTGCTCCCACCCAAATATAAATGTGACTGTGATCAAATAATCTAAATCTAATTTGTATGAAAATTAAACATTCCTCTTTTCTACTTTTTTGCTATCCTTAAAACACAAAATTTCACACAAGAAAAAATAGGAGAGAGGATATGGTTCATCAAAAATAGTTTTTGTTATTAATAATCAATTCATAATTCTGTGCCTTTGGCAGAGATAGTTTATCCTGTAGACCTTCAGAGGCAGAGACACAGGCCACTATAGTCAGGGAAGGCAACCAGGAGTTGAATAAATTTGGTTTGAGTTCTGGATCTCCTTAAAAGTAGGTGGCAACTCAAGCATCTTAGTGAAAATGGTTTATTAGGGATGTGATCCCAGGAAAATTTGTTAGTGGGATAGGCATGAGATTGAATAGGAAGTCAATTTGTTATTGTGGTTTGCTAAAGCTTCTAGAGTGTAAGTGCATGCATCCCAGCATCATCCCTTCTCAGGAGTGGAGGACTGACACATTTATTCATGAGAACCTGGACCCATTGGTGGAGAATAGCTCTGGAAAGGTGTTAGCACTGCCACTTCCAGCATGTGCAGTGCAGCTTCGAGAGCTTCAGCCAAAATATCACAAGTTCTGGCAGCTGGAAGTTAGGCTAGTCTGCCTGGAAAGTCTCTGTGAGATACAGATAAAGTGCTGATAATGTCTGCGACATTTCATCGTGTATACTGCTCATCCATTCATACCCCATGTTAATTTTATTCTACCCCCATGCCATTGTTTCTTCTATTTGGCAGCTAATTGCAGTTTTCAAAGAAAAACAGGTATTAGGGAGACAAATTAAGTCTATGTTTTTGCAGTCAGTGCCAAGACCATAACTAATATTCATCAGCTCTGTTCTCTACCATTTATTCTAGATTTCCCTCACATCCATTCAGCATTTACACTGGTCTAGGTTCCTTGCTCAGTGGTTTAACCCCAGCCTTCTCTGAGAGATGTGAGAGCCTTGTTAGTATGACCTTATTAGGCCATACTTGCTACAACTTTCCACCCATGTCTATCACTGGATAAGAAAATATAGACAGATACCCCAGTGAATCTCCTGAATTTCAGATGTGTGCCTTCTCTCCAGAGTGTAACAGCAACCGTATTTCCTTTTGATATTTAACATCAATGATCACTTCTAGTATAATAGCAGTTCCTTTCTTTGCCTGACATCCTTGATCGAGACAAGAAGATATTTACCTTTACTATGTTCTCTAACTATGACCCTTGTTGGAAGGGTTTCCCACTTTTGGTAGTCAATCAAGATATCCAAACAAAAACTGTAGGGTTGAAAAGTACAAGTTCCCCCAGATGGTCAACAGGAGTGATGATTGGATGAGCTACTTCTGTCTCCATTTTTTCCTTTCTGGATTCATGTCTTCTAGCAATCTGGGACTCTAAAACATGTAACGATGGCTGGTTGAAAAGACACACCACATCTTGGAAGATCCTACCCTGTAGGATGTTGTCTCTAAACTAAAAAGCAGTACACTGAGCTTTTGACCTTTTCCTCATTACCCTACCTTTATTGTTGTAGGATTTTTGTTTTTTACTTGCTAAACTGTCGTTCTGAATAAAGGTTTCCATTATTTCCCTTTTAGAATTAATTCAGGGGAGACTATTTTTTTTCCAAAATAAAAAAGTAAGAATAGCAACTGAGTAATTTTAACTTGATTCAAAAGACTGATGCAGTCAGTCCAAAGAGGAAAAGGTAGATGTATTTGTCTATGTGAAATTGTAACAGTATGTGTCACACAGACACACTGAAAAAAATCAAAAGGCAGAAACCAACAGAAACTAAAATTTAAGTGTAATATATACAGCAATTAAAAGGTTACATTGCTAATACGTAAAGACTTTTTACAATTTAATAAACAGCAGGAAAAAATGAAATGTAAAATAAATAGGCTATTCACAAATGCAAGGTTATGAAGGTAGTATATATATAAAAATTGTTGATTTTCTTCACTAGAAAGAAAAACCAATTGCAAGCAAAAGTCGTTCTCTGTAACTTATATGATGAGAAATACTATCACTATTGAGAGTGTTTTAAAATGGCCACTGATAAGCCTAAGCCTTAAAAACATCATTATTTTTAAAAAGAGAAAATTGTTATGTTTTAGAAACAGGAAATGGTCCTAGGAAAATTGCACTGTAGAAAAGCATACAAGTGCATTTATAGGATCTAAGTACATGTACACTACATTACAGAGTTGTTAGTAGCAGCAAATGTTATTAAATTGCTTATTTGTTCTGCAACAAGAACAACAAAAACCTAAAATAATTACACATGCACACACGTATACAATGTATCCATACAATGTAAGACTACTACACAGCCATTAACATAATGATATGCCATTATTAACAAAGATATGTGATAACGTAGTAAGTGAGAAAAGTGGATTCCTCTTAATGCCCAAACTTGGTTATGAAATGTTTCATATATGTTTGTCTTGACCACTTAGCAAGTTTTTGAACTTATGATGAAAGGGAATTTGCTTTATTTTATTATCATGTATATTTTATACCTTACATTCAAAATCCTTGCATCACAGGAAATCCAAGTAGACTGAATTCCTATAAGTGTGCATGCACACACACACACACATGCACGCACACACACATATCCTTCACACATAGATACTCTTTAGATAGAATAACATTTTATTTCCTCCTAAGTTTTGCTGATGCAAAAGCTATTTTTCCTCTCATAGATTTGTTTGTGGAAACTTAATTTTCTTTTCCAAAATAAAAAAGTGAGAAAAACAAGTGAGAAATTATAATTTGTTCCAAAAGAGACATGTGAGAAAACCAAGTTAATGAGATAGATTCTTGCCAGGCTCTACCACAGGTCTGGTACATTGCCAAAGGAATGAAGGAAAGATGAGCAATCCTTTTGTGTTAGATTTTAAGAATAAAATAACTAACTAAATGAAAGGGGGAAAAGCAATGAAATTTTTATTAAAGAGGAAATCTGAAGAAGTCCTTAGAGCACATTAGGAAATAGACTTTCAGAGAAGAAGGAGGAGAAGAAGAAAAGAGGAGGAGGAGGGAGAGGAAGGGGAAGAAGGGGAGAAGAAGAACATGGAACTCAACATAAGAAGTCCTCTGCTGGAGGAGAGGTTACAATTTAGAAAATGAGAATATATAACTTCTGAAAAGTCATGACAAGGGGAGCCCAGTACAAGACTGGGTTTTCCTACTGGACGTTCACCTTTATTAAGTAAACTATAAAACATAAATTCCCTAAATCCCCCCAAAATTCCCTGAATACCTACATTATAGGTATGAATTTTGCTGTAGTTAAAGCTCTACTTAACAAACCAGTGTTCTTTTTTTTTTTTTTAATGTTTTATTCATTTCTAGGAGAGAGAGAGAGAGAGTAAGCAGGGGAGGGTCAGAGAGAGAGGGAGATACAGACTCTGAAATAGGCTCCAGGCTCTGAGCTGGCAGTCAGCACAGAGCCCGATGCGGGGCTCAAACCCACGAACCGTGAGATCATGACCTAAGTGAAAGTCGGACGCCCAACCGACTAAGCCACCCAGGCGCCCCTACAAACCAATGTTCTATAACTGCTCTGAAATCTACCATTTCTCTTTTACAAGGCTTGGAAATGGGTCTGGAGATCAAAGTTTTACAGTAGGTAGGAGAAGTTCAAGGGAAATCAGCAGTCTTTTAATGACAATAAATGAGTTATCTGCATTTTTATATGTTTATTTGTTTTTGAGAAGGAGAGAAAGAGGGAGTGGAGGAGGGGCAGAGAGGGAGATGAAGGAACAAAATCGGGCTCTGTGCCACCCTAGATGTGGGCCCACACCCACAAACTGCGAGATCATGACTGGAGCCAAAGTCTAACTAACTGAGCCAGAGCCAGTCACCAACCTGTCTACATTTTTTAAGGACTTTTCTGAATCTAAGAAATATGAGTATTTGTAAAAGATTAGTAATGTAAAGGGACCTTGAAGTTCAGTCTCTTCTTCCTTCTCTCTTTCCCTCTCTTCTATCTCTGCCTCCTTCTCTTCCTACTTTCCTCCCTGACTTCTTCTTTCCTTCCTTCTCCCCATCCTTCTTTCCTTCCTCCCTCTCTCTCTCCCACTTCCTCTCTCTCACTCTTCCTCCCTCTCCTCCCCATCTTGCTCTCCCTCCCCACCCCATTATTTCATTTGACTGGTGAAACCAATATAATTTGTCCAAGATCCCATAGACAGCTATGGGTGTACATGGAGCAATAACTTAGTTTCTGGATTCTTGTGAAGAGCCAAAAATTAAGCCCTCCATTAAGAGAAACCTCGGGCTGCACGTAGCCCCAGTCCCAGTCCCAGGAAAAGCCTCAGACTGTTCAAGTCTAAAGCCATCCTCAGACCGCCCTCAGTTCAGCTAATCAAAAAGAAAAAAATAGAAACATTCCTATGGTCTGAGTCAAGGCTGGAAACTGCAGATACAAACTCTCCAATTTCTCACTGCTTGTCTGAACCCCATGTGGGCCCTTTGAACTCACCTCACAATTGGTCATTTTCAAAGGATTCTCAAAGGTCATGATTGGGTCCCACCAAAAGTAATGAACACCTCACAGACACTGAATGGTCGAAGCTGTAATTGTAATTGGTGCTTATGTGATGATGCTACATGTACTGTAACACCCCCCCATCCCTTACTCCTTACAAACCCTGTTCGCTATTCTTGGCTTCACCTTGCTGCCATGATGCCAGCAGGCTGGGTGAGCCCCTGCTCAAGCTTGTAATAAAGACCCTTTTGTACTTGCATTGGTGCCGGCTCCTTGGAGTGAGGGGCCTAGACAAACTAAACCAAAAACTCAACCAGCTTTTCTGCTTCTGTACAAGTGCTTGCACTACAGGAAACTAAAACCTAACTAGCTCCTTCCGCTTCTGTACCATTGCTTAAGGCTGAGTTTCAGCTTTCCCGAAACTATCAGGCAGTTACACATTGCCCAAGGCAGGAGAAACCACCCTTGCAACACCCCATCAGGAAAGTCCAGCGACCACCCTCCACATTACTGAGGGAGAGACCTGGAGATAGAAAATATAGATAGGACCCTGTAACCTAATGTTAAAATTAACCTGTTAGTAGCCGAACAAGACCCTAGGCTCGCTCTGTGATTGGTTGAATTCAAAGGTATCCTGAATGTTGTAACTGGATCCCGCCAAAAACCTGATGGCGGGAACCAATCAAATGTGGTATATGTTCACATTTAAATATCAACCAATGACAAACCTGTAACCATAGAGATCCCCTGTCCCTCCCCACAACTTGTTTACTCCTGTCTATAAAAAGGCTGCAAAGACTTTTTTCGGGGCCTCTCAGCGTCACCGGCGACGAGTGCGCGGAGGTCCAGGTTCGAACCTGCAAATAAACGACCCTTGCCGATTGGCTTTGACTCTGGTCTCTGGTGGTCTGTTTTTGGGGTCTCTCGAACTCTGGGCGTTTCACTTGCCAATATATCTTGAATCACAATATCAGTGAACACAAAATAGCTTGGCTGTGATCAAGGAGCTTTTGTTATGTAATTTCTTTGTACCCAAAATTGGGCTAAGGGCTATGGAGCCTATAAGGATATCAGTGCAAGACCCAAATCACCCTCAGTATTGAGATATCAGAAGAATTGTAGGTGAAAGCTCATCATCTAATGATAATTATCAAAGCTGAATAGGAGTTAAATCAATAAAAGTTTTTACTTATTTCAAAATTACAATAATATATTTCATTGTTCATTTTATGAAAGAATGGTAAGCTTAGCTTTTCATGTGAACTCCAGGGATAGGATGAGAAAAATTAATAATGAACGTCAGTCTGAACTGTATCCCTCATGAGAGAAAAAGTTAGTTCTTCATCAGTGGTTTTAACGTTTCTCCTGTTTGTCCGGGTTATAAACAGAGAAATTCTGTGATAATGTGCCTCACAATAAAGCAACTTCTAATAGAATTGGTTTGGCCATCAGATCCTGACCTCTGCCACTAGTTTTATTCAGTTATCTCATTTACCATATGCTAATGTGATTTTCCATTTTACACAAATGAATTTTCTGGACCTTAGTTTGAGTGATAAAGGGTTATATGAATATAGGCATCACTGTTAGTCTTCCTCAGATTAAAGATTAAAAGCCAGCTCCACACAGGGAGTAATAAACTCCAGTTAAATTTGATATTTGAAACATTTCAAAATGAGTATAATCCCTAGAAGACTGTGGCCCACATCTTCATCAGCCTGCTAACATACACTGCATGGAGCCAAGAGCTCTGTGTTTTGTCTATGTTGGAGACGTGACATACCCCAAAACAGAAGATTGATTGACACTAAAATGCTATTTTAAATCAGAAAAATGTCATCTGGTTATATTTGTATTGATCTTCTGATTACTTTTTCACACCTTAAAGGATGAGTCTTGTCAAATTTCAGGAAACACTGTTGTTTTCAGTGAATAGAAAGACTTTCTAGATAGGGAGCTCAGTTGACATGTATCATCCTTTCCCTTCTGACATGACTGATAATGTTTCTGTATACTCACTGGCATGAGACTAATAAGAAAATCATAGCAGACTATTGATATCAGAGCAAAACATGAGACTTTCAAAAGGTCCCCATGCAATTCAATGATTTGAGAAAAAAACACAGTAGAATGACATTATTTTCTGATCCTGGGAATATATGTGGATTTTATAGAAGGTTCTCACTTTTGAAAAACCTTTTTTTTTTTTTTAAGTTTACTTATTTGTTGAGAGAGAGTGAGAGAGCACACAGGGGAGACACAAAGAGAGAGGGAGAGAGAGGTATATACAAGCAGGCTGTATACTGCCAGTACCAAGCCTGACATGGGACTCAAGCTCACAAACCATGAGATCATGATCTCAGCCAAAATCAAGAGTTGGATACTTAACCACCTGAGCCACTCAGATGTCCCTCGAGAAAATTTTTGAAGAACAATAAATACATTTCTAAAATACCTGGAGATCTTATTATTTACTTTTTGGTGTTCTTATTCTGTTACATAATATATATTGTCTGTTTGGCCTTTAAAGTAACTATCCTTAATTTACCTGCCAAAAATCTATAATTGCACAAAATTATCTCATATCCTGAGAGTCAGTGAGTGGAAGGAAACACGTTATCTATGCAAATAGCTGTAAAAGACAAGTTAGAAACTGAAAAAGAAGGAAATTGGGAGAAAAATATTTTTGTAAGAGATATAAATTATTTTAAAAAATAATAATTATAACGAGAAGCAGAATACATGCTACCACATGATAATAGATACAAATAAAATGAAAACTCGAGGAGAAACAGTGTATTTTCTTCAAATATCAAGAAAGTATCTGTAGGAGATTTGAAATGAAGTTGGCTATGGGAATGAGTGGGATTTCCGAAAATAGACGTAGTAGGCAGTGACCACTCTTTCGTCCTATCTCAAAGCATAAAAGGTGGAATGACTGTTTGAAGACAGAGGTTGGCAGAGGAGCAGAGATTCATCCATAGTCTCTTAAAATGCCTCACTTCTGTGTGTGTTTGTGGATACATGGAATCATCACAAAGATAAGTCTTCTAGTTGTGTCTCATACCCATCCCTTCCCCATATAGTCTGGTTCTGTCCCCTGGGAAAATTCTGACTGTTCTGGCTTCAGCATAAGCATTTTGTTCCTGTGATTCATGAATATAGACTCAACTTTCCCTTCTCCACATTTCTATAGCACATTTCCTGGTTTTGTTTTTTTTTATAACTTAATATTATATCTTCATTTCATGCTTGTACATTTATGTCCCCCATTGGACTATAATCTCCTCCAACAAAAATGTGAAGCTATTAATTTCTGTGGGCTCAGAACCAAGCTTACAGCCTGACACATTGTAAATCTTCAGTGAGTCCATTTTTTAACAGAATGAAAGAATTAATAGATATAAAGGGGATTTTAACTTCATCTCATTATTTTGAGTTTTTGTTTATGATGGTAGTGCAGGCTCTTTCTTTTACAAGGAACATGATTGTGGCTATAAGTATGTGTTTTATCCAAGGGTCATGTTCCTGACTATATTCTTCCCGAAGCATTTTAAGCAACATAATTTTGAGGGATAAAAACAAGTAGGGTTAGAAGATTGTGTAAAACCTCATAAATTGTTTATAGTTATTGAAGAATTTATAAAGAGACAACTTGAACATTTCCTTTTTATTCCTGAGCACTTTGTAGGTGAGAGCATCTTCTAACATGCACACCATGTTCAATAAGAGCAGCATTGCAATCACTTTCTTATTCAAAACATAAATATATCTTCATGTGCAACATTTAGTTATAACAATTTGAAACTCATTCTCCTCCCACATATTTACATGCCTACTAGAAATACAGAGTTTACTATAAGTAGACATATGGGTATTTAGCATCAGACCTTTAGGTTACATAATTTTAAAGATAGTGAACTATGGAGTAACAATATAAACTTTAATCACAGAAGAATTTTCACCCCTCATAATTTATAAAAAATACTTATACCACTTAGGTACTAATTGTGAACACTGATATCAGCTAAACAGTCCTCTGATGGGAGACACCCATTTCATTTAGGAATTAAAAAAAAAAACAATGGGATATAATTAAAAGGGTCTTTAAAAAGGTTAATAAGGGGTTTCATGCTTGGCTAAGACTTAGGGATTTCAGTAGTGTGGCAGTTACACAGAACTATTATTAACTGTAGAAATGATTGTTGTACTGTGCCTCAGTCATACCTTTCAAATTATAACTGTAACAAATGGCCTGGTCAGTTTTAACCCCAAGGTTGTTCTAATGAATAGTTAATCCCTTTTACTTTTAAAATCTCACAAAGAACACAGGAATTCTTACATTATAAAATATCAGTGTATATAAAGCAAGCCTTAAAAATTCTTTTTTATAAACATCTATGACTTTTTCCAACCAATCCCAGCACTCTCTACAATCTTGTATCTCCTTCCAGAAAAGTGTTCAAATATATACATGCATATATTTATACTTGTGAATGTGTGGTGCTTATAGTTTATATATTAGTATATGTGCATTTTATTTCCATTATACAACTGCTTCTTTCACATAAAATCCTTGGGAACAAATAAATGCAATTATATTTAAGCTTTATTTTATTATTGTAAGTGTTGTCTGTAATTCCACAGTTTGCACCATAAAAGTTTAAAACTATTTCACTATTTATAGACATTTAACTTGATCCAATATTTACCTGATCCCCCCCAAAAAAAAATCAGAATTCATTTTCTGGCCATGACAGAATAACAGAAAGATGTAACCTCTCACCTTAATAAAACTAGAAACCAGAAGAAAATACGTGAAACCACTTTTTCAGACATTGGACAACAGCAAGGACAGGTGTGTCATCCCTGATAGAAGGGAATGGAGCAAAGTGAGCCATGAAAGCCCCCCCTGGCTTTCTGCCAGAGGTACAGTATAGACCAGAGCACAGGTGTGGACAATCACTCTCCATGACTCAGTTTCCCCAGAATTGTAAGATGGGCCAAGTCACAATCTGCCTTGTTTTTCTTCTTTCTCTCCTTAGCTTAACAGCATTCTAGGGAATCTTCCCATCTGCTCCCAGCCCACCCTCTGCTTTATCTTTCATTAGTGTCATTCACAGTAAATATTTTGCAGATCCACTCTGTCTTCACCAGTAATTCTCAGAAATTCAGAAAGGCACAGAAAAAGAAAACTTGAACAGTGTCATTAACCAGTTTAACCTAATTGACAATCATGAGCATTTTGTTTGTTTTCCAATTGCATTGAGATAAAATTGGCATGCAGCACTGTGTAAGTACATATTTGACTTACATATATTATAGAATGATTAGTGCAATAAGCTTTTATTATTCATCATATCATATAGATACAAAAAAGTAGATTGTTTACTTGTGATGCAACAGTCAGGATCCACTTTCAGGAACACCATCAATCAACTGGATAAAATGGATATCTGTAGACTACTGCATCCAATAACTGATTAAAAATTCTTCTCAAGCTTGTATGGAATATTCTGTGCCATAAAGCACACCTTAATAAATTTCTAATAATAGAAATCCTACAGTGTCTACTCTTTAGACCACAATGTAATTAAATAAGATAATAACAGAAAGAAAACTGGAGTATCCCAAATGCTTTAAGAAATTAAACACCATACTCCTAAACAGCACATGGGTCAAGAAAAAAATATCCAAGGAAAATATGAAGTATGTAAACTTAAATATAAATTTAAACTTAATTTAAATTTAAATAAAAATATAAATTTGTGGGATGCGTGAAAGCAGTGCTAAGAGGAAGTTTTGAAGCATTGAATGACTATTTTAGATAAAAAAGAAAGATCTAAAACTAACAAAACTGTAAGCATCTACTTTAGGAAACTAGAAAAACGAGTGAGTTCATTCCAAAACAACAAGAAAATAAACAAAAATTAGAGCTGAAACCAATGAAATTGAAAACAGAAAATCCACAGAAAATCAGTGAAATCAGCAGCTGGTTCTTTGAAAAGACCAATAAAATCAATAAACCAGTAGCCAGAAAAAGAGAGAAACAGAGAGAGAGAGAATGAACTAATATCATTTTTAAAAATTTTAAAAAGGATAATAAGGAAATAAAAAAAGAGGACTGACACTTCCTGATTTCAAAGTTTTCTTTAAAGCCATAGTAATCACAACACTGGTATTGGTGATATAATATATATTTCATTTGAATAGAATAGAGAGCCCCAAAATACACCCACATTAATATGACCAGCTGATCATTGACAAAGAGCAAAGCAAACAGAGTAAAGACAGTCTTTTCAACAAATGAGGCTTGGACAACTGGACATCTACAAGCAAAAGAAAAACAAAAACAAAAACTGTAGTCCTAGGTTTTATACCCTTCACACAAATTAATGCTCAAAATGTATCATAGCACTGAACTGTGAAAGTCCTAGAAGATAACATAAGAGAAAATCTAGATGACCTTGAGCTGGTGAAGAGATTTTAGATAAAACATCAAAGCCATGACCCATGAGAGAAAGCATTAATAAGCAGGAATTCATTAAAATTAAAAACGTCTGCTCTATAAATGACAAGAGAATGAAAAGTCAAGCTACAGACTGGAAGGAAACATTTGCAGAAGACACATCTGATAAAGGACCTTTATCCAAAGTGTACAAAGAACTCTTAAAACTCAACAATAGGAAAATAAACAACCAATCAAAACTGGGCCAAAGCCCTTTTTGGTCTTTGACAAAAAGAAGATCTACAGATGGCAAATAAGCATATGAAAGGATGCCTTACATCAGAAAGATGTGAATTAAAATAACAATGAGATACTACTATATACCTATTAGAACAGCCAAAATCCTAAACACTGACAACAGCAAATGTTGATGAGCATCTGGGCAACAGGAACACTCATTTGCCCCTGGTGGGAATACAAAGTGATACAGCCATTTTGGAAGACAGTTCCATGGTTTCTTACAAAACTAAATGCACGTTTCCTATATGATCTAGCAATCACACCCTTTGGCTTACCCAAAGAAGTGGAAAACTTAGGTCTACAGGAAAACCTGCAAATGGATGTTTATAGCAACTTAATTCATAATTGCCAAAACTTGGAAGCAACCCAAATGTTCTTCAGTAGGTGAGTGGGTAAACAATGGTCCATCTAGACAATGGACTAGTTTTCAATGCTAAAAATAAATGAGCTATTAAGGCATGAAAAGACATGGAAGAAACTTAAATGCCTATTACTAAGTGAAAGAAGCCAATCTGAAACTATGTACTATATGATTCCAACTCTATGACTTTCTTAAAAAATGCAAAAATATAAAGACAGTAAAATATGGAGACACTGTCCATATATCTATATATCTAAAATATGGAGTCAGAGGTTGTCTCTAGTAAGAAGGGAAGGAGAGGTAAATAGGCATTGCATAAAGGACTTTTAGGGCAGTGAAACCACCCTATGTGACACTTCAGTGGTGGATAAATGTCATGATAAATGTGTCTGAACCCATACAGTGTCCAGCAGCAGGAGTGACCCTTAATGTAAACTGTAGACTCTGGGTGACTGTCATGGGTCCAGGCAGGTTCATCAGTTGCGACAAATGTACTGTACTGGTTTGAGGTGTTGATAATGGAGAAGCTGTGTATGCATGAGGGAGGGGGTGTCTTTGCCTTCTGTTTAATTATACTGTGATTTTAAAACTATTCTAAAAATTAAAATAATAAAAAAATTACCTGTGCCTTAATCTAATTTGTAGTGTCCTTTATTTTACAAAAGTAACTCTGTGCTTGCATTAAAAAAAGTCAGTCATATTTAGGAAATGGTAGAGAATACAAGTTACATGGAAGAAGTTATTGCTTCATAATTCCACTGAGAAAGATTACACATAATCATAAATGTAGCCAAATAATTTAGGACATAAGTTCCATGCTCTTTAAAATGTGGTTGGAAGCCTTTGCCAACTGAAAAAAGAAGTATTAAGGGCCATCTGATTCCAGAAAATTATTATATTTTTATTCCTATATACAGTTTTCTAAACCACGTGTGGAATCATACATGGTTATTAGGAAATATAAAACAGCATGGAAGTAACCTCTATAAGCAAATTGCCTCCAAATCCTATAATGGCCAAACTTTGATTCCTGTCTTAGTAAAGATAATTGATGGGTAGATAAAAGCTTGTAATGTTTTGTCTATAAATAACAAAAAATGTTACAGAGGAAGCAGAACAATTAGCAGATTCTAGAGCTGTTCCAGTTGCAGAACAAAAGAGCTGCTCAGAAGTCTGTTCCCTCCTCTGAAGAGCCTCCCTTCATCTCTACCACGGCTGTAGTCCAGATGGGGGAGATGTATGTCCTACTGTCTTTGCTCTTTGCCTTTGTTACCTCCCTCAATGATAGAACTGATACTAATATCAGAAACTGGCTAATCACTGAGTCCTACTCTATGACAGACACTGTGTGAAGCATCTCACACTCAGAATCTTAAGTTCAAACACGTTTGTTGGTTTTTTGTCTTTAAATAGAAATGAAATAAAATAATCAAAGTTAAGCTATCAAATTAGCAACACAATGCTGACTCAGTCCATGACTGTCAACATCAAAGCATTACTTTTACCTACCATGCTATACAGGCCATATTTTATTATATCAGTTACTTGCATGTGTGTTTCATGCCCCAGCCTGGGACCCGAGATCCTATCTTATTGGTGCTCAACAGACACGTGAGAGAACCAATAATTTCCAAGTTGTTTGAACACAACAAAGGCTCACAAGAGAGCTTTATTTAAGATATACATTATCTAAAGATTCTATTAAAACCTGTCCAGATATTTTAAAAGAAGAAAAAACACAATCAGCTTTGATTGATGCAGCTGCAATCTAGGCGCTCTGCCTTAAACACAATTAGGACAGAGAATCAATTGGGCTTGACGTAGGAGTAAAACCTTTCAAGTCAAAGTGCTCCAAGGAAGATGATTACATCCTACATGCTGCGTAGGAGTGATTTGACTTAGACCTGCCAACTAAATTACCTGGGTTTATGCCTGGGATTTCTAGGTGTTTTAGATTTTAGTCATAATTGAATTCAAATGCAAGGATGCCTTTTAAATGGTGTAAATGTTAGAATTTAGAGGGTTACATATTTCCCGAATTAGTATAGTCCAAATGTATAGCCTTGTCTAGATGGTGTAATGGGGTGGGGTGGGGTTGGTGTGTGTTTTATATACTCTGACATCTGTGAATTAAAAATAAAAACTTTCCTTGTTATCTAATTAAGTACAGAAAAATAATTTCCATATGTCATTATGAGAAAAAGACTTATAATAGGGTGACTTCCTTTGGTGAGATTCAAGGAGAGAAAAAAGTCTGGGAAAGGGGGCTGAAGAGGGAATGGGGAGGGTGGGAAAGGGGGCTGAAGAGGGAATGGGGAGGGTGAGACCTACGGCCAATACTCAAACCAAAGTAGGTACAAGAATATATTATGTGACAATTATCTCTTTTAAACCATTAGAATCAGTGACCTATTTAAATGTTTTTGTGCATTTCCTTTTTCTAAGGCATTATTAAACTTACAAGCATTTGAACAGCTTGTATATACAGCTCTATATAAATATAGATTGGATGTTCAGATTCTCATGAGTACGGTGTGTTTTGTTTGTTGTTTCCTTTTGAGTGTTCTGATTGCAACCACATGTTGAGTTATCTGCAATATGCCATCCTTTAATTATCTCCGATATACTGTGATTGAAGTCATTTAATAGTCTCTTTACAGTTCACAAAAGTAACGGCTTAAAATATTAAAATAGAGGTGAGTTGATCAAGTGAACATTTGAGTGGAATTTACACTTAAATGATTAGTGCATGTCTCTTAACTACTTTCTATAAAAGAAAATGTTTTCACTCTGTTCTCTTAAGCAGAAACTCTCTATTCTCCTCTATCTAGACGTCTTTGATTACACACAGGCCATTTTCAAACTTTCTCAGAACATAATGTGCTGGTTACTTCTTAGAATCCCCCAAATTCTATAAAACTGTATATATAGTTGCTCCTCAGTCATCAATATATTACCTAAACAGCCACTAGAAACATAAAAAACTGATGTGTCATGATGCTGTTTTCTAGAAAGTATCATATTGTCAGACAACTTACATAATGTAAGCCATTTTTAATTATTTTATGGGTCAATAATTTTTACTACCATATATCATAAAAGTAACAGATACACATCATTCTAGATCTACAATATATGCACTTTAAGAAACACTGCACTCAGCAAAGCTGGGTTTAGTTATAGGAACATTTTATATATGTTTCAATGTGTACAAGGAAAATCAACATAAAAGGGAAAATGGGAATTTTACCACCATAGCCATTTAAAAGCCACAATCCTTGCAATCAGTATGCTGGGAATATTTGTCCCTAAAATACCAAGTGGAAAAACCAAGCAGAAACAGTATTATTTTATCACTCGTTGATTGCTAACTTGCTAAAGTCACTGTCTGTCGCTTCAGATGCCTTAAGTTCAAGTAACAAAAATTCTAGACTTAAATTGCATACACAAGGAGAAGACTTATTTTTTTAAATGTTTATTTATTTTGGGGCACCTGAGTGGCTCAGTCAGGTGGGCATCGACTTCGGCTCAGGTCATAATCTCACAGTTCGTGGGACAGAGAGAGAGAGAGGAGATGCAGAATCTGAAGCAGGCTCCAGGCTCTCAACTGTCATCACAGAGCATGATACAGGGCTTCAACTCACAAAATATGATTTCATGACCTGAGCCAAAGTCTGATGCTTAACCAACTGAGCCATCCAGGCACCCCAGATTTATTTTTACATTTAGGAAGACCTAAGGCAGAGTGCCTATAGAGTTGGTTAATTCAGTCACCCAATGTCATTACCAAGAATACAAATTCTTCATTTTACAGTCTCTTAGGATCAGTGCTGTTGACTTTTGTCTTTTGTGAACGCCCTTCTGCTGGAAGGAACACTGCAGAGTTGTAGGTGGCATATGGAGGTCTATTAATATCCAACAAAAGAAAGGAACCTTCCTTTCTCTTCTTCTGGATCTCTTTTCATTGGGGAGGATACCTTTTCCAGAGCCAGCCATACACTTGTCCCATGATTTACTGCTTGATATGGTCACATTTCCAAGGTAGGTCAGTCACATCCAAGGGGAATGTGATCACCATGCTGGCTTGAGATCTGCCAATTGGGCAGATGGCTTCAGGAGTTCCCTTGCAAAGGAGGAAGGGCACAGTAATGAATATTGGGGAAAAAAATCTATGTGTCTCCAATGTTGTTCTACAATGACATATTTATAAAATATATACCTTGTGAAAGGGTATATTTCAAATGATGTGAAAACTTAGAATTGCTTACTTCATAATAGTTATCCCACAATACACGAATTGCTAAAATGCACTAAGATGGGAAATGTAGGCAGAAAATAATAAAGGACATCTTGAGATTAAGATATTCTCTAACAGAACATCGATTTAAAAAGCCAGCCTATTCTGGAGTGTCTCAACACTTATCCCTTTTGCCTTTCTGTATTGTACAATCAAGCACTTTGCTTTACACATAGATAACAACAACAATACTTCTATATTTTTCAGTCTGAAGTCATAAAATCACAAGCAGACTTTAATTTTCAATGCCTCTTTTCCATTAGTTGTTTATTATCACAGATACAAGCTATTTCAAAATCTAGGGATAATTTTTGGCAAATAGGTATTTTTCTAGTATGAAGCTAAAGATGAATAAAATATTTATTATGTACCTTTTATGAACAAGGACCACAGATTTAAATTTTCTTTAGAGGACAGAGCCAAATGCCTGCACTTGGACAGTACTGCTACCATTTCTGCTCTAACATTGAAGAACACACACCTTGGATTCTTTCCATGCTCTTATCTGTTAAACGAGGGTAAAGGAGATTTCCTATTCATATCCTTTGACAACAGTTTTGAAAACCTTTCCCCCAAGTGATATTTGATCTAAATTCTAGCCATAATGGTCACCCATGATTTTCATTGTGCTTCTCGAACATGACTACATTATAACGTTTACAAACCCCTGCTCCAAGTTCTTGTCATAAAGCATATATAATATGAATGACACTATCATTTTTACATCAGAATTTCCATTTTCAAAATCCTGATAGTTCACATATAAAGCTAGATCCATACAGATATAATTCTACAAAAAGTTTCTCCTTTTTTTCTAATTTAAAATAGTTCAAGAGAGATTGCGGTTGGTGCTGATATCTGTAGTTCAGTGGTTGGTGAGTCATAGTATATTCTTTGAAATTTGCATTCTTAATCAGGAGCAATTAAAAAAACAAAACTCTCACATTATATTTCAGATGTGACTCATACCTTAAAATATATATGCACAGCATTTTTCATTAGGTTTTCTCACTTGTCATATCTCAGATAATGAATTAAAGTCATCAGCTGTAAAAGGAGCTGTTGCATTGTATTTTGGGAAAATACAAAGAAGTGGAAGCTCTGAAAATGCAGTACCTGCTTATCCCAAAAAAGGAATTCTGCATCTTCTGTGTATTGAAACTGCTAGGCTAAGAATATGTATTTCTAGAGGATTTAAACTTTAAACATCCAAGAAACTTATTTTTCTTTTTTTAGGATACTTTATTTCTTTGTTATTGCTTTTTACCATAAAGCCTTTTGTCTTCAAATAGCCTGTTTCCGTTGTGGGGGAAAAAGCAACAGGTTTTTTTCCCTGGATTATTCACTTGTGAATTTTCACTCTTCTTCTGTTTTACTCATATTGTTAATATAAAAGCCACTATGAACAAAGTAGGCCCTTAGCCAAGATTATCTGAGATGAATCACACTAATAAAAACAAAAATATAGATAAGCATTTGTATTAAAAAGTTATAGGAGATACTAAGCTGTGGTTTTAATGCAAGTATTTTCAGAAAAGTACAAGAATATTATGCTAATTCCAAACATATTTTCTCCCATGCTTTCTGCATCTTCAGAACATGCATCAGTATTGTTCTTATTGCCATTGTTACATTTCTCATTATGTTGCATAATACGATGGTAGGTTATCTCAGAAAATATGGAAACAAAAATAAAAATGTGGAAGTCTGCTTGAAGCCTTCTCATTCTAGAAACGTTCAGTTACCAAGTCATGTACTGAAGCTTGCATAAATACCAGTGGTTGGCAAGACCTCATTTCAGGACTTTAATTTTTTGGCTAAAGGGCACTTTAGACAGAAATCACATAAGATCGTTCCTTGGAATTTTTGTGTGCTCTTAAACTGGCAATATCCATTCCTTAATCTAATGAACTAGTTCACTAAGCACTGGGGGAAATAAGGAGAAGAAAAATTAGCTCAAATGGGACAATGAGAACTTGGAAACAGTTGTTTTCTTCATAAACGATTTCTTTGTATGGGACTTGAATGGTCGTTTTAAAATGTCTATAATATTTTTAATTGTATCCTAAAAATATTTTATATCTCACTCTATTTTTCCTGCATAGAAAAGCTATTTGATGATTTGTTGGCTAATTTTTATGTGAAATATTTCAACAACAATGGCTTCTTGACATCAGGGAGTCAGTCAGATATAATAGAGTTCTGCTAACAAGCCTCATAGAAATCTAAGAAACAGATAATAAATCTGACTTATATTCTTCATACATAGTAAGTCAAAGTTTGGAAAATTTAATTATCTAACACACTACAGTGTATATAAACATTAAGAGCTTGATTCAAAGAGAAAAAAAAAGTCAACACATATTTAAAGTTAATATCCCCTTCTTAAATCACCAGGTCTCTGTTGAACACATTGGCCATCCTATCTTAGAAACAGAGTACAGAGGCCTAAAGGGAACCACTGGAATTATGATAAGTTCTAGAGTTCTTTGGGAAGTTGGCTAGAAAAACAGAAGCAATATTGAGTAGTTCAGGCACAGCTGGGCAGGACATTTCATTAGTGATACTATCAGTCTCTGGTTAAAAGAGTAAATGGAAATCTTATGAATCATTAATAACCCTGAGCTGGAAATACAGCTGGCACTTTGTCCTGGGGGTAGAAGTTTGAGAAAGCAAAGAATGACTGAGAGTATTAGTTTCTTTGGTTTTTCAATACATGATGATTTCTGTACCATTAGTGATAATCAGTGTTGAGCCCTTGATAGTGATTTTTCTACAAGGTTGCCTATATTCAAGTAACACAGAATATTGTGGAATTTCAAAGTTAAAAGTAAATAATGAAAGTAAATAAAAAATTTCAGTGCTAGTCTTATTTTAATTTGCACGATTCTATTCATCTGACAAACCAAAAATAACTGAAGCTCTTTAAAAGCTGATACAAGTCTTTAAAGGAAATGGCACATTCAGTATGCATTTTCCTTACCCTGATATTGGAACTGTCTAACTTTGTCTTAAATTCAAACATAAAGTATTTCACTTAAGAAACCCAACACCTGGGCGCCTGGGGGGCTCATTCAGTTAAGCTTCTGACTCTTGATAACTGCTCAGGTCCTGATCTCATGGTAGTGAGATGGAGCCCTGATCAGCGCTGAGTGTGGAACCTGCTTGGGATTCTCTGTCTCTGTCTCTTTCTCTCTGCACTCTTCCCTCTCAGGTACTCTCTCTCAAAATAAACAAATAAACATAAAAAAGAAAAAACTAACACCTAATGGTTTGTCATAACAGGTAGTCTTTTCATAGCATGTAAATAGGAATGCACTTATATGTGTTCAAAATGTTTTAGAGAGGACCAGACTATGGTCAGTATTGTTGAATATGAATTGGAAACAATTATTTAGTGTGTGAATATTGATCTGCTCCTTTTTACCAATACATTTCTAATTGCCTATACTAAGCTATACTGCATATTGCCAGTGTTTTACCTGATTTTTATAAGAAATAGGATATTAGAAAGGAAATGAAAGAGCAGAAGATAAACAGTAAAAACAGAACTTCCATTTCTGTATCTGTATATGCCTACATTCACAGGTGTGTATACATAGGGAGTTAAATCTACTAGCATAGAAAATCTGAGAAAAAGTCGTAAGACTTGATTTAGTTTTCCCTGTTTAACTATAAAATATGGAACCCTACTATCACATTTTGGCAAAGAAGTTAAAAGAACAGACAAGGGGCGCCTGGGTGGCTCAGTTGGTTAAGCATCTAGTTTCGGCTCCGGTCATGATCTCCCAGTTCATGGGTTCGAGGCCTATGTCAGGCCCCGTGCTTACAGCTCAGAGCCTGGAGCCTGTTTCGGATTCTGTGTCTCCCTCCCTCTCTCTCTCTCTCTCTTCTCTCAGAAATAAATAAAACATTAAAAACAAAAGAACAGAACAGATAAATTTAAAAATTATATTGTTTCACAAGCTTTTAACTACTTGTAACTGAGACTCAAGATAGCAAAACAAAAAGTAAAATGTAAGTTACACAAAAGTTGTGGAGCAAACTGTGCACAACGTTGGTTGTAGAAAGTGATGAACAAAATTAAACCTGACCTCAGGGAGCTCACACTTTAGCAGGAAGAGCAATGAACTAAACCTGGAGCAGATGAGTACTAAGTATAAATCAGGTAGGATAGCCATACTGAAGGTTTATGTGTGTTTTTGATGAATAGAAGTTCTTAATTTTATTTAGTCCATTTTACCAATCTTTATCTTTATGAATAGTGCTCTATGTGTATTGTTAAAAAGCCAATTTTCCTTCTGTAACATCATGAAGACTTTTGCTTATTTTAAAACTGAGATATACTTCAGAAACCATAAAATTTGCCCTCCCCTCAAAATAAATAAAACTAAAAAATATATTATGTTGAGAATGTTGAACTGATATTTTTAGACATTGCATAGTCGCAAATTTAATCCACAAGAAAACACACAAGAGGATACTTAAGCCTAAAAGACTGACAATGTGAAATTTTAGCCAATATGTGCATAAATGGAAACCCTCATACCCTGGTGCATCACATCTGGAAAATCCTTTGGCATCATCTACATATGTTAAAATACAAATTTGCTAAGACTCATCACTTTTACTCCAGGTACATAAATAACAGAGGTACATCAGGATGCATCCTGAATGTAGAATGTGTCCTGAAACAAGAATGTTTATCAGACTATTGTTTGCAATGACTTAAAATGGAAAGAAAAAAAGAAAATCCCCCGCCAAACATACTATGTTTAATTCAGCAGTGTAATAATATAGAGATTGGAAAAATGAATAAACTCTATCTACATCCAACAACATGTTTGGTTCCACAAAGATAATATTGATTTGAAGAAGAGAAAAAGTAATACACTGAATGATTCTATGTATACAACAATAAATATCTATGTACAATACATATAAATGCACGCATATATACAATATTCAACTGTACTGTGAAGAGATACATATTATGTGGGTAAACTAAAAACTTGTGGTAGGCATAGGGGGCAGAGGGACAGTGACATAGCTTCCATGAACATCAAGATTGTGATATTTTTAATGCACAGGAGAACATACAAATAAGACAGAACAGGGAAGGTACCTTCTCAAGATGCTGGCAAACGTACATGAATGTTAACATTGTGACAACTTTTTGAGCTGCAACTTCATGTTTTGTTCCATTTGGTGTATGTGCATTATATTTCACATTATAAAAAATAGATGATGTTTGGTTTTTTTCTTTTTTTAGGAAGAAGTAAAACACTTCAGAGTTATAGTCTTTTTTTTTTTTTTATTTTCCTTTGTTAAGAACAAGACTTCTTTCTGAGTCATCCTGTGTTACCTCAGAGAGGAAGAGAAATGCTTGTTGCAGACTATTATATGTTTTTTTCAATTATTTTTGAGCCTCAGTTCCATATGAGTCTTTTAAAAATTTAAATTGCTTGGATACTATAAAATTTAAGTGTTTGGTATAAATTTAAATAAGCATCTCTCAAATAACTACTATAATATCTCTATTGTACGTGGGCCATTAGAATATCATTTGGGAGAAAATGTGTCATTAATGAAACAAATGGGTAGAAGCCATGTGGGAAGGCTTCTGCTCCAAAGACAGAATTGAATTTCTTCAGTTCTGAACAAGTCCCAAGGATAAATGGCTGTATTGTCGATGAAAAAGGTAGAGTCAGTTGAAAATCATCTGTATCAAAGTTCACATGTGTATTACCTTTTCAGCTTTATATGCAAAGTTATCTGCCAGTGGGCTGAATGTGACTGTTTTGAAAGGTATTATTTATCTTTTAGATTTAACACCAAAGCAGGGATTCTACACAGCAAATTCATATAATGAAAATCTATTTTATAAATATTTTTTAATGTTTATTTATTTTTGAGAGACAGAGTGTGAGCAGGGGAAGGGAGGAGAGAGAGGGAGACACAGAATCCCAAGCAGGCTCCAGGCTCCAAGCTGTCAGCACAGAGCCCTACACAGGGCTCGTACCCACGAACTGTGAGATCATGACCTGAGCTGAAGTTGGATGCTCAACTGACTGCGCCACCCAGGCACCCCTAAATTTTAACTCATCTATATTCTTTTATGATTTTGAAAAGAAGTATACCTTTTTTCAGGTATACTTTTCTATGGTGAACTTGCTTATCCAGTTTGGGCCACAGATTGCTTGTTCATAAAACCCAAAAATAGGACTCCCAGTTGTGGTTTTCAAACTATATTCCAGGAATCTTTAGGCTCAAAGACAGCCATAAAGCAAAAGGGAACGTAAGTGGGCAATAATCCTATAGTTGATTCAGAAAAGTAGCCCCATTTTTTAAAGATTGTATATCAGGCTTTATATAAACTCTTAGTGGGATAAAGGAGGTCCTGCTGGCTAAATTAAAACAAACTATAAGAATATCAATGATATGATAAACATGATTTGATTTGATATAATTTTAAACTGTAATGAAATCATTCCCAGTATATAACATAATGCCTTTCAAATTCTAAGTGTCTGTTGAATTTAGGAAATAATGAGTAAGGTAGATCACAATTATACAAAAGGATTCTAACTTCTGTATATATGAAAATTCATTGAAGACAACAAAATTTAATAAGGTGCTTTGGCCTCTCGAGTCTTAAAGATTTTAAATCCCAAAGAGATGTGAATGTCAAAAGCTTTTACCTCTTTACATGTAAGAAAAATGGATTTCAAAGAGGTTATGTGCCTAAAAACCCAGGTTTCTAATGCCAAACACAATGCTCTATACATTAAAGCAAACTGCTACCAATTCATCATTCAATTTTGAACTCCTTAACCTTAATCATCTCTAGAATGAAGAGATTGGACTAGATAAAGCCTAAGGTCTCTTTCTGTTTAAAACTCTGGCTCTAAATCTTGAGAAGAATCTTAATAAATTTTACCAGTGCTTTACATTAAAAAAAAAAAAAAAGTATTAAGCAACTCTCTAGTGCATCTACCATGAACTATTTTTTGAACTATTTCTGAATAAACCCATCTTAATGTATTTAAGAACAATACCTCAAGGAGCTTGTGAACTAATAAGGGAAAGTTCAATAGTACTTCTTTCATTTCCATGAGAGTCAGATTTTTTTTAAATTACATTTACTCAAGCAAAGCATCCAACACTAATATGGAAATGACATCTAAAATTCCATCATTTCAGTACCCAGTATTGAGTTTGCCTCTCAAATGAAATGTGAGTGCTCATAGATTTAAACTACATTGACTTAGAGTCCATCATTCTAAAATAAATGTCTTCAATTTAAAAATATAATCAAATGTTTATTGGGAATTCTGTAGATTCTATAGTGAATTTAAAAGGAATAGAAATTTTGATGAAAGCAAAGCTTTTCACATGCTTGTCTTGAAAGTATCAGTAGGTTTGAGAAAAACCTTCAATACCTCAGTACAACTTAAATTCTAATTAAGACTTAAACATGAAGCCAAAACACAATGAAGATGAAATCAAAATAATTTTGTCACCCTACCTCTAGATTAAGCAGAATACAGAAACATCTTTTGAAAATATCAGGTGGATTGGGGTGCCTGAGTGTCTTAGTCAGATAAGCATCTGACTTCGGCTCAGGTCATGAGCTCACAGTTTGTGGGTTTAACCTCCATGTCAGGATCTGAGCCTGGAGCCTGCTTCAGATTCTGTATTTCCCTCTCTCTCTGACCCTTCCCTAACTCACACTCTGTCTCTCTCATTCTCAAAAATAAATTAAAAAATTTAAAAAATTATATAAATAAAAAAATAAAATAAATGTACACGTATGTATCAGGTAGATTCATGATATCTCTAGGAACTAAGTTATCCATGGCAACACATACACAAAATTGGGATCTTCATAACCCCAGGTTGCTTTGGCTTCAGTATGCCTTATACCTATACCATATTCTTCAATGCTGAAGAATTCCTGAGATGACAATAACCCATCAGTACAATTGCCCTGTACATACATGGGCACTTGGATGGTCATCTTCTCATGGACAGTCATCTGTGACATCAACAGGTAGTTGCAAAAGTATTTGAAAGGGTGCTGACAAACATGCCCAGCTTTAAATATCTTCTTTGTATCAACCCCCTAACCTACTAGTTTTAAACTTACCAATGTCTACTTTAAGTGCCTGAAATTAGCCCATTAACATGAAAAACAAAGTAAATAATAGTGTAGCTTTATGAGCCAATCCTAGGTACAGTGTTGATTCATGCCCCTTAAGGAGCTCATTGGCAATGAGATAATTTCAGGTTATTGTAAAGCTACAGGAATAAAGATAGTTTGGCATTGATGTTGACAGAAATGGAACCATGGAATACAACTGAGTACAGATATAAACTGACAAATATCAAGAGAGCTATTTTTTATAAAGGTATAAAGACAACTCAGTGATAGAAGAATTTTTTAATCAAATGGTGCTGCAACAATTGATATCCATCCAGAAAAAACAAAACAAAACAAAAAGCAACAAAAAAATCAGGAACTTGGATTCATTTGTCACACCAGATGCAAAAATCCTCAAAATGGATCATCTATATAAATTCAAAACTGAAAAGTAGAAAATTTCCTGAATAAAATAAGAGAAAAATTATGTAATTTTGGGTTCAGCCAGTGGTTCTCCAGCAGGCGCAATTTTGTCATTCAGGGAAGTTTTAGAAATATCTGGAGACATTGCTCACTACAAGGGGGAAGAGGTGCTACTGGCATTAGGTGGGATCCTGTTAAACATCCACCACCACACAAATCAGCCATGGACGACATACACAATTATGTGGGTGAAAAGTCACCAGTGCAACTATCCAGAGACCCTCACTTAGGACAAGCTTTCTTGAATATAACACCAAAAGCACTAACGATAAAAGAAAAAAATAACAATCTGATAAAGTAGACTTCATCAAGATTAAGTACTGCTCTTCAAAAGATATTGTTCGGAGAGTGAGAATACTGACCAAAACTGGAGAAACTTTCCAAAGCATGTCTGACAAAGGATTTGAATCCAGAATCTATAGATGTCAAAACAATAACAAACAAATACAAGTAACTCAATAAAAATGAAAAAAATATACAAACAGCAGTCCATAATAGAAAATTTGGAGATAGAGTACTTAAGAATGTTTAACATCATTTGTCTTTTTAGGGAAAAGAAAATAAAACCACAATGAAATACCAGTTCACATCTATGAAAAGGTTGAACATTTGGAAGAATGATCGTACCAAGTTTTGACAAAGACGTGGAAAAACCGGAGTGTGCATATGCTGCTTTTGACGGTGTACAATTCCACAATCTCTAAAAAGCCGTTTGGTAGATTCTTAAAATATTATGCATATAGTTACCATATGATCCAGCCATTCCACTTCTACGTATGACTCAAGAGAAATGAAAGCATATATTCACACAAATACATAGACAAATGACAGAGTACAAATTGAGGGTTGTTGGAGGGGACGTGGGTGGGGGATGAGCTAAATGGGGGATGGGCAGTAAGGAGGGCACTTGCTGTGATGAGCACTGGGTGACATATGTAAGTGATGAATCACTACATCCTACTCCTGAAACCAAGACTACATTGTGTGTTAACTAACTTTAATTTAAATAAATAATTTACAAAAAAACATACACAAATGATCATAGCAGCTTTATTTGTAAGAAGCCTGAAGTGGAAACCATGCAAGTATCTATTGTCTGGCGAATGGATAAATAAGCTGTGGCATATTTATATGATGGAATGCTTCTCAGCAATAAAATTAAAAGGAGTATGTGCTACAACAAGGATGAAGTTTGAAATAACTGCTGAACAAAAGGACGCAAGCTTAAATACATGTACACTGCAGAAGGTTAATCACTAGTTGTCTGGGGATGGATGGTAATCTGGGAAGAGGCAGTGAGGAGGACATGGTGAGCCTGCCCCGCGATGGACATGTCCTTGTGAGATTGTACTGATGATTTCACAAGTTTGTGCCTGTGTCAGTAATTTAAGTTGTCCCCTTTATATATGTGTAGTTTGTTGTATGTCGTTTATACTTTAAGAAAGTACCCCAAAAGAGCAAATTAAACAGCTAAACCAGTGTACCAGTCTAGAGACATTAAGAATGTGAGCCCGAAGGGCCTAACGTTCAAACCAGAAAAACAAAATCTGTTCATGACTTAAACCCCAAATCAAAAACACATTTTTATATCTTATTTAAGAATTTTAGGGACACTCTAGCAAGTTAGAAAGATTTTATTTAAAATAGAGCAGATTTAAAATTGTATTTATTGAATAAATGTCAGTTAGCTGAAAAAAATATCGTTTTTATGGAAAAGCTTAGCCCTTGAATAGAGTGGGTAAAAAGTGTCGTTGTTCGTAGTTAACTCCCCTTTGTACAAGGCACAGAATTTCACACCTAGAACACGTTAATGTTCCGTAAGAACAAACCGTTGACTGCTGTAGCCTTTCATGTCATCAATATAATGGAGAAGACACAGTTAAAACCTGTGTAACAGATAGAAAGGACTGTGGTTTTAATTTGAAAGAGTACCTAACCCTTGTGAATGGGCCCATCAACACCATCTGCTTCTCCAAGAAAAGTTCCGATTATTACAGCCTGAGTGGAGTGGGTTCCCTCCCATGACAGCAGAAGGTAAGAAGCAGTGAAAAGCATTCCAGGAGCTCATGCTTGTTTTTAAGCTGATGCTTTTTCTGTTGACGTACTGGTTTGCGGGCTCGTTCTTGCTGTTTAGCAGAGGGACTGCTAAAGACTTGAAGTCTGGGGGCAAAGTGAAACAAAACCCACATCTTGCCTCCCCTCCCCTCCCCAGCCTCCTACACAGAACACTTCCAAACATACATCTCTACCAACATCTCATGTGACCACCTAGGCACATGGCAGCAGCTCCAAAGCAGTGTATTTATAGTGTTTATTCCAACACAGTACCCATGAAATCATTTAAGTAAATATTATTTTGATATTTTCCCTAGTTATTATTTTTGCATTATCTAAGATGGAAGAAATTAAAGTGCTCTCTAGGAAAAGAAATGCAACATTGAAAAATTCTTAAATGGGGGTGCCTAGGTGGCTCAGTCATTTAATTGTCCACCTTTGGCTTAGGTCATGATCTCATGGTTCATGGGCTCCAGCCCTGCATGGGGCTCTGTGCCGACAACTTGGAGCCTGAAGCCTGTTTCGGATTCTGTGTCTCCCTCTCTCCCTGCCCCTCCCCTGCTTCTGCCCTATTTCTCTCTCAAAAAATAAATAAACATCAAAAAATACTTTTTTAAGTAAATAATAAAAATTCCCTAATGTAATAATGGAAGAATTGATCAATGAAATTTTTCAATAGCAAATAGGAAAAGTATGCAAAAATTGTGAAATAAGGTTGAGAAAGACATTTGTTACCCAAACTTGACTTAAAGAGATAATGGCATTGGGCAAAATGCTCAAAATCACTGAACTCTAATGTATATACCTCTGTTGTCAGAATAGATGTGAGGATGCCAAGAATTCTACAAAGAAAAACAGTTATTTGTTCTGCTTTAGAGAGGGGGTGGTGTATAATTACATGGTACAGAAAATAGAGCTTCTATATAATATTTTACAGCTCCAGTGCAAGCTCATCATTTCTTCCTTTTGTCCTGCACTTCTTATAATGGAATCTGAATTTTAGTTTTGCTTTGTTTTCGAGCCTTAAAATTTAAGCATAACTTAGTGTGCCCAAAGAGCCAAAAGAAACAGGTTTGCCAAATCTTCCTAATGTTCGGGGGCCAGAAAATTCTTAGACGTGGCAATCAGCCACCTTCTCTTTCCAGGAAAAGCTTACAAATTACAAATCACAATCATGGGTCACAAGTTAATACCAACTGTCTCTGTGATACTCCTCCTTATACAGAGAACAAAATAATTCATTTTTTATTCATAGATACATTGTTTACATTGATCTATTTTGATGATGAGGTGAAAGTGAAATCCTTCCGTGCAGACTGAATAGAAAATATCAGCATTGTACAAAACGTAAATTGCCATCCTAATTCATTATTTGAAAGTCTCCAGTGTTCAGGGTTTATTTTTTATATTTATTAATTTAATATATATGTATATATTGTATAAATATATGTCTTTATTTCAAAATTATGGAAGTAGCTTCAGCTTCTCATGTAATTTTTCACAATTTATTTGACCATTAAATTATTTATGAATAACACATTATGTCTTCTGAACCTGCCACTTAATAACTACTAAATCTTGAACAAATTACTTACTTTATCTTGCCTTCAGTTTATTTTCTTATTTGTAGAATGGCTCAAAGGGATATCCTAAATATTAAATGAGCAAATAGAGGCAAAATACTTAGATTAGTGCCCAGAATACAATACTTTTTCAAGACTTCTAGCTAATAGCTTTACATATGACAAACACTGGGGTATGCGTGGGAAAACCATGGTGTGGTAAGACTAGTGTATCCTCTAGCTTCTCAGAGCTTAGAATTCCATGCAAAACCAATAGTAGTCACACATGATTATACTTATTAGTTTAATAATATTTTCATACAAACTATGTAAAAAAGAACAGAGTATGAAGACATATCAACCCTGGTGTCTTACAGTTTTGTCTGTGTGTACATATGTAAAGGGGTACCCAGATACAGATAATAAATAATAAAGCATCATGTGTATGATGAGGGCAGAAAATACTGTACTTTATGGAAAGGGAAAATTTTTGTTCCATTTCTAAGATTATGGACAATGCAGAGATGAATAATACTTTAACTTAATTTCTAAACATGGCCATTGTACTTCTTTCTAGCCTTAAGATTTAAGTAAATTCCCTGACCACAGAGAATTCCAAAAACAATGTTCCAGTGAAAACTATAGTTCCAGAAACAAAACAATAAAATATCCCCATGACAACAGGAGAAAGGTCTGAAGGAAGTCACAGAAGAATAAAGAACTTGTATAACATCATAAGCAACAAAATCATTATTCACAAATTCAGTGTCATCCACTTTTTCTCCTGGAAGATTAGAGGAAATTTACTCATGGGAGGAAAAGAGGGAGCACTGGTAAGGTTGAGTTAGACAGATATTTTGTTAAATAAAGTAGATGCATGAAAGGGACATTCTGTGCATATGGAAGAATATTTTCTGATAACAGCATGTGATGCTTCTCCACCTAACTAATGAAATCCTCATTTTCTTTGCTTATTAGTTTGTCCTGAGGGTAGTAAAGGCATTTTGCAAACTGCACCTGGTTCTTTTCAAGCAATCTTCTGGCCAGTTTAAAATTAGTGAACACATACTTCTAAGAAAAAAAGAAAACTCTAGTTATCTATATGGACTGAGTAATTGTTTTTAATTCACATTTAAGTGTGCTTATATGTATTTAATTGGAAATGGGCATGAGCCCTCATGCTCAGAGGTGCTCTCTAAACACAAGCTAATGAGTCTTGGGAGAGCAATGTGAGAGATTACATTTAAAGTGTGAGATCAAATGAACACATGCTCATTTCCTTCTTATCCGGAGGTGGCATTCAGATGCCTAACTGCGGATACATTATTTTTTTCACAGACAAGACATTTGGCTCCTTACACAACTGCTTACTTGGGAAGACTGGTGGTTTGGCAGCTATAACCAATTCCCATCGTCAGAAATGAACAAAATTGCAAGTTCTAGGATGATTCTTTAAAAAAAAAAATAAGAGAGTCTTTTTGTTCTTTCACAGACACATATGGATCATTGGGAGAAGAAAGTGTTTTCCTTCTGTCTCTAATTAAGCTTTTATGCATCCCTGGCCTCCATTAAGCTAGAAAAGCAAAGACCTTGTGTAAATGAGATTACAGATGTGAAGATACTTGGAAACCACAGAACACTGTACAATCCTAAGGCATAAACATTACTGTAAATATTATAGTTTCTCCTGTCTTTTCTGTGAAGTCATCACTAACTACCTTAGTATGTAATAAGCTTCTTTCAGATCTCATTACTGCAGTCTTGCTAGTCATTCCTTAAAAAAAACAACCGTAAATTTCATGCCACCAAGAATGTGCTCAAACCATTCCATCAACAGGGATAACTCCTTTCTTTGTTTTGCCTATATTAAACCTTCTCGCTCACTTAGTTTAAAATGCTAATGCTAGGTGATCACCTACTCTTCACCAGACACTGTTCTGAGCCCAACAGTACAAAAATCAAAGGGACAGAAATAGTTTTCCTTGAAAGGCTTAGTTTGTCGGTTTTCTCCCTTTGATTTCTTCAAAGGCTGGAAGATGGTGGGATGAGGGAAAGTGAAACTAGAACAATTTGCAGTGTGTCTTTGTGGTTCTCTATCACATGGGGAGCCTTGTTGCCAAGATAAGGAATATGGACTTCATTTTAAATGTAACAGAAACCTATAGGAAAAGTGTTAAGCAACAGGGAATAATGGCCTGATGTATGTTTTTATAAGATGATGATGATGATGATGATGATGATTATTTTTTTTTGCCAGAACTACCCTTTGACTCTGGCAAGAGAAAGCCACTGCCTTGAGCCCCACCATTTAGAAAACTGTGTGTACCACAGACACACCAGCAATAAACCTATTAGAGCTATGGCCCCCTCTGTCACTTGGAACACGACAGGCAGCACTGGCACAGGACAACTTGTCACCATAAATACCTGTTCTTGAGACAAATGGTATTTAGACCCCAGGGCAATGCTTTTCCACATCTCTCACCCTACATCCTTAATACTAAAAGAGCCTGTGTTTGAATGCCGTAAAGGTCTATGAGTTATACCCCAGTCAGAGTCAGAAACAGACACCATCCCAGTATGCAAGTAGGATTTGAGCAGCAGGAATACTTAAGGAAGAGATAAAGGTGTATTTTTACATCCATTTTGTCGGGTGAATACTGAAATATCCTTTTCTGGTAACAACAAGCAGTCATTTCCCTGTATCTGTTTATTGTCCAATTCATGTTTGTGTGTGTGCTTATAAATCAATGAACTTATTTATAATACAGGAATAGTATACAACTTTAAATAGTTCCTATTGTTTTTGAATTTGTATACATGTGTACCTAGATCGGGAGGTAAGCCAGAACACGACAAAGCTCATGGGCTAAATTGAGCCCACCTTCTGTTTATGTATGTGAGGTTTTAGCCACACTCATTTCTTTCTGTGTTTGTTATGCCTCTTAGTTTTGCTACTAAGATTCCGAAGTGCCAAAGCCCTAAAGTATTTACTGCCCAAACCCTTACAGTAAAAGTTTTCTTCCATATCTATATCTATATCTATATCTATATCTATATCTATATCTATGTCTATGTCTATGTCTATGTCTATATCTATATCTATATCTACATCTACATCTATATCTATATATCTATATATATTTATATATAAATATATTTATATTTATATATATATTTGCTTATATATATATATATAAGCAAGCATATATATGCTTGCTTAAAATGTTGCTTAAGAGATAGTAAAACAAACAAACAAACAAAAGTGGCTAGCTGTGAAGGGTCACAGAGGTTATTTCCCAAAAGAAATAGAAAATTATGCCTACATAAAACAGACACCTTTGGGAACAACAGTTTTATTCATAATATCCCCACACTGGAAATAACTCAAATATCAGTTTAATTGATAAGCTCACTGTAGTATATCCACAAAATGGCATGAGTCTCAGCAATAAAAAGAAATAACTTCCACATATACCCAACAGCATGCACAGATTCAAAAATATTATGTTGAGTGATAAAAGGAACAAAAAGAATACTTATTTCATGATTCCATTTATTTGGAGTTCTGGAATAAGCCAAACTACTTTACATTTAAAAAGGAGTTCAGTATTGCCTGCAGCCACAGGTATAGGAAAAGGAATTGACTGTAAAACTACCTAAGTTTGAAAAACTCCTAAAAATCTTTGGACGAAGCTCAAGGACAAAAAAAAGCAGATTTGTGGTGATTAGCCTGATTTTATACACAGTGTCTCCCAGCCTAAGAGGAAAGCAGGGTTGAATTTAGCAAGCAGCTATCTACTTTGCTGAAAACCACAGGAAACTGGCTGACAAACTGGAGTCTCTTCACTGGAATAGGAATAAGAATAAGCATGCACATGACACAGGATTGGATCATACAAAGAATGTGAACACTGTTTACTGCGATTGACACTGTTGCTCCTCAAGATGTCCTCCTAAAAGCCAGCCCACCTGTTTGGCAACTTTTGGGACTAGGATCTATTGAGTAAATATTGCCGTGTCTCTCCATGGGAATTCCATGGAGCTGCAGAGACTTGCATCATCCAAGGTGGTATCCTCTCCTGGAAGGCCGTGCTTGGTCAATGGCTAGCCAGCTGATGCAAGGACATGAAATCTATGATCCCTTGTCTTGCCCTGAAGTGTTGATAAAGGACCACGTTTGGAGTTCCTCACAGGATCCATAGTTTTAGGTGCTTTCCATGCTCACTACTTCTGACATAACTTTCTAATAATAATATATTTTAAAGAAATTTCCAAAAGTCTCCCATCTTCGAGTCTTTTTCCAAGAAACTCAGTTTAGGAGAGTGCCAGAGTGGTCTAAGGAAGCAGATTCTAAATGGGTTTTTGGTGCTGGATCACTCCATATTGCAAGTCTGCTTCTCTCTCTGCCCAGTCCTGCTTTTCTAATCTCCTTACAGATGTACCTTCTGAATATACTCCCAGTAAACCTACTGCGAGCAATTCACCATCTGGGTAACTATTTTCAGAGAACTTAATCTAAGACAATGATACAACTTGTGACTAAAATCTTTGGCCAAATGCACAGAGGGACAGAAACCACAAGATTAAATTTAACAGAGCTAAACATATTCTTAACTTTTAATTAAATACTGAATTTTGAACATCTATACTTTTACCTCCATCCAAAAGTGTCACTAATATCACAATTAAGGAATTCTTAAAAATGCATTACACCATAAAGTCAAAAAGAATGAGAAACAACAAGATGAAATGTGCACAAAATACTGGAAATTATAAACTCAATGGATGAATGTTACCTGACTGAGGAAGATCGAAAAGGGAGAAATCTACGCCAACAAGAAATGACGTCAATGTTAAGTAAATTGATTTGCATCCCAGATATCGATAGGCTCCCAGGTTAAACATGCAAACACCTCAGTTGGCAGGAATATAGTTCAAGTCTAAAAGCTCAAGAATTGAAGACTTTATGAAGACCAACTAATGTGTAAGTTCCCTTCTTTCACCCTTTCAATTAGAAGAGTGCTCTGTCCATCTCAAGGCTAAATATTTAACCTATGTACCAGTTTAGTAATAGAAGTTCTAGATGGAGAGCTCCAGCTATGGGTAAAGGGGGATGTGAGACATGTAACCTACATTATGAATTGTGAAACCATTTGGAGTCCCTTCCTCTGTTCTACCCTCAGAGCCTCTGTCTTCATTTTATGTCTCACTGACACAGATGGAAAGGTAAATTTAGAAAAGCACTTAAAAATAAAACATACAAAAGCAAGAATGTAGAAACCAAAGACAATGCATGGAACAGAGGAATATTTCAAAATAAATATAATCAAATATACTCATTGAGTTAAGAGAAATACTAACATCTCCCAAAAGAAACAATAAACTAGACAAACAGAAAAATTCTAAAAACAAGGAAAATCTATTGGAAATGAACAGTAACACCCCAGAAACAAAATTTAGTACTACATTTAGAAGACAAAGTCAAGAAAATCTTACAGAATGTAGTTCAAACTATCAAGAATTATTCCAAGAGATACAAAATCCAAATAAGATCTGTAAAAAGAGAATATAAAGTATGAAAGGAAATAATATTATTCAAAAATAGTAAAGAATAATATTAATCAAAAAAAAAAAAAGAACCCAGAGAATTTCCTCTCCACTTGTGAAAGTCAGACACAAGAGGACACTGCTCTAACACAGACCTCAACAATATAGCCAGATAATCTACAAAAGCATAACTTTCCTGGAGCCTATAGAGAATTAAAGTCAGGTGGTAAGCAAGGAAAATAAATTCCAAAGTGGGTCAAAGCCCTCAAAGGCGAGAGAGATCACAACAACTGCTTTATTGTTGGCAGAACAGAGGAGGAACAAGAAGCAACTCTTTAAATGAGATCTCACAGAAAAAGCGAGTCACCCAGGCCATTTTAGATAAGATGGAAACTGTAAAATGGGCAAGTGAACATGCTGGGAAAACAAAGTGATTGAAAAGTTGGAGGATTTCTCTTAAAGCTCATCCACACCATTAGACCAAAGGGCAGATCATCAAGCAAATTCAAGGAAAAAAGTGGTGTCTGTGTTTGTGGGGGCACCCATCTTCTGAGATGGTGGGGCAATAATGAACAGTGTAAACAAAGTGTAATATAGGTATAGAATAAGTGGGGGGCTTGGTGGAAAGTGTTCCAAAATTAGTAAAAGATATTAATCCCTCAATCTAAAAAAAATCGGACTACCCAAATTATGATAAAGACAAAAATTCACATCATAGTCAAAATGCTACAACCAAAGATAAAGTCTTGACAATTAGCAGGAAGAGAAAGAAACAGACACACAGAAATGGGGAGAGAGAAAGAGGGAAAAGAAAAATAGGAAGGGAGGAAGGCAGGGAGGAAGGAAGAACTACTACAGAGGAAAAAAAAAAAGTAAGAAATATACCATGCTGAAACTATACAACCTGAAAAAAATGGGGGGACATAACTGAATAAAGAGAAAACACCCCCAAACCAAGAATTCTTATATCAAGTAAAAATATCTTTCAAAAGTCAGCCCTCAGCCCCAACAATAACAACAACAATAAGAGTTTTCTAAAAAAATGAAAGTTGAGAAATTTCACTGGGAGCAGGCTTGCTTCAAGAACTAAGATGACAGTTGAAAATTTGGAGTTACACACTCACACATTTGTTTTTTGAAAACTCCACTAATAATGGTAAAAATAAAAGAAAATGTAGAAGACACCTTTCCTTATTTTTTTATCTCCTTAAAATATAATTGTCTAAAGGAGCAGTCAGCAAACTACCTGCACATCAATCCAATCCACTCCCTACTTTGGTGAACAATGTTTGATTGGAACATAGACTAATCCCGTCATCTATGAATTGGTCTAGATGCTTTTGCCCTGTAACAGCAGCATTGAGGAGTGACAGAAAAACTATGCCCTGTAAAGCCAAAACTATTAACTATCTGGCCCTTTACGGAAAAGTGTACTGATTCTTGACCAAGAATAGTAACAAGTTCTAGTAGAATCAAAATATTTATAAAAATAAAATATATAAAAAATATAGTGCAAAGGATGGGAAAGATGAATTAGAAGAACATTTTTGCAAGATTCTTATACTATGCATGCAGCAATAGAACATGAAATAGAAAGTTGTTACAAATATGCCTATTGCAAATGCTAGGTACCCACTAAAATTAATTAGAATTAGTTATAATTAACTTGCCCTTAATACAGATGAACTAGAATAATAGAAAATATGTAATTGTTTCTTAGATAGGCAAAAAAGATTTAAAAAACAAAGAACAGGTAGAATAGAGGACATATAGCAAGATGGTAGATTTCAATCAAATATACAGCTGACCTTGAACAACAAGGGCATTAGGGATGCCAAGCCCCCCTAACATATGCAGTAAAAAAAAATCCATGTATAACTTTTGACTTGCTAAAAACTTTACTAGTAACCTACTATTGACAGGAAGCCTTACCAATAATTTAAACAGTTGATAGTACTTATTTGGTATATGCATTTTAGTATTCTTACTTGTAATCTAGAGAAAGAATATGTTATTAAGAAAGTCATAAGTAGGGCACCAGGGCGGCTCAGTTCATTAAGCATCAGACTCTTGATTTTGGCTCAAGTCATTATCTCACAGTTCATGAGATCAAGCCCCATGTTGGGCTCTGCACTGACAACACAGCCTGCTTGGGATTCTCTCTCTCGCCATTTCTCTTTCTCTCTCCCTCTCAAAATAAATAAACAAATATTTAAAAGACGAAAACTGTAAGGAAGAGAAAATACACTTACATTACTGTACTGTATGTTTCAAAAAAATCCACAGTAAATTGACCTACACGGATCAAGGCTGTGTTGCTCAAGTGTCAACTGTGTTGTGATTACATTAAGTATAAAGGATTGAAGCATACAGTTAAAGCACAGACATATCAGATTAGTGGCAAAAATGCAAGACCAGGCTATATGCTGTCTTTAACAAACCTTCTTTAAAACATAAGGGAGATAAAAGTAAAAGATTTAAAATGATTTATGATCCAAGCACTAATATAAGCCACTTGGGATGGCTGTATCAATATCAGACAGAATGTATTACACAACAAGTGCTATTATTGTTGATAAAGAGGAACATTACATGATAATTAAAGGGCCAGTTCACCAAAAAGACGTAACTAAATCTATATGCATCAAACAGCAAGTATACCTGAAGCAAAAACTGATAAACCTCAAAAGAGAGAAAATAGGCCACAACAATAAGAAAGTTGAACAGATTCGAAGAACATGGATTTCCAGTTTTAAAAGGAGAAGAAAGAAGATGAGGGAGGGGAGGAGAAAAAGAAGAGTCTCAGGTACTTCAATATGAAATTTCAGAACATTTATGATCATAGTTTTTAAAAATCTACAGTTTCCAGACAGTGGAAAAAAGAGCACAAATAAAAGATTAGATGAGCATCAAATTCATTAAAGGAATACTGGAAACTAAAGGTTGTGGATTGGTGGCTTCAAAACTATGAAAAAAGTCTTTCCAATGCAGCACTTTCCACACCTAGCAAACTGTCAGTCGAGATATTTTTAAAAATTCAGTCCTCATGCACCCCTACTCGGAAAGCAAGTGTAAGATGAACTTGATGAAACCAGAGATATTAACCAATACAAATAAAGACACAAGAATGAGAAACGATGGTTTCCTAAATATCCTGAAACAAATATAGGAAACAGTGGAATTCCTGGTGTGGTGGCAAATGGAGCTCCCAGGACGAAATCTGTTCAGATGCTGGGTGAGCAAATAATATAAATTGAAATAAGGACAAGGAAAGATTGTAGGAGGAACTTGGCAACATCAAAAAGAAAGAAAAGAAAGAGAAAGGAAGGAAGGAAAGAAGGAGAAGAAAGAATGAACAAATGAACAAAAGAAAGAAAATAATAATTCATATCTGACACCATGAAAAACAGATTTAATACTATCAGGAAAATGAAGGATGATTTATTTTTTTTTATTTTTATTTTTTTTTAGTAAAACAGAGAACTTAGCTATTGAATAAATAAAAGAAGTAAGCAGTAACTCAAGGGAAACTAAATAATTCAACACAATGTTGCCATAGTTTGATAATTGATTCAGTAGTGGCTCATATTTCCATAGTCATAATGAGGAACCCTAAATATTGATTTAAAAATATCCTAAAACTGAGCCACCTGGGTGGCTCAGTCAGTTGAGTATCTGACTCTTGATTTCGGCTCAGATCATGATCTCACAGTTAATGAGATTGAGCCCTGTATAGGACTCTGTACTGAGCATAGGGCCTGCTTGGGATACTCTCTCTCTCTCTGCCTCTTCCCTGTGTGTGCTCATGCTCGCTCTCTCTCTCTCTCTCTCTCTCTCTCCGCCCCCCAACCCTCTCAAAAGTAAATAAGAAAAATATATCCTAAAAGAATTTCCATAGCAAATAAACTAATTCTAAAATTCCTATTGAAAAGTAAAACATCTAAAACTGCCAAAACAATTGTAGTTAATAATAGCTAATACTTATGTAAGGACACAAGTCTAAACGTCTAAACCAAACTGACTCCATGACAGGCTTTAAGTTTCCCCTCTAAACTAGAAGGCCTAAGTTTCAGCTTCCCAGAAACTATCAGGCACTTACACATTGCCCGAGGCAGGAGAAACCACCCTTGTAACACCCAATCAGGAAAGGCCAGCGACCACCCTCCACGTCCACCCTCCACGTTACTAAGGGAGAGGCCTGGAGATAGAAACTATAGATAGGACCTTGTTATCTAATGTTAAAGTTAACAAGACCCTCGGCTCGCTCTGTGATTGATTGAATTTAAAGTTACTCTAAATGTTGTAATTGGATCCCGCCCAAAGTAACGAATACTCTAGACAATGTGTATGGTTAAACCCGCTATCAATAATGTTGAATAATTATGATTGGATCACTCTTCCCCTGCCACAACTTCTGTAACTCCCCGATCACAAACCCCATAAAAACCCTGCTCTGCCTTTGCTCAGGGCTCTCAGCACGGATCCACTGCGTTGGTGAGGTCTGGGAGCCCGAGCTAGAGCCAGTATTAAAGCCCTTTGCCTTTGCATGCATGACTCGGTCTCCCCAGTGGTCTCTGGTTGTTGAGGATACTGCGATCTGGGTATAACACTTAAGCAGGACTTCTTTTAGTCTTCCCTAAAATGTTAGATAGTGCAGTTATTATCTCAATTTTATATATATGTGTAAACAATGTGAGTCACAGATTTTAACTTCCTCCAGATTGTGCAGGTGGTTAGCAGTATAACTGGGCTTTGAACCCTGCTGTTTGCTTCTGGAGCCCTTGCTTGTAACCCCTAGGCTGTGCTGGATTACCATCATCAGATGTCAATACAGTTGACCCATGGACAACACAGATTTAAACTGCAAGTTCCATTAGGCTATTAATTGTTAAGTTTGGGAGAGTCAAAAGTAAAATACAGATTTTTGACTGCCTGGGGGCTCAGCACCCCTAACCCCATGTTGTCCAAGGGTCAGTATACTTATAAAATCTATTGGAAATTAAAAAAAAAAAAAAAAGGTTTTATTTGTAATAGGAGAGCCAAAAAATGCAGAAGTAAAAAAATAAATCTGTCTATAAATATATTGGAACTTGACTAAAGTAGCACCAGAGATAAATGAGAAGTTGCTAGACTGCTCAATAAATGGTGTGGTACAGATGGTAATTAAATTGAAAAGAGAGACAGGCAATGGCTGAGATAAGTGGTGTTCATAAAATAGGGTTTTATTTTATTAAGACAGAGACAAAAGATGAATTTTGTAAGTTTTTGGGAATTACCCAGTAGAGCCGGAAAAACCAATGGTGCTGGAAGCAAATAATGTGCAGAAGCTGTAACTCCTTATGAATTGATTGAGCTGGGGGTAGAGGAGTGAATCAGCCTCTCATAGGGTGCCCTCCCTTCTGTTGTAATAAGAAAGGGACAAATGTCATATTCAGAAGCCTATTCTTGTGCAGATTTGATAGCAGATAAGAAAGCTTTTGTCTGATTATCATTTCTAAAGGAGGTGAGGTGTGTGTGGGAGGAAGTAAAGATAGGAGGAAAGATCTAACAGGAAAAAGTCAAAAGTGAAGAAACTACCCAGTACAAAGGCCCTCCTACTATATGCCCCTGTTCATAAAAAGCAGTGAAACAATGTGGTTTTTCACAAGTTAGGTTCATTTGATTTACTTCAGAGAAATTAGGTGCTTGAATGCACCAAGTTTGGGCCTTTCTCAAGAACAAGTTTGGTGATGTTGAGGAGGAAGCGATCATAGGCAAGGTGTCTGGAATCCACTCTGGACAGTGGGGATTAGTGAGCACTGATAAACACCAGGCTACGATGGGCAATGCAAAGTGGGTGAGTGAGTGGTTTGGAAGTTCCAAAAATGTTCAAGACTTGTCACAGTGGGGACAGGGAAGATGCTGGTTTTATGGGAGTTCTAAAATTTGTGCAGTGTGGGGACCCTCCTTAAAGAAGAGAATGCAAAAGTATCTTGCTT
Organism: Hyaena hyaena; assembly: GCF_003009895.1. Taxonomy (NCBI): domain Eukaryota; kingdom Metazoa; phylum Chordata; class Mammalia; order Carnivora; family Hyaenidae; genus Hyaena; species Hyaena hyaena. The sequence continues at coordinate 544,354 of NW_024080970.1, forward strand.
TTTATTTATTTTTTTTAATATTTTTGTTTATTTCTAGGAGAGAGAAAGAGAGACAGCGTGAGCAGGGGAGGGTCAGAGAGAGAGGGAGATACAGACTCTGAAATAGGCTCCAGGCTCTGAGCTGGCAGTCAGCACAGAGCCCGACGCGGGGCTCGAACCCACGAACCGCGAGATCATGACCTAAGTGAAAGTCGGACGCTTAACCGACTAAGCCACCCAGGTGCCCCAAGTATCTTGCTTTTTAAATGTTTACAAAAATGTGAGACCTCATTGTGGGAACTCTTCCCAGGGACTTGGATGGGGCTCTTATAAGTGAGCAATCAAAAGCATAAGCATCAGTAGCTTCATAATTAACAGGAGACTAGATACTTGTGAGAAAGCAGGAGACACAATGTGTAGAGTTCAAGACGTTGCAATTACAGGTGGATGCAAACATAAATTCCTTTCTTTTTTTTAATATGGGGGAGAAAGACCACTGGAAGTGAAGAAGAAAAGGATCAAGAAACCAATGATTTGGATTAGTTATCCCAAAGGATGTGGGGGACACAGAAGAGTATATGCCAGATGTAGAATGAAGGTGCAGATAGTAGTCCAGACACTAAAGTCTTCAGTTGTCTTATTTTTCAACTTGGGAACTTTGCACAGGTCCTTTACCACTTCTTTATTTTATTGAATTTGGGTAGGAGATTGGGCCAAAAGAACTAAAAACACAGAGTCCGAGAAAAGATAGAAGGTTTTGTTTTGTTTTCTTCACATAGTTAGTACAAAAGCTGGCAAACTTCAGGGAAAGTAAAATCCATCCCTAATCTGACAAGACTGGGTTACATGTTCCTGTTTGTCCCTATGATACCCTATACTTAATTTCACTCCTTTAGTTTATATCATGTTTGCTTCTGTCTTGTTTCACCATTTTCTAGGGCATTGTACTTGACCCGATGTCCAAGACTGGCTAACAATAACATGTGTATTTCCTCATTTTAAGGAAATAACATTGAACGGGAAACACTCTTCAGATTGCATTAAGGAGAACTTAGTCAGTTCTCTAGCTAGGAATCATGGTCTTTATACAGGTGGCCTTGTGTCCTGCTAACAGTGATGCAGGATCCGGGAGTTCGTGACTAAATGTAAAAAGGGAAGTAGAGCTTGGGCACAATTAAAAATCTCTGTCATACCTCTTCATGATTATTTCTCTATTTAACACAAGTCCAGGCATGACGCCCCTGGAGGTAGCCATTTTACCCCAACACAATGGGCTATGTTCCGTATAACACCCTATACTTACATGTGCTAACACCTGCCACAGTGTTTATTTGTCTTTAGGCTTCTCTATATGTTCACAAACATTTGCAGTTGACTCTGTGTAGGAAAGGACATATAACTGACAGCTCCCTTTCATTCTGCTCAAGTTCATAGGTTACTTTCCCATCCCTACATGTTTTGGCCACTTCCTTAAATGCTCCATTTCTGTCCTATAAAATCTGTAATGTTAACTTCCCATACGGTAACATGTATTAGAACTCAAACAAATGTTAGGATCTGTAGGTTAAATGTATTAAAATTAATCATGGTGGAGTGCTAAATAATGTGCTATTGTTTAAATAAAATAGAAACTTTTTTTTTTTTTTTTTGAGGAATAATAAACTACCCCATGGAAGAGGCATTCAGAGTAACTGGAAAGAAGTCATGATGTGGGAAACAAAGGCAGAAGGAAATGGCAGATAAAATTAAATTTCCTTATAACCTGCAGCCCATTGACAAATACTTGAGGCTGGCAGAGTCCAACTTTTCTCCAGGAGCTCTCTGCTGTCTTAATGCTAATACTTTGCTGGAGGGAAAAACAGCCTGGCTTGACAATAGCCAGGCCTTCAATATCCTGTGAGTCTTCTTTAGCATATGAAAGCCTCCAAGGAAACTTCTCCAGGACTTTACGTCCCCCCAACCCCCTAGTATATAACCAGCTTCTCCTCCTGGTCTCAGGGCAGCTCTTTCTGCCCATAGGTCCTGTCCCTGCACTTGAATGAAGTCACCTTTTTGCACCAAAGACATCTCAAGAATTTTTTCTTGACCTTCGGCTCTGGACCTCATGAACCCCACTATTCCCCCAAAAAACCTCATCAGTCAGAGGGCACTTTAGGTGAAGGGACCTCTCCAAATATTAATGTATTAATCAATCGCTTCCTTTATTCACTTTCTCATTAAGTGTTTATTGAATGCCTATAATATGCAAGTATTTAGCCTATATAATCATTACAGAGGACCTGTTCACTCCTTCTGTAAATGGAAAGCCCACCAGATAAGATTTTATTAGAGCTTTGGGGAAACTAATTTAAAATAAATAGAGATAGGGGCGCCTGGGTGGCTTAGTCGGTTAAGCATCCGACTTTCACTTAGGTCATGATCTCACGGGTCGTGGGTTCGAGACCCGCGTCGGGCTCTGTGCTGACTCCCAGCTCAGAGCCTGGAGTCTGTTTCAGTCTGTGACTCCCTCTCTCTCTGACCCTCCCCTGCTCACGCTGTCTCTCTCTCTCCTAGAAATAAATAAAACATTAAAAAATAAAAAAATAAAATAAAATAAAATAGAGTAATCAAAACTTTTAAATCATTATCTTCAACTGGAAATTTACGGTTCTTGCATTATTTCTTATTTTAAAAGATTCCTATCTTTTGGCATTAACAATAAATCAGTACTTCCAGGTTGTACCAATTGTTTTATGGCTTTTGAAGCAACAGCAAAGGACACCACTGACAGGCTTTCAACTATATCCCAGACCAAAACAATAAAAATAAATAGAAGAAAACAATATAATCTTTCTGACATTTCCATGAAAATTGAATGCTCTTCTTCTACAAACACAGAAGAGCAGTTTCATTATTGAGTGCCAAGGATCACATATCCATAAAATACCAAGAGATTTTGCATGTCATTCAATCACACAACTGACAGTCTTCAAGAAAAACTGCTTTTCAATGAGATGGAAGGCTTTAATGAGCTAATTAGTTAGCTCAGGAGGGTGGTTCTGTGACATTACTTACGGAATTACTCTGAAATCTACCTATTCTTGCTGTTCATTTACAATAAATTATTTTGTCTTATGGATCTAACTCTAATATTTATTTTAAAACCAGAAATCCTATTTAATAGCAATTTTCCTTGTATGGCAGGCTATTGGTTTTTATCTCATAGTGATTTTAATACTCCCGTTCTAAAATATTTCATTCTGTTTAGTGGAATATAATTAGCTTTATCATCAGTGCAAAAAGTTCAATCTATAGATTTTCTCTGATGTAGATCAGAGTGGAAATAAACTGTCATGATAATTGTGTTCATTGAGTTTTATAGTCCCCTTTTCAGATTTAACTTGAACATCACTGCATGCGTAGAAAAATGGAGGCAGCGACCATTGCTCATTTTGCTGCTTTCTGATTATATCACAGAAGAGTTGCCCAGTAAGCAGGCTTCAGGAAAGAAGGTTGACTCAATGAAATATTAGTAGTGAAAAAAAAAAAAAATCAGCACCAAGCCCTGCTTTCGGCCATCCTCTTTGATGCACTAGGACAAGTTAAAATGAACATGGGGACACGGAGGAGAGAGGGTCTCGATATCAGGGAAAGCACAACTGGCCACCACCAACAAAGAATTAAATGGAAAGAGCAGGGAATATTTTATACTAGGGCCGTTGTCTTAAGTGAAGTTTTTTTCTGTCTGACTCATGGTTGAGAAAGTGTGTGCTGTTTAGCTGACTTCAAGAGTCATTACCTTTAACCCATTACTTGTCTCTCATCTACCTTGAATTTTCCAGCAAAACAACTAGTAATTATTCTTCAAGCCTGTGCTCATTCCTTTTTTATTTTTTTTATTTTTTTTGTGCATACTGCCATTAGTGTCCTATAGTGTCTGACTCCAACACCTACTGCAGTCTCACACAGATTTCAAGACAAGGCTTTAACAACTTCTCTTCAAGCAACATCACTCCCAATTTAAGTAGATTTTCTGCATTATTCTCCCTGCATACGTATGGTCTGGGAATATGTTTTGGTCACTGTGTTATTCAGGGTTCTCCAGAGAAACAGATGTACATATAGTTACAGATACAGGTCTGGATATAGATATATAGATACATCCATAAACACATTATCGTAGATAATGATCACGTGACCCGTTTCCTTAAAATGAATCTTTGTATATCTATGTATCTATATGCCTATCTGCAAATCAATCTATTTATATGTATAGATAGATTAAGAGATTTGTTTTAAGAAACTGGATCACGTGATTATCTACAACTATATAATGACATATAGATACATAAAAAATATTTTAGGTATAAGATTACATGATTATGGAGGGTTGGCAAGTCTAAACTCCAATAGGGGAGGCTGGCAGCCTGGGAACTTAGGAAAGAGTTGCAGCTTAAGTCCAAAGACAGTCTGCTGGAGAACCAGAAAGAGCCAATATTTGAGCTGAAGACCTATGGCCATCTGCTGGAGAATCCCTTCTTGCTCTGATGAGGCCAACCTTTTCTCCATTCAGGTCTTCAACTGATTGGATGAAGCCCCCATAGTTAGAAAGATCCATAGTCCACTGATTTAAATGTCTCATTCAAAAACACCCACACAGAAACACCTGGAATAATGCTTCACCAAATATCTGGACATTGTGACTGTACCAAATTGACAGATAAAACTAACAAGCACTGCCACCATTATCTCCTCAATTTCTTTTTTTTTTTCACATTTATTTATGTTTGAGAGAGAGAGAGAGACACTGTGTGACTGGGGGAGGAGCAGAGAGAGAGGAAGACACAGAATCTGAAGCAGGCTCCAGGCTCTGAGCTGTCAGCACAGAGCCTAATGTGGGGCTTGAACCCATGAACCACGAGATCATGACCTGAGCCGAAGCTGGATGCTCAACAGCCTGAGCCACCCAGGCACCTCTCCTCAATTTCTAACCCAATGCTTAACTCAGTAGGCACTTAATACCTGTTAAATTAAGTAATAAACCCAAGCTGTTAAGCTCTATCAAAGGAAAAAAATCTGTCTCAATGTCTACAAGACAGTGGCTCTACACTGTAGGCGGACCAGCAGAATAAGGCTAATAGAATAGGTTTAGGTAGAAATTTTATAAGCAACAGAGGCTGCTTAATAAAGTCATACTGTCATTTTGCAGGGTATGAATGTTGGAGAAGACAGAAGAGTCTAGTGCTGTGGCAAGGCTGTTCCTTCTATGAAGGCGTGTATGCTCTATACATGTATATTGGCTTAGTCTTGGTTCTGTTCCAGTAAAGCAATCTGCCCAGTGTTTCTTTTCAAAATATAATAGTTAAAGTCTTAATATGTGTGTGCATGTCAAAATAATATATTATTATATATGTTCAATACTGTTAAAGGCAGAGAAAATCTGACACATAATACATTCTGACATCAACTTTATTTTTTAGCTTCTGAAAGAACAAGTGAAAATCCTTACATACATGCTTTAGAAAAACAAGGTTTTTAATTACTCTATGCTTATTACATCATAAGATGAGAATATACATAATCAATTGCTGATTTTTTTTTTTTGAAAAATCAATCTTCCAAATCAGGTGAAAGATATTTCATAAAACTCATTTCTTGTGGCTTTTGTATTTTTAATTCTGCATAATTTGTGCTTTGAACTTGATACCTCATAATATACTTTCACTAAATTGTAATCCCTATTTCAATATTATTAGATATCTTAATTTGTTTAGGGACTTCTTAGTACAGTCGGTAGGATAGAAGAATCAGTTTACAGTCATGATATATAAAATAAATATTTATACAGCATTATATCTTCATCTTAATAGATTTGTTTACTTTGTTACTTCAAAATTCTTATTAACAGCCAATTTCATTACTTCTAACAATCCATTTCTGAGGGACCATGTATCAGTTTTTGCCTAAAGAAAATGAATAAATATAAAAGTGTTCCAGGTTGAAGATGAAGCTGTATTTTAAAACATAGGGAAGAGTGCACTCTGAAACATGTATCTGAAGGATTCACATGAAAGCTGGGCTTTGTTTCAGGCAGCTCAGTCAATCTCAGCCTCTTACCTTAATTATCAGTTTCATTTCTAATGCTGACCAAACTGACAAAAATATGGTTCATGTTCATGCCATATCATGTATAGATCCTTGACTCTATTTTCTGATCCACAAAAGTGATAAATGTTGTTACATATGATTGGTTTTAAAACATTCCCATAAAATTCCACACTCTCAAATTAAGAAACAGAAAACACCTCAGTAAAATGACTATATATAATTTATGGTCTTGTTGTTAAATGTTTGCTTCAGTAGTTCTGCACACAGAAAAACAAACTTCTGCTGAGATTTCTGTAGTAAAGGGAAAGTCATTAGTTCCCGATCTGGCTCACTCCAATTTTGGGGTGTTCCAGCTGTCATGAGGTCAGTCTCCCTAACCCAGAACCCCCACACCCCCGCCTCCATTTGCCTTCTGTCTGTAACTATAGGTTTGTCTTTATTTTTTTTTTTAATGTTTTATTTTATTTCTGAGAGAGAGAGAGAGACAGCATGAGCAGAGGAGGGTCAGAGACAAAGAGGGACACAGAATCCAAAGCAGGCTCCAGGTCTGAGCAGTCAGCACAGAGCCCGACAGGCGTCTCGAACCCATGAACCGTGAAATCATAACCTGAGCTGAAGTCGGACGCTTAACAGACTGAGCCACCCAGGCTCCGCCCCTCATATTTTTAAGTTTGTCTTTAGAAGGCTACTTTCAGCATCTTATCCAGACTTAACCCTCTGGGGGAAATGGGGTCATTTGAGGGTTTATAGGAATGGCATTCTACCCCAATAGTTGACGCAGGGATATCCAGGAGGTTCTATGCATTTAAAGTTTGGGAATGAGCAAAGCCGAGAAGCTAAATCCTATTACAAAGAAGAAGTGGGCAGGAATGCCAATTGACCAAGCCAAGAGTTAGAACTGGGTAAGAACTGGAAAGAGGTCAGAAGCACGCCAGGGGTGTCTTCGAACACAGCATTGCCACTGGGTCCTCAGCCTAAGGTGTGTATCTAGACTACTAAACGGTAGAGGGTCAAGGTAAATTATTATTTCCTCAGTTCCTCATATGACAGTTTCAAGTCAACTCAGTCTCCTAGTTGCTCTGCGAAAATAATGCCCTACTTTTTCAGTGTCCTTTTGAAACTAGCAAGAAAAATAGAGTGACCAGTACAAAGTGGTACTATCACTTTAATTGATCAAGACACTGCATTTCTATAAATAAAGCCTAAAGGCATATGAAACTTAGGCTGGCTTTTTTTGCCGAAACTTATTAATTGATTTATACTGAGCCTAAAATCAACTGCATCCTAAAGTATATATTGCTTCTTTTAGGACCCCAAGTGTAAGACCTATATTTTTTCTGTTAGATATAATCCTGCCAGATTTGACCCAATATTCAAGATTACATAGATTGTTTTAGATTCTGTTTCTGTTAACCCAAAATGCTAACTATCTCTCCTAGCTTTATGTCATCTATAATTTTGAAAAGTACATGTATTAACTGGCAGAAAGTTCATAGTATAATTGCAATAGTTTCTTTCAGCACAAGATTATCCCCAACATTATTTCCCCTATGTTACATGGACTTTGTCAATTTTAATAGTTTTTTTGGTATACTTTCATCACAACCCTGTTAGGAAATAATTATTTCCCAAATAATTATATATACTTAACTTACTATTTAATATAGTAAGTTAATATTTAGTATATATATATATTTCCCAAATATATATATATAAACTTACTATATATATATATAAACTTACTATATATATATATATATACTTACTATATATATATATACTTACTATATATATATATGCATTTAATCATTTATCTCATAAAAATAAATATACAAAGTACTTATAAAGTGTTTAGGGATAATAAATCATATAATCCTTAAAAGATCTCTATATGGTAAGCATGTACTATCCTAGCCTATTTTACAGGTGAGGAAACTGAGGTATAAGGGGGTTAACTTACCCAAAGTTGCAGGGTTGCATTTGACATCCAGTATCCCTTCCTTTGGAGTCCTGCTTGGAATCCTTAGTGTCTGCTGACTTGGACATTATCATAATCGTGAGATAAGAGAAGCACAGGAAGAGCCCCAAGACCTGTCTCTAAGATGGCCCCACTCAGGATCAAGCTAGGGCCCAGTAAGATGTGTGTTTTGACATCAGGTGATGCACAGGGTCTCCAGGAGCCTAAATGCAAGTTCTTCTCCCACTCTGCTGTCTGGAATAAGAACCTTAGCCAAATAAGTGTCCCTCCCGAAGGGATCAGGTGCAGTTCCTATTGCCCTTGAAAAGCAGGCTTCAGCCCCTGCCAGATGTGAAACTATTCAAACAATCCAGTCACTTTCTTCCTCAGTAACCAGGGGGTTGCTGCTATCTCTTGGTACTACAGAGTGTGCCTCCCACCACCCCAGGGCTCTCAGTACATTCTAGAATGCAACACCCATGTGACCCTGTGTGACATGCAGGACCCTCCTCTCCTAGGCTGTAACTCTGCATGATCAATAACCTGCCATCTGTCATATGTGTCCAGTGCCAGGTGCATTGTCTTGGTCCATCCTCATTACCTCCTTCACCAATAGGGTGGACCGGAAGTGTTTAAAACAAGTATCAGCCAAACTAGCTAGCCACATCTATAAATTCATCCATTTGAAATAATTCTGCAGATGTTGTATTAACTCAACCTTTGTGGTTTGCAGCTAAATTATTAATTTTCTTATTAATGGATTGTTGGTAAATAGCACTGTCATGATTTTTCTTTCTCTGACATTTCACCCAACAGGCATTCTCCAGTCAAATGTTCACAGATTTGTTAGTCAGTCAACTATTTTGTGTACCTCTTCAGCCATATGTAATGTGACCATAAGCAGCAATGTGATGATTTACTGTTTAGTAAGATGCTGCAGTGACTTTCACATTGCCACTTTTAAGAACAAAACCAAACAACTTTTGGCTTTTAATGAGCTCCTAATAATAATGTTAAAATAAAAAATTCATTTCTCTTTAATTTCTGAATGATTGGTCTCAAACAGATGCTGTAATTTAAATGCTGCCATAATCATATTTTTAAATGCTTCTTGCACAAGACCCCATAAGTTACATTACAAGCATCTGTGAAGAAGAAAGACACATTTTGTGGGTTTTTTTTTTGTTTGTTTGTTTGTTTTTTACTTCTTATATAAAGATTTTTCTGGGGCGCCTGAGTGGCTCAGTCAGTTAAGCATCCAACTTTGGCTCAGGTCATGATCTCACAGTTCGTAGGTTCGAGCCCTGCGTCGGGCTCTGTGGTGACAGCTAGCTCAGAGCCTGGAGCCTGCTTCAGATTCTGTGTCTCCCTCTCTCTCTGACCCTCCCCTGCTCATGCTATTTGTCTGTCTGTCTGTCTGTCTGTCTCTCTCTCTCTCTCTCACTCAGAAATAAATAAAACATTTTAACAAAGATATTTCCAATTTCATTTGAATAGATCCTTCTCTTACATCAGTGAGAGAATTTTCTGAATGTCAGTTGAATCCTTTCTTGGCATATTTTGATAATATGGTGCAGCTGTGGTTTGATTAATCAATTCTTTTAATCTCTTCCAAACCAACAATTTTAAGCTTAACTATATGAAAAATATTTTATATTTTAGAATAGTGCATAATTTAATTCTAAAAAAATAAGTTTTAAGTCAAATTTAATCAAAATTTTAATCAAATTTAGTCCTTCTTTAAAAACAAAATGTTATGACAAAGAAGACAATGGTGTGTTCTTACACCTTGTTGTGTTTCTATAAGGAACAAGGGAAGATTTAGGATTTTGTTGTAATATTTTATTAAATGATAATATTTACAATGATTATAGCAATATAGGCAAAAATAATATAAGTGTAAATGCTGAAAGTAAGCTTTGTTAATCTCTGAAAACCTACCTATCTATATCCAAAAACTTTTTCATAGAAAATTTTTAGAGAAGGCAGTAGCACATATTCCATTACTCAAAAGAACAAAAATGTCATCATCACATATGATACATAGGCCCTTGTCAGTGCCGTCATCCACTCCTGAAAGAAGAACTGAAAAAGGGAAGTGACATTTAAGCACTAGTAGGAAAAATGTTTTTGACAATTAAAATGCCTTGAAAGGGATTGGGGTGTTCTCAGGGTTCCTTACACATCATTATTACAATCACTAATACCTTAGAAAGAGTAAAAGATTGAGAGTCAGAGGATCTCGCTTTCAAATTATTTTTACAGGTTCCTTTTTTTATCTTTTTAGTAAAATATATTATGTCCTTTTATATTCGTATACATCTGAATTCATTAGATAATTACATAGGAAAAACACCAATTAAAATTAATCTCTTTAGGGCACTTGGGTGGCTTAGTCAGTGAAGCATCTGACTTTGGCTCAGGTCTTGATCTCACAGTTCATGGATTTGTGGGTTCCAGCCCTATGTTGGGCTCTGTGCTGATGCTCAGAGCCTGGAACCTACTTCAGAGTCTATGTCTCTCTCTCTCTCTGTGTTCCTCCTCTGCTTCCTCTGCCTTTCAAAATAAATATATTATATATTATATACATTATAATTGTATATGCATAATATGTGCATAGCTAGGTTTATTGACAAATTTTCATTTTTATAGTCTTTTAATCTTTCTAGCATTAAATCTGCATACTATATCTTTGAACTATATCTGTATGTGTCTGTGGCCCACACATGCATTTATGCATATTATTATGCATTAATCTATATTATGCATTATATAGATTATCAATGTTATATAACATTAATAAATATATTATGAATTAGCCTTTGATAAGTAGATATTTAGATTAAGCTATGCTGTTCATTCTTGTTAAGACAAAACCCCTGTAAATGGTGTAGTCAAGTCTCTATCACTTCATGTATTGATACATACATTAACTTAATGTGTCATTACTGGTCACAGAGCATGAATTAACTCTGTTTGAAGAGAGCAGAATAAAACATCTGCTGCCAGATAGGTTACAGTAGAACCTATTGAACCTTGAGATAGAAGGACTTTAAAATAATTTTATAGTTGCGTATTTAAAGAACTGAAATATATTAATAATATAGAACAGTTAAAACATCATTGGCAAACAGAACACAACATCAGCAATGGATGAAAGAGGTTAAGAACTGCAAATTAAAGATTCATATACACACAAAAAATATATTTTAAAATACAAATGTGGAGCGCTTGGGTGGCACAGTTGGTTGAGCAGCCAACTCTTGATTTTCTCTCAGGTCATGATCCCAGGGTTGTGAGATCCAGCCCATGCTGAGCATGGAGCCTCCTTGATATTCTCCTCTCTCTCTCTCTCCCCCCCTGCCCTTCACCCCCACTCATGCTCTTTCTCTGTCTCTCAAATTAAAAAAAAATACAAATGCATATCTAAAAACATTAAAAGACGGACTAAGGAGAGGAATTTAAGTATTGATTAAATATCAATGATAGGGAAAAATAATGAAATAAAAAGACAAAAGAGACCTCCTTTATGAAGAGATATACAGTAGTCTCCACTTACCCCCAGGGAATACATTCCAAGACCTAGTGATGCCTTAAACTTCATATAGTACCAAGCCCTATACATAGTTTAGTTTTTCCTACCCATATATACATATAATAAAGGTCAATTTACAGATTAGGCATAATAAGAGACTCACAATAACTAATAGTAAAATAGAATAATTATAACAGTAAACTATAATAAAAGTTATATGAATGTTGCCTCTATTTTTCTCCCTCAAAGTATCTTATCATACTGTATTCACCTTTCTTCTTATGATGATGTGAGATGATAAAATGCCTATGTGAGGAGACAAAGTGAAGTGAATGACTTAAGCATGGTGACATGTTAGGCTACTAGTAAACTTCTGAGGATAGGTCCAAAGGAAGATTATCTCCTTCCAGACTGCATTTGGCTGTTGGTAACTGAAAACACAGATAGCAAAAGCATGGATAAAGGAGTAGTACTGCAAATGTCTTGTGGCATTTGTATCACAAATTCATATTTCACCGTCTCAGTGAACAGAGAGAAACTAGAAACAAGTAGAAGGAAGAAAGGAAAATAATGAAAATATGAAATAATTTATCATTTCAGTGTTCACCAAGACTGAATAGAATGATCTCTTTCTGACCTCTCCTGAGAGTACAGAACAGCCAGGTAAACAGAAATCAAAAAGAAGTCAACAAAAAATTCTAGAGAGGTAGTTAAAGTATCTATGTTTTTAATTGGGATGACTTGAGAATGTCTTTGGAAAAGTTTCCATATTGTCAATGCAGTAGTCTTAGTTTGAGTCTCTATTTTTGAGGGTTCCAAAAGTAAAACATAAGGAGATCGCACATTATAATGTCTCTGTGAATTGAGTTTCTCTACTGAGAGACACGTGTATGTATAACTATGCATGTGTGTGTGCTAATGTACTTGTTCAAAGATGGTAGTGAAAAGATTCCAAAAGACATAGGAGGTAGAAGAGTCCCTTCATGTAAGCATAGGACAGCAGAACTCATCTGCGTAAGGATGGCTTTACAGAGCAGGGGGCCACAGATACCTTCTCCATTAAGGAGACAGACTTCTCTGGGTCTTGAAATCTCCCAAGAACTTCCAAAGACCCAGCTGCCAACACAGTAATACTACATGTAGTGATTGGAATGAAGTTCCCATTCTTGAGAAATGACATTTTGCTAGGAACATTCTTCTTTGAGTCTCTCTGTCCGTCTCTTTCCATGTGCTACCGTTTGATATCGGCTATGTTCTTACCTCTTCCCTTAGGACAAATAATGACAAACACGCCAACATAGTCCTGAATGTTTACTAGGAGACAGGGTAATTGAAGGTTTACTTCTCAGACATTTCACCTCTAGAGATCCAGGTTTCCATTATGTTGATTTGACTTCTGCTGACTTCCCATAGAGATAATTGTATACTTTGTATGCTCTTTCTGGTGCTCCATATTAAATATAGGTAGTTTACGATTTTGTATTCCTTATTCTCCCTTTATTTTGACAACCCTTATCAGTAAATGTCTCCTGTACAACTCTTACTAAATGTTCTTGGAATAAAAGACCTGAAGCATGCAATTATTACAGTAATCCTGGGTCTTGGCAGTTGAGAGGTTCTCCTAACTTTCAGACTCCGTAAGCCATTCAAGCAGTCCATGGTGGCTTGTATATGTATTCACACTAAGCCTCCAAATGGTATATGACTCCACCACACACATGTGATAGAAAAAACACTGGATTTGGAGAAGTCAGACCCATGTATTGTACCAACTCCTTTACCCATTAGGGACATGCCTATGGACTGGCCTCTAAGTCTCTCCTCGGCAAAGAAAACATACCCTCGAGCTAAATTTCCTGAGTCTGAATCCTGACTTCACCACTTTTTTAGGTACGTGATTTGGGAAATTTTACTTGAATTCATATTTATCATCAGGAAAGTGAAAATAATAATAGAATATACTTTATGTGGTGCTGCAGGGATAAAGTGACTTCATATCTGCAAACCTCTTTAAAAAGTGCCTGACACAGAGTAAATGATGCATACCCTATTGTGCGATATATGCACAAGGGAGATTAAGTGCACATGACTGGGATAAGTGGTAGAATTTTTATAAGTATCAAATGGGATCATGTATATGAGAGATGTTTAAGTATTTTCTTTTCTTTTCTTTTCTTTTTTTAATGTTTTACTTATTTCTGAGAGAGAGACAGCATGAGCAGGGGAGGGTCAGAGAGAAAGGGAGACACAGAATCTGAAACAAGCTCCAGGCTCTGAGCTGGCAGTCAGCACAGAGCCTGACATGGGGCTCGAACCCACGAACTGTGAGATCATGACCTGAGCTGAAGGCGGACGCTTAACTGACTGAGCCACCCAGGTGCCCCTGTTTAAGTATTTTCAATAACTACACAAGTAAAATATTATATTTCTAAATCTTCATTCTAGGGACGCCTGGGTGGCTCAGTCGGTTAAGCGTCAGACTTTCGCCTAGGTCATGATCTCACGGTTCGTGGGTTCGAGCCCCGCGTCGGACTCTGTGCTGACTGCCAGCTCGGAGCCTGGAGCCTGTTTCAGTCTGTGACTCCCTCTCTCTCTGATGCTCCCCTGCTCACGCTGTCTCTCTCTCTCTCTCTCTCTCTCTCCTAGAAATAAATAAAAAAAAAAAACACTAAAAAAAATAAAATAAAATTATAAAAAAAAAATCTTCATTCTAGTATAGTTAATGTATAATGTTATATTAATTTCAGGTGAACAAAATAATACACTATTTTTGAGTCACTGAAACAACTATGTAAATTAATACAATTATGTCCTCTTATATACCTCTTCATTAATACTAGTTGATCAGAGAAAAAGACAAAAACTTCATTATGTTGTGCTACTGTACAAGATTTTATTTTTCTTTTATGATTTCCTGTGCTCATTTTAATACCATGGCACCTAGGTAAATTTGCTAATGATTTGGGAATGTAGTGCCATTTGTCTAAAAGACTTGAATCTTACCTGGGAATAACTCTTCCTTCCTGTTGGGTCTCTCTCCTAACTATTCATATTATTATCATCAAATATTTTTCTGGTGGTTAAATGCATTTGATGAGTTACAAGTGAATGAGAAATAGGTGCTTTTTGCTGAGAGGACTCATTCCCCTTTGAGATCATTTTATTAGTAAATGATTAGTGAGCATTAGGTGGAAAAATTAATGCAAATATATGATTAAAAAAAAGTAATCACTCTGAATGTATTCCTACAACTATCTCCATATGGTGCGAGTAGTGATTTAAGCACAATGCCTTTTTCCAAAACTTTTCTGTGTGTGTGTGTGCCTGTGTGTATGTGTGGTGTGTATGCATTCACTGTAAAGTTCCCATTGAGGGGTAAGAAAAAGAAAGAAAAATGACTGACTTCTCATATTTTCAAGTCAGTTTCTATATATGTCAATTCTATATTGTCAATATGTCAATTTCTTCATTTTTAAGTAAGCTTCTCTGAAAGCAATTTATTTTTTATTTTGATTGTGAAGATGTTCCACATGCATGCACATTAAGAGTAAATCACAAGTGTTTGCATAGATGAAATTTTAAAATAGGCCACACCATCACTAAAAATTTGGTGGATTTGGGAAGTCTGTGCCTCAAACTAGTATCTATGAAAGACACTGTGAATATATAAATAAATTTAAAAGGTTTTGTTGTCAGGCTTATTTTTATCTTTTAATTACCAAAGAGATTTTGTAATTTGGGGTTCAGAGGCCATGTATCTCTCTCTACAAAGGAGAATAATTCATTAAAAACATAAATTCTGTCTTAGCTATAGTGCAGCAAATTAGACACCATACTCTGCTTGGAGGAAGATTTAAATCAAATTATTTGAGAATTCTTACAAGGAAAGTAAAAGGAAAGCTTTTATAAATAGTCATCAAGGATGTCATGCTTTTATATATATGTACCTACAATTTGTACCACAAGATGTAATTTCACTCTTATAAATGTAAAACGTACTCTAGAAAATATCTGCTTTTCTTGGCTCACCATTAAGACAAGCTTCAAAATCACAGATGTTGACGGTTTTTAAAAATATTTTTGAATTTTTTTTTTTAAGTTTATTATTTCTAGGAGAGAGAGAGAGAGACAGCATGAGCAGGGGAGGGTCAGAGAGAGAGGGAGTCACAGACTGAAACAGGCTCCAGGCTCTGAGCTGGCAGTCAGCACAGAGCCAGATGCGGGGCTCGAACCCACGAACGTGAGATCATGACCTAAGCGAAAGTCGGACGCTTAACCGACTAAGCCACCCAGGCGCCCCAAAAATATTTTTGAAGTTCTTTTTCAAGAGCTCAATTTATTTACTTTTAAAGCATATTTTTAAAAATCATTTATTTTTTAAAATAATTTATTTTTAAAATCACTTAAAAATCATTTATTTTTTAAATTGAGGACATTGATGGGGCACCTGGGTGGCTCAGTCGGTTGGGTGTCCGACTTTGGCTCAGGTCATGATCTCACAGTTTGTAGGTTCAAGCCCCGTGTCGGGCTCTGTGCTGACTGCCAGCTCAGAGCCTGGAGCCTGTTTCAGATTCTGTATCTCCCTCTCTCTCTGACCCTCCCCTGCTCACGGTCTCTCTCTCTCTCTCTCTCTCTCTCTCTCACACACACACACACACACACACACACACACAAATAAATTTAAAAAAAAACATTAAAAATAAAGTAAAATTGAGGGCATTGATGTAAATAATATGGTCTTTTTAATATGCCCTCCTATGTGTGTTATTTGCATCAAATTATATTGTATGTAGAAATGTTATATGTTTTAAAAATTATTGCTGTGTTTCATGTTTCCATATTTTTTTCTAAATAAGACTATTTTTGAAAATCATTTCCTTTTAAACATGATGTACATTATATCTGGGATACAGATGGGCCCTGATTTATAATATTTTGAATTAGCAATAGTTTAACTCTATGATGGTAGGAAAGCATTGCTCATTCAGTAGAAGCCATACTTTAAATTTTGAATTTTTATTTTTTCCCGGGTTAGAGACATGTCATCAGATCCTCTCTCATGAGGCCCGGTGGCAGCAGCCACAGCTTCCTGTCTACCAGTGATCAGGAGGGTCAACAACTCATACACTGACAGCTTTCTATTCCCCTACAGCTGCTCTGTTTTTCACTTCAATATTCAATAAATTACTTTAGATGGTCAACACTTTATTATAAAATAGGCTTTGTGGTAGATGACTTTGCCCAAGTATAGGCTAGTATGACTCTTCTGAGTATGTTTAAGGTAGACTTAGCTAAATGGTGATGCTCTGTCAGTTAAGTATATTAAAAGGATCTTTGACTTAGGAGTTTTTCAACTTATGATATGTTTATGGAGACATAGCCTTGTAGGGTGGTCTTCCAATAATAGAAAGATGGTCATATGGAATACATCATTCCTTTCAAAGATATCTAAGATGGAGCACCTGAGTGACTCAGTTGGAAGTCTGACTCTTGATTTTGATTCAGGTCATGATCTCTCATTTCATGGGTTCAAGCTCCACGTCAGGCTCTGTGCTGGCAGTGGGGAGCCTGCTTGAGGTTCTCTGTCTCCCTCTCTCTCTGTCTCTTTCTCTCTCTCTCTCAAAAATAAATAAATAAACATTAAAGAAAAATAAAGATATCCAAGATGAATGGGCCTAGCATGAAGAAAAGTTAATGTTTAGTGAGTTGGGGGCTCAGTGGAACTAGGTAGATACTCATTAATAAAAACATTCATGTAAATGCCATCTGATAGCATCAAATTTACCTAAAAAGTAAATGAATGAATACCTACAACAAAAATGGAACTGATGAAACTTTTTTTTTAATGTGTGAGATGAAGCAAGAACATCCACAGATGAGGAGAAATATATTTTAGGTCAGCTGCATAACATATTATTTCTAGACATAAATTCAATATATAAAAAGTATGTCTTCTACTGAGGGCCTTTTAGTCTTGAGGCCACCATACCATGTGCTTTCCATGACACCACAGAGCTTGACCTAACTATTTCTCTTTATATTAAAGCATTATGTATTTCTGTATATGAAAGTAAATTTCTTCCTACCCTGACACTGACCAAAAATGATCTTAGGTGGTTTATAAAAATGTTTGTAGCAAATACAAAGGTGTTGTGGGCTGAATGTTTGTGCAAATACTGAAGCCCTAACTCATTGTGATGATATTTGGGGAAGGGGCCTTGGGGGGCTGATTAGGTTTAGAAGAAGTCATCAGCACAGGGCCCACATGGTGGGATTAGTGAAAAAGAGGGAGACAGGAAGATCCCTCTCTCCCCATGCATGTGCCCTGAAGAAAGGTCATGAGTGAGAAGATGGTTGTTTACAAGTCAAGAAGAGGGCTCTCACCAGGGCCTGGGTCTGCCTGTGCTGCGATTTGGTACTTCAGAGCCTCCAGATTGGGGAAGATGAATGCCTTTAGTCTCAGCCACCTGGTCTATGATATTTTATTACAGCAGCCTGAAGAGACTGAGACAAATGCAATGAAATAACCAGAGAAAAGAGTAAATGGAGAAGTAGATCAGAGGGTAGAAATGCTGTATTAACTTTGCTAGCAAAGACAGGAAAGTAATCAATGATGAAAGCCATTTGTTCCATTCCATTTTACAAAATTGAACTTGTTTACAAGAAGAAAAATTGCTGTTGCTGCTTGAATGCTGAAGCATGAAATATTATTCCCCACCCCGTTCCCAGATGTTCCTAAAGAAGGCAGATATCAACTGATACAGTAGGAGAGAAGGAAAGAGAAAAAGGTAGGGAGGGATGGGGGAAGGAAGGAAGGAAGGAAGGAAGGAAGGAAGGAAGGAAGGAAGGAAGGAAGGAAGGAAGGAAGGAAGGAAGGGGACAGAGAAGGAGGGAGGAAAGGATGGAAGGAAGGAAGGGAAAGAAAAGAAAAAGAGTGAAGAAAGAAAGACAGCAAGGTAGGAAGGAAGGAGGAAAGAAGGAAAGAATGGGATGGATGGAAGGAGGGAAGGAAGAGGGAGGAAGGAAGGACAGAGCAAAAGAAAAAGAGAGAGAAAGAAAGAGAGAAACAAAGACAGGGAATGAAAGGAAAAGAGAGAGAGGGAGAAAGGGAAGTAAAGAATTCAACAGCAACTCTATAAGAGCCATAATAGCAAGTTTATTTGTATATTTTGAGTTCCATTTTTTATATTAAGATAGGACGAGTGGGTGGGTCCATGAAGGAGAGCTGATGGTTGACAAACATTGATATTTTAAGGTCCAGTAAGTAAGTTCTCTGCTGGTATCCTTTGATCTAGGAATAAAAATCCAGTGTATTTTGAGACCCGCTTGAACCTAAGCTAAATTCATGTATATCTGTGAAACGGGTCTGGCATGTTAGATGAGTCATGGAAGTGAACTCTTCCATTAAATGTCAAGTTTTGTTAGCAAACAGGGTTGGGAAAGCAATAAGGACAAATTCTGCAGTGCATTGGAGCACAGTTTAATTCTGGTGATTCTCCAGAAAACTGTAACACAAGGAGAGAAAGAGTTGCAAAATTTGCAAAATCCCTGCAGTTTTTGTTTCTGAGAAATCCCATTGCTATAACTCAAGCAAAAAAATAACCAAGAGAGACCTAGCAATTTTAAGTGGCAAAGACAAGTGTCTGCAAAAAACAGTGGTGCCCAGAGGATATAGGTGTGTCCCGAGAATCAGCAGAGGTTGTCAGCAGGAGAAAGAATATCTCCTACTTTCTTCTCTCTCCTACGAGACATCCCTCCTCAGGACTGCTGCACATGCCAAATGCTATATGGACGTTGATCAGAGAGTTGAGTAGGCTGCATTTTTTGTTTTTGTTCTACTATAGATGCAACGTTGGTGTCCCCTCAAAATTCATATATTTAAATCCTTCCCACCCTAAGTTGGCAGAGGCCGGCTCCAGCAGGTCCAGGGGTCCCTGAAGGATGGACGGTGTCAGCGAGGGAGGGAGGGAGGGATCCCTGGAGATCCTTTCTGATCACCAGGCAGGCATCTCTGTCCTGTCGTTTTTGGTGTCTTTATTTATAGGTCAAATGTTAACATGGCATCAGAAAATGGAATTTTTACAATGGAGAGCTCTCTGTGATAAGATATTTTTGGAAACGTACAGAAATAGGTTTTATGGAAGTCTTCTTGCAGAACTGCCCCAATTATAGTGAGGTTGAGTAACTAAGAAAATAACAGAGAAATCACATTTTAATAACACTAAGATTAAGTCATAGGTTTGTAGATACTCTTATCCATCCTCATCACAGCTGTCAGTGTAAGGGAAGGTGTTTGTGGAATGTAGGCCTTAGGGAAGGGGTTGCTATACACCATCAGTTAGCAAAGGTGTATGTAGTAACTTTATCTTCTGCCTTTACCTGTTCCTTCTCTTTAAGTTAGGCTCTTTGCCTCCAAGCAAGACTTGATTTTCCAGTTATATTCTTTATGGCACCAGAGAGCCAACCATACCTTTAAAGAGTTTAGCTCATTTCCAATGTATAGAATAGCCTCTTCGAGTGCATTTACCTTTCTGTCTCGTTTTATGATTTCTTGAATAGCTAGGGCATGAGAGACATTTTTGGTTAGTTGATTTACATGTTGAGCTGTATGAACCTCTTGGACTAACACAATAGTAGAAACAGAATTATACACATAAAGGTCAATCTTTTATGAGTAAGGGTCATTAGCCTGTTCATAGCTCAAGGGAAAGTATGGAGGGAAATAAGACCTTCTGGAGACACGATGTCTGTTCCCATAATCGAAACAAGAAGTTCCCACAATAAGTTCCTTCATAAGGCACAATCATCATACCAGGGCCGGAATAAGGGGACAAGTCACTTCCAATATTGATCAACAAGGTACCTTAGGGGTCAGTGCTCAAGCAGAAATAATTGGGTGGGGGGTGGATATCGGTCATCATCTGATTGGCAAGAGACCATGCAAACTTGCTTTAACCTCACCAGGAGTTTTCTCGACTAGTGGGCTCAGAATGGCTCCCAACACTAAGTGTTGGTATTAAGAGGTCGGGCCTTGGGAGGGGATTAGATCCTGAGGGCAGAGTCCTCATGAATGGGATTAGTGTCCTTCTAAAAGATGCCCCATAGGGGTGCCTGGGTGGCTTAGTCGGTTAAGCGTCCGACTTTCACTTAGGTCATGATCTCGCGGTTCGTGGGTTCGAGCCCCGCGTCAGGCTCTGTGCTGACTGCCAGCTCAGAGCCTGGAGCCTGTTTCAGAGTCTGTATCTCCCTCTCTCTCTGACCCTCCCCTGCTCATGCTCTCTCTCTCTCTTCTAGAAATAAAAAAAAAAAAAAAAAAAAGACGCCCCATAGAGCTTCTTAGTCCCTTCAGCCATGTGACAACACTATGAAAATATTCCTCTGTTAACCAGAAAGTGAAATCTTAACCAGACACTGAACTGCCCCCACTTTGCTCTTTGGACTTCCCAGCTTTCAGACCCATGAGAAACACATTTTTGTCATTTATAAGTCACCCAGCCTCTGGTACTCCATCGTAGCGACCCAAACAGAGCAAAACACCTTCCAGCTCAACACATAAAGGCTTCACAAGGGATTAGGGTCTTACAGTTGGGATTTAGGTAGGAGCAAATGCAATACAGAGTACATTGGAATATGTAGAAAAATAAATGGCTGGTTTATTTTTTTCAGAAGATGTTCTGTTTCTTTTTCCACAAAAAAAGCATTTAGAAAGATTTGGGAAGCAATAAAAGTGGCAGTTATATTGCCTGCAAACAGTTTAGATTGCAGGCCCTCCATGTGCCTATTAATGGCAGATTCCCGGAACGTTTAATATCAACCAAATGAAGTAGGATTGGTGTACTCATTAAAGTGAAAGCACTTAACCCAAACTCCCACCTGCATAGAACATTTCCTTAAATGGTGACTGTAGGCAGAGTCAAGATTTTACCCTTGTTAGTCTGTCCTCTATGCAAACACAGAAATCACTGAAGCCTGAAAGTGGCTTGACTTTAAAACTGTTTGTCCCTTGGGCTAAATTAAAGAAAAAGAAAAATTCTCAATAATGTTACAATGAGGCATCTAATTGAACAGGCACCCTGGAAAGTTTTCCAAAATCAGTTGAAAATAATTGATAATACTTGCTTTACAGAAATAGTGACTCTAAGTCACTCTATTGAAATATATCTACTAAATATATGGTTTTGGATTTTAGCATAGTATATTTCCCTTTCCATCCCCCCACCAAAAGGAATTCTATACCAAGACAAATTAGTTCTGTACTTAGTCTATATTTTTTACAATAAAATCATATCATTTTAGTGGAAAATATTTATCTAAGAATAGGTTGGGAAATGGAAGTACTCAGTGCATTAAAAATTATGTCAAATTATTAAGTCACTAATTGGGAAGAATATGGAAGAGGTGAAGAACAAAATCCCCAATCATAAATTATACTACTAAAAAATGGCTTCATTTACCAAAAGCTATTTCTGCCAATCCAAACTCTGACTTCAGGGTCAGTTTCTACTTAAGCATCCAACAGTTTTTGATGAGTTCACAAAACTTTATAAAGCATGATAGTTTTCTTTAACCAAATCAACGATGGAAAAGCAATGTAACTGCAAATAATTGTGAATGAATTGCACCAGAAAGATTTCTCAGTTATATGGAAAAATATGTTTTTCTGATATGTCTTCAATTATGAGCTCCCATCATCAGATGCATACACTAAATTTTCTCTTCTGTGTCAATTGAAAAGTATTAAAGCATCCATGTATTACCTGAGAATGTCAAATTCTCAAAGTTTATAAGGAAAAAAAGTTGGCAATGACATACTATCACTACAACCTTTGATAATAGTTTGTAATAATATTCAATTTTAAAATAATTGTACTTAGAGCCTTCCTGCCTTCCATATGGAAGGATGGCTGTGCAATCACTACTTTCAAGAAAGCAGTGAACACACCATTTAAATGAAAGGTCAATGATAGCCTTCCTCCAGTATCTGTCCCACTGACCCTTCAATTTTAGATTCAGTAGCTTCTTTTATATTTTATTTAGATAGGATAATTTGTCCCCAAAAGAAAATACCCCATTTGTAAATTTAACATAAACTAAAACAATGACAACAACAGAGGATGGGTACATGGTACAATGGCTTTTGTGATGTGTCACTTCAGCTAGGCTACAGTCCCAGTTGAGCAATCAAACACAAATCTAGGTGCCTGATGTAAAGGGAATTTGCAGATGTAATTATGGGACTCCATGTCCCTGGAGTCCCATTCTGCTTGTGATCTTCCTTCCTGACTGCCTGCTCCATGGATTTTGGTCTTGGTTGCTTAGCTCCTACAACCATACAAGCCAGTTCTTTGTAATAAATCTCTGTGTACATTCACATGATATGTATTCTACTGATTTATAACTGACTGACACATATCCTGCAAATTTGGCTTCTCTGGTTGGACATGCACTTATACAGATAAAATCTTTATCAAGTTGGGATGATATATTTCCTCTCATCACCTATTTTAAAGCAACCAAGGCCCTTTAATTTAATATATATTAGATTTGGTGTTTGCTTTTGTTGGGGGAGGAGAAGATGCATTATTTTATTGGAATTTTTAAACTCTGGCTTTTGATTATTCTGAAGAATTTCATCTAATTTTTTCAAGAAGTTTGAGGCACCCTGAAAATATTCCTCTCACCTAGAACTTAGAGTTTGAGACCGACTTTTGCTTAATGCATTTAAAGCCCATTGTAGATGGTTAAAACCCTGATTTCATAAGATAAATTTTAAACCACTATGGAATATAAAATAACAGAACCATGATTTACATTAGAATAAAATTTCCCTCATGTGCCACATTCAATGATAGTCATTTAATAATATTATTATTGATTCTGAAATAATACATCTTCATTACTAAAAATGAGGTAACACTTATGAATTATCAAAAGTGATTCACAAAATCACCATTTTTTTACTTGTCAGATAAGAAAAATTTTAAAGCATTTTGTATGTGTTGAGGGCAGTGGAGATGAGGACTTTCATAGAAAGACAGTTAAAGGAAATCAGTGTAGCCATCAGACTGCAATTTAGCAGAATCGTGTAAAATTTTAAGTGAGAATATCCTGTGACCTAAAGTTTGCATTTTGGACTGTGTTCCAGGAAAACACACATGTATGTAAGGAGGAACAGGATGTTATTGCAGGATTCTATGTAACAGCATACAAAACGGAAACATTAAGTGTCATCTTATAGGGCTGGTTTGATAGTGTGATTTTACCAATTTCCATGCAGAAGTCACAAACCAAAAAAAAAAAAAAAAAAAATAGTACTTGCAGGATGCCTGGGTCAGTTAAATGTCCAACTCTTGATATTAGCTCAGGTCATGATTTCATGTTTCTTGAGTTCGAGCCTTACATCAGTCTCCACACTCTCATTGGGGAGTCTGTTTGGGATTCTCTCTCCCTCCCTCTCTGCCCCCCCCTTCACTCTCTCTCTCTCTCAAAATAAATAATCTTTTAAAAATATTACTTGCATAATGAAATTTGTGAAGTTTGTGAGAACCTAAAAGTGCTCCCTGAAATCCCTGCCCCTCTGGTGACTAATTTAATAGGGTTTTTGTTGTTGTTGTTATCTTAGAGAGAGAGAGAGAGAGAGAGAGAGAGAGAGAGAGAAATATTAAGTAGGCTCCATGCCCTTTGAGGAGCCCAACATGAGGCTCAATCCTACAAACCATGAGATCATGACCTGAGCCAAAATCAAGAGTCCAGTGCTTAACCAACTGAGCCCAGGCACCTCTAACTTACAGTTGTATTCTTAGGCTACTGATTTTCATTTTTTTATATTCGTACTCACATTTAGGAGAGGCAGTAGCAGTAGAAGTAATGAGTTTGTTTTAAAATGTTGGTGAGATTATTGCACACTGTCTTGTAAAAATACCTTTCTTTTCGGGGCGCCTGGGTGGCTTAGTCGGTTAGGCGTCCGACTTTCGCTTGGGTCATGATCTCGCGGTTCGTGGGTTCGAGCCCAGCGTCGGACTCTGTGCTGACTGCCAGCTCGGAGCCTGGAGCCTGTTTCAGTCTGTGACTCCCTCTCTCTCTGACCCTCCCCTGCTCAAGCTGTCTCTCTCTCTCTCCTAGAAATAAAAAAAAAAAAAAAAAAATACCTTTCTTTTCATCTAATAGATCTTGCATAGTTTCTCATGTAAACACACACAATTTCACTTATATAGATCAATTTCCTGTTTGCTGAGAATTTAAGTTGTAATCTCACAGATACTCCAATTCTATTAAAACGACAAACAAATATACATCTTGAGGTTTTAAAACCAGTATTCATTGTTCTGTCTAGTATATCTAGAACTTGGGGGAAAATGTGGAGGAGGCATGAAGGATGAAATATAGAAATGATACTATTTGCTTCTCTGTATTTTTCCCACTCTGGGCTTGACACTTACTGCTTAGTAAGAGTCTACCCAATGTGTATTAACTGAGTCAGGTATTTCTGCAAATCTAAGTTAAAAAAAATATGGGAGCTTGCCTGTTTTTCATGAAAATTAACAGTGTCTGATTCCTACGGCATAAAGGAGTCATGTTGCTAATTCTGAGGCAGTTTTATCAAAGGAATGGTTAGCTCCATTGCATCTTCATGAACCCAAAGAGTAATACTTGGTAGCTTCGTCTAGGGAAAGAAACAGAGACAGACAGACCAACAGAGAGATTTTCTAAGTGAAAAAGTTCTTTCCAGCATCTTACTCTTCCTCAACACACTAGAAGCATACATTCCAATAAGATTGATATGAAAGAAATAATTCACCATTGAATAAACACTGAAAACAATCTAGACAATTTTTATAGCAGCACCAAATTGGCTTTCTCTAATTTAAGTCACATTATTTTGAATAAATTTACTGTTCAGTTTTGCAGGACTCAATAAATATGTAAAAATTAACTTCCCACAATTAACACAAAATGTGAAACAAATTATTGGATAGTGCTAAAATGCATTGTTCATAAACAAAATGAACTTTAACAAAAGATGAATAACAAACATTCAGTTATAGAGACATTACAGCAACGTAGTAATTGTGTAACAGACTCAGTATATCAAGAAGAAGAATAATTTGTTTCAGTACCAAAGGCTATTAAGGCATGTACATTTATGCAAATTTCATTTCTTCTGAGAAGGCTTTAATTGTACTCATTTTAAAAACTAGACTAGAGAATTTAACATTTTCTATGGAGAGAAGAAATATGAGCATTTTTGTGGGAAGGTGAACTTTAACTAATTTTTAAATAAATGCTGAAAAGTGTTATTCAAAATTGAACAATTGTCTTGGCATGTTAAAGAATTCACAATTAATGTTAGATTAGTTAGTTCCTGAATGTCAGCTCACTCTTTATTATAAACTTTCTGTTGAGAGATAATGCGTGAATGAGAGTTATTACATCAATATTGCTTTTCTCTATCAATTTAACAACACATTAACTACAAGTGTGCAGATGCTATTAGTACTTACCTCTTTTGAAACACATTGCCATGGAAAAAATTATTGAGGCATTTAATCAAATGCTAACAACGTAGTCTTGACTGAAAGAAAATGTAATTTATTTGCTTGAAAATACTCTCATGAAATAAATCTCTTACGAACCTTGTTTTCTGTAGATACGGCATAACAAAAATCATACTCAGTAGACAAGAAGAGGTAACTTTTGGCCTTAAGGTTAGAAAAAGAATAAATATTCATTGATGATACAAATCAAAACATGACTAGCAAGGAAACGATCTTTCATGTAAAAATCCAAACAGAATCCAGAGTCCACACCAATGCAATTACACCAATCATTAAATAAGTTGGTTGAGCTCAGTAACTTAGGGATTAATAGAGATCAGAATTTTAAATCAAAAGCAAAATTACGAGTTTGTACAGTTTATCCTGTCACTTTCTGGTAATTACCCTGTGTCAAGAAAAGAATTACTTTGATCATTTATCTATTAAAAATATTACAGGGTTTTTTTGGTTTGTTTTTCTAATTATGAAAATTGTAGAAAATGTAAAAGATATAGAAACAGCATAAGGAAAGTTAAAATAATCCTCAGGTCCCACTAATCAGAAAAAGTCTGAGTTAAAAATTTTAATTGTACAGTTCCAGATAAGCATGCGAACACACACACACACACACACACACACACACACACACACACACACTGACCGGGAGGAAAAAGAGTTTTCTAGCCTATTTTCTCATTCTGTATAAAAAACTAATACTCCTGATGTATGATGAACATTTCATAAATGTTTAGGAAATTGATGAAGCTACTTGATTCAAGACATGGAAAGCTTCTAAACTCTTACATTGTGGCTGCTGGATGATCAGTTGTTTAAAATGTGTTTGGAAGCACAGATAATATTTCAGGAGGCCTCAGAGATCAGATAACAGTATGCCTTCCCATAGTCTCAGTGACTGTTAGTAAATTTCTCTTGACCAGGAAGTTCAGAGCAGAGCCCAAACTATACCGCAGATCTTCTAATTCTGGGACCATTTTTTTAAAGTATTATTTTAAACATATGTATCTCCTTATTTCTAAAAAGGAGTGTGGCTATTAATATTCTTTCTACAAGTTTGACTAGAAAATCAAATTTTCTGGATATAAAAAAAGAACTTTCTGTTTTTTCCCTCTCCCATAGTCTCCTTAATGAGCTTTGGAATAGCAATATGGTATGGTGACCAGCTATAAACAAGTGCTTCAATAAAACCATCCCAATATTAATAGTTGCACCCAGTATGTATAAAGAGGCATACTTTATACATTATTTATTATTTATTGAGTTGCAACAAATCAGTCCTGCTATTGCCAAGATGATCAGAAAATATAACTAAAACTGTTCAACAAATCCTCCTAAATAGGCAGCAGAAAATTTTAGCAATTTGCTGATCAACCAAATAAAAAAAAATCTAGAGTGAAAAGCTAGCACATCTAAAACCAGAAAATATTCAAAGGAGAGAAAAAAGAAAACAAAACACCCTCAAGTCACAGAAAGCATACAACATCAGAATGCACATGATATAAAATGTTTCGACTATGAGGATTATACCTACACCTGCACACAAAGAAGAAGCGATAGACTGGGAAGCACAAGATTTGTGAGTAAATTATTTTTAAGTTGTTCATGTAGAGAAGGTCTCTATGGTGGAAATATTAAAATACATTTTTTTCAAAAGTGCACTTAATCTCAAATGTGTTACAGAAATGTTGTTTCAGTGCACCCTTTCCATGTGATATTGGTACAGAGAAGAGAAAAAGTAGTGATTCGCCTTAAATACCCATAAGAGTTTTCTAGAATCTAGTTCTAGAAAGCTAAATTTCTGGAATCTAGTTCTAGAATCTAGCATACCACCTTCAGAAGTTGATTCACTGTACTCACTCACTGTCAAAATATTGTGTTACTGACAGGCTGTCATCCATAGGTTCATAGCTTTTTATAGTTGTTTCAGTTATTAATCATAAGCAAAAATCAAACAAAAAACAACTCTATATCCTTTGAAGGCAAAGGCCAAGTGCCATTTAACTTACCATCCCTCAGTACCCAGCAAAGAGATAAGTAAATGTATATGAATGTGATCTGACTGAGACTAACTTGGTATTTTTCTTCAAGAGCTCTCTGGTAGGAAGTTCCAGATGGTTGCTGGACTATGCAAGTTTCATGAAGTCTTAAACATTCTGTTTCTCATGTCAGTAATGCAAATAATAAAACAAAAAGATTTTATGGATGTTTTTTCTCTTTGACTTAAGTTTCTTTTCTTCAGCATTTTGATGTTTCTAAAGTTTATGCTTTTAAATCGTATCCTCAATGTTTCCTTTCTTGTTCCTCAATTTTAAGGAGCTATTCATCTCATAGTATGTCTTTCCTTCCTTCTTCCCTCCTTCCCTCCTTCTTTACTTCCTTTTTCCTTCTTTCCTTCCTTCCTCCCTCTTTCTACCTTCCATTCTCCCTTCCTTCCTCCCTTCCTTCCTGTCTCTCTGTCTTTCCCTTTTCCCTCCTTTCTTCTTTCTATTTTTTTCTTTCGTCAGATGGCAAAGCTTTATAATCTTTAAATCTGCTTAAATCAAGGCATTAAAAATAGCTACAAAAAGTTTTATACGATACAATTTCTGGCCTTAACAATGCATCCAAGTTTGCAGTTCTTACAAAGCATACAATAGTGCCCTCTAATGCCATTTTGAGAAACAATTGTACTATAATTTTTTTTTTTTTTTGAAGATGCTATTTAGGAATCATATCATCAAAGAATGAAATGCTGTAAAAATATGTTAACTTGTAAATAAACATTTTATTGGGCAATATTTATGACATTTCCCTAATTAAATTGTTGGGTTTGTGGTATTTATGTTACTTGATATTCACCAATGTCTAGCTCATTCCCTAAGGAATAGAGTGATAAAATTATGGATTAAAACCACCCTTATAATTGTTAAAAAACATATTCATATACTAGAATACATACTTTATTGACATAAGTAGGCACATACATATCCATACATATTTCAGATTTTATATAATTTTTACTCTAATATATGTATATATATGTGTGTGTGTGTATATATATATATGTATATATATATATATACATATACACATATATTTTTTTAAGATTTTATTTTTAAGTAATCTCCACCCCAACTTGGGGCTCAACCTTGAGATCAAGAGTCATATGCTCTACTGACTGAGCCAGCCAGGTGCCCCTGTATATAGTTACTAATCTCTGTTGCATCTAACTTTTTCTTGGTCACAAAACCTATAATTTATCTTAATACTTATCTTAATTTTATTTTTATAAAGTAAAATTATCTATTATAATTTTATAATGATTATTGTCTTGAATTTTGAAGCTATTACAAAATTATCCACTATAGTAATAGAGAAAAGGCAAATCTTTTTTCTTAAGTTAATTTAATTATTTTGAGAGAGAGAGCACACATGTGTGTGCATTAGCGGGGGAGAGGCAGAGACACAGGGATAGAGAGAGAATTCCAAGCAGGCTCCAGACTGTCAGTGCAGAGCCCAATGAAAGGTTCGAACCCACAAAATGTGAGATAATAACCTGACCCAAAATCAAGAGTTGGACACTTAACTGACTGAGCCACCCAGCCGCCCCAAGTCTCTTCCTTGCTTAAACCTAAAATAATGCATTAGAGTGGTTGCATTTCTAATCTCTGAACAGTTAGGGATTTCAATATTTCTCCCATAAATTCCCAAAAACAATCTGAAAAAGTAATATTAATGGGAATTGAATATTTTAATAAAGAGAATGATGAATACATTAGAAATTTGAGCCTATTAAATAAATCTATCAAGAATCAAGCACACAAAGTTACGAAACAAAGACGTATTCTTTTTTTTAAGTTTATTTATTTTTGAGAGACAGTGTGAATGGGGGAGGGACAGAGAGAGAGGAAGAGAATCCTGAGCAGGCTCTGCACTGAGACTCAGAGCCCAACACAGGGCTCAATCCCAGGAACTGTGAGATCATGAGCTGAAATCAAGAGTCCGATGCCTAACTGACTGAGCCACCCAGGTGTCCTGAAAGACATTTTAAAAGTGATATCAATTCTGTAGCTTCATTGTCGTGTGGATGAATAGTGAGAACTACAGAAGTTCCTAGCAAGAAAGATAAGAATTGAGGAAAAGAAAAGCATCTAGATGTGTATAAACCATAATACATCTTGGAAAGGAAAATTTAAATACTTTGTTCTTAATGACGGATTTTGAATTATTGTGAACTCTGTGGGAAAAGATCTTGGTGCCATGATAGAGAGATCAATGAAAACATTTCCTCAGTATCCTTCACATTTCAAATCTTATCACAGGCCCAGGTATTCTTTTTCTTTATTGTATTAGCCGTGTTTCTTGCTTCAGGGGACTTGATGCTTTGACATCTGTCCTGCATGCATATACCAACAGCCCCCTCAGATGCCTGAGTCCTGGCCTCTACCTCCCTCCTCACTGCCCCCGACCTCTTCTTAGTGTGCTTTTCACATGTAAACCAACAAACCCAGTAACTTTTCTTTCTATTCTTTTTTTTTTAATTCATGAGAAAGATACCCCAGATACTGATTTTTTTTTTTACAAATAGTTTATTGTCAAATTAGTTTCCACATAACGCTCAGTGCTCATCCCCACAAGTGTCCTCCTCCATGCCCATCCCCCCCTCCCCCCCACATCCATCAATCCTCAGTTTTTGTCAGCATTCAAGAGTCTCTCATGGTTTGCCTCTCTCCCTTTCCCCCACCATTTCCGCCCTTCTTCTCCCCCTTGTTCCTCCGTCAAGTTCCTCCTAATCCTCCTATACGTGCAAACATATGATATTTGTCCTTCTCTGCCTGACTTATTTTGCTAGATACTGATATTTCTGGTTAAATGAGTTCAGTTTTGGAATGAACTTAACATATTCCGTACAACATGTATCCTAAAATGTTTTGAATTTCAATTGCACAATCTCCCTTTTATCTTCCTCATTAGGTTACAAACTCTTGGAAGCAGAGAGTTTTACAGATATATATTTCTAAGTTAGCTGTTTCATTTATTCAGGAAATATTTTTTGAACCTTTATAGTATGGTGAGCACCAGCTAAATATTACTGATACTTAAATGAGTCACTTTCCCCATCAGGGCTCCCCTTAACATTTGAGGCATCAAAGGCAAGAGTATAAATGACACCTATAAGCCATATGTATAATTATTTAAATGTTAGAAATCTAACAAAATAAGTATTTCCTGTCCTCTTATCTTGAAAAATATACCTTTTTTTAATTAATTTATTGATTTGAGAGAAAGAGAGAGAGAGAGAGGAGGGAGGGTGGAGGGACGGGCAGAGAGAAGGAGAGAGAGAGAGAAACCCATGCAGGTTCTGTCCCAAGCAGGTTCTGTGCTGCCAGCACAGAGCCCAATATGAGGCTCAATCTCATGAACCATGAGATCGTGGCTTGAGCCAAAACCAAGAGTTGGACACAACCAACAGAGCCACCTAGGCACACTGAAAAATATACCTTCTTAATAACTCAGAAGGCCATGATTCCTCAAACTAGTCAGCCTTCTTCATCAGAACTTTATGGCCATTGGAGGCCACCTGAAATCGAGCCCTACTTCATCCTACTGTAATGTGAGGCATTAGTTCCACACTTTTACAAAACACCACAGCCTGCATATTCTTTGGTCTATGGAATGTGCACATTGGGGTGTTTTGGCCTTAGCCAACTAAATCTTGGGTAGAAATCTGTTCAGGTTCTGGGTAAAGGTTCAGTGAAGTTCAGACATGGAATGCAAAGATCCTAGGCACCTGGAAGGTAGAAAAGGGGTGTGTTCTCCATGGAGGACATTGTCTCCATCCTGTGGACTCCTGGCCTCTTGAGGAGGCATAGCCGTAGGACCACAGAGAAGGTAGGAGACAGACAATGGGCCACAAAGCCTAGTCTTTGGGAGAAAATGAAGAGAAATAAGGGATTAGAGATATTTTTAATAATATCTTTGCTGAAAAAATTAGTCCACTAGACATAAAGAAAAATGTAAATCATAATAAAAAAGAAGAATTAAAGAATCTCAGAAGAGGAGATTTTGCATATGTGTTTTGGCCTCACTCCCAGTGTAGTTATGTACCTATAGGGATTAAGCATATTTACAATACTATTGGACAGTTCTTTAATATCGGGGGGGGGGGGGGGGGAAGTGATACATATTAAATGGATTTAATTTTACTTTGAGTTTAAAAGAATGATAGAATTGTGAATTCCACCTAAATGTGTATGATAACTTTTTTTACCTTTATTTTTGAAAGATATTCTTACTACACAAAGATATCCAGTTTGGCAATTTTTCATAATTCAAATATGTCATCCCATTACCATCTGTCTTGCATAGCTTTGCATGTGAAATCTGTTGTCATTCTTATTTACATTTCTCTGCATAGTGTTTTTCTTTGGGCCGCTTATAAGATTTTCTCTTTATCATTGCTTTTTGCAACACAATTATGTGTTTCAACATGACTTGTGGGATTTTCTCATGCTTGAGATTCACTGAGCTTTTAGCTCTGTGAGATTATAGTTTTCATCATATTTGGAAATTTTTTAACTCATTTCTTTAAATATTTTTCTGTCCTCCCAATCCTCTTCTGGTAGCAGAAATGGAATTATTTGTGTAAATATAAAATATATTTTTTCTTATTTTTAAACCTCTTTAAGAGATAATTTCAGGGTTACCTGGGTGGCTCAGATCAGTTAAGTGTCTAACTTTAGGTCAGGTCCTGATCTTCCAGTCCATGGGTATGAGCCCACCATCAGGCTCTGTGCTGACAGCTCAGAGCCTGGAGCCTACTTTGGAATCTATGTCTCCCTCTCCGTCTGCTCCACCCACCACTTGTGTGCTCGTTAGTGCTCTTTCTCTCTCTCAAAAATAAATAAACATTTTTTCAATAAGAAACATGAAATAATTTCAGTGTCTGATGCAAAATTAATAAGGAATTGTGGGATTTTAGGAGCTAGAAATAATACACATAAACTAGGAATATTACTATGAATAAAATGGGACATATTGGCAAATTGATCAGTTCATCAAAGGACAAAACATTCCTAATATTTATGAGCCTAACAATAGTGCTTCAAAATACATGAAACATAAACCTGTAGATCTGAAGGGAAATATAGGCAAATCCACAGTTATTCCTTTATAGTAACTGATAGAACAAAAAGAAAACCTTCAGTTTTATAGATTGTAACATGATCAATCAACTTGTCATACTTATATTCATAAAACACTCCCTACAAGAGCAACAGAATACACATTTTTACAAGTACACTTGGAATATTCATCAATACAGTCCATCCTCTAGGCTAGAAAGCATGTCTTAATAAATGTAAAAGGGTTGAATTCAAAGTATATATATTAAGCCATATGGAAAATGGAGTTAGATATTAGTAATTGAAACACATGCTTAAACTCTCCATACACTTGGAAATTAAATAACCCATGAGTCAAAGAAGAAGTCATAAGGAAAAATAGAAATTATGATTAATGGAATAAAAACACAACACATTCAAACACATGAGAAGCTGTCATCGCAGTGCCATCAGCTAGACACCCTTTCTCCTGCATGGGCCACGTTTTGTTCATCCCACTCATTGTATTTCCACTTAGTATAGTATATTTTTTATCTCTCAGTGTCCCACTGGGTTTTGTAATAGGTCAGTTTGTTTTCTCATTGTTCTCATGTTTTTGTCAACCTTCTTAAGCATATGAAATATACTCATAATAGTCATTTTAACATAATTCTCATTGAGTTCCATAATCCTTTTTATTTGTGGATCTGTTTATATTAATTAATTTTTACTTTGGTCTTGGATTGTATTTGCCTGCTTCCTTTAGCCTGGGTTATTTTTTTTTAATTCTTTTAGAAAAAGAGAGAAAAAAAGAGAAAGAGCATGAGCAGGGCAGAGAGGCAGAAAGAGAGAGAGAGAATCTTAAGCAGGCTCCATACTCATCAAAGAGCCTGATGCCCGGGGCCTTCCCTAGGATCATGATCTGAGCCTAAATCAAGAGTTGGACGCTCAGCCAACTGAGTCACCCGGCTTCCCATCCTTGCAATTTTTTAATAGATGCTGAATATTGTGAACTTCATATTTCGACTGTGATCTTTGTTGTAATCCTTTACATAGTGTTAGTTTAGTTCTGGCTTGCAGTTTCATTATCCAAACTTAGCTGGATCCTTTTGAACTTGCTTTTATGCATTTTATGCATGTATGAGTAGCATTTTGTACAGGGGTAATTTAGCCTCACTGCTAGGGTAAGAATTCTACCTGATGCTTCAATATTATAAGCTCTTTCTACTATGTCTGAATAACACACAAACCATACTTATCTCTTTGTAGATTCTATAAGCTCTTTCTACTATGTCTGAATAACACACAAACCATACTTATCTCTTTGTAGATTCTAGGAACACCTAGAATCTCACCTTAAAACTAGAAAAGTTAAAATTTAAGCAAATTAAACTTAAAATAAGGAGAAGAAAGTTAATAATAAAACAAAAAAGTAAGTAAAATAAAAGTAGAGAAAATAGAGAAAAAAATCAATAAAACCAAGAGCTAGTTCTTTAAAAAAAAACATCAATAAAATTAGTAAATAGCTTACTAGACTGACGAGGACAAAGAGAGAGAGAACAGCAATTGCCAATACCAGAAATAAAAGATAGGACATCACTGCAGAGATGAGACATTATAAGGATAATAAAAGAAAATTGTAAACAATTTTAAGGCAACATTTCAAAGATAGTAAGGTATTGATAGAGGAACTGACAAAATGTTTCACCGAACAGAATATAGGAAACAAATAGACCACATCTGTATGATAGTTTCATTTTCCACAAAGTAGTAAGATAATTTATGAGAGAAAGAATGAGCTTCTCAAGAAATGTTGCTGGAATATTTAGATATTCATATGCTAAAAAAAGGCACTTACCTTACTACCTACACAAAATGTCTCTTGAATTATATCAAAGACATAAATATCAGAAATACAACTATAAAACTTGGAGGAAAAATGAGAAATATGTACAACCTTGAATTTCATATAGATTTTTTTTAAAAAAGAACACAGAAATATGAAACCTGAATGGAAAAAATGATTATTTTTTCAAAATTAAAAATGTATAGGCTTCACAAGATAACACTAAGAAAATGAGGAAAAGTCAAGCCACTCATTGGAAGAACATGTTTGAAAACTGAGAGAATTTATTGGCAGCAGCCTTTGATCCAAGAGATGTTAAAGGAAATCCTTCAGGCGGACGGTGGATGGACAAACCTACATGAAGGCACATCTGCCTTATTTTCATGGTTCTTGTCCCACATGTGCGCAAACTACCACTCATCCAGAGTCCTGAGAGGAACCTCTCTGTAGTCTAGATCTCTCTCGTGCTCTCCCGCTCTACCTGCCCCCCTCTCCAGTCGCTCCCATCTGGCAGTCTGCCCAGTAATGCAGTGCAGCTTCATTTCCCCATACTCCAACCTCTGTCTTCTCCACCGAGCAAGACTTCTGAGTCACTTTGCCCTTCTCCCTCCTGCACTGCAGCTTGTAAACCCAGCAGTAACACCTACCCTTTTAGGACTTCCTTTGTTTCCTTCTCTCAGAAATCATAACTCTGCATCGCCTGTTGCCTGGGGCCTGAAAAAAATGTGCATCTGAGATTTTATACACTTTTCCAACGGTTTCAGTAGGAAAGGTACATCTGGACCTTATTACTTCAATGGGAGAAGGAGAGATTTTTTGAGTTTCAAGAGCAGATTGAGAAATCAGATTTCTTAAAAGCCTAGTAAATTTTTTTTTCTCTGACATTCCCACTATAAGCCCTATTTGAAAAAACAAATAAATTTGATTTCAAGATTAAAGTGTTTAAGGGTTACATGTGGTTATACATTTTTCTACTTTAAAATGTACTTCAAGGGGCGCCTGGGTGGCTTAGTCGATTAAGCATCCGACTTTCGCTTAGGTCATGATCACGCAGTTGGTGGGTTCGAGCCCCGCGTCGGGATCTGTGCTGACTGCTAGCTCAGTGCCTGGAGCCTATTTCAGAGTCTGTATCTCCCTCTCTCTCTGACCCTCCCCTGCTCACGTGGTCTCTCTCTCTCTCTCTCTTTCTCTCTCTCCTAGAAATAAATAAAAAATATATATATAAAAAGAAATAAAAAAAATAAAATGTACTTCAAGTTTTATCTACCTTTCACATTCTCATCAGTTCTAAATCTAAGCAAATACAACTTTGACCAAATACGTAACAAATTCAAACATTAAAAATACTCTCAACACCTTTTAAATATTTGGATGTTAAAACTTTTTCAATTAGTCCTATAAATTCACTCTTCTGGCATACCAGTGGTATATGGATATTAACAGTGTATAAACTATACAGGCATCAGTATGGAAAGATCTAACTCCAGTATGTAGGAAGCTAAAGTTAGTGTGCTAACTATAGAACACATGAAATCGAAACTATTTTGGTTTGACCTTACTACTTAGAAGGGCTCGGAGAGTCTAACCTGAAAGCTTC
Source organism: Hyaena hyaena (assembly GCF_003009895.1). Classification (NCBI taxonomy): domain Eukaryota; kingdom Metazoa; phylum Chordata; class Mammalia; order Carnivora; family Hyaenidae; genus Hyaena; species Hyaena hyaena. Next base: position 580,989 of record NW_024080970.1, read on the forward strand.
TTAGAATACCTGTCTTGAGCTGGTTTGAACGGATTTTTTTTTCTTTCCCAAGAACATTTTTCTTTGGAAAGCAAAGGCATCCATAATTATTTTACTGACTTTGCAACAATTTTGAATGCAATATTAAACATTCAATTTATTTTTCATAAATGTAGATGGGCATAATAGTATTTCCTCCCACGAAGAATATATTTTCAAAAACAAAAGCAAAACACATTCATCTCTTCTTCATCTTGACCTGTCTCCTGACTTCACTCAACATTTAGCTAAATAAAAGACTAATAAAAGCCACTTGAAACATGATAATTAGAAGATTTTAGAAGACTTCAAGTTTAATTCCCCAAGATGTATTGAAAACATGAGAGAATTAATTGTGAAAAAATAATAACTATCATTTGAAGACAATGTGATTTGTGTGACTCCCTGTGTTGTGTGTCACTATAAACACTTCTCATTTAATCTTCTTTGCAAGATCTTTCTTTGCAAGATGAGTAGGTATCCATACATTTCAAAAGGAAAACTAAGATCACAATAAAGTCACATAAGTGCTCCAATGTCAGAAAGCTGGTGTGTGTTAGAGGTGACAGCGCTTATGTTTTCCTTACATCAGTATATCAGCATGGTTCTATTGATTGCAGAGAGAAAGCAGAATCTTTGTAATTTTGATTCCCCCTTGAACACCCACAAATTAAGTTATCTTTCTGCATAAACATGGATATCCTTCCATAAATTTCAAAGTAACATTGAACAATGATTTGTACCTGATATGCATTTTATATAATTCTTTGCAAGTATTTCTGAACACTTTCTAAAATGCTCATAAAGATATGTTATGTCATAGAGATTATCCTGGGTTCCCATAAGAGTTCTATTATAAAATTAACTGAGCACATTATGTATTATCAATGTAGTTGTGCATAAATGCTTTTAGGTATAATTTTTGCATGGTTGTTTGTATATGCTGACAATAAGTGAGTACGTAGGTATCCGAGAGGATGTTTTACATTATTAAAACAATATGCCTTCCGGAAAGATTATCCATCATCAGAGTTGTTAATGCTTAGGAAAAAAGTGTTTGTCAAGTAAACTTGTTTTAGCTATTCAAAAGATGCTTCCAGACTCATAGCCTATATTTACCTTTATGTTCATCATAAAGTGTTCCTGTTTCTTCACTTGAAGGACAATAATACCCAACCTGTAACTCAATGTTAAATGTTTTTTGGGTTTTTTTTTGCTTTTTTTTGTTTTTTTACAAATAGTTTATTGTCAAATTAGTTTCCACATAACACTCAGTGCTCATCCCCACAAGTGTCCTCCTCCATGCCCATCCCCCCCCCCCCCCACCAGTCCTCAGTTTTTGTCAGCATTCAAGAGTCTCTCATGGTTTGCCTCTCTCCCTTTCCCCCACCATTTCCCCCCTTCTTCTCCCCCTTGGTCCTCCGTCAAGTTCCTCCTAATCCTCCTATACGTGCAAACATATGATATCTGTCCTTCTCTGCCTGACTTATTTCGCTCAGCAGAACACCCTCAAGGTCCATCCATGTTGCTACACGTGGCCAGATTTCATTGTTTCTCATTGCCATGTAGTATTCCATGGTATAGATAAACCACATCTTCTTGATCCATCGTCCGTGGATGGACACTTAGGCTCTTTCCATGTTTTAGCTATTGTGGAGAGTGCTGCTATGAACATTGGGGTACATGTGCTCCTATGCATCAGCATTTCTGAAAAATATGGAACGCTTCACGAATTTGCATGTCATCCTTGCGCAGGGGCCATGCTAATCTTCTCTGTATCGTTCCAATTTTAGTATATGTGCTGCCGAAGCGAGCACTGTTTGTTTGTTTTTAATATCTAATATTACATCACTTAAAGTTAATGATGACAAGTGTTTAGAATCACTTGCTTTTGAAGTATATGATTGTATATTATAGACAATTCCTACTAAATCTGTATGCCTCTCTCCAAATGAATTGAGTGAGTTTAACTCCACACACATATTTGGACGAACATATACACTCACAAATATAAAATTATGTTTGGGATCAATTTTTCTGTCACAGATAGATAAAATACTCTCTGGGTTTTTTTAATTGATTTTTTAAAATTTCACACAAACATTGTAATTTATTATTTCAGCTTTAATTCTGATAACCACTCAGTGCACAAGATATCATATATAATGACAATTTGATACAAAAAAAAAAGATATGTTGATGGATATGAATAACTTAACCACATTCTTTCCAGTCTGAGAAAAGTTTAAAATTATGTTTGCTAAGATTAGTGCTGGAATGATATACAAGACAGATATTTTTTTGACAATTCTTTGTACATGTTCACATGTGTGAAAAATTTAAATCTTACAGACTTCTTTTATATTGTCTGCAAATGTGAAAAGTCAGATCACAGGCTTCATATACAACTTTCTATTCAGTAAATGAATTTAATTATCTGTACTGCATTCACAATTGCCAAAGACACAGATGCATTAGAACTTGGGGCGTGCTTATTTTAAATACCAGTCATTAACTTGGTCTGTGAGCTCAACCCTATTACACTCAGCAATGTGCTGATTCTTTAATTTTTCTTTTATTTCTTATGTTTATTGTTTTTGAGAGCAAAGGAGACAGAGCATGAGTTGGGGAGGGCCAGAGAGAGAGGAAGACAAGAATCCAAAGCAGGCTCCAGGCTCCAGGCTCTCAGCACACAGCCTGATGTGGAACTTGAACCCACAAACTGTGAGATCATGACCTGAACTGTGAGGTCATAACCTGAGCCAAAGTTCGACGCTCAACTGCCTAAGACATCCAGGTGCCCCCAATTCTTTTTTTTTTTTTAATTTTTAAAATTTATTTTTGAGGGAGAGAGAGACAGAGCACAAGCTAGGAAGGGGCAGAGAGAGGTGGAGATGCAGATTCCAAAGCAGGCTCCAGGTTCTGAGCTGTGAGTCCAGAGCCTGATGGGTTCTTGAAGTCACAGACTGTGAGATTGTGACCAGAACTGAAATAAGACCTTTAACCGACTAAGCCCCCAGGCGCCTCTTGCACATGAAAAAGCAGTGACGGTAAAACAGCTATTGTGTCTTTTTCAAAACTTATTTCAAACAGTGCTTATATTTGAGGATAGTTTATCGATGGATGAGGCAGCAGGAGACAGTAGGGCAGGAACGGATTGCTTCCGTGAGTTCTGCCCTTCCATGGAGTAGATGTGGACTGCCGTATAAGATGGAAACTTCTATGTAACGCGAGGTCTCGGCTATATATTCAGAAGATCAAGCTGAAGAGCCCTTCCATTCTGCAGCTGACTTTCATCCTTTTCCTTGAACTCTTGATACTGATTATATTGAAGATCTTAATATATGGGTTTGCCACAGCTCTCCAGTTAGCTTCATATAATTGCTTTCAGTCTTAAGTCTTGCTCTTCTTGTCAAGGCCATATATTTTGGGTCTTCTTTTTAGAAGATTTCTACCAAAAAAGAAAAAAAAAGCCTTCTGTATAAAATATCTGCCAATTCCCCTTTTCTCCCTCTCCCTCCCCATTTACAATATAACATCTTCACCTAAATAGAATTAAAAGGTTTGCACTCAGTAACCACAAAATTCATTTACAGTTCATTTTATACAAATTTTGCTTCATTAATTAAGATGTGGTCTTAATCCTCAGTTAACACAGTAGACTGCCCCTAGGGATTCCCAAAATGTTTATCCAGGCTCATATTTTTCTCACCTCTACTACTGAACATGTTATATATGGAAAAAATTAATATATATGTGGAATAAAACTTTCAGTCACTAATATATAACTGTACTTTAATGTTTATATGTTATGTAGTTTATAGGGGATCCTGGGTGGCTCAGTTGGTTAAGCATCTGACTCTTGATTTTGGCTCAGGTTGTGATCTCATGGTTGTGGGATCGAGCCCTGTGTTGGGCACCACGTTGAACATGGAGCCGGCTTGGGATTCTCTCTCCCTCTCTTTCTGCCCCTACCCTGCTCACACTCTCTCTCCCTCAAAATAAATAAGTAAACTTTCAAAACTTTTGCTTATATATGGAATGAATATATACTTATATGTATTAATTAAATGATTAATATAGCATTGATATAATTATAAAATATAACAAATAATAAATTTAATACATATTTACATATTAGATAATAATGTTTATAAATTTATGTATAGTTACACATATATAGTTTTATATTAAATATACTTATATAATGTTATTTATTAATTATACTGTATTATAAATCGCTTTGAATGAGTTATATTTCATTTTATTTCTGAGTACTTAACTCACTTTGCTTAGTTAGACATGGCCAAGTCAAGCAGGTGAACATACTCTGTGGTGGTCTAGAATTAGCCACTGGAATGCAAAGTCGCTTCCTTGGCAGGAAGTAGTAATATGTATATTGGGGCTAAGAAGTCTTTGAAATTAAAAGAATCAGACCCACAGCCTGCATTGGTTTTCTATTGCAGTGTGTCAAGTTTCCATAAATTTAGCAGTTTAAAGCAATATAAATATATTATCTCAGTGTCCCTAATTGGGGAATCTGGGCATGTCATAGCTGAGTCACATGCTTAGGGGAAATACAGGTATTGGAAGGGGTTCTGGGCTCATTGAGTTTTGGGGTCCTGTTTCAATCTCATTAGTTGTTAACAGCATTCAGTTCCAAGAGTATCCCTACCATTCCACTGCACAACATGGCACCCAGATTCTCTGAGGCCCATAGGAGACCTATCTGCTATTATGACCTATACATTCTCTTTTAAAGGATCACCTGATAAGGTCAGACCTATTCTGGACCACTTCTCTTTTAATTAACTCAAAACCAACTTATTTGGGATCTTAATTACATCTACTCAGAGCTCCTGCTCACATTCAAGGGGAGGGGATTATACAGGTGGAGGTACACATGGCGGGGGCGGGGGGGGAGGCATCCTGGAGGGTCAACCTAGAATTCTTCCCACCAGCTTCTGCCTTTTTTAAAGCAGAATTTTATATAATCCTACCCCCCAAACTTGAATGCTAATGGCTAGGAGGAAAAGGCACCGAGGCACAGAAAGTGAACACACGCTGAGAAAAGGAGTGGGGGAGATATAAATTGACAACTCTGACTTGCATGCGGGGGCTTGTTGAAGGGTCCAGCTTTCATCAGGGCACACAGCTACAGCTGGAGGCCTCCAGATTCAGGTTTCTTTGCCGAGTGGCTGCACTCTGGATCAGAGTGTGAACAAAAACAAGGGGCAATTGGGGAATCCAAAGATGAGGCATTGGAGTGGCCTTGGATGGAATCTGGGCAAGCGAGAGCATGGGTGGAAGTGCAAGGCACTCGCATCCATGGGTATCACTCTTACCCAACAGTGAGATTGTGAGGCATCTGTGGAAGGAATTGTGGCAGTACCTTTATCAGTCTCTAAGTTGTGTCTCCTTGAGTTTTGAAAGAGAATAAGATAGTTGACCAAGTAAGTCACAGAGGCTCTTCAACAGTTCTAAGGAACATTATGCGCTGAGATAATATCTTTAAAAATCTTAATAAAACTATCTTAATAAATCACACACCATTGGAAATATACTATATGTTGTGTTTTGTATGCTGATTTTGCCCCTTGGCATGGCTTCTCTCTCTCTCTCTCTCTCTCTCTCTCTCTCTCTCACCATATCACTGTTGAATCTTCTACAAGTAACTTTTAATGCCTAATGTGCTATACTGAGACTTTAAGTTGTTTTATTTTATTGAAATTTTTTTAGTGTTTATTTTTGAGAGAGAAACAGACAGATTGCAGGTGGGGGAGGGGCTTAGAGAGAGGGAGACAGAACCCAAGGCAGGCTCCAGGCTCTAAGCTGTCAGCACAGACCCAATGCGGGGCTCCAGCCCACAAACTGTGAGATCATGAACTGAGCCAAGGCCATTGCTCAGCTGACTGAGCCACCCAGGTTCCCTTGGATAGTTTCTTAATAATCACAATGCCATTACCATGGCTATTGAAATAATACACCAATACCACATAATACCCTTATAAAGTTCATTTTTAATTTGCTCAAATAAGAATATACAAAACACACATTCTGTAATTTTTAAGTGTTAATAAAATTGATACACACTGTCCAGACTGTCCAGGAAAAAATAACAGAAGGTACACATTACAACTATTAAGAATAAGACAGAGGGCATTTACCACAGACTTTAAAGGTTTTAAAATGATAATAAGACAAACTATGACTAACTTTATCCCACAAATTTGACAATTCATATGAAATTAATAAATTTCATGAAGCGGAGATTAGCCAAAGCTCTCACAGAGAAATAGACAATCTGAATAACTGTACATCTTCAAGGAAAGAAATTGAATTTGTAGTTATAACCATCTAAAAAAGAAATATCCAGTTTCATTGGTCTAGATACTTTCTACCTAACATTGAAGGGTTATTTGAACAGATACCACCAAAGAAAATATATAACCACAAGAAAAGATCCTTAATATAGTTGGCCATGAGAGAAATGCAAATAGGAACAACAATGTGAAATAAAGAGAGAGACACACACACAGGAAGGAGGAAGGGAGAGAGGAAGGAAGAAAGGAGTGAGGGAAGGGAGGGAAGGAGAGGGAGAGGAATGAGAGAAGGATGAAAGAAAGGAGAGAAAGAAATAAAAAAGGTTTAAAAAACAAAACAAAACAAAGACAAACTGACCACACCAAGTACTATTGATTTTTGCAGTTTCCTGTAAGGGAAGCATGCCCTTAGCACATGCTGCAGAAACCTTATCCCCTGGCCATTGCCAAAGTAAAGTGAAACTTTGTATTTACCCCAAACTCTCTGCATGAACATGTTTAGTGACTTTATTGGCAATCACCAGAATCTCTAAATAACTTAAACACCTATAAGTGGGGAACGGATAAACTACACACTCACACAACAGAACGCTCATTTACAATGAAAGTGAACGGTGTGGACATGTGTGGGTGAATCTATGCATTAAGCTAAGTGAAACAAACAAGGCCCAAAATTTTGTCTACTCAATGGTCCTATTTGTATGACATCCTGAGAAAAAGAAAACCACAGAGATACTCCAACAGTATGCATTTGTCAGAACTGATGAAACAATAAACATAAAAAAGACTTTTTTTTTTTTCCAAGAGGGTTCATTTATACATGTAGATTTTTATGAGTACAGTATGGGGCTGAATAGGTATTTTCTCTTCCTTATGATTCTTTAACATTTTGTTTTCTCTGGCTTACTTTATTGTAAGAGTACAGTATATAATACATAAAACACTCAAAATATGTATTAATTGACTCTGTGTTTTTGCTAAGATTTCCAGTCAATGGTAGGCTGTTAGTGGTTAAATTTTGAGGGAGTTAGAAATTACATGTGGAGTTTTGACTATGTAGAGGGTCAGCACCCTTAACCTTCGCATTGTTTAAGAGTCAACTGTACTTGTTTATACTTAATATTTTGTTAAATTACATCAGTAGTTTCTTCTATTTGCTTCAGAACCACGTATGCCCCATTCTTCACCTTATAAATTTGCTGTCTCATTAACTTTGAACTTTACAACAGATGACTACTAAAAAAAACTAGTCCTTTGGCTGTATTTATGCTATCCTTGATAACTAAAAATGGAGAAAAATACTAGTATTCTTGAAGAGTTATGCAGAAATTGGTTTACAGTCAGATAAGGGTAAAGGAGAGATTTGAAAATAGACTGACTTGTATTCCTTCCTAGGATCTTTCATTTTTTTTATTATTTTTATTATTTTGTTTGATTTTTTTCCCAGATGTCAATAGGATTTGTACTTTATCTTCATTATTCAAACATTTTAGTATGTTCCTCTTATTGGAATTTTCTGGGCATGAGAAAACTCTTGAATCTGTGTAGTTATGTCATTTTCAAATTTTTCTCCAATTTTGTGTGACTGTTTATCTTACCTAATTAAGTTTTCCTCAAGAAGAATAACTCTTATTTTTCTTTACTGTTCTGTTAAAAGGGGGCTCCTGTTCAAGATCGTCTTTCATGTTATTGAATATTTTCTCTATTTCATGTGTATTTCTTATCACTAGTATTATTTTGATAGGGGAAAATTATTGCATACACTCAAGAAATCAAACACTATAGTAGTATAAATATGACATCCTTTCAGTCCTGTCTCAAGTGTTAACAATTGTCTCTGTTTTTAATACTTTAGAGATTCATATTTGTATGCATGAGTGTATATGCATATCAAAATTCAATTCTTGGGTCAAGTTCATATCTTTTTTAAAAGTCTTTACAACCACCTATAGTTATTTATCCCCCATCAAATCACATTGTTTAAATCCTACCATAATGTGGTTATGAGTGGGAAATATGTACACCTTCTGGAGGAAAAATTGATTATTGATTAAATGTGTCAAAATTGTAAAATACAATTACTACTCTACCTGAAAATCCTATTACTAGGAATTCAAACTAAAGCACTGTCAATGGATACAGATACTGCTTGTAGTAACATGATTAAAAATAGTCAAAACAACTCTAAAACAGCTAACATTATCCCCCAGTAGGTTCTAAACTATGTAAATCATGATGTAAACTACAGTGGAATAGTACTGTATTAATATCTTCTCTGACTTCACCCGAAAGAAGGATGTAGCAAAGTGTATCTGGAATAAAATTATATCCAAAAACCAAAATACACACAGAGCACATATAGTGCTTAAAAAGGTACCAAGAAGTATGCAAATAAAATAACCTACACACACACATGTGCACGTGTTGTGCGTGTGTGTGTGTGTGTGTGTGCGCGCGGAAGCAGGGAGAGTAAAAGAGAAAGGACGGGGTGTTCAATGTGGGAAAAGGAAGCTTTCGCCTTTTTGTTCCTGTTTTTGTTTTGTTCAACTTCCTGTTCAGTCTCCATTTTCTAATCTCATAAGGAAATCGCATTTATGCATTCAAGTTTGTGTTAAATGACGATCTGACTTATCCAGTGATATGGTATGGCATTTTTCATTTACTACTTCTCTATGTTACAAAATTAGTAACTCTGGTTTCTAAAAGCTGTGTCAATTAAAAGTCTCCAATATCCAAAAAGATTATGTTCCACAGTTTATTTACTGCTGTTTGGAAGCCCAAACTCAACATTTGTGCACATAAAAAATATTATAAATGTAGCTTCCCAGCAGATTACAGAACATACTTTGTCCATAAATAACTGAATGAATTTTGTTGCTTTACTTTTGAGTTTACCCATCATATGTAGTTTATGTGATTGACCTAAACGCTTTCTTTTCTTTTTTTTCTAGTTCCCTCCATTAATTTTTTGGGAGGTTGGGGGTGGGTATCTCATATTAATTGGGGGATTTTGAAAACTTGTTTGAAGACTTTGAATGTTTTACCTTGGCAGCTTTGCAAATGAGACACCTCGGAATTTGAGCAATCTTTGTTGATGTGGTAGGTGCTAGAAATTAGGTCAGGGAAGAGGATATCAAACCCAAGTAATAAGGCAGGGGAGAAATGAAGAACACAGAGAAGCTGTTGGAATGCATATTATGCAGAGACAGTGGTAGCGACAGGTGAGATATGAGCTGGCATATGACCAGGAAGCCTAGGACAGTGGAAGAGATGTGAGAGCAGGAGATTGGAAGTAGATTATATGTGGCCTCAGCATTATTAAGAGGAAACAATGCCCCACGAGTATTGTTCATCAGGACTTACTGAACAGAATCATTGACAACCTTGAATAAAGGATGGTTGAATGGTAAACGTGCCCTCGAAGTTAGACACAGTAAATTTCTCCAGAAGAATTTAAATCCATCTCTTCCAGAGTCTCTGGTCAAATGCTAAGGGGAATAAAAACTTAGGGACATTCTCCTCTTCTCTCCCAGAGAAGACTTGTGTAAGATCCAGAGCAAAGATCTGTGTCTGTCTGTCCCTCTCTGAGATGAGGCAGTTATGCCAGGCATTCTAGCTAAGTTTTGGAGGCTTATAATTTTAGAGCCCCTACCCTATGGTACAGAGATTTCTGATCCTGTTTATGGAACTCTGAGGGGTGTGGGGAGTCAATGCTGCTATGGTGTTCTGTAAGTGCATAAAGGATCAGGTGTCTGATCCAGAGATCTTGTGCTTCTAGGATTAGCAAAGGAAAATAAAGATATAAAACTTAATGGTTAGCATGTGTGTTCTGGGGGAATAGTTCAAATTTTAGATGTCAGTGGAGGAATATATATGTACATATATACAAATATATATATACATACATGCATGTATATATATATATATATATATAGAGAGAGAGAGAGAGAGAGGAGGGTATTTGTGATGAGCACTGGATGTTATATGCAAGTGATGAATCCCTAAATTCTACTCTTGAAACCAATATTACACCATGTTAATATTACACCATGTTAACTAACTGGAAATTAAATAAAAATTTAAAAGTGTATATATATACATGTTTATATGTACATATATATATGTTATATATAACATATATATATACACACTATATATATATATAATATATATATATACACACTATATATGTATATATATAATATATATCACCCATAGTAAAAAAAAAAAGTAAACAAACAGAACTAGTAATGATATATATGTGGAATTAGCTTGTAAGGACTTTAAAACCCATAGCTATATTTAATAATGAAAATGAAAACATGGACAAAATGAGTGAACAAATCGTATCTCAGAAGACCAATGAAAAAGATAAAAGGATCTAAAATATAAATTTTAGAATTTAAAAAATATATACAATTTAAAAAAAAAACATACTGAATAGTGTTAACATCAGATGCTGAAAAGTTCTGTGACTCGAAATCCAGAGTTTTAGGAAAAGCTATAAAATTGAAGCACAAGGAAAAATATGTCGTGAATGACCAGCATATCAGTAAACTCTGGTACAATGTTACATATCTAAGTGGCATACAATGGAAATCTTAAAACAAGGATGGAAATATTTCAATCAGATATTATATTTGATGATATAACAAGCAAGTATTTTCCGAAATGGATTTAAAAAAGAAACCTGTAGGGGCGCCTGGGTGGCTTAGTCGGTTAAGCGTCCGACTTTCGCTTAGGTCATGATCTCACGGTTCGTGGGTTCGAGCCCCGCGTCGGGCTCTGTGCTGACTGCCAGCTCAGAGCCTGGAGCCTGTTTCGGTCTGTGACTCCCTCTCTCTCTGAGCCTCCCCTGCTCATGCTGTCTCTCTCTCCTAGAAATAAATAAAACATAAAAAATTAAAAAAAAAAAAAAAAAGAAACCTGTAGGGGTGCATGGGTGGCTCGGTTGGTTAAGCATCTTGGCGCTCAGATCACTATCTCATGGTCCACAGGATGGAGTCCCACATGAGGCTCTGTGCTGACAGAGCAAAGTCTGCTTAGGATTCTCTCTCTCCACCTCTCCCTCTTTCTGCCACTGCCCTGTTCACACTGTCTCTGTCTTTGTCTCTCTCAAAATACGTAACTAAACTTAAAAAAAAATGGGAACTCACATATAAAGACTCTCATGATCTCAATAAACCCTGGAGAGATTAATACAAAACAAAAACAAAAAAACAAAAACACCATATAGGCACTTGCTAGTCAAATTGCTGAAACCAAGTTTAGTATAAATATATTAAAAGTAATCAAGGGGGGTCACTACATACAGCAGAACAATGATACAAATTACCTTTGTCTTCTCATCACAGTGGATTGGCAAGTTTAAAATGTTGCAAGAAAAAATAACTTTCTCAACCTAGAATTCAGTTGCAAAAATGAAGGCAAAATAAAGATATTTTAAGCTCGACAGAAGTTGAAAGAATTGATGCTCAATAGATCTTCTCTTATAGAAATACCAAAGGAAGTTTCTCAGGTAGAGAATATGATATTATACTAATACTGAGTTCTACATAAAGTTCTAAAGAGCACTGTAAATAATAAATATGAAATATTGTTTTTTCATGTATTAATATATTTAAATGATAAATGATGTTTGTTTGAAGTAAAAGCAATAATATAAACCATGATGTTTATGATGTAATAAGTTGAAATGGGCTACTATGATACAAAAGACAGAGGGAGTCAGTGGAAGTAAACTGTTTACACCTCAAATTTTACCAAAAGTTATATAATATTATTTGGGAATGGATGATAGTAAGTTAAGAATTCACATAATAAACCCTCAAGAGAGGCATCTGGGTGGCTTAGTGGGTTGAACATGTGACTTCTGCTCAGATCATGAACTCCCAGTTCAGGAGTTTGAGCCTTATGTCAGGCTATGTGCTGACAGCGCGGAGCCTACAACCTGCTTTGGATTCTGTGTCTCCCTCTCTCTATCTCTCTGCCCCTCTCCCATTCATGCTCTGTCTCTCTATCTCTCTCAAATATAAACAAACATTAAAAGTAAATAAATAAATAAATAAATAAATAAATAAATAAATAAATAAATAAATAAAAATAAACCTTCAAGAAAACATTGAAAAATAAAGGTGTAGAGATAGATAGATAGAGAGATAAAATGTTTTTGAAGAGGAGATAAAGTGGAATATAAATAAATACCCACTTAATCAAGAGAGCATGACAGAAAAAAACATTGGAAGCATACAAAAAGAATAGCAAGAAGTGGGCTTATATATAACTATATCAATAATTATATTAAATATAAGTAGACAGGCTTCTCAACTAAGAGAGTTTACCATATTTACTGAACAAGGGAGATTCAGTTCTATTACTTAAAAGAGATACATTTGTATCTGCAGATGTATTATAAGTGAAAGAATGGAGAAAGATATATTATGTAAAACATAAAAAATCTGAAGTGGCTCTACTATTTAAAAAAAATTATTTAATGTTTATTCATTTTTGAGAGACAGAGAGACAGAGCACAAGCAAGGAAGGGGCAGAGAGAGAGAGAGGGAGACACAGAATCTGAAGCAGGCTCCAGGCTCTGAGATGTCAGCACAGAGACTGACACGGGGCTCGAACTCAAACCATGTGATCATGACCTGAGCCGAAGTTGGGAGCTTAACCAAATGAGCCACCCAGGGGCCCCAGAAGTGGCTCTACTATTGCCTGAAAAAGTGAACTGAGAACTGAGAGGTGTCACTATTGATAAGCAGAGATATTTAACAGTGACAAAAGGGTTTATATATCAAGAAATCATTGCAATACTGAATTTGTATGCCCTTAAGTACATACCTTTAAAACCACATGGAGGAAAAACTGGCAGAATTGAAAGAGGTGAGTACATCCACACTATGGGTAGTGACTTCAATGATTTTTTTTTCAGTACTTGTTAGAAAAGTACAGTGTATCATTGAAGAAATTAACACATTTTAAGTGCAGCTACTAGTTATTAGGCAATATTGAACTTATATTAATTTTAATCTTCTCTCCCCATTTTTGGTGAGTTGTATCATTTTTATATGTTTACAGGATATAACATTTATTTTTCAGTCTAATAAATAAATTCTTTTAGTTTTGCACTAGATCTATAATAAAATATATTTGGTCCCCACTGTGGAGCCTTTGCTATTATTCTGTCAGTCAGTTCTTTTATTTTCTTTAATTTTTATTTAAATTCCAGTTAGTTAACATCTAGAGTAATATTGATTTCAGGAGTAAAATTTAATGATTCACCATTTACCTATAACACCCATTGCTCATCCTAACAACTGCCCTCCTTAATTCCCATCACCCATTTAGTCATTCTCCACCCACCACCCCTCCAGCAACCCTCAGTTTGTTCTGTATAGTTAAGAGCCTCTTATGGTTTGTTTCATCCTTTTTTCCCCCTTCCCATATAGTATCTGTTTTGTTTCTTACATTCCACATATGAGCGAAATCATATGGTATTTGTCTTTCTCTGACTGATTTATTTTATTTAGTGTAATACATTCCAGCTCCAGCTACATCATTGCAAATGGCAAGATTCCATTCATTTTGATGGCTGGGTAATATTCCATTGTATATATACACCACGTATTTTTTCTGGGTAATATTCCATTGTATATATACACCACGTATTTTTTTTTTTTTATCCATTCATCAATTGATGGACATTTGGGTTCTTTCCATAATTTGGCTATTGTTGATAGTGCTAGTGTAAACATTGAGGTGCATGTGTCTCTTTGAATTCGTGTTTCTGTTTCCTGTGGGTAAAGAACTAGTAGTGCCATTGCTGAGTCTTAGGGTTATCTTATTTTAAACTTTCTGAGGAACCCCCATACTGTTTTCCAGAGTGGCTGCACCACTTTGCATTCCCACAAACAACGTAAGAGCATTTCCCTTTCACTACATCCTGTTTCCTGTGTTGTTAATTTTAGTCATCTAACATGTGTGAGGTGTTGTCTCATTGTGGTTTCAATTTGTATGTCCCTGCTGATGAATGAGGTTGAGCATCTTTTCCTGTGTCTATTGGACATCAAGATGTCTTCTCTGGAGAAATGTTTATTCATCTCTTTTGCCCATTTCTTAACTAGATTATTTGGTTTTGGGGCATTGAGTTAGATAAATTCTCTATAGATTTTGGTCAGATATGTCATTTGCAAATATCTTCTCTCATTCAGTAGGTTGCCTTTTAGTTTTGTTGGTTGTTTGCTGTGAAGAAGACTTTTATCTTGAAGTCCCATAAATTCATATTTGCTTTTGTTTTCCTTGTGTCCAGACATGTGTCTAGTAAGAAGTTGCTATGTCCAAGGTCAAAGAAGTTACTGCCTGTGTTCTCAGCAAGTATTTTGATGGTTTCATGTCTCACATTTAGGTCTTGCATCCATTTTGAATTTATTTTTGTGTATGGTGTCAGGGTCCAGTTTCATTCTTCTACATGTTCCTGTCCTTTTTTCCCAACATCATTGTGAAGACACTGTCTTTTTTTCCATTGGATATTCTTTCCTGCTTTGTTGAAGATTTGTTGACCATATAGCTGTGAATCCATTTCGGGGTTTCCTATTCTGTTCCATTGATCTACGTGTCTGTTTTTATCCAGTTTCATACTGTTTTGATTACTGCAGCTTTGCAATACAGCTTGAAGTCTAAAATTGTGATGCCTCCAGCTTCATTTTTCATCTTCAAGATTGCTTTGGCTATTTGAAGTCTTTTGTGGTTCCATACAAATTTTAGGATTGTTCAAGCTCTGTGAAAAATGGTGTTGGTTCTTTGATAGGGATTGCATTAAATGTGTAGATTGCTTTGGGTAGTATAGACATTTTAACAATATTTGTTCTTCCAATCCATAAGCCTCAAATGTCTTTCCATTTTTTTGTATCATCTTCAGTTTCTTTCATAAATGTCCTATAATTTTCAGAATACAGATCATTACCCCTTTATTAGGTTTATTCCTAGGTATCTTATGTTTTTTGGCGCATTTGTAAATCAGATTGATTCCCTAATTAATTGGAGTTTGTCCCTAGTCTTTGCTCACAATTACATCACTGGGAAAATATTTAGAGTTATTAATATTTGAATCAGTTTGAGAGTATGATTTATATTTGAATAAAACTTTGTCTGGATATAAAATATTAAACTCACCATTTTTTCTTTGAACTTCTCGTGATACTTACTGCTTCAATACTGTCTGGCATTGAAATTTGTTTGAAGATGTTTTACAACATCATGTATTTGGCTTCTTAAAGCATTTTTAACTTTGAAGTTTCAACATATATTAGAATATAGGTTTGTATTCATTGCTTTAGATCACTTTCCCCTGGCATACAGTGTATTCTTTCAACATGTAGCTTTAACCTTCTATTAGTTCCCAGGGAATTTTTTGAGTTATAGTTTAAATATTTGTTCTATTTGATTTTTGGTATCCAGAGGATAAAATTTCTCCTCTGGGTGCTGGTTATAGCTATTCATTTTTTTTCTCACCTTTTTGGTTTTCTTTTCGATTTCTTGGTTTTTTTTGTTCCTTTTCTCTATTTATTAAACAAATTTCTGGTGTCTCTTCTATCCTGTGCTCACTCTCATTTTGCCTTTATTCATAAACTGGCTTTGTCTTATTTAATTGTTTGATTGTTTGTTTTCTGAGTTCAAATTCCTTTTTTTTATTTTCCCTTGCCTGGTTATCTGTTCCTTTTGCTATCTTACATACACATTTGATTGCTTCATTAAAATTGTCCTTTAATTCATTTTGGAATTTGGGGTTACAGTTTTCATCTGTTTTGTGTCTATTTCTTTGGTAAATTTTTTTATACATAGAAGATTTTTGCACTCCATTTTACTTCTTTCTTAAACGCTTTTATTGCTTTGTACTTATTGTTGTTTACTGCTTAATTCTGAATGAGTTGGATTTTCAGAAAATGATTAATATTTGATTCCTAGGGAAAAGGAAGGAATCACACTATTCTCTGCTATCATAGCTCAAGGGCACCTTACTTTCTTGCTGCAGCATGGGCTGTTCCCTCACAATATGCACCCACTGTGTAGCGTAATTTCTTCTGACTCTTATACCTGACTCAAAAGAACTTTAAAAGCTGGTACAGAGGCACCTGGGTGGCTCATTTGGTTGAAGGGTCTGACTTTTGATTTCAGCTCAGGTCATGATCTCACAGTTTAATGAGCTCAAGCCCTACATCAGGCCCGGCACACTGACTTTGCGGCCCCTTTCTCTCTCTCTCTGCCTTTCCCCTGCTTATGCTCTCTCTGTCTCTCTCAAAATAAATTTAAAACAAATTTTTAGAATAGTAGGTACAGACACATTGCTTTAATAGCTGCTGCCACCAAGGAACATGGTCATAGCTTTCCAAGGTAACTTTTTAATATTTAGAAAGTATATTTTGTGCCACACGTTCTGAAAGATACCAACTGCTTTCATCTGCTCAGACTGGTATAACAAAAGTACCACAGACTGGATGGCTTAAACCACATACATTTATTTCTTATTGTTCTGGAGGCTGGGAAATCCAAAGTCAAGGCACCCGGTGGGCCTGCTTCCTGGCTCGTGGATGGCTGTCTTCTTGTGTCCTGACATGGCAGAAGGCATGTGAAGTCTCTCTGGAGAATCTTTTAGAAAACACTAATCTCATTCAAAAGGGTTCTGCCCTTCTGACTTCATCACCTTCTAAGGCCTCACCCTCCAAATACTGTCACATTGAGGATTAGGATTTCAACATAAG
This sequence comes from Hyaena hyaena, assembly GCF_003009895.1. NCBI lineage: Eukaryota > Metazoa > Chordata > Mammalia > Carnivora > Hyaenidae > Hyaena > Hyaena hyaena. The sequence continues at coordinate 598,090 of NW_024080970.1, forward strand.
AATTTGGAGAGGACATAAGTATCCAGCCCAGAGCACCAACTCCGTGTCCTTCTGTGTCCATCCATGTGTTTTCTCTCTGCCTTTAGGCTTTGTCCTCTGTGGCCCCCTGCCGTGTAGAAAGAATATCTTTTAAGAGTTTCTGGGATGGCCATTGAGTCTTTACACCTCATTTTCTTTTGTTTACCTCTAACATATGGATACTGATAGCTGGGTATGGGGTTGTATGAGGCTTGCATGAGTTAATATCCAGAAACTTGTAAATTATGGACCATAATTATTATTTAAGCATTTGTTGCATTAGAGCAAACAAATCTACCACTTCTAGACCCCTTTCTCTCCCAGCTCTTCTCAGCAGGAACATCCTTGCTTCTCATTTGTAGTTCTCTGGTCTCAGAAGGTTTGGGTGGTATTTGCATATTGTTTGGCATTTATGGGTTTTCTCTGACTTCTAGTTGTATCAAAAATATAATTTGAAGTTTGTTTGTTTGTTTGTTTTTTATTCTGTTTTCCTTCCTAGAAAATGAATATGGGGACATTCAGAACATACAGCCATATTCCTATAAAAAAGTCACTTACAACTCTGGAATCATTTGTAGAATCTCTTTTACTTAAGAACCGAAGTTCTAAATTAGCATGATGTGGAAACAGAACATCATACCCTTGCTGTTTGATTCATCTGCCATGTATCGTAAGGGACACTTTGAGAAGCTGGCTAACTCACTCTTGTATAAATATTAAAGGAGTTAAATATGAGAAAGAATAAAAATGTTTTCCAATATAAGACAAAGTAAATAAATATGTTCTCTTACGAAGATCTGTTTGTCATGGGCTTGGCATTTTTATCAGCATACCTGTACCCCCACATCTGTCCCTGGAGCAAACTCTGAATCACAGCTTGGGTATCCCTGTTCATACATGTCAGCCCAGCAGTCTCAAGTAAAATAATACAGTGCAAGATATTTTATTGGTTTTATTCAAGTGACTGTTTTTTCTATACAAGAATGAAAAATAATAATGTTTCTAATACCCAGGTAACAGTAATGACATTTTTTCCAAGTTATTTTAGCAGCCTGGCAGGAACACCACAGGAAACAGTGTGAAAATTAACAGAAGTGCATTAGGCTCATTTGCACACACCCACACGCTGAAAGTGCAAAAATTATAAGTCTGTAAAATACAGAAAAAGGTGGGTAAGACTGCATTTAAGAAAACAAAGCATTTGGAAAAGAAACAAATAACAGAACTTGTACAAAATCTGATATTTTTATGGTCCTGAGACTTAACATTTCTCAGGATTTTTGTTTTCTGAAACAGGTAAAGGATAAGATCCTCTTTATCTTGATGTCAGAAAGGAAAAAAAAGGAACAAAAAATAGGTATCATTGTTGGTGGTGGTTCTTTGGAGACTCTCCAAATTATCTCTGTCTCCAAAGGAATAATTAGGCAGATTGAAGCACAAATGTCATCTTAATTGCTTAATTCAAATACATAGCTTTACTCTCCAGGTGACACTTCCTAAGAGCTTACACCAAAAAAAAAAAAAAAAAAAAAATGTTGAGTTGAGTTTACAGACATACTTACCCAGGTCAGTATGGAATTCAACATGTAGAAAAATTTGCAAAGCCCACATGCTTAGGGTTTTCAAGATCTTGAATCTACTTAAACAAGCATCAATATTAATTCTTTTTGCTCACCAAACAGATAACTTGCTACTTTTCCACAAGTTGGGGAAAGGAAAAGCAAAGACATAGTCTTTACCCACAGAAACTAGGGAAGTAGGAAGAAGGGACTCTCCTAACATGAGTGTTTGTTTGTTTTCGTGCTTGGTTTTTTTTTTTTTTTCTTTTTTTAAGCTATCCTTAAGAGTGAGTTTGTAGAGGTAAATGAAGACCACCCAACTGAGAGCAGAGTCTATTATTTAGAAGCTTGCTATAGCAAGGGAGTCAATCACCATTGCTTGTGTTAGACAAAGACTCCAGGCAGGCAAGGGAGCAGAAAAGGTTTAGAGTGAATAGTAAGGGTAGGTAGATGTTAGGTGTGCTCTGACTACAAGTCTTTAATATGGAGAAGTTAGTGTTGGGCCAACCAGATGAAGTTGGTTTGGGGAACACCATTGGCTTTTTCCAGTTTGTCCTAAGTTGGAAGAAGGAAAAAAAACCCCACAGAAATTGGTAGTCATTAACTGAGTCTTGACCATTCAGGGATGATTGCACCAAACTTTATGATTTGGTCTCTGTGTTTCTTTTTTTTCTTAAATGTTTTATTTTTTCATTTTTTATTTGAAACAGAGAGACAGGGCATGAGCAGAGGAGGGGCAAAGAGATGGAGATAGAATGTGAAGCAGGCTCTAGGCTCTGAGCTGCTAGCACAGGGCCCAACAAGGGGCTTGAAGTCACAAGCAGTGAGATCATGACCTGAGCCGAAGTCAGGTGCCCAACCGACTCAGCCACCCAGGTGCCCCTTGGTCTCTGTGTTTCTTACCTGGGCTGGATCTGTATTGTCATGGCCTGGCTGTTATCTGTATATTCAGTCTTTGGAACTGAAACATTTTTCTTTTTTTTTAATTTATTTATCTTTAAGAGAGAGAGAGAGACAGGCAGACAGACAGAGAGCACAGACAGGAGAGGGGCAGAGAGAAAGGGAGACAGAATCCTAAGAAGGCTTCTTACTATCAGCGCAGAGCCTGATGCAGGGGTCAAACTAATGAGCTGAGAGATCCTCACTTGAGCTGAAATCAAGAGTCAGACACTTTTAACCAACTGAGCCACCTAGGTGTCCCTGGAACTGAAACATTTTGATCAAAATGTAAAGCATATTGAGAATGAATACTTGCTTCTGTTTCTTTTTGAAAAAAAAAAAAAATAGGAAATTTGAGAGCTGAGGCCATCTATATTTGCTGAAAACAAAATCTACCTAAATTGAATATGAAGGTGATAGCCCATTAAGGAAGAGTGTATTCTGTACATGTTGGCATAACACATAGTCATGTACATGTAGATAAAGTGTGATCTACATTTTTTCTGAAAATAAAATTGCACAATGTTATTATAAGGGTTGTTTAGCATAAAAATATGTAAAGCCAACAGAGCTTTGTGAAACTGCTGAGCTGTCAGCACAGAGCTGAGGTGGGATTCGAACCCATAAACCGTAAGATCGTGACATGAGCCGTAGGACACTCAACCGACTGAACCACCCAGGCGCCCCTCTATTGATTACTTCTTTATAAAACTCTTTCCTTCCTTGAGTCTTATGTGTGAAAATGTATGGTGGCTTCATCACATCTGGGGAAATGGATTCTGTAGTCTGACTTTGTAGGAAGAGAGTGGGGCAGCATGACTGGGGTCCTCACAGAATGACACATCAGAAGGGTCTGTTTCCTCTTCACCCCAAAAGAGCCAGGATCTAGCTAATGACTCCAGTGGGGAAAGAGAAATGATGATCTGTGATCCAGTTGTAAGAGAAAAAGGGGAAGATGGAAGAAGATGATGATACAGGTTCCATAACTTAGATCCAACACCGTTCTGAGTCTTTCTGTGCTTTTTCCTTTGATTTCCCCTTACTTTCTCCATCTCTCTTGTCTGTACTCTCCCCACAAGTCCTTTACGGCTCTGTCTCTCCCTGCTTCCCTCACCTTCCTCACTTGAGTCTTCTTCCCCTTCCATTTTGTAGGGAAAACTGAGTTTTATCTTACACAGTAGAAGTTTTATTTTGTTAAAGCTGTGTTGCCTTTCCGTTTGCCTTTTGTCCCTGAGGGGAAAACCATAAAATTATAGTTCTCTGAATTCCTGGTCACTTTAGCTTCTGGCTAAGACAGGAGATTTAATAAATAATGAAGAAACCTGCAAAAGAATATATATTTCTCTGAAAGACTTGGTTAATAGGTCTGGTATTTTGTGTGGATAGCACACATTAATTTTTGAAGAAAGCTGTTGGTGTGTATTCAACACTTACATTTGCACTTGCGATGAGCTGGATCCAAAATTCATAGGTAGTGTTGGGGCATCCTGGACACTCATAAAGGACAATGTGTGACAATATTACATCGAAGCAGAAATCAGTAATTGCTCTGTAGACATCAACTTATAACTGCTTTTGGCCCCTGTCTCTTGTTTAGAAAACTCATATGGATGCCATTTAACTCCTAAGGATGCTAGGTTAATGCATGCAGATGCTGGTGACCGCTTTCTCTGGGCTCTCAGTGTGCTTTTGCACCTGTCTCCTGAAAATGGGAAAGCATTGTCGCACTGCATTCTTTTCAGAGAAAAACCTTAGCAAGTGTCTAATATCATTTTCTTACTTTAATGGAGAGTTGGAGATCATCTCAATGGCTGATAAATGTATTTTTTTCTTTTAAAAGAAAAATCTATCCTGAGAGATGTCTCAGTGCTTCTGATGAAACATTTGCTATCAACAGACACATTAAAAAGTCGTAGAGAAGTAATCCTTGAAAAAGGCACATCTAAATGTTGGAGCACATTTATTTTCTCTTTTTATTCAACGTGTTCCATTTTTCTTTGTTATGCTGTAAAATTATGCCAAGGGTAACTCAGTTTTTGTCTAAGAACATCTAATTGGCCTGCTGTTGTTAGGGAAAGATTTTCTGTAAAAATCACTAGAATCTCTCATTTTAATCAAATTTTAAAATGTCACTTCGGCTGCATTTGTTTAGTTAGAGCATTTAGTAGACCCATGCCATGCTTTTAGGCTTCTCTTTTATCATCTCTTCTCAACACACCTAAACTAATAAATGTAAATCTAAATACCCCATCTCACAAATTCCCCAGGAAGCTCCTAGAGCATTTCAAACCACACTTGTATTCTGTCTAGTTCTATTCACCTACCTGTAACTATTTTCAAACTCTCTTTGGCCTTTTTAAAATAATTTTTTAAGTTTATGTATTTATTTTTGAGATAGACAGAGACAACTTGAGCAGGGGAGTGGCAGACAGAGAGGTAGAGAGAATCCCAAGCTTGATGAGGGGCTTGAACTCAGGAAACCATGAGATCATGACCTGAGCCAAAATCAAGAGTAAGATGCCGAACTGACTGAGCCACCCAGGTGCCTCAAACCTTCGTTGGCCTTTTGAAAAGAATCTGGTTTAGACTTGCCTGGCTCTAACCCTAGGATGGTGCCATCAGAGACCTAGCCCAGGCTCGCAGGCCTTGGACTTTCTGAGGTCCAGCCTCCAGACCAGCTGCTTCTTCAACTGCCCTTTGGACCCCATCAACACAGGAAGAGAAATGTGATCACAGAAATGAGAGCCCTTCTGCCTAAAATATTTTCTCTAAAAAACTTTCAATCATAGTTCTTCTTTCAAACTAATTCTCTGGATAAAGGTATTAACTCTTTGACCATCCCTAGAATGATTCACCCTGCAGAGCTTTGTCTTAATAACTCCTCTAAAAGCTATATTTGAAGGACATAGATGGACTATAATGAGTGGAAGGAGAGCAAGGAGACCTCTCCTCCTGCAAGCAAGCCTCTTCAGTGTATGTAACTGCCTTCCACACTGGGGTTCTAGAGACCAACAGGATATTGTCTGGAGGGGCATAAGTAAGGGGAAATTTGCATGAGAGTTACCTGGAGAAACACAAGAAAGGGAAGCCCACTTAAGCAAGATATCTGAAACAAAATCTGGACCCAGTTTGCCCCAGCACAGTTACTAATTATGTGACCTTTACAGATTAATTCCCCTCCTTTCAATTCTGCTTTCTTATCTATAAAATGAGTAAAGAGCCCTCAAATTCCTGTGGCCATGGAATTTTATGTTGAAAACCTGGCATAAAAGTTATTCCATTTTCTTTCTAGTTGAGGCTAAAACTATTAGGATTTTTTTTAATTCTATAGGTATAATAATAAAGGAAGAAGGAACAGCAGTTCAGTTTGTGAGATTTGTCAAGATTTTTTTTTCTTGCCACTGATGAGAGGATAAAGTACATTGTATATGGACAGAAAAGAAAAAGTAGAGTAAATTCAAGGTCCCCACAAAATTACCTGAATTTCATATTTTCACAAGTCCTATTATCCAAATAACTCCTAAGAATGTAGCTATAATGTAATGGGGAAAGAAAAAAAAAAGCAAAACTCAATCTGGACCCCTGAGTTGGAAGGCGGCTGATTCCTGATAAACTAAATTCCATTTGTTTCTTTGCTGTTGTCATTAATCTTCTATAAAGTTCACTTTTCTAATCCGTAAAAGATGAATGTCAGTACCCCGTCAGGATTTTGTGATTACTAGATGACAAAAGTATGCAAAATGAACTGAAAAATAAAAATGATAAAATGTCAAGGGGCATAGTTTTCAGAGTCTATTGATTAATGCCTTTCCTCAATAATTTGCACTGTAAAAATAATTCTTTTGTAAAACTTTATACCAATCTAATGCAGAAAACTTAGGCAGTACATCTCCTGAGTTGTGTCTGGATACATGAACCATGAGGTCCCTGTGCTGTTTGTCCTAGTGAGGCCACTCCCAAAGGTTATTGAGGGATGGGAGGCCTGATTATGTGATATAGTATTGGGGATTTTCCCCACATTCAAAGCAATTTGCAGACAGCAGTTGGGTGTTCTACAAGCCAACTCAATTCTGACATTACCCACCCAGAGAGAGCACCAAATCAAATCCCACAGGTTAAAGTTTCAGTCCCACCAGACTGACCCCCATACACTTCAGATGCTTGTCACAAGTCCACATTGTCACCTATACTACTGACCAACTGCCTATAAGTCAGAATGCCCTCTGTGAGTTCTGTTAATTTACTAGAGCAGCTCACAGAACTCAGAGAAACATCTTAGGTACTTGATTCCCAGCATATTAGGAAAAAATACAACTGAGAAAGAGCCACATGGAAGATGTGCAATGGGCAAGGTGTGGGGAACCGGTGTAGAGCTTCCGTCCTCTCTGAGCGCACCACTCTCCTCAAATCTCCACGTGTTCACCAACCCGAAGCTCTCTGAACCCTGTCCTTTTATGGAGGAGTCATTACCTAAGTATAATTGGTCAAATCACTGGCTGCTTTCTTCTCTGCTTTCCTGGGACTGAAAGGTCCAAACTTCTAACCACATGATTAGTTCTCCTAGCAACCAGCCTCCTCCTTAGGTGGGGTCCAAAAGTCACCTCATTAGCATATAAAGGAGTTGCTCTCACCACTTAGGAAATTCCAAGTTTTAGGAGATTTGTACCAGAAACAAGGCTAAAGATCAAATATATTTCTTATTACGAGTCACAATATCATAGTCACCCAAAATGTATCAGTGGGAGCTATACCCCATTCCTCATGTGTGGAAGATGTGAGCATTCTCAAAAGGGAAAATTTGGAAAGAAGGAAGAGGGGAGATAAGCAAACTCCATGGGAACCTAAACTTTATTAGACCCACGTCTGTGGCTCAGGTGTATTGTTAGCTGCCTTTAAACATGAGCTTGATTTCACATTTGCATGGAGCAAAGTCACTAAGGGAGTTGTAGGGCCACTAATAATTTTGTTTCCTTGACACTCAGGTTCCCACAAGGCACTGATTTTTTATTGTTTGCTAAGTATACCGCCCTTACAAAATAAAGACAAAAAAAAATCCTTCCTTCAGACTCTTCACACACTGGAATTTCAGTGTTTCCTTTTTCTCTGCATTTAAACAAGTGAGTAAGAGTTCTTTTTATCACAGCAAGACCCAGCCGATGTGTAATGTGTCATGTGCCTTGCATGATTCAGAACAATCTGATTTTATCAAAAGACAAGAGACCAAATCCTCTGGGAATTTTATTTTGGCCTCGCATTTAATTCATGTGAACATTCATTGTTAATAAGGTAATTATAAAATATTCATAATTATTGTTATCTCCTGGCAATTCTGGAATCTACTTTACTGTAACAAAATAGTTCAAAAGTTAGGAAGAATAATATTCTTAGAGTCGCTGTTAATTCAGATTATTTTATTGTTGATATCTCAGTCTTATTTGTCCTCTACTCCCCTTTCTCTCTTTCTTTCCTGTTGTTCCAATACATAACTTGTACATAGAGTATTCTTCTTTCCACTTATTAAATTTAATATTTGACAAATGATACAGCAATAAAGTAAGTGCTGTTAAAATACAAAGTCTTAATAATTTTGATTTCCTCAAATTGACTCAAACTCTTTAGAGTTCCAGACTATGAAAATCCTATATTTGGGGTACCTGGGTGGCTCAGTCGGTTAAGTGTCTGACTTTGGCTCAGGTCATGATCTCACTGTTTGTGAGTTCAAACCCCGAGTCAGGCTCTGCTGACAACTCAGAGCCTGGAGCCTGCTTTGAATTCTGTGTCTCCGCCTCTCTCTGCCTGTCCCCAGCTCATGCTCTGTCTCTCTCTTTGTCTCTTAATAATAAATAAACCTCAAAAAAATTAAAGAAAAGAAGAAAATCCTACATTCTCCAAGTGATTTCTTCAGAACATTTAGAAAGACTATAGGCTTTATAAGTCTGGGTAAAGAAGCATAAGTGATTCTTTGATTTATCCTCATGGCAGCAAAATGTATCGGTCCCCCCAGATATTTGTGCAGATTTTATATTTTCTTACTGATCAACTCCAACCAAAGACCTGTGTTATGGAAACATAATTCTGGGACAGGAGTGCATGTATGCAGATATTTGTATCAATTCTATTCTTTTGTTTTATAATTATTTTAGAGAGAGATTGCATGCAAGTTGGGAAGAAGGTCAGAAAGGGGGGGAAAGAGAGAGGGAGAGAGAGAGAATCGCATGCAGACTCCATACTCAGCATGGAGCTCCCTGCAGGGTTCAATTCCCATGACCCTCGGATCATGACCTGAGCCAAAATCAAGAGTCAGACACTCAACCTACTGAGTCACCCCTCAATTCTATTTTTGATGATGTAGGTAACCTTCACCAGTTCGGTAGTCATCTATTAAGTGCCTTCTTGTCTGTATGATGTGATCTCCTCTCCATATGACAATGGGGCAGAAAAAGATGATGAAGGCTAGATGCTTGCCATGAAAATACCTTACCAATAGAGTAGGAGATAAGAGATGTCCATAAAATCCTATGAAAGAAAGTAAAATGTATTATATACTCTAACAAATGCAAAGGGAGTATGGTGGTAATTCAGAAATAAAAGAAGGTATTTGCTTCCAGGAATTACCCAGGATGACTTCCAGGGGAAAAGCTGGCCATGCGGTGTGAGTTGGTTGCTAATGGCAAAGCAGTGAAGGAGACGTGAGCATTCCAGGGACTGTGTGAGCAGATTCATGGAAGCAGCAGAATGCAGAATGTGCTCTAAGAAAGATAAGCAGTGTAGACTGGGCAGAAAACATGGCATATGAGATAATGTTGGACAAGCAGATTAAACGTAGACTACATTTGTTAGGAGTAGAGTGTGACTCAAATGCACATAGAGTTTAACAAACCATTTGTTAGCCCCTGAAGCCACAAACCCATTATTTCTAGTCAACCAAAATTTGTACATTAAAGGTTTTCCTTCTCCTTTCATTGATTTTCCTTATGCTCTGGTACAACATGCATTTGAACCTAATTGACATTTTTTTTTTTTAGTTTTCTTTTCTCTTAAATAGTTTATTGTCAAATTAGTTTCCATATAACACCCAGTGCTCTTCCCAACAAGTGCCCTCCTCCAAATCACATATGTGGGTGATGGCTTCTCATAACTTTTTTTAAAATTTTTTAATTTATTTCTAGGAGAGAGAGAGACAGCATGGGCAGGGGAGGGTCAGAGAGAGAGAGGGAGATACAGACTCTGAAATAGGCTCCAGGCTCTGAGCTGGCAGTCAGCACAGAGCCCGACGCGGGGCTCAAACCCACAAACCGAGAGATCATGACCTAAGCGAAAGTCGGACGCTTAACCGAATAAGCCACCCAGGCGCCCCCTCATAACTTTTTAAAAAATATACAAATAATTCCCTTTTGCAGCGCAACAATTTCCTTTTTTATTTGACAGATGTATATCTTTTCCAGAACAAGTACAGTAGTTCCATTTAAAGAAGTTAACGTTGGAGCAACTGAGTGGTTCAGTCGATTAGGCATCCCGCTCTTGGTTTTGGCTCAGGTCATGATCTCACGGTTCATGGGTTTGAGCCCCACATGGAGCTCTGGGCTGACAATGGGGAGCCTCCTTGGGATTCCCTCTCTCTCTCTCTCTCTCTCTCTCTCTCTACCCCTCCTCCACTTGCTTTCTCTGTCTCTAAACAAAACAAAAATTTTTTTTTAAAGTAAAAAAGTTACTGATATTTTGAACTTGATGTGTATGATTTCCCTTACCTGACTCAGCTTCCTAGGATAATTACAAGGCTTTTATTTCCCTAGAATATGGTGCGCTTTTGTTTATCTATTTTTTATTTTTATTTTCATTTTTGGAGAACTGTTTAGTTAGTGGTATTTTGTGCCCAAAATACATTCTTGGAAGAAATCTCTGAGATACACAACTATAACCCTATATCCTTTTCATCCTTCTTTGATAAGAATAGAAGCAGACTCACATCCCAGAATTCATTCCTGAAGTTTGGTGTAAAATATGATCAGAGCCCACCACTACTCCTAATTTTATGGAAAATGTTATCCTAAATACAACATTGTATACTGTGAAGGTTTTGTAGCACATCACAAGGAATGTTTGCAGCCTACACAATTATCAAGACCTCACTGTAATTTCCTATCACATATACCCAGATTTAGCCACAAGTTATCCATTAACATGCTTGCATTATGAAGCAACAATTCTTTCTGCATGACACAGAAACATCCAGCTTGACACTCTCTGAAGGTATATGCTAAAGGCATTTTTAGGAGCACCTGGGTGGCTCAGTTGGTTAAACCTTTAACTTCAGCTCAAGTCATAATCTCATGGTTTGTGAGTTGGAGCCCCACATTGGGCTCTGTGCTGACAGCTCAGAGCCTGGAGCCTGCTTCGGATTCTGTGTCTTCCTCTCTCTGCCCCTCCCCTGCTAACTCTCTCTCTCTCTCTCTCTCTCTCTCAAAAATAAACAAAACATTAAAAAATATTTAAGCATTTTTAAAAGACAGAGTACACTTCATATAACAAAGCAAGTTCTCATCCACATATTTTCCTGACTTTCTTTATGTACTCTCCATTTCTTCACTTTACTAATCTACTGTTCAAGTTATTCCCTGTTAAACTCTAAATACCTTATTTATTTAAAGACTTTCTTATTTTCATTTTTCCTGAACACTAAATAGTTTGCCATATTCTAATAGCCATCTACATTTCTCATTTTAAATTATGTTGCATCTTCATGAAAAATGTATTGCTTTCCAATCTGCCAGATCCTTGATCACCTTGATTTTTTAAAATCAAATCCTTTCTCTACAAAAAGCTGAAAGCCTTAGGAATGGATTATTCTTTACCTTGTCATGAAAATAATGTCCTCTGTCTCCAAAAGCTTAAGTAACTTTGCAAACTACATTCTAAATAAGATCTGATCAATAATGCAATCACACCTTTTGATTCTTTCCTTATCAGACCTCATTGAGAATTTTTAGAAATCTCTTTACTTTAAAAAAAGTCTTTAAAAAAAAGCTATAACAATTTGCAGTAATGTGAAAGACTTTTTTCCATAGGCTGGTAACTGTCTTACCTGGATAACCATAGATATAGAAGTTTTGATGAGTTGGACTTGTTCCCTGTCAGTGTATGGTTTTAAAAATTATCAGTTTATGCAATTAGTACATTAAGCTGCCTTTTCGATTTTCTGATACAGTCAGCAAAAGTTACCCTCACCCTAAGAAACCAGAAGTATCCCCGTGGTCCTAAGAGATGGGCTTCTTCCAAACCCACTTACCTGAAGCAGAGAATAAAGTTTTAACATGCTTGCAGCCTGATCATTATGCTTTATTCTCATGTTTCTTTTCTTCCTCCTTCACACACCAGAAGGTGAATAAGGAAGTGAAATTTTAACAATTTCATAGGTGAATTATGAGGAAAAGAAAGCTACAAATTCAGTCTCCTCTGACCAAATAAATAACTTCATATTAAAATGTTTTTTATTTGAACATAGTTCATATTACTGTGTTAGATGTCTCTTTTCTCTTTTCATTCTTCTTGGTTTTCCACAAAGTGCATATCTTCACTGATGCAGTGAAATGAAGATTGATTTTCAAAAGCAAAATGTAGAGCTTATTTCTTTAAGGGGGTGATGGAAAATCTAGGTATTATCCATAAATTTGATCCCAAGGAAAGCCACTGTTAGCAGATAAAGTAAGAAGGGGAAAAAAAAAAAACATTTTTAGTCAGCCTAGGGAAGAAATGCAACCCACAAATTCTGAATTATTTCCAAGCATGTGTAAATGTTCCCAAAAGCAAGATCGAATCTGGCAAAAAATAATGATAGGACTGATGTCACTGGAGTGACAGGGAAGAAAAAGAATTACAGACACATTCGGGTCATGCGAGTGCCCCAAAATTGTGACTAAACTTGCACCGGCATTGGGGAAGGAAGGGAAAGGGTAGAACTGGTGTGGGTGTGGAATCCCGTGGTGACAGGTGGCATATCTAAAAAAGTACCAGTACATTTGAACACCTTCAAAAAGTAGGTTAAATGTGTCCTGCCCGTTAGTGGCAGTATCTTGGGAAGAAACTACCAGATCTCATGGCTGGCAGAAGATATCATTCAGAGGCAGAACAGATTTTGAGAGGAAGAAGTGGAGAGGTCTGCATACCTAGATTAAGCAAACAGAAGAAAGAGCTCATAAGTGTGGAAAGCTAATCTTACTCCCATGGAAACCTCCTGGGAAGAACACATCCAGGAAAATTACACACACTCAAATAGAGACAGACTCTTTCACTGTGTTCTGTCTTCTTTTTTTGGAGTCCTAATACTCCTGTTTTGTGTCTCTACCCTATTGAGCCAACCTGATGATATATCATTTACCTATGCAGTTTGCATTTACTCTTTCTGGCTGAATCTTTAATATATATTTTCTGGCCTAGGTATGTGCCTCATGGCCCTCATATTGCAGAAAGTCCCAAAGGATAGGGGCGCCTGGGTGGCTCAGTCAGTTGAGCATCCAACTTCAGCTCAGGTCATGATCTCACAGTTTGTGAGTCAAGCACTATGTTGGGCTTTGCACTGATAGCGCAGAGCCTGCTTGGGATTCTCATTCTCTCCCTATCTCTCTTACGAGTGTGCACGCATGTGGATGCACTGTCTCTCAAAACTCAACGTTAAAAAAATTTTTTTTAAAGGAAGTCCACAGGAACAGTTATGCTTTTGCTAGTTTTCTGCAGGGGTTTACTTAGTCTGGAACCTGTTTCTACACTACTTTATCAAGTTGGGATCCCATATCACTCAGTCTGTATAAATGTAGATGCCATAGTTATGCTTAGTGCTCACTTTGCTTCCTCTAATGGGAGATTGTTTTTGTTCCCACCCCCACCCCCCATTTAGAGCCTCTAACAGAGAAAGTCTTTCTTGCTACTGCGGTGTCAGTGGGCAGGGTGCTTCTCATTCTCTTCCGTGGAGTGGGTAGTTATTTTAAAGCCCAGACACTATGAAGTGGCCCCAGATCTCCTTTGTTGCCTCACAGTGGCTGAAGGCTACACTTCTCTCCCTATTCAGCTTGAGAACCTCATTCACCCAAAGACTAGGATGTATAATGTAGTCTTATAAAAGCACTATAGTTTTAGCACTTAAACAGAATGCTCAGAGCTGAGATTTCCTGTTTATTTCTGACACTTAACAACACTCCCCCACCACTGACACACATACATTTCATTTCATCCCATTAATCTCACCTATATGCAAATAAAGACATTTCGTACACATTTTTATACATCTGTGTTAGGAGAATGATCCAGATTGGCTTGGTCAATAAATTATCATGTTCAAATAAAGAAAGTATTGGGAGAGTCAGAGACACAAAGTTATAGGAATTCAAAAAGTGATACTTTTTTCAGAGAATTTTGTGGGGAGACAGAGGTGGCTTTTGTTTTAAAACTTCCTGTATAGTTTTATTTAAAGGTTATTACTATGAGGTGAATTTCATGTCAAATTTGTGTGTGTGTGTATGTATGTGTCGAAAGCAGGACAGAAAACTTCCAACTTCTGAACTGTGTGGGGTGCTGTCTGTTTATGTCTCCTGATCACATTTCCACTCTTGCTCTCCTGCTCCATGCAGACTGACTCACTCATGTTGCATCACTTTGTCTCCTTCTCTTCTGGTGTCTTGTTGGACTGACCCAGTCATGGGAAGAGAGACCTTTACAGGGAAGAAGAGGGTGGGAGGAAAGTGAATTTGGCACATCTTCCCCACTCTCCTCCTAGCTGGGCTGCATGAGGTGGTTGTCCCGCCGAGGGCCAGGGTCATGCCTCATGTCAGGAGACCCTACAGTGATGCCTGCCTGTACCGGGCCAGCCATCCAAGTGCTCTGTCCCTGTTGATTTCTCTGAACCCTACTCATTCCTTTGAAATAATTATTTTTTAATGTTTTTTTTTTTTAATTTATTTCTGAGAGAGAGAGAGGGACAGCATGAGCAGGGGAGGGTCAGAGAGAGAGGGAGTCACAGACTCTGAAACAGGCTCCAGGCTCTGAGCTAGCTGTCAGCACAGAGCCCGACACGGGGCTCGAACCCAAGAACTGTGAGATCATGACCTGAGCTGAAGTCAGACGCTCAACCAACTGAGCCACCCAGATGCCCCTCCTTTGAAATTAGTCCTTCTTTATTAAAGTCACCCGATTAAGAGTGAGCCTGTCCTCTGTTTTCTGAGAGGGCTATGACTTGTGTAGTAATTGTTCCCAAAGTAGCCTCGGGAAATAGACCTTCACATATGCCTGGTATTGAGGTTCTAGGCTTGGGTTGCTCACAACCAACCCAAGAAAGTCTTTCTTGCTAAGGTGACATTGCTGAGAGTGTGGCAGTGACATAGTTATTGAAGTCATTGCCACTGTGACAAGGGACTGAGCATAAAGGATGAGATGTCTAGAGATCAAGTGATGTTGACACGAATCACCGTGGTGACAGTAGTAATTTTTAAAATGATGGACTCAGCTGGCCACTTCAGAGGCCTTAGAAAGTATACACAGGGGCGTCTGGTTAAGCATCGCACTCTTGGTTTTCGCCCAGGTCATGATCTCAGTTTCATGAGTTCCATCCCCACTCTGGGCTCTGCACTGGCAGCACAGAGCCTGCCTGGGATTCTCTCCTTCCCTCTCTCTCTGCCCTTCCGCAGCTCCTGTTCTTTCTCTCAAAATAAATAAACTTAAAAAGAGAGAAAGTGCACACAGAGGAAAGGGATAATGGAATACAGTGAATATTCAATTAAGAAGAGAAATTTGACCACCCAAACAAAGAGTAACATGATCAAAATGTCCAAATGGGAAGTTTGTTTTGTTTTAACTGCATTTCCACCAAAGAATGCCAGTTTTTACAATCCGGCATGGATGAAAGAATCTTTCTGGAAGACCAGGAGACCAGCGGAGAGGTACCAGCACACTATTGGAGAAAAAACAACTAGAGGGGACACATTAGAGAGGGTAGAAGGACAGCTTTTATTTATCCACGCCACCCCTTCCCAGGAGCAGCACAGTTTGTTGCCAAGAGAGCCCTTGTCAGCCATGATTTTCCTACGTTATACATCCTAGTCTTTGGGGGAATGAGGTTCTCAAGCTGAATAGGGAGAGAAGTGTAGCCTTCAGCCACTGTGAGGCAACAAAGGAGATCTGGGGCCACTTCATAGTGTCTGGGCTTTAAAATAACTACCCACTCCACAGAAGAGAATGAGAAGCACCCTGCCCACTGACACAGCAGTAGCCAAGGGGGGCTTTCTCTGTTAGAGGCTCTAAATGGGGGGTGAGGGGGAACAAAAACAATCTCCCATTAAAGGAACCAAAGTGAGTACTAAGGATAAGTATGGCATCTACATTTATACAGATTGAGTGATATGGGATCCCAACTTGATAAAGTAGTGTAGAAACTGGTTCCAGATTAAGACTGGAGCCTAGAGCACATGACTGAGTGCCTGGCTTCCCCTGCTATACAAGATGCTCACAGAGATGCCCGTTTCTCTCTTGCCCCATTCAGAGGACTGAGCTGTGAGATTTTACATATTTTATCTTTGAAAATGTTTTTTATGCAGATATTTACTTCCGACTGACATTCAATAAGTATATGGATTGAATTTACTTTTCATCAATTTGGAGACATTTATAGAATTCTATTTGATTTCTACTCTATATGCTGTTTTACATGTCATTCCCTTGCATATCAATTACTTCCAAATGAAGGTTAGGTGAAAAGTCCTTAATTGCACACTTAAGCAGATTGTGAAGTATGGAAATTTCTTTTACACTTGCATTGAGGTCAAAAATGCTGTCGGAACTACAGTTTGAGCTTGGAAAACATACTCTATGCAAATCTGTGTGGGTATCTCCCTACTTGTTTTAACTTTTGACAGCACTCGAAATGTATCAAACAGCTTGACATTACTTGTGATTCAAACAATGTTTCTTGTCAAAATGACTTTGCTGCAGTAACACTTTCACACATAGGCACTGTTTTGCCTTGCAATTTTAGGTTGAATTAATGAAGAAGCACGGTCAAGTATGCAGTGAGAGCTAATTTGCAAGTGTTCAGTACGCTAAATGATTGAGGGCAGTTCTTGTTCAGATAAATTGCCATCTTGACCCCAAGCTCAGAAATTTGCAATAAAACTTTACCACTGCAAAGTCATCAAATTGCTGGTAAAGATAGTAGGGCAATGCAAGATACGCAACTGTTTGTGACAAAAATTCACAGAACAGACCGTGGGTAAGTGGAGGAGAGTGGCTGAGTTTCACTGTTGACACCACTGTTCAATAATCCACAATAGACTCTGATATTCCCTGGGAAATATCTGCTGATGAATAGGATAGCAAATAACCACAGCCTGTAAACACCTTTCATGTTCAGAAGCTCAGTAAGTTTGTCCAACGAAGCCTTTTTCCAATCCACATGTATTTCATCAACATCGTTCATTTCATTTCATCGTGAAACATCCTGGAAGATTTCACTTGAGGTTTCACCAAACGAGTGTTGTGGGTTGTTGTTTTTTTTTTTTTTTTCAACTTTGAAAAATATTTGCCTGTCGTTGTTCCATGCAGACTATTCTTGGATGCTAATTCTTCAGTTGCTTCAAAGTCAGCCCTGACTCCTTAAATAAACAATGACAACTGAGCAGTATCAGTAACGTCTGGGGATTCATCTGGAAGGACAAACCACTCAAAACTGTTTGCCTTGTTTTTTAACTGACGGTAGATCTTGCACCGTGTCCACTTATTGAGCACATGTTCTTGCAGAAGGGTTAGCAATCTGTAACAAGTATTTTCTGTTTGTCTGTTTATTGTTTGTTTGAAAGAAGCTGGACATGTTTTATCAGCTGCCCCAATCAAACACGATTTAATTCACTCACCACGAACAAACAACCATCCTTGTGTGGCTAACGAGTGAGCCACTCTATACCTGGCTTTCTAGAGTTCCAGAAATGATCAGCTAAGGCCTCTGTAGCAGTCACAGCACAGGTCAGCTTTTCCCTCTGTCCTTATTTTCAATTTTTATTTTTCAGGTAGAAATTGTGTTCTGATGAGATATTTTGTAACAGTTTCATATCTATTATCACCTTGAGTGCTTGGGGATCTATAATGTTAGTATCATCTGAACCTTCAAATCAAGGATGTAGTTTGTGATCATCCTGTGAGTGTCCGGTCTGTATCATGTTGCCTCATAAGCAGCCATAGGATGGGGCACCTGAGTGGCTACATCGTTTGAGCTTCTGACTTCAGTTCAGGTCATGATTTCATGGTTTGTGGGTTCGAGCCCCACATCGGGCTCTGTGCTGACAGTTCAGAGCCTGGAGCCTGCTTCGGATTCTGTGTCCCCCTCTCTCTCTGACCCTCCCCTGCTCACTTTCTCTCTCTCTCTCTCTCTCTCAGAGATAAAGAAAACATTTAAAACTAATTTTTTAAAAGAAGCAGCCACAGGATTAGGAAATGCAGAGGCTATGTTGTAACTTTTTTCTTTTTCCTTTTTCTTTTTCTTGTTCTTGTTTATTATTGTTGTTCTGCTACTTTACTTAAAGAGCTCTGGTGGCAGCTAATGTTTTTTTTCAAGTACTCCTATGACCAAACTGACATTGGCCTCCTGGCATCCTCCAGGCTTCCACTGATAAGAGCGAATTCACAGGAGATAGGAGATAGAAGAATGGATGGGACTGGGCACCGATTTCCCAGTTGCCTTTTTTTCTCTCCCAAAGGCCACATTCCTACTCAGGAGCTCTGTCCAACAACTGCTTCCTTTGAAATGTGATCACTTCCCTTGCTCTTGCCCCTTCAAAGCCAAGGGCAGGGGGAGATGGGGGATTCTGCTGTTGCTAGCCTCAGAACATAATAGCCTGCTTTGTAGTTTCACTAAACACTGCCCACACCTTTACACATAATTCGTTTAATAACATCTTCTCAATAACCAAGAGTTTCAGTTATTATTTGCCATGTACAATAACACCCAGTTACAGTGGCTGAAACCTCTCTTTACTGTTCATGATTCCTGTCCGTGTGAAATGTGCACAGGAACCCACAGCGATGGCTGTCCCTTCTCCAGTGTTCCGAGGCAGTTGGATTGCAGCCAGAGAAGCCAAATGCCTTCACTCATGTGTCTGGCGCCAACAGCTGGGACTTGGCTGGAATGGTTGAGCCATCCTTTTCTCATCCGTCGTCTGCACTCACTCATGCATGTGAAACCTCAGTTCTCCTCTCTGTGGCCTCTTTCTCTGTATGCTGTTAGGTCCTGTAGGATGTGTCTCTCCAGCAAGACATGTGACCCCTTTCCTTGATGGCTGAATGTTTCCCTCTGTGCTAAAGCAGAAGCGAAAAGCCACTGAGGGAGGGACTGGCTTGGGAGGACGGGGTGCACTACTTCCAGCACATGCTGTGTCCCAAAGTCAGTCTCAGCCCTCCGATTCCAAGGGATAGAAAAATGGATGACATTTCTCAATGTGGGGGTCAACGACTTTGGGCAGAAAAGGCAACGAAAGGAGATCTGATCCACTAGGGTCCATTTTTTTAAAATTCTGTGACACCAAATGTGAGTGTGCCTTCCCAGCAGGATCTTGATTTGCATGCTTGCTACCCCCATCTATGCTTACTTATCCTATCTTTTCAGCCTCGCTGAAAAGTTACAACCCTGCTCGCTTTCTCTCTCTAAACTTATCTTCTAACCTCATTGGATTACCTAAGAATTCATGAGCACATCATATACTGAGGTTCCCATTTTCTTTTTCATGTTGTCCCTCCACCTGCAATGCTGATTCTCTCTCTACTCTGCCTGGAAACAGTCATCCAAACAACACTTTTCCTGGCCAGATCTGCAGGTGGACCCCTGTCTTCAATCTTGCCCTGCAGTAACTGGGTAGCACCCAGGCCCAGTGCTGTCCTCGGACAGAGCTCTAATTTCCGTCATCATTCTGCAGGAAGAAGGCAGCACTCCTTCCCTGCCGAGTCTGTGTGTGGTGCGCTGGATCCTGTCCCTGTCCTCAGTGGCCAGGTGGCACATTTCCTGCGTGAAGTCTGTGCATAGATCCTTACCTCCCATCACCACTGTGCAGGATAACCTTCTATAACACAAGATTAAATAACAACCAACCTCATCACATGATAGTTGAAATGTCCGGCATAAATTTCAAAAACTAGACAAATCTAGACTCATACGAAAATACAACAGACACTAACACCAAGATCACAAAGATGTTGAAAGTATCCAATGAAGATTTTAAAGGAGTCTTCATAAAAGTGGTATGATGGGTAATATAACATTCTTGAAACAAATAAACAAAAAGAAAAGTTCTGCAAGGAAATGGAAGACAGAAGACAGAACCAAAATATGATAATATTTGTTTTTTAAAAAGTCACGGGATGGAGGGTCACCTGGATGGCTCAGTTGGTTAAATGTCTACTCTTGGTTTCAGCCCAGGTCATTATCTCATTGGTTCGTGAGATGGAGTCCCATGTTGGGCTCTGTGCTCTCAGCATAGATCCTGCTTGGGATTCTGTGTCTTTCGCTCTCTGCCCTTCTTGCTCTTCCTCCTCCTCCTCCTCCTTCTTTCTCCTCCTCCTCCTCCTCTTCTTCTTCTTCTTCTTCTTCTTCTTCTTCTTCTTCTTCTTCGCCTTCTTCGCCTTCTTCACCTTCTTCTTCTTTGCCTTCTTCTTCTTCTTCTTTCTCTCTCTCTCTTAAAATAAATAAACATTAAAAAAATAAAAAAATTGGGAGTGCCTGGTTGGCTCAGTCAGTTGAGTGTCTGACTCGTGATTTCAGCTCAAGTCATAATCCCAGAGTCATTGGATCAAGCCCCATGCAGAGCTCCATGCTGAGGGTGGAGCCTGCTTGACATTCCCTCTCTCTCTCTCTCTCTCTCTCTCTCTCTCTGCCACTTGCCCCTGCCTACTGTGCTCTCTTTCTCCAGAATAAAATTTTACAAAAGGGCAATGCAATATAATTTTTGTACTTAAAGTTATTTGTCGAAATTGCCTAACTTGAATGTGTTTATATTTTTATTTGGGCCAGCTAGCTCTATTATTAACAGTTTATTATTGTATCACTTTTCTTCTATCATTTTCTACAATGCAGAACCTCAAATGAGCCTTATTTAATGATATAACAATGCAACCTCTATACTTTGTGAAATCGGATAGAGAATGAATTTGGACTTAGGCTGAAAGAACAGACTTCATCTTATCGCCTATTTTAGTAAAACAAGCTTTTGGTTCACTTGTCCCTCTTTTGTTACTTCTCAGCTATTACATCAAGTAGAATGGGTAAATTTTTACCGGACTTGAAAGGTACACTTGCAATTATCTCTTTAATTATTGGAAACATAGGATACATGAAATTCCTATGGAAAGTCACTATCAACAGAGTCAGCTATAATATAATAATAAATGACCATAGACCTGTAATGGGGCACCTGGGGGGCTTGGTCAGTTGAGCATCCAACTTCAGTCCAGGTCATGATCTCGCTGTTTACGAGTTCACAAGCTGTGCTGACAGCTCAGAACCTGGAGCCTGCTTCAGGTTCTATGTCTCCCTCTCTCTGTACCCCTTCCCTGCTCATGTTCTGTATTTCTATCTCTCAAAAATAAATAATAACATTTTTTAAAAAATAGACCTGTAATAAAATACAAGCAAACAAGCAAGTAATAGGCCTGTGTAGTTCGTTGCTAATTTAGAAACCAGAGATATAAGAGAACTTGGTTAGAAGATCCCGGACAGGAAAAATAAATGATTTAGATATGAAGCCAAATCAGTTGTGAAAACTGCACAACATTCCAACACCTATTTCAACCACTGTTTCCTCATTAAAACCTTTGCAGATCTTCTAAACCAGAAGTTATACATGTATCCTTTAAGCCCCTGTAGTACTTTATAATGTAGTATTTTGTTGGTCTAAACCATATCTTCTTAAAGTATCTTGCTCCCTGATTAAACTGTAACTATGTTGTATTTATTTTTATATTACTAACAATGTCAATAATGACATGTAGAGTGAGGTAAATGTTCAGTGACTGCTTTCTGGTTTTTGCCGAAGCCTACACCACCGTTTTTATTCCTCATTGTTTTTTGTTAAGTATAATATACAAAGAAAAAGTGCAAAAAAAAACATGAATGCAGCTTTATGAATATTTATAAAATGCATACAATCATGCAACCAGCAC
This sequence comes from Hyaena hyaena, assembly GCF_003009895.1. Taxonomy (NCBI): domain Eukaryota; kingdom Metazoa; phylum Chordata; class Mammalia; order Carnivora; family Hyaenidae; genus Hyaena; species Hyaena hyaena. Next base: position 619,788 of record NW_024080970.1, read on the forward strand.
CCAGAAAAAGATACAAAATGTTACTAGCTTCCCTTATACATTGTGTAGTCAAAATTCCTGCAACCTGAAGGTAATTATATCTTGACTTTTTTTTCTCTCTATTGAGAGAGAGAGAGATAGTATGAGTAGGGAAGGGGGACAGAGGGAGAAAGACAGAATCCCAAGCAGATTCCATAATCAGCATGGAGCCCAACGTGGGGCTTGATTCTACAACCCTGGGATCATGACCTGAGCCAAAATCAAGAGTGGGACACTCAACTGACTGAGGTCACCCAGGCATCCCCATATCTTGACTCCTAATGTTATAGACTACTTCTGCCAACTTTTGAGCTTTTTATCAGTGGAATAACATTAAGCTTGCTCTTTAGTTTGATTTTTTTCACTAATGTCACATTTCTAAGATTCATTCCTATAATCTGTAGTTCATTCACTCATATTGCTGTAGGGCTGTGCTGTTCACAGGGTGGTCCCTGGACTGGCAGCATCAGCATTACCTGGGATTATATCAGAAGTGCACATTCTCAGCTCTCACCCCAGACCTGCTGAGTCAAAATCTCTTGAGGTGGGGCCCAGGAGTCTGTGTTTTAAAACTTTTAAAGCCATTGGACTGTCCCTTGCTGTCTTTTGGTCACCTTTATAAATTAAGACCCAGATCAGAGCACCATAACTTATTATATACTTACCCATCTGTCTCCCCCACTAGACTGAGTTCCTCCAGAGTAGAAACTGTATTTTTTTTGCATGTCTAACACTGAAAACAGAACAAAGACTTACACAAAGTACACAGTCAACATAGAGTGTAGAATTTTAAAATGATTGAAATGAAGAGAAAAAATATCTATAAAAATCACAAATCCTGATGAACTAAAATAATCCTAATTTCTTACAGACACTGTAAAATGACAAACAATTTTCATATTCTCTGAAGAATATTTTTGAACGCTTACTATGAGGAGGACAATGCGAAGGGTTTTGAGAACTATAAATTTAAATGAGTATCGATGAATACTTTCAAAGTGTTCCATTTCAGTATGATGCACGATGTCAAGCCTGGCGGTCTGGTACCTACCACACCCTCCAAGTTTCTTGGTTTGGGGCCACTGACTCTTTTCTGCCTCTTAAAATGACAAAAAGGAATAAAAGAGGAGGGCAGGAGAAAAGGAGGGAAGGGGAAGGAGAAGAGAAAAGAACGATGATGGAAAGAACAGAGAAAGGGGAGAAGGAAGAGGGAGAGGAGGAAAAAAATACAGATTTCCTAGGATCTGTTGCCTGGCACTTCAGTAGAGCCCCGTTAGTGTGCTTTGTCTCAAGTACTGTACAGATAGGAAGGGGCCGTGTGCTTCTTGAAACTTCTCATTCGAATTCTGGTGCCAAGATGTTTTATGATGTGTGTATTATTTTGTGTTAAGTCTTCTCAAGTATTCCTAGCAGTGGCAACATATAACGTTGTGCAGCATTATTGTAATGTGAAATATTCTCTGGAAAATTGAGCAAAGAGAGTAAGGAATTAGTGAGCATTTAAGAGGAATTGATTAATGGCCAGCCTATCAAAGAGGATGCCTCTATAAATAATTAGCTTGTCTGCTTATTTTATCACTTAACTTGGACTGTCGTTATCTATCCTACAATCAAGTTGAAGTCAGAGACTGATTTACATGAATATAAATGAAAATTGCCTACTGCTAATTTGATGGTTCTCAACCAGACACATTCAGATTAGACTGGAAGAAGGAAATGCTGATCAATACTTATAGGTGAACAGTTTCTGAAATGTTTGAGGCATTTTTGAAAAAAAAAAAAAAAGGAAATTGATTTTAGAACATTTCCTTCTTGTAAAATAATTAAATGCATACCAGACATCCAGGTTTATTTTTAGTGTATCAGATGACATATATTTAATAATTGCTGAAGCTGTTAGATGCAGTTTGCTGGTAGAGATATGGAAGATGCGTGCTATGTGGGGAAAGCATACAAAATAGCCAAGAGCATTAGGTAAGCAAGTTTCCAAGTTTTTCTAAGTAAAAAAAAATTTGTTAGAACTATGGCATGTATCTTTGGAAATGTACCATACAATGTATACATCAGATGCTATTTAAGTGCTATTTTGTATGTATTTAAGTGCTATTTTGCATGCTTTAGCAATCTGAGCTTGAAAAAAGCTCTACACTGTTTCCAAAGTAACAGTGAATATTCTAGTTTAGAACGGGATATAAATGTTCTGTGGTATTTGGAGCATTACTTATCTATACCATCAACACACATTTAATACTAATAGTTTAAAGATATTTTCAATGGTATGTATTTTTAAAAATAAAGGGAGAGCATAGAAAGTACTATGTTCCCTTTTTTATTGGCAAGGACACTCCCAAGGGGGTTTTAACAGATTTGAGCCTGACTTTTATCCCCTAATCTCAAATGTCAAAATCCATTCTCTGTGGGCCTTTCTTTTACTTTAGTAAGAAATTGAAGGACATTCATTGTGTTGGCACTCAATTATCAGCCCCTCCCTCCCCCGACTCCAATACATCCCATCTCACATCCCGCCTATTTTCTCCAATGTGAACTGTTTGTGTTCTGAAACCACCACTTCTCTCTTCTCCCCATTGTCACTGACCTTCTATCACCTTGATGTTAAGCAACATCTCTATATCTTACTCCCCAACTGCTTGCTAGGCTTTAGCTAATCCACTCTCGTTCAAACCTGGGGACTCTGTGAAATAACCTAGAATGAGGAGGAGCTTTTATAGATAGCTAATTGAGGGGCACGTGGGTGGCTTAGTTGGTTGAGCATCCAACTCTTGATTTTGGCTGAGGTCATGATCTCAGAGTCATGAGATGGAGCCCCACGCCAGGCTCTGCACTGAGCATGGAGCCTGCTTAAGATTCTCTTTCTTCCTCTGCCCTTCTCCCCTGCCCCCCTGTGCTTGCTCTCTCTCTCTCTCTCTCTCTCTCTCTCTCTATCTCTCTCTCAAATAAAAATTTAAAAATATATAGATATATAATTGCTTCCTTCTTTATAATTTTATATTCCTCTTGAGTAACTGAGTACTCTTACATTCCTCTGTATCAGAAAGGACTTCTTCTGATAACTTAGGATGTCTAAATTAATATCATGCTCTTATTTTTTGACACTCAGTTTATTGTATGATTAGCATTTATCAGTCAGAATTTATAATTTTAGCGTGTCTCTGTACCTGACAACACTATAAGTGTTTTGGGGAGCCTGGGTGGCTCAGTTGGTTAAGCGTCCAACTTCGGCTCAGGTCATGATCTCGTGCTCTGTGAGTTTGAGCCCCGCCACAGACTCTGTGCTGACAGCTCCGAGCCTGGAGCCTGCTTTGGATTCTGTGCCTCCCTCTTTCTCTGCCCCTCCCCCGCATGTTCTCTGTCTCTGTCTTTAAAAAAAAAAGAAGACATAAAAATATTTTTTAAAAAGACTATAAGTGATTTGAGGGGAGTAGTCATATCAACTTATTTAATATATCCTGGTAGACAGAAGGCCCTCAATAAATACTTCATGAATATAGAAATGGGAATTGATACATGCCCACAAATGGAATATAAAATCAAAATTCAGTGAGTAACTGTAGGCCTGTGAGTACACTGTAACATGAGTGTCAGGTGATGAAACGTTAAATCAAATTAACACAATGAAAAAGCAAAAAATAAAAGTCATTAGTTAACTTACCTGAGAGTCCGGAGACATGTCTGACCATGGCCACAGCAAAATTGGAAGATCATACAATACCATTATGGCTTCGGTCACATTCCACCTCTCTTTGATTAGCTTTCTTCTGCAATCAAACTCTCTTCACATGATGAGCACACACTTGCCACTAGCGACACTTGTTCCCCCAGCCTTAACCATACCTTTAAAAGGATCTCTCTCTCTTGAAACAGTTACTTATTTACTTCATCACAAAAAAAATTCTTTAATGGTACTTATTATGAGCATTCTTCAAAATGCATTACAAATATGAACTCATTTACTCCTTATGATTATTGTCCCTATTTTATAGATGAAGGCAGTTCATTTCTGGAGCTTCTATTCCAGTGGAGGGGGCCAGTCCATAAATTATAGACATGAGAATATGTTACAGCCTGTGAAAGGTGGTGAATGCTACTGAAAAAGGAAATGTAGGATCAGCAGGGTTGAGAGTGCTAGAGAAACAGTGGGTACAATCCAGTAGCTGTTTCAGTAGGTTAGTGAGAGTAAAGTTTTCGCATTTTCAACTGAAAGAGTCTCAACTTACTGTTTTTCTCATGTCTAGTCAAATTCCAAGAGTGAGTCTAGAGTCAAAGGCTAGTATCTAGAAAAAAAACAGACAAAAATGACCAGTTTTCATAAGAAAAATGTCCATGATACAGTGAATAGGCTAACAGATGTTAGGTAATCGTAATCAGAACAAGGCTACCAAAATCAGCTTCTAAGGTTGCACAGAACCTGAAATTCTACCATAGTTAATTTAATTGATAAAAAAATAATAAATAACCTTCCATCCCTGACTTTCTTCTATATCATAGATACACAGTTGGGTAGATGTCTCTGAATAGTATCAAATCATATATGTGAATATTGCTGCATTGAGTAACACATAAAATTAATCCACTTTAAATTGTTAATGGCATACAATGCTATTTCTTCCTTTGCTGGAAGGCTGGTTGTGTCATTTTTCTCCTCTTCTATACCCTTCCCCGAAAGGATTTTTTTTAAATATTTATTCCTACAAGCTTGCTGTGTAGATTAGTAATCATATTTCACCAAATATTGTTACCAAAAAATTAGCAGACTTTGAGTGTTCAGAATAAGAAAAGTTAATGGGTATGGGGCAAAATGATGAACATGGAAAATTCAGGAGAGTGAATATAAGGGTCTTTTTGCTCTCAAAATCATTTATGTTTTTAGGGCACTATGAAAACATTAGCCAAATCTGTACATCTATGTTTTAATTATTTATCTAATATTAATTAGTTGCAGCAATCACATGTTTTGCCAGCTGTGATATTATTGAAAAGACTACATATTAAAAGTACATCAAACTGTGATGTAGTCCTGTAAATCAGCTGCTAGTTAACATATGAGATACTCTGCAAAGTACTTATCTTAAAATGTAGGGGTAAGAAAAGCACCAACAAAAAATTGTTGTTGGCTTAAGTATTGGCTTGTTTTCTTTTATTAGCTAGCAAATAAGTGGTCACAAAATACTATTTTAATTGAACAATGATAACAATGCAGAGAACCTTGGGATAAAAGAGAGAAGTAAACCTAAGTTGTTGAGTTACAAATCTGATGGGGTAAAATGAGTTCTATCAGATATGGACCCTGTTGAATGGAACCTTTGCTCTACTTCATTGTGTGAACCTTACACAAAGTTAGGATACACATGTGGTATGTGTATGAGTCAGATACCGTGTAGGTTTGAGAGGAGTAGCCCTTGCTCAGTCAATTGACCATAGTGAGGTTCAAAGAAAATAAAGGCAGGTCTTCAGATGACTCTTAAATCATTGGTGATATTGGTCTTATTTTTGTTTAAATTCTGTGCTCTCTAAAAAAATGTTAGGATTTTTCTGGTGTGCTATAAATGGTGATTTAAGAATTTGAGGGGCGCCTGGGTGGCTTAGTCGGTTAAGCGTCCGACTTTCGCTTAGGTCATGATCTCGCGGTTCGTGGGTTCGAGCCCCGCATCGGGCTCTGTGCTGACTGCCAGCTCAGAGCCTGGAGCCTGTTTCAGTCTGTGACTCCCTCTCTCTCTGACCCTCCCCGCTCACGCTGTCTCTCTCTCTCCTAGAAATAAATAAAACATTTAAAAAAAAAAAAAAAAGAATTTGAGACAATTCTGGGGCACCTCGGTGGCTCAGTTGGTTGAGCGTCCAACTCGACTCACCTCACGATCTGACAGTTTATGAATTTGAGCCCTGCATCAGGCTCTGTGTTGACAGCTCAGAGCCTGGAACTGCTCCAGATTCTGTATCTCCTCTTTCTCTGCCTCCTACCCCCCCCACCCCCTCTCTCAAAAATAGACAAGCATTAAAAAATTAAAAAAAAGAAGTTGAGATAATATTATGCCCTCATTTTTAAGTGTATTTGAGATATGTCTACATTTAGTTTTCTTTGCTCTTCAGTGTTGAAGTTCATGTCGAACTTTAATTTCAGCCCATTGAAATGCATTGTTTAACAAGGACAATAATACGTCTTCAGATCTTTGATTCTGTGATTCTGTGATGTTTCCCTAGCTCACTGATATATAGGATTTCCAGAATAAGACCATAGAAGCTAATTATGTTTGATGAAATCATCATTACAATTAAATTTATATTGTTCCAGACAATTAGAGATTATCCCCAGCCCCAGCTCAGTTCTTCTGTAAATATTCTCCTTACATTAACCAGTATGATCCTATTTTTTCAGCTCTAATGGATACACATTTTTCTTATTTGTGCTCTTTGATAGTCAACATGGTTAAATATTTTCCTCTTTTGTTATTTTATTTTAACTTGGTTTCTAAGACAGCGTGTGCTTTTTATTCTGTCTCATTGCCTGTTTCTTCTTGATCTCCTTCTAAAATAGCTCTGTTGTCCCATGATTCATAAATGTTAGTTATGCCAGATGATCTGTCCTGAAGCTTTCCTAACTACTGTCTCTGGGTAGTCTCATTTACCTAAATGGTTACAACTCTGTTTCTCATTCAAAACTTTTGAGCTTTAGACAAGAATATTCGATTCATTTTTGGACAAACTGATCATCCCCACTGCCAGTAGTAAATCACCCATTGAGTCTAATCAGTTTGACCTCTAACTAACACTTTATCTGGTGCTTCTCTCCTTCCACACTGCATCTACCTGACCTCATCTTTCCTTACCATCTGACTGAGAGTTTCAACAGGTTCCAGTCACATCATCCCCTAATCTTCATTGCTGTGCAAGTCCTGACATTTTCCAAGTCTTCTATCAACTGCCATTGCTTTCATTAAGTCTTTTCAATCCCTGAAATGAAATTAGTCTCTGTCATCTCTGAGGTCCTAAAATGACATTTGTGAATTTGGTGTGAACTAAGTGCATTCCATGTTTATGACGTTTGTTTTTATTTTTCCAAATGGAGTGTGTTTTTCTGGCAGCAGAAATATATATCTTCTTTGTATCTTTCAGAGTTCCTAATACAATGTATTATCTATGACACACAAGATGTGGTATAGACATGGCTTAAATTACCTTAGCAGTTCATATTTTCAGCAAAAGCATTTATTTTATTTCTACTCATCCCCATGAATACTAATTACAAATAAAATTTAAGCTAAAACTAGTAGAACATAGGCAGTGAATGTCCCATATTATTTGTTATTTTGAAATAGAACAAGTTTCATGTATTATTTTTAGGAATTTAGTCTTAATTGTGTATAGAAAAAAATCTTTGAATATTTTTAATTCATATCATTGTTTAACATGTAATATCTATATTATTTATATCACATTTTCTTTGTTTTTACTTTTTTTTTATTTTTTTTTATTTCTAGGAGAGATAGAGAGAGACAGCGTGAGCAGGGGAGGGTCAGAAAGAGAGGGGGTCACAGACTGAAACAGGCTCCAGGCTCTGAGCTGGCAGTCAGCACAGAGCCCGACGCGGGGCCCGAACCCACGAACCGCGAGATCATGACCTAAGCGAAAGTCGGACACTTAACCGACTAAGCCACCCAGGCGCCCCTGTTTTTACTTTTTTAATCTTTATTTATTTTTTTGGAGAGAGTGATTGACAGACTGTGAGCAAGGGAAGAGCAAAAAAGAGGAAGATACAGAACCCAAAGTAAGCTCCAGGCACCAAGCTGTTAGCAGAGCCTGACACGGGGCTTGAACTCACAAACCATGAGATCATGACCTGAGCCAAAGTCGGACACTCAACCAACTGAGCCACCCAGGCGCCCCTCTTTATATCACATTTTCCATTAATTTGAAAGATATTTATTTAGTAGTGTTTATTTCTCCTTTGAAATAGAATATATAGAGATTACAGTGTATCCATTATAGAGATGTAGAGAAATAGAGATTATAGTGTATCCATTATAAGGAGATAGTGATTACCATAATCTTGAAATTTGGTGGGACATTACTTAAACATAAGCTTGATTTCTATATATGTCACCAAATAATGATTGGAAATGATTCCTACATAGTTCAGGTTAAGATATTCTTAAAATTTTAGATTATCAAAATATCTTAAATCATGATATCCACTATCATATCAAAAATTGTGTATACATCTATATATTATATTGCATATATGATAAAAGTCAAGATTTCTTCCCTTTTCAGAAATTCATTTATTGCTAGACGTAAATAGAATAACATTAGAATTCTAGTTGAAGTAGAATAACAATAACAATATTGAAAAGGTGTGGACAGCCTCCAGCTCATTGTTATAGAAATGCCTGAGACAGGGCAAGTGGGCTAAAGATCCAAAACATCAAGACTGCATTTGATTACAGGCATCTGGTCACCAGCTTTACTAGAGGAAAATAAAAGTCAGACTCATTCAACTCTTGTGCCTCAATTCAGAAATTATTCCAATTTTTAAAATACCCAAATTGATTTCCTATATAAGTCTACTGAAATTGAATACACCCAGACTCCAATTGACTTCAGAAACCCTAAAAATATACATAGAAAAGAAAATTGAAAGTGTACTTTATTGATTGAATTGATCATCGGAAAAATGCAGACAAGGGAGAAGTTTCATTCCAAATAGCAGAGGGGAAGAAAGCCACGGAACAGGTTGACTCTTCAAGTAATAGTCATGATGGTACCACCATTCTGTCTGCTGCAGAGCCTTGGACAAATATTGAAGTTTCTCTGAAGGGTCCACCTGAAGGTCAATTCTAATATATTTTGTGTATATAGTAGAACCAATTTTCGTGTGTAGTCTTCCTTCTCCATTGAGTGTTGGTGATTTGTTCATCTCTGCCCAATAAAGAGAAGATGACTCAAACTCGGGAAAAAGAGGAAGCACCATTCCAGGTCACTAGTAATTCTGTAATGAAAATTTGGTTATTTATCATCTCTGGCGGTCCCTTATGTCTTGGAAATATAGTGTATTTTTCTAAATGATGGAATTGTAAACCTACATATTATGTTCTCAGGTTTAGAACCATTGGGAAAATCACATAATTCAGAAAGCAACACCCAGAGATTACACACTTTTTATTTTATATGATTCTTTTCCTATCCCTTAAAAAAATATATTTTGATGCCAAGACCAGTGGTAAGGTGGTACTGAATGAATTGAGCTGAACATCTAATATGTGTTTCTCTTCCCATATTTCCTGTGATACTCTCTTAACCAACTGTCCTCTATTAAACAGAACAAAACTGGAAATGTGTGTCTTCAGTGCAGATGGAGGCAAAAGGAAAAATTAACTGAGACTACAAAATAGCAATAAATAGATGCGGACCAGTGTGTATAAGGGAGTAAAGGGAAGGCAAGAAAATGCTAAATGGATTTCTTTCTATTTAAGTTCTTAAAAATCATTTTTAAATTTCACTCTTCTCTGTATTTCTATACCTAACACATGACATGAAAAAGCTATACTCCTAATCATAAGTAGGGAAAGAAACACAATTTGTTGACATCTCATAGACAAGTTTGTTGTCACCAACTTTACTTCATTATTTTAGTGAATAAAAGAATTCAGAGTTTGGAAAGAAATCCTCTAGATAGTGCTTACCTAAAGAAAAGATTCTATATTTTAAAAGTTTATTCACACCTAGAAGTTATTATATGTCACCAGTCTAATAAAATATGATAGCCCAGAAATTTTTCACCCTCTGAATTTAAAACACCTACTAGCTTATATAGCCTTTATGGTTAATCCTACTCTTTTAGTCCTTATTATAGAGGCTCTTTTATGTGAGAATTGTTAGATATTAATAGTCAATATTAATTAAGAACTCATCAGGGGTCATTCATTGTCCCAAATAATAGACCTCTCTCACACACACAAATATATGTATGTACAATATGTGTATATGGATAGATAGATATCACTTGGATGTATATGTTTAGTATATGTCCACATAGTGATAGATTTATATCAATTATTATACTTATGTGTATATATAGTGACATATATCTATATATATATGCATCTATATATATTATATCACAGATATGCATGTGTATTATAATAGATATATATCACATATATGAAGTATATATATTTATATAAAGATGTAAATCACATATATGGTTATACACACACACACACACACACACACGATGTATTGAATCTAGGCAAACCAGCTTCAGAGACCACATTATGTCATCTAACATCTCCTATATCTTAAACATTCCTAGTGCCCAAACATAGTAGATCTCCAAGAATACTTGTGAAGGGGCTGGATAAATAGATGGTCAAAGGCAAAAATAGCACAGGGGATCTTAGAAATGGGAATTTGAATCCTATCACTATGACTATGAATCTTAAGTTGTTATAAAAGATTTTACAACCAAATATAAATCATTAACTTCTGTTGCCTTTTAACAGCACAAGGAATTCCAGTTAACAATCTGCCTGTTACTGATATAGCCATTCAAAAAGAGGGTTTATTCAATGATGCATATAGAAGGAGCCAACTTCAAAGTGCCTTTGAAACCATAGATTTATAGCAACAAGAATAAAAGGAATTATGAAGTATGTGGAGGTATTGAAGAACATTTAAAAGTGTTTTTTTTTTTTTTATAGAATATAGTTTGACTTATTTCTCCTTAAAAGTTGATATCTTACTAGAATCTATTAGTCTGGTGAAGAAATAACTCCTGAACTCTTATAGAAATACCTAAGAAACAGTTAAGACAAAATTTCTGGGATAGAAAATATATGCACAGACTACCAGCCTGAAATTTTGTCTTGCATAAATTGTTTTTAGAATTCATTCATACTTACTCGTTATCAATTCAGAATTTATGAGTCACTAGGTTTATCCCCTGAATGTACTGTATAACCATACCTTTGTTTATGGTCTTTTCCATAACCAAAATACATTTTTCTCTTTGCCCATTTATCCATGTTGAGTCCATCAACCAGTCTGTTGTCTGCTCTCCAATTTTATTTATTTCCTATCTCAAGCATTTGTTTTGTCTTTTGCTGCAGAACTCAGAAACTCAGAATTCAGAAAATACAAAACAAAAATCCTAGTACATAGATACCAATAAGTATACCAATAAGAACACTAGTAAGTACTTACATACTAGTATTTGTGGATATTAACTTGGTTAATGTGCATATACATTTTGGTTAGGGAACATGGAATTTATAGTCTTCTTTCTTTTTCTTTTTCTTTCTTTCTTTCTTTCTTTCTTTCTTTCTTAAGAGTGATCCTTTTTTTTTTTTTTTTTTTTTCTGGAAAGTAAACCCACATATCAGCTTCAGAAGCCAAGTTACCATATAGCAGTATACTTTCTAGAGAAATATATCATGATTCTTTGGGTAAAAAGACAACCATTCCTATCAAAGATGGGCCACCATAGAAGAGAGGTCAACCTAAGCTCCAAATGAGATATAAGAAACAAAATTACATTTATCTTTCTATGTTTTACAAAAATAAAATGATTGATGATTCCTTTAAGAACTGGGTTATATTTTCAGAATTACTAACTCACCCTAGAGAGGAACTTCACCATCTAGAGTATTGTGTTGTATTTTTCTATGTCATTTTTCCAATTAAAAATATGCTCAAGATATAATCCTCCAAGATATGTTTGTACAGCAAGCAATTATACCTGTTCTGGTTCTTAATCCTCAAACTCAATATTTTGGTTCATGAGAAAACAAGGATTTGTTTTCAGCATCAGCAGCTGAGGCTGCATTTTCAATTTATTTATAGTAACACATGGTTTCTCCTAAAAATAAATCCTCGAGCAGTATAGGAGGGTAAACAGCTCTGATATACTGAATAACCCTGTTGCTCAAGACTGGGGACAGTTTGGATAAAATGCAATTTTAGGATTCACACTGTTGAGGAGTAACAGATACTACGTATTTATATGGTGTCCTGCACAACTTGGATATGCTACGTTCTTGATTGTCTTGAATATATATGGCATTTTCCCCATAGAACTTAGGAAGGCAGTAGCAAATGATTTTAAGATGAATTTGACATTTCTAAAGAAAAAAGAAAAAAAACAAGAGTTTGTGCTTTTCGTTCAAGAAGAAAAAATATGAGACTAAAAGAAAGAAAAGTAGTCTATATCTTTTCTAGTAAATGCTGCCCAACTTTTTGGAAATTATGGAACTTCACGAGCCAGGTAATTATTTTAGATAGTTCCTCTTGTTGCGACAGAATAACAATTGAATAGATATAATTTTAGCTCACCAGCTGGCACTGGTTCTAACATGCTGACAGATACCTGTTTTGAATGAATTGACAGATTGTTAAAATGTTGTTTTTCGGTTGTTATCTGTTAATTTAACTTTGAAAATGGATGTAAAATTCAGTGACAAAGAGTACTTTAAAAAAAACTGAAAAGAAACCTTTACTGACAGAAAAGATGTATGGTGATTAACCCTTTGTGGTAACCTGCTTTTAGATAGCACTAGTAACTTCTGAAGGACAAGGCTTTCATTTCTTGTTCATCTTTGTCTCATAAATGTTTAGCATATACCACAAACATGTTTAATGACTACTGAATTAAATGGGTACTAGTATAGACACAGATATTTGGGTTAGTAGATTTGGAGGGGCGCCTCGGTGGCTCAGTTGGTTAAGCTTCTGACTTTGGCTCAGGTCATGATCTCGCAGTCTGTGGGTTCGAGCCCCACATCAGGCTCTGTGCTGACAGCTCGGAGCCTGGAGGCTGCTTCAGATTCTATGTCTCCCTCCCTTTCTCTCTTTCTCCCTCAGAAATAAAATAAACATTAAAAATTTTTAAAAGATTTGGAAAATATACTCATATGTAAGGATTCTGAATGGTTCTAAGTTTTTTTTTCTTAATTCTTAGAAATATTTTATTATTTTTTTTTTCAGAGAGAGACAGACAGACATAGCATGAGCAGGGGAAGGGCAGAGAGAGAGGGAGACACAGAATCTGAAGCAGGCTCCAGGCTCTGAGCTGTCAGCGCAGAGTCTGATGCCAGGTTCGAACCCACAAACCATGAGATCATTTCCTGAGCTGAAGTCAGACGCTCAACTGACTTAGCCACCCATGCTTCCCTCAAGCTCCTTAATAACTGTTAGACTCCATACAGATTGAGACACTCATTTCTCAGTAGAGAGATTTTTTTTTTTTGTCTTCACTTTCAGCTATTTGAGGGATGCATTCATATTCCTAATACCTAATAGTACATTTTACTTCTATTCCTTCTTTAGTCATTGCTTCCTGGGAATAAAACAGAGACTCACTAAGGTCTGAAATTACCCTCTTTAATTTGAAACTGAAAATATCAGCATAAATTCCAGTATAGTTGGACAAAACAAAAAAATAATAAAGAGAAAGAAATGAATATTTCTACTGACATGAGCTTCTCAATCTTCATTGAGCCCAATAGTCATTAAACAATGTGGGGCCATCAGAATCCATGTGTATATACACATATACATATGGAGCACAGTGTTTTCATTTGTAACCTAAGATCATTTCAATTCCATAATACAAATTCCCCATCATAAGCATATTATTTTGATTCTTTCCTCAAAGATAATTTTCCCTGACTATAAAGAGTAAACAAGTCTCCTTCAGATTCTGCCTGTAGCCCATCTCATACCGAAACTTCTGTTAAGTATGGAAAAGACGAGGGAAGAGAAGACACCCAATAAAAAGACTAAGGTGATACATTTACCTAAGAAGTTAGCATTATGTGTAACTGAAAAGTTTGATTTGACCTAAAGCCATACCCTTGAATTACTGTTTGGCTCTGAGAAGTCTCCTGGTGATCTTGCAGTCCAGCATCAACATCTGGGTAGCATTTATTGAGCACTTACTATGTGCCAGGTGGCTGTTCTGGATGCTTTCTGTGCATTAATTGTCTTAATTTTTACTGCACCCCTATGTGATATGTACTAGCATTATCTCCACTTTACAGATGAGGAAGTGAAGGCACGTAGAGTTTACTTATTCCACTAAAAAACACACAACTCTCGGGAGCTTGGAAAGATAGCAGGGTAGGAGGATGCTGAGCTCACCATGTCCCACGTTTACAACTAGATAGCAGGCACATCAAGGTGCATAAACTGGAGAGTGATCCAAAGACTGGCAAAACAAACTCCACATCTAGATATAGAGAAGAAGCTGCATCTGAAAGGTTTGGAAGTTCAGAAAGCAGAGGGGGGCTGCTTGCAGAAGGAAGGGAACCCAGTGCATGGAGCAGGCAGAGAAATGGGCCCTCCTACCAGGAAGCTCACATGGGGAAGACTAATCCTCATAGTGTTTGACTTCAAAAACCAGAGGGGCTGAATTCCTTGCATTTGTAAAACCAGGGAGACTTGGAGCTGCAGTTTTAAAAGTCTGATTCAGTACTGGGTGAACCAGAAGGGCAAGTGGTAGCTGGGTTGCCACCCATAAAAAGTCAGCAGCCTGCACAGAGAGGCAACATAAAAACAGCAATTTACATAATGTTGGGGGCATATGGGAAACAGACCTGTGCAAACTGTATTTCAGAGCATATTGGGGGACTTCTCCAAAAACAGGGGTGCTAGCAGGGGCCAGCATAAGAGCCGCCTGCAGGGGTCAGGGCTGCGTATACACTTGCTACCTAACCTGCTAGGAATGTGCCATGCACAGGAGTTCTCCTGAGGGCTCGCCCACTCCAAGCCTGCTAGCTTTCGCCCATGGCTCTGAGCAAATTTCGTTAAAGCTGCACATGCGTCCCACCCAGCTGGGTACACAGCTGCCACGTGGTGCTGTGCCGAGCCGTGGGCCTCCAGCCACCATCATGTGTCTCACCCAGTTGCAGGCCCCCAGCCACCGTGGCACACCGTGCCCAGACGCACCCAGCTATTGTCTAGTGCTGCTCTCAGCCTCCCACCTCTGGCCACTCAGGCACAAGGCCTCCAGCCTCTGCAGCACTTTTGAGGATCTGGCACAGGACTACTGGCTCAGCCCAAACTTCGTGACACTCCTGCCCCACTTCCAAGTTTCCTGGTGGGCACAGCCCCCGCCAAGAGCAGATGACTACACTGAAAGGGAAAGTGACTCAAACAAAACAGCAGGGCATAAGCAACACACTTGGGATACTGTCCTGAAGTGTTAAGTTCTGGGGAACAGGGGACACTGCACCGAGGGGAAGTCCAGAACCTCTTCTTCATACAGTCAGTACTTTCAAGAGCAGAAGACCTAGCTGACATTTTTAACACAGAGAAACAGACACAGAGAGGAAGACAAAATGAGGAGACAGAGAAATTCGTCCCCAATGAAAGAACAGGACAAGGCCAAGGCCAGAGATCTAAATGAAACATATATAAGTAACATGCCTTAAAGGTAATGAGGAGCGCCTGGGTGGCTCAGTAGGTTAAGCATCCGACTTCGGCTCAGGTCATGATCTCGCGGTTCGTGGGTTCGAGCCCTGCATCGGGCTCTGTGCTGACTGCCAGCTCAGAGCCTGGAGCCTGTTTTGAATTCTGTGTCTCCCTCTCTCTCTGACCTTCCCCCACTCACACTGTCTCTCTCTCCTAGAAATAAATAAAAAACATTATTTTTTTAAAAAAGAAGTTAAAGGTAATGATAATAAGGGTACTCACTACACTTGAGAAAAGAGGTGAAGACACAAGTGAGATTCTTAACACATAGATAAGGAATGACATAACAGAGCTAAAGGACTCAATAAATGAAATGAGAAATTCACTTGAGGAAATGAACAGCATGATGGATGAAGCAGAGGAACAAATTAGTGACTTAGAAGACAGAGCAATGGAAAGTAATTAAAATGACCAAAAGACAGAGAAAAAATTACGCACAATGAGAATAGACAGGGAGCTCAGTGGCTCCATCAAACATTATAATATTTGTATTATAGGGATCCTAGAAGAAGAAAAAGAGAGAGAAAAGGGGGCAGAAAATGTATTGAGGAACTAATAGGTGAAAACTTCCCCAATCTAGGAAAGAAAACAGATATCCATATCCAGGAGGAAAAGAGAACTCCCATTAAAATCAACAAAAGCAGACACACACCAAGACATATTGTAATTAAACTGACAAACTATAAGAATAAAGAAAAATATTATAAGTAGCAGGACAAAAGAAGACAGTAGGTTAAAGGAAAACCCATAAGGCTAGCAGGGGATTTTTTTAACAGAAACTTTGCAAGCCAGAAAGGAGAGGCATGATATTGAAAGTGAAGAATGGGAAAAATCTGTAGCCATGAATAGTCTATCCAGCAAGGCTATTATTCAGATTTTATTTTATTTTATATTATATTTTATTTTATTTTGTTTTGTTATTATGTTTTAAATTTACATCCAAGTTAGTTAGCATTTAGTGCAAATAATGATTTCAGGAATAGATTCCAGTGAATCATCCTCTATGTATAATATCCAGTCCCAACAAGTGTCTTCCTTAATGCCCATTACACATTTAGCCCATCCCTCCACCCTCAGTCCCTCCGGCAACCCTCAGTTTATTCTCTGTATTTAAGAGTCTCTTATGTTTTGTCCCCCTCATTGTATATTATTTTTACTTACCTTCCCTTATATTTACCTGTTTTGTATCTTAAATTCTGCATATGAGTGAATTCATTTCTCTGACTAATTTTGCTTAGCATAATATCCTCTAATTCCATCCACATAGTTGCAAATGGCAAGATTTCATTCTCTTTGATTTGAATATATATATTATGGCTAGGACTTCCAGTACTGTGTTGAATAAAATTAGTGAGAGTGGACATCCGTGTCTTGCTCCTGACATTAGGCACAAAATCTCTCAGGTTTTCCCAAATTAGGTTGATGTTAACTTTGGGTTTTTCATATATGGCCTTTATTATCTTTGTTTCTTAAATTCCACATATTAGTGAAATCACATGGTATTCGTCTTTCTCTGACTGATGTATTTTGCTTAGCATAATACTGTCCAGCTCCATCCATATTGGGGAATTAAGGAGTGCACTTATCTTGATGATCACTGGGTGATGTATAGAACAGTTGAATCACTAAATTCTACACACGAAATAATATAAACTGTATGTTAACTAACTGTAATTAAAATAAAAACTGAAAAATAAAACAACAACAACAAAAAGAACAACAACTAGGTCTTGGAGAAGCCAAGATACCAATGCAGTTTGGAGGCAGAAATGCTATGCTTTACTGCCTCCAAAAGGAGTAAATTCGTATTGCAGCAAATTTCTCATGGTTTACATTTCATGCCAGAAATACGTCCCATTTGTAACCTTACACTTTTCCTGTATTTGGATTAAAATTTGTGCTCCTAGGGGCGCCTGGGTGGCTTAGTCGTTTAAGCGTCCGTCTTTCGCTTAGGTCATGATCTCGCGGTTCGTGGGTTCGAGCCCCGCGTCGGGCTCTGTGCTGACTGCCAGCTCAGAGCCTGGAGCCTGTTTCAGTCTGTGACTCCCTCTCTCTCTGACCCTCCCCTGCTCACGCTGTCTCTCTCTCTCTCCTAGAAATAAATAAAACATTAAAAAAAAATTTTAAAATTTGTGCTCCTATAAAGCTCCCTGTTTCATCCAAAGTTGAAACCTTAGCCTTTGTGTTTCTACTAAACCAAGTGAATGTGTAAATTCAGAAGACTGTTTTTTGCAGTTTTTCATTTCTGGATTTATTCCCTTTCTCACTAGATTTTAAGAGTTTTTGAGGTATAGTTAATATTTTATTTGGTTCCTAATCACCAGTATTTAGCAGAATTATGTTCAAAACAATTTTATGAATGACTGTCAGATGATCCCAGGTTATTCAGCCCCTCCCCAAGAACAGACCTACTGGTGACTTTAGCAAACACCTTCAGAAAAATATACTGCTTTCTTGAATTTCACATATTCTGTGGAAACTTAAGAGAAGTATTAGAATGCTGGAAAAGATTTTGTAAATATTTGGCTCACATCCTATATGGCTTCTTTGATAAAAAGTTAAATAAAATATTTAGTGTCAGTAGATGATTCTCTAGCCAAAGGAATTTTTCAAGATTCTAGGGACGCACTTTCCTTGTCATATTACATGTTACTCAGGTGGATGTTTCCCTTCAGAGAATCCTTAATACAAAACTCTTATCAAAGTGTCTTAGTTACTGTATTTTTTTTCATTTTATATAAAGAGCTTTATTGAGATATAAGGCACATACTGTGACATTCATTCTATAAAGTATAAAATTCAGTTGCATTGGTATATTCACAGTTTTGTAACCATCAGCATTACCTAATTTTAGAAAATTTTCATCTCTCCAAAGGAAACCTCATAATTATTAGTAGTCACCACCCCCTTTTCCTAGCACTGGAAACCACTAATCTATTTTTTGATCTCCATGAATTGACCATGAATCATAAAATGTGTAGCTTTCTGTGAAGGATGGGTGTTCATTCTTTGAATGTTAATGTAATTCATCACTGAGGCCATATGTGATCCTGAGCTTTTCTTTGTAAAAAGTTATTTTTATTATTATTATTGCTGATTCAATCTCTTTCTATAGGTTTGTCATATTTCTTTTCCTTCTTGAGTCAAATTTAGCCATTTGTGTCTTTCTAGAAAATATCATCCATGATTTTTCTTGAGATTCCAATGGTCAATATTATTTAAGATCGCTGGTACATGATAAGTCACTTTTCTCTCTCTGCATCCAAGAATTTTTCTTTGACTTTGTCATTTTTAGTATGATATGCTAAGGTATGGCTGTCTTTGAGTTAATTCTACTTGAAGTCTGTTGAAATATTTGAATATATAGATTAATGTTTTTCATTAAATTTGAGGGTTCTTTTTAAAACATTATTTCCTCAAATATTCTTGTCTTTTCCCTCTTCTTTTGATACCTATCATCTGAATGTGTTGGTTTATTGTGCCTCAAAAGTTTTTGAGGGTATATTTATCTTTTTAATTCTTTTTGTTAAGTAGACTAGAGTCTCAATTAACTTACCTTCAAGTTCACTGCTTCCATATTCTGCCAGTTAAATCTGCTGTTGAGCCCCTCTACTGAATTCATATTTCATTTATTGTTTTTTGAGCTCCAACATTTCTATTTGGCTCTATCTTACAGTTTCTATATCTTTCTTGATATTTTCTATTTAGTAACACATCATTCTCATACTTTTCCTTTAGCTGTAAAGGAAAGCATGAATCCCTTAGTTTATTTGACATCTTTATAACAGGTTGTTTTAAGTCTTTGTATTATCAACTCAAAGTGTAGACTCCCTTAGAAAGAGGTTCTGTTAACCACTGTGTATGTATGTGTGTGCACACGTGTGCCTGTGTATACACGTGCCATTGTGTGGCTTTGTTGCTGATTGAAAACTGGATTTTAACAATGTAATGTGGAAATTCTGGAAATAAGCTACCTTCTTTATTAGAGTTTTATGTTTTTGCTATTTGTTTAATTAGGGTATAGGCTAATTCTACAAATGCTATGTTCTCTATCATATTCAGCTCCTGGAACCTCTGCTCTGTTAATTTGGTTGCCAGCTAATGATTGGACAGGGATTTCCTCAAATGAGTTGACCCCCCAAATTCTCAAACCCTTGGTTAAGGGACACTGTGAATGTACTGCTTCAATGCTTTGGCAGTTTATAACTCTTCCTCTCACTTTACTTTGTCTTTGCACAGGGGCCCCGAGTAATAGACATTAGGGCCTGCACAGATGCTCCTGGCCATGACCACAGCCCTTCACACACACACGATATTCTAGATAACAAGGAAAGTAGCAGAGCTTTTCAAACATCTATTTGAACATCTGAGTATCTTGTTTCCCAGTTTTTCTATGAAACACACACACACACACACACACACACATTTTTGGTCAGATTCATGTTTGCTCCAAATGATATCACCACCTCAGGTGGCTGTGATGTTAAAATATTGCCACTGATTGTTTGTGACAAATGCCCTGGGATAGAACTTTCCTCACGGGGACTCTTGAGTC
Source organism: Hyaena hyaena (assembly GCF_003009895.1). Taxonomy (NCBI): domain Eukaryota; kingdom Metazoa; phylum Chordata; class Mammalia; order Carnivora; family Hyaenidae; genus Hyaena; species Hyaena hyaena. The sequence continues at coordinate 639,841 of NW_024080970.1, forward strand.
AGGTCAAATGAAGACAAGCCCTGAGAATGGGACTTTTCCGGGGAGCTATCAGTCAATTCAAATTCAATTCAATTCAATGCTCTAGTGATTGGAGTTTTTAGGGAACATCAAACCCATTTACACTCTTCAGTGGCTGCTAGGCTGCTGATTTTCACAGCTACTAAGGTTGTGAGGCTGTTAGTTTTGAAGGCTATGGCAGAACTGGTCAGAGGAGGATGAGAATTGGGTAAATGAAAATGCTACAAAGTGTATTCTCGTGAGAGTCAGCCATTTTTCTTTAATAAGCGTTCTTCATATCATTGTAAACCTTTGGTAAATTTCCAGAATTCTGAAAAAAGTTAGTTTTGAACATTACCCCCACCACCACTGTTATTATTGCTTTCATAGAAGGTTAGATTTTTGGAGACCCTTACTCTGTTTTTCCAGAAGTAGTTCCAGTTAATATGGTCTTAATGGGCTACCAAATCAGTATATATTGCTGAGAGAAGTTTTTCCTTCTTGTGGAGGAATTTTACCAAGTAACACCTTCCCCACAGAATGATTTAGCTTCCAACATTGCATCATTAAAACCCCAAATCCTTCAAAGCACAAATAAATATTTATAAGTATTTTTTAAACTACTAAGAATGTGTTTTCTTTTTCTGTGAGAATAAATGTTAACCATTGTTGGCTGTGGGGTTGAGTAATAAGAAAGGAAGAAGGTGGGTCAGAAGCCCTGTGAACAGATTCCTGATTATCCCATTGTACCATATGGTTTTGCCTGAGGCATCATTTTTTTTTAACACAGCAATAGCAGTTTACCATAATTTGTGTTGCAAAGAGTATTAGAGCTAGTATTTTAGTATTGAAAATAGTTTTCTTTAAGGTTTTTAAATCTTTTTTTCACTTTAAATTACTTTGCACTAAAATAGGCACCTGTATCTAAAAATGATATGACTACAATTTTCCTTTAATATGATGTGTTATAATATCAAATAGCAGCTATTTCAGAGACTTTATGAAGAAGAGAATCTAGAGAGCATTACTCTGGCCAGCCGTCTGTATCAGCATACTCTAAGGGAGACTGGCACAGGCATTTAATACATTTTACAGCATTAGATAATATTAGAGTTTTGAAAATAAAATATTAGTCCTATGTGGGTGTCCAGAAAGGTATTTAGTTATTAAATTTGGGTTTTCACTTCTAAATTCTTAAAACAGAAATAATCTACTCCTAAACTCAGCCTAGACATTGTAAACTGTACACTATGTGTGTTAGGCATTGAATTGTATTCCCCAAAAAGATACGTTGAAGTCCTAATCTCTAATATCAGCGACCAGGAGATACCTAATATTCTTTTTAAAGTTCCTCCTCTGTTTAAATTCACAACTAAAAGCAACATGAAATTGGTAAATGTGGGAGTCACAGAACATAAATTTCAGGGAGATTGGTAGAACGTGCTATTTACTGTCTGGCCTGAATGGATTGAGTGGATACAGAGACAGAGAAAAGGATGCATCTCTGGCAGCCCACAGCACATAGTAATGCTAGTGTCAAAGAAGCCATGATGTGTAGTGACTGGAGTCCAAGTAGCCTAGGAAGATAAGGACTTGGGAGACGAGAGATGCATGCAGAGACACTTTGTGATGATAAAATTATTCTGTCTTGTGATTGTGACAGTACGGCATGTCTCAAATATTATCAAATTATACACTTTAAAAAGCGAATTTTACTCTAAGTAAATCATGCCTCAGTAAAACTGATTAAAGAGATTAAGAAGGAGGGAGAGGAGAAGGAGAAATGCCAACAGCTCCAACCTTTCCAGGAAGAGGATTTGGGCCATTTCATTGGACAAAGAGCTGCGTCCACAAGGGGAACCAGCTGAAGGCAAAGGATCTTGGGGGTAGGAATGCATAAAAAGCCACAACAGCAGCTTCAGGGCCAGTTTCAGAAAAAAGACCTGTGCCATTTTACCCACACTATGCCATGTACACGTTTACTTTGTGGAACTAATTTTCTCTTGCTTTCCTCTCTGTCTCATTCTGTTATGTATACATATATATACATAACATAGATAACATATATATTACACATATAACATACTGCCATTCAGTGGGTAGAAAGTTTCAGTTATGCAAGATGATTAAGTTCTGGAGATCTGTTGTATAACATTGTGTCTGTAATTAACAATGCTCTAGTGCCACTTAAAAATTTGCTAAGATCATACATCTTATGTTAAGTGTTCCTTCCAAAATTAAATAAATAAATAGTATATTGTTAAGTGTTCTTACCACAAATACAGAAGTAAATAGTGTATCAGTGACTGTTGTGAAGAACTGTAAGATGTTTGTAATTTTCCAGACATCACGCAAGCTAACAAGTTGGTCAGGCACAATTTCATGGAAATTGATAGAAGACACAAAACCCCTGGATTTGAGACAGAGGACTTCATCATTCATAGTATAGCCAGCAGTCTAAACTTCATGTCCCCCTCATCTCTTCGTGCTCCTCAATCCCATGGGCATAAAGCAGAGAGGTTCATTGGATGCTACACATGCAGTGAATTTGCATCAAAACTAAGGAACCCCAAGTTTAGGAAACCCCAATAGTTATTTAAAAGTGAGTACTCAAAGATATGCTGGACACTTTGACCCAGTAGAAGACCCTATCTTTATTGTCCTTGTCAGGAAACAAATCTACTTCTGCACTGGTGGGAGGAAATATTTATTGTTCAAGACTGTCTGTCTTACAGACATCCAGAAAAATACAATTTGTCAGTGCTTCTTCTCAAAATGTACAGAAACATGAGTCCCATAGAGAAGTGTTTTCCAACAACTGTTAATTTTATAATCAACCTATAAGTTTACAGAGTAGGGAGTCAGGTTAATGGCTTCATGGAGGGAGCAGTAGCCATTGCCAGAAATCCTTAACCTGGAGTTCCACATGTTGTCTGTTGAGACTGAGTGGACCATTCTCATATTGAGATGTTGTCAGGAGAGAGTTTCTTTTCCTTCTCCTCCCTTCCTTCCCCTCTCCCTCTATCTTTTTAACATACTTTAATCATTATCATTTATTGTTTCACTATCTAACAGAAGCTATATTTTATTGATGTATGTAGGTACAGTTTTAATTTTGCCTCTTGTCTGAATATATACTCCACAGTGGGAGGAATCTTGACCTGTGGGCTCCCAGTCACATCCTCAACAGCTACATTGTGACCATCGTCTAGCACACAATTTATACATACAGTAAAACCCTGGAATGCCAGTAACTTGTTCTGTGAGTGTTCCACAAGATGAGCAAACATCTCTAATAAATTTTAACTTGATAAAGAAGCGATGTTTTGCAGTATGAGTAATACGTGGTGCTGAATGTCACATGATCACAACTGAGCCAATGGGAAATGTACTTTCCTGTTCAATTGCTTTGGATTACAAGCATGTTTCCAGAACCAGTTATGCTCACAAACCAAGGTTTTACTGTATATGCTCAGCAGCTGAGGAGTATATGTAATGGACATAGGTCACTGCCTTTGTCACATGGCATGAATATTTTCATCTGTGAAGGGTTCACACCCAAGGTAACAATACCTATTTCCCACTATGGCAGTATCAACAACTGAAATGTTTGCTCTCCCTGCTTCCCCTGAAGCTAAGGTTTGGGCATGTTCCAGGCTGGGGTAATCTATAGGTCAACCCCAGTCCTTCCAAGAGAAGCTAGCGGTACAGTAAAGCATGAATGGACAGGATCCCTTTTGACAAGGATGGTGGCAGCAGAAGAATCTTGTTCTAGCTCCCAGACACAGCAGTGACGATCAGCTGTCACGTGGCATTTGGGACGTGGCATTACCCGTGCCTGTGGTGTCATTCTCCAGGTGTGTTCAGGGGCCTGTGTCTCCAGCCCCCCTCAGAGATTTTATGAGCAATTAAGAGTTATTTTAATGAAAAACACTAATGTCTAAATTAGCTACAGTTGTTCTCTGTTGCTTACATTTACATATATCAGAGTACTAAAAAGTTTCCAGCAGCATACAACGCAAAATTCCAGGTAAGAGCCGTCTGTAGATTTTCACATATTCTGGTCTCTGTTCTCTCTACCCCCTCAATAATGCACATAAAATGAATACAATTAAAATGCATATAATAAGAAAGAATAGATAAATGCACATAGCAAAGTGTCTGTAACCTAACCAGAACAGTAACACCAAATATTTAATTCCATAGATTCAGTGAGAATTAAAAAAATATAAATAAGAAAGAAAAGTGTGGTTTCATTTTTATTTAATGTGCAAAATGTGTTAGTTTCAATAATTTCTCACCAGAGTTTTACAGGAGATTCCATGAAGATAACTTGTACCTTCAAAAGGGCAGAATGCTCTTTGAATGACTTGAGAAAATTTAAGATTGACTTAAATGCTTTGTCTTCTCCCTATTTAGATCACGTCTCTAGGGGCACGTGGGAGGCCCAGTCGGTTAAACGTCTGACTTCGGCTCAGGTCATGATCCACAGTCAGTGGGTTCGAGCCCCGTGTCATGCTCTGTGCTGACAGCCCAGAGCCTGGAGCGTGTTTCAGATTCTGTGTCTCCCTCTCTCTCTGCCTCTCCCCCTCTCACACTCTCTCTCCATCTCTCAAAAATAAATAAAATGTTTAAAAATGTTTAGAACACGTCTGTAAATTATGTAATGCATTCAATTCCAAACTGTGGTAAAAGGAAGTCGGCTCTAATAATTTCCATTCTCTGTTTCACTTTATTAAAAAGTCTTAGTCCACAACATGTACATAATGTTATAATACTAAGACCCTAAAGAAGATACATCGGGGGCTAGTCCCATTTGATCATATCTTGAAAGCTTCCTGTAGTGGAGAATTTCCTATATAAGTAATGCACAGAATTTCAAAGGCCACATGCTTATCTTTGCCTTTTCATATTTTATATCAAATTAATTTCAAACATGCAAATATCCCCTTCATAACTTCATGCGCTACAGTAAACTGAAGAACAATTTTTGGAAAAGGAAGGTGTCTTGGACTGAACAGATTCCACATATTTCTGTACTAATTTGGGTTGACAGCTCAATGATCGTTCTATACTCAAAGTTAAAACGGCAGAAACAAAGACAGTGGAGCCTCAGACACTTGGAGAAGTTCTCTACTTCCCTCTGCTGGATGCGTGAGATATCCACACATTCTGCAGGCTCTAATCCCTGGGGCGGGGTGTGGGGAGGGGAGAGCTGATATTGGGAGAAATGTTTGCTTTCTATACCATAATGTCTATATGTTTTAGCCGATGGAGGGGTATCACAAGAAAACATTTATTTCAACACAGGACAGTTTAAAAATGTCGACTCAGAGTTATTTTTAGATTTCTGAATTGCTAAAGATGATCAGAAATCGGTATCTTCCAGCATGATGTTTTGGAAGGTACAGTGTAGCCTGTCGCCTCTTTATAATTTGCAAGGGATTTTCTTTTGCTTGTCTGATATTTGAAAGTAAGCCAGTTCATTTATTTCTGAATAATTAGTGGCCTTCCTGAACTTAGTATTCCATTTGATTTTTCATTAAACAGGTAGGTATTTATTATTTTTTTCCTCAAATGATTTAGGAGGCATTGCTAACATGAGGAAAATAAAAAAAGATAAAGGGTGGAAAATGGGCTTACAACACAATTTGCTGCTATTTCTTGGCAAGGTGAAAATGAAAATGTAAGCTTCATCAATAAGAGAAAACCAAATCAAGTCCATGAGTATTTATTCAACTCTGCCTAGGCAGAAGTCTCTATTTATAAACATAATGGTATATAATCAAATGCATGATTCTAAAAATTAAGGAAAAAATTAAAAAATAAAAATTTAGAAAAATGATTTATCTCTGTGTTTTCCCCCTCATCTTTAGCTCTGTCTCTGTCAGTATGTGTGTCTCCATTTTTCTCCATGTTTTCCTATTTCTTAATGATGGAAAATTTCTTAATGATGGAGAATGAAACCATAAACCTAGGGCGAAGAAAGTAGAGATCGACTATAAAAAGCTATAATCTGAATTATACGTTTATTGTTTAAGACTTATTTTAAAAAAATCAAGCATCTATGGCACAGAAAATAAACTATCAAAAATTCTGCTCTGTATTTTTAAGATCTCCATTTGGGGAGGAATGAGGTAATTAATTGCCCTTTGAAAAAGGCTCAGAAGGGAAATACACAGTCTTTCAATATTCTGAGAGTGTGGGGTTGATGTCATGAGAAGCAAGAAGAAGCTGGATACCAAGATGGAAGTGTTTCAGTGACATTAGTCATCCTGCTTAGCAGGAAGAGAGAGAAGGGAGACGGGAGGATGAAAGCCCCCAGCTGTCATGAACCATCATGGTACTCGGGGCCCACAAAGTTGCTGTGGGAAAGAATAAGATGGATATTAGCCCCTGTCTATCTTTAGGGATATACTTCATAGTAGTCAGGATCCACCAGGCAAATAGATACTGCCTGGGATATTTCAAGAAGGAAGGAATTTGATGAAGAGAATTAGAGTCTTTCAAAACCAGTAGAAGAGCTGAGGCTCACAGACCGCTGAAGCGAGAGCAAGCGCTCAGGAAACCAGACAGAACTGCTGGTGGTGATCTTGGCCATCTATACTGCTAAGTGCTGGGGCTCAGTGGATGTCACTTCTTTGTGGATTAAGTAGCCAGGACTCCTCCCTACATGCCTTTTGATGAAGTCTTTCTCCATGTAGATTTTCATGTTTTTACATGGTCATATTTTTCTTTAACCTTTGTTGCTTCTGAATCATGTGTCCTATTTATAAAGATCTTCCCCCAATACAATAGAGCATCGATATTATTCTGTAATGACTGTATATTTTTATACTTTTATTGTTTAAGTTTAGATTTAATTCCTCTGGGGTTTATTTTTACATATTATCCTTCCAGGTTGAACTACACAATCAACCTGTAAAATTTTATTTAAAAATCCCATAGAGATTTTTTTATTGTGGTTAGGTTGAATATATGGATTAATTTCAGAAGAACTTCAATCATTATGATATTCTTTGAAAACCATGGTGTCTCTCGATATATTAAGTCATCTTTTGGTCTTTCAGTAAAATATTATAGCTTTCTTTCTTTAAATTTTATTCTTTTCTTCCTATGTGTATTCCTATGTACCATTTATATTTTTTGAAAGGAATCTTATTTGTTTTATGTTTTTCCAAATTTATGATTACTAATAGAAACATTGATTTCCGTATGGTTTTTGGCATCAGTAAATGCCACATTAAAGTTGTCTGTGATTTTTAGTTATTTTTCTATTGATGCTTATGTTTTCCTCAGTCTAAACGTACACACAATTTATACCTACTTTGTATACCTTATTTTCTTCTTGTCTAATTGAAGTCAGTAAAATATTTAATACAATGTTGAATGGCTGGCAGAATGACAGGTACCTTATTACATTTCCACCTTTTACTGGACACCTAATATTCACTGTCAGCTCTCATTTTTGCTGTGCTTGTCTAATCTATATCATTAAGAGACTGTCCACCGATTCCAAGCTTAACAATTTTCATCAGGAATGGTGGTAAATTATCAAAGTACTTTGGGATCTATTGAAATCATTGCAATATGTATTTTTTTCCTTCTTTTTATTCTGTAAATCCAACAAATTATTTTAATGACTTTCCTTGTATTGAACCCTTTGTGCTTTCTTTCATAGATCTTCAATAGAAGCTATTAGTTCTTGTTATTGTTTTAGACCCTCTCCTTTAAACTATTGAGTTATCTGACTTAAGGTAGCAGTTAATAATATTCATTGCCGTTGTGTTGTTATTTTTAATTTGTGGTGTATTTATTTTGCAGAATTTTGTAATCACTGATGCTTTTTGCTGACAGTGAAACCAAAGTTTCTCTTGGCTAAGGGTAGGCTGTGGGGAGGGGTTACTCTACACTCTCAGTTTGTGTGTGTGTGTGTGTGTGTGTGTGTGTGTGTATGTGTGTGTGTTAGCGGAATCTATCCTCTCCAAGCCACATGGAAGGGGAGAATTTCTGTCCTCCAGGACAGTTTCCCAGGCAGGATGAGCCTTCCCTGAGATTTGCACACAGACAGCAAGCATAGCTTCCTGATAGGGATCTAATCTAGTCTACTGCCTGGGATTCCTAGTGATAGCATAAAATTTTGATCTTCAACTCAGTGTCTGTTAAAGAGGTATGACTTCTGTCTGACGATCTTGCATTCTTTCAATACTGTGTAAACACTGACAGACAAAAGAAACATTTCACTCCACCCTGGCAATAAACCCAAAAGGTTGAATGATTTATCATGTTGCATTCCTTACTTATCATCTGCTTTGTAAATTCTTCAGTTTCTTTAATTGTAAATGGGGATAGCAACAGTAACTACATGGAAGAGTCATTGTGAGGATTTAACAAGCCATGTAAGTGAAATACTTAGGACGGTTTGGGACTTCCCCAAATTGGGTGTCTCAATGTGGATAGAGAAGTTGTAAATATCAACTGGGAGTTGAATTGATTTCTTTGTGGTTGTAGAATTGGAGTTGAATCTCTCCTCGTATGTACCATTCTGTAAAACCTGCTCCAAGGTACTTATGTGTGTTATTTCCCTATTGTTGTATAGCAAATAACTACAAAATTAGCAGCTGAAAACAACACACATCTATCATGTCACAATTTGTGGGTCAAAAGTCCAGGCACTGCTTAGCTGAGTTCTTCGCTTAGGATCTCACAAGGTTGCAAGGTGTCAGCTGGGCTGTGTTCTCATGGAGAGGCTCTACTGGGGAAGAATATACTTACAGGCTTACTAAATTGTTAGCAGAATTCATTTCCTTGTGGTTGGGGGCGAAAGGCTACTGCCAACTCCTAGAGATCACCCTCCCTCCAGCTCCCAGAGGGTAAAATAGTCTTTCATGTAAATACAGAAGTGACTGCCCATTGTCTTTGCAATAGATATCCTATTGAAGAGAAGCACATGACAGGTCCCACCCACCATCAAGGAGACAGTATTATACATGGGTAGTAATATGAGGACAGCCTACATTGTGTCCACCATAGTAGGACTTTATGAAATTTATGTAGAATCGAAAACATTATGATTCTGTTAAATAATTTCATATAAGGCAGTGGATATGCTTTTCCTGTTTTCTTTATGGAAGATAGATGCCCCATACTGTGTGTACTCTTTTCTGTATTATTTTTTCATCTGGCAAGACATTTTGGAACACGCTCAGTGTCAACGACTATTTTTGCATAATCCTACTTTTTTCATGATTGTGTTTTATATCAAACTTAGCAAAGGTGGGCTTGCATATTAGTTGAGAACATGGAATGGTTCCTCCAGAGGTTAGACAGCCTTGTGAACCTGTGTGTCACTTCATCTTCCTGAGACCTCCTCACCCTGTTTACATATGTGAATAATCATACTGTCCACTGGGTAGCATGTTGTGACACTGAAGTAACAGAATAATGGGAAATATAAGAGCTACCGTGTCATCATCACATACTAATTTGCTACATTATCTTTAACATTTAAACTTTTTCTACTTCATGCAATATGCAATAGTACAATAAAAATCCTATTTAAAAAGCTTTGAACAATGTCTCTAACTCCTGAAAATAAACAACTAAAAGTGGAATTTCTGCATAAAAAATGTTCATAACTTTAAGTAACATTCTGCAAAAATGCTTGCCAGAAAATAAATACCAATTTTCACTCACACCATCATTGTGTAAAAATGCCTTTACCCTACATCCTTATCAACATTGAACATTACCATTTTCTAAGAATAAGAGGTGAAAAAGAAGAAGGAGAAGGAGAAGGAAGAGAAGAAGGTGAAGGGGAGGAATGGGAAGAGGAAGAAGAAGATAATTTTGTATACCAAAATAGAGTACCATGTTGCTTTAATTAGGGCTTTTGTATTATTTTGCTGCCCATTTCCCTTGGTATAAATTATATTGTTTGAACATTTTCCTCTGCACTGTTGATTTTTTTAAAAAATTTAAAAGATATTAATTTCTCGATTCTGAAATCTGTTCCAATATTCTTCCAGTTTGACTTTTAAATCATGTCTTTAAATGTTAAGTCTATAAATGCGTGTTTTGTTTCTGGCTTTATTTATTTATTTATTTATTTATTTTATCTTCTCAAAGTAATAGAGTCAACCACTTTTCTTTCATTTAAAAGATATCATTATGTTGTTTTCAATTTATCTAAAAATTATTTTGGCTTCTGTGTTAGGTGTGATTCTATGGAAGTAGTGCCTTGGGCAGGGTTTTTATTTGAGAGTGGTTTATGAATGACAGGTTTTTAGGAGAAACCTGAAAGAGGGTGAGGAAAGCAGGGTAGAGAAGAGGAAGAAAGTAAGCAGGGAAGACTCCAGAAGGCTGACCTCAGTGTCTTCCCTTGTGATGCCCTGGCACATAAATAGCACCTCAGAGAGGCGCCTGGGTTGCTCAGTCGGTTAAGGGTCCAACTTCGGCTCTGGTCATGATCTCGCAGTTCATGGGTTCAAGCCCTGCATCGGGTTCTGTGCTGGCAACTCAGAGCCTGGAACCTGTTTCAGATTCTGTGTCTCCCTCTCCCTCTGTCCCTCCCCCGCTCATGCTCTGTCTTTCTCTGTCTCAAAAATAAAAATAAACTATTTAAAAAAGTGTAAAAAATAGCACTTCAGAGCCTTTCCCACCTCAAGGCAGGGGAGGAGGATTTTGGAGACACCCTGCTCCCAGCAGCCACGCCCTGCAGGCCCAGGCATAAGTCTCTGGTACCTCTGGGTGGAGAGGTAGCCCCAGTCACCCAAAAGCAAGCCTCTGGAGAAATTTGTAAACGGGAGCCTTTGGTAGCTAGAATACAACCCATGACAGATGGGCACACCAGTCCAATGGTAAGTGTCCTGTGGTAATGACCTCATTATAACATTTAAGTATTATAACTATCATACTTAAATAGTAATCACAGCATCACCTGCCAGGTTGAAAGAACTTAATTACAGAACAGAGGGTTCCATGAGAAAGGAGAAATTCCACCCATGGACTTTGAAGCTTTATCTCTTGCTCAAGAGTTTCTGACTCTTCTTTTCTGACAGCCTGACTCTGGTTTTGGATTTGCCTAGCTAACCTTCACAATCATGTAAGCCAATTCTTTCAATATCTATCTATCTATCTATCTATCTATCTATCCATCTATCTCATCATCCATCCATTTTTCTGAGTCTTTTTCTCTGGTGGAACTCTGATGGATATAATCACATCGAATCCTAAGTGAAATGGACCTTCACATACATACAGGTCTATAAACATGTATGCTGGCTTTTTGCCACGTACCTTTCCCACCTGATCTGACCTTAAGAGGCCAACCTCAGTGGTCTGCATCAATAAGACTACTTTATCCTCTGTGTTCAGGGTGAATTCATCCCAGAGTAGATGCCAGCAGAAGACCCAAGGGTAAGAGGAAGAAGAAATTGGGGTAATTGCTCCTCCAGCTTCTTTGAATCTGACCCACAGTTTGATGTTCCTCCATGAAGGCCACAGCTTCTATAATATGGCCATCTTCTATAGCTCCTCTTCCCTCCACTTGCACCTTCATGTTTATAGGTCACAGAAATGATCAGCTCCCTGATATTACTATCAATTGGGTGATGCACCATCCCAAACTGATTTCCTTAAAGCCTTCCGACCTCTTTTCAAATGAATTTTCAGTATGGTCTCTTCCATCACCATAGTAGAACAGTCCATCTTCTTGCTTGGCCTCAGGCTGACACATCAGGAATGCATAAAATCTTGGGACATTATTCCTGATCACCCAGCCTCTGCTAAAAAGACTATGTAGGGGAGGTGTTAACAACAGATGGATGGGAGTGATTTGAAAAGCATGAACCTGACTGCAAATTGAGAAAATACACAGAACCTCACCATCATGCAGATCTGCTGTGTTAGTGTTATGGAATCTGGTCTGGATCACTCAGCAGAAGAACCAAGTTGCACTCGGAGATCTTGGAAGGCAGGAGGTTTATTTTACATCAGTGGGCTCAGAGGAGATCATTCTCCAGAGGTCTGAGCCCAGAGCATCAGCAGAGGGAACAGTTTATAACAGTTTATAATTACTTTCGCATTCCTCATTAGTGCCCGGGACAAGCAGGGTGGGAAGAAAAACCCAGAAGGGGAGTCTTTGATCAGGGACAGGTATTTCCTTATCAGCCCTGTTGGCCATCTTACATCAGACTTTTCCCTATTATTATCAGTACAGAAGAAGGTAGCAAGTGATAGAATTTGGTTTATTTGATACTCTCCCTACCCTAAGAGGACAAGAAAAAAAAAAAAAAGTAACTACATTACAAATAATCTTCCTGATGAGTTTAAAGGATCATTGCTGGGGAGGCCGGGGTGGCTCAGTCAATTGAAAACAGACTCTTAATTTTGATTTAAGTCATGATCCCAGGGTTGTGGGATCAAGCCCCACATCAGGCTCCAGGCTGAGCATTGAGCCTACTTAAGATTCTCTGTCTGTCTCCCTTTGCCCCTCTCCCCTGCTCATGCTCTCTCTGTCTCTAAAATAAAAAAAAAGGACCATTCCTAAAATAAACATAGCATACAGTTACTCAGTTATGAAGTATCTTAACTTTATAACTTAAACATTTTTATTCAAGAATTTCAAAGCAGCTTTTCAATGCAAATGACAAGAGCATCAGACCAAATCTGGGCCTCTAGACTCACAACAGACTCCTTATGTAACTACAGACTACCTTATGCTTTAAGGGAATTTTTAAATCATTCTTATAAGGCTTGCTTTGTTAAATATCACAGTTGTCAGTTCAGTTCATAGTCATTAGTCTTTTTTAATGCCACAAAGAAAATTGATCAGGTTTCTCAATTCCTTCTTAAAATTAGCCTGCTTTCTTGCCAGTAACTAAAGGAAGGAAAAGCAGTTAATATGTCATGAGGTATCTTAAGTGCTATACTACTTGACCAGCTAGCAATATTTTAAGAATTCAGTTTATAACAAAGATTTCTCAATGGCAAGATATCAGAATAATGATCTAAGTTATTATACTAATAGCATTTAGAGTGAATGAAAGCATTGTTCGAGATCCATTTAATTGTCTACGATAAACCAAATGTAAAAGATCAAGTAAGCAAATCACAATTGTTGTTCATAAACATTTTTATAAAACATTTAAAAGCATCTGACTCCCTTTATTTTTTTTTTAATTTTTTAAACTTTTAATTATTTTTGAGACAGAGAGAGAGCACAAGCTGGGGAGGGACAGAGAGAGGAGACACAGAATCCGAAACAGTCTCCAGGCTCTGAGCTATCAGCACAGAGCCAGATGCAGGGCTCAAACCCACAAAATGCGAGATCACGATCTGAGCCGAAATCAGACACTTAACCTAATGAGCCACCCAGGTGCTCCCTGACTCCCTTTAACAGTTTAGAAATTTAAGGATTGTCAGCACTATTGATTTTAAAACAAGACCCCTTAGACCAAAATATATGGCATCAGACAAGTTTATGTCCCAGTCTGGAATACTGACTTTACCTTTCATAGGGTCACATTTTCTATTCCTTTATTTTTTAAGTTTATTTATTTATTTTTGAGAGAGAGAGAGAGAGAGAGAGAAAGCAGGAGAGGAGCAGAGAGAGAGAGAGGGCGAGAGAGAGAATCCAAAGCAGGTACTGTCAGCCTGGAGCCAATGTGGGGCTTGATCCCACAAACCGTGACATCATGCCCTGAGCCAAAACCAGAGCCCCACGCTTAACTGACTGAGCCACCCAGGTGCCCCACATTTTCTCTTCCTAATAAAGATTTGAAAATCATTGACTTTGGGTACAGAAAGATTGTTTTCTGGGTCTACTTCTGAACATGTTTTATGTGCCAGAAACTTTGCTAGGCTTGAAAACACTCCGGAATAAAACCATGAAAAGCTAGATACTCAGACATATAAATACACAACTTCAGTCGTAGTTGATGACTGCCCTTATGGTACAGGTTGCCATGTACAGACGCCACACGTACATTGGGACCTGTACCTGCCTAAAAGAGGCAGGGAAGACCTTACAGAAAAGAGAGAAACAGATCCAAGATTTAAAGAATGACGTGGACTTGGCCAGGGACAAGAGTGGAAGATACTCAAATAGCTATCATCTGTCGGAGGCCGCACCGGCTCCGGCAGGTCCAGGGGTCCCTGAAGGATGGACGGTGTCGGTGAAAGAGAGAGAGCCCCGAGATCCTTTCTGATCACCAGGCAGGCATCTCTGTCCTGTCGGTTTTGGTGTCTTCATTTATAGGTCAAAAGTTAGCATGGCATCAGGAAATGGAATTTTTACAATGGATAGCTCTTTGTGATAAGGTGTTTTTGGAAAATGTACAGAAACAGGTTTTACAGAAGTCTTCTTGCAGAACTGCCCCAATTATAGTGGGGTTGTGTAACTAAGAAAATAACAAGGTGTTCACATTAGAACACTAAGATTAAGTCATAGGTTTGTAGATACTCTTATCCATCCTCATCACAGCTGCCAGGGTAAGGGAAGGTGTTTGTGGAAAGTAGGCTGAGGGAAGGGGCTGCTATACACCATTAGTTAATAAAGGTGTATGTACTAACTTATCTTCTGCTCTTATCTGTTCCTCCTCTCTAAGTTAGGCTCTTTGTCTCTGGGCAAGACTTGATTTTCCAGTTATATGCTTTATTGCACCAGAGAGCCAACCATACCTTTAAAGAGTTTAGCTTATTTCCAGTACATAGAATAGCCTCTTTGAGTGCATTTACCTTTGTGTCTACTTTTATGATTTCTAGAATAGCTAGGGCATGAGAGACATTGTTGGTTAGTTGATTTACATGTTGAGCTGTATGAACATCTTGGACTAATGCAACAGTAGAAACAGAATTGTACATGTGAAGGTCAATCTTTTATGACTAGGGGTCATTAGCCTGTTCATAGCTCAAGGGAAAGTATGGAGGGAAACAGGAGCTGCTGGAGGCACGATGTCTGTTCCCATAATCAAAAGAAGAGGTTCCCACAATAAGTTCCTTCACAAGGTGCAATCGTCATACCAGGGCCGGAATAAGGGTACAAGTCACTACCGATATTGATCAACAAGGTACCTTAGGGGTCAGTGCTCAAGCAGAAATAATTGAGTGGGGGTGGATATCGGTCATCATCTGGTTGGCAAGAGACCGTGCAAACTTGCTTTAACCTCACCAGGAGTTTTCTCCACTAGTGGGCTCAGAATGGCTCCCAACAATCATCCACTGCTAACATCTCTGAAAACTGTATCTTCAGCCCTAGTGTATCTGCTGCCTCAACACTCTTATATCAAATTGCCAATAAGATATCTCTATTTGGATGTCCAGTGGAGCCTCAAATTTGTTCTGTCCAGCATTTCTACCCAGTCTCTATTTCTTCTCTGGTATTCTCCACATCAGTAAGTGTCATCACCTTCTTCCCAGCTGAACAAGCAAAAATGTTAGGTATTAGCTTTGAATCTCATTTTCTTTCTCATCTCAAATCTCTTAGCCAATTGTACTTGTGTTATCTCTTCTAAGACATGAAGTCTCTTCTCCTTATGTTTTGGTTCAAGTTCTTCACATTTTCTCTCTTGAAATTTTATAACAATATCTTAATTGGTCGTTCTACCTCCATCAATTTCAGTTGTATTCTCCATACTACCACTAAAGCTGCCTCTCTGAAATGTCCTTGAGTGGATTCTCATGGTTGCTGAAATCATAGCATCCAAAGTCCTTCCTGACCTGGGTTCTCCTGTCTTCCTCATTTCCATCTCTGTCCTTCTCCACAGCCCACTCTCCAACGGGCATTATGCTTTAAGTGTTCCGGAGTCTTTGTAGATGTTCTAATTCGGAATGACCTTGAAATCTCTTTCCATCTTTAACTAATTTTTTTTTTTTTGTCTTTCAAAATTCTGTTCAGATGCCATTGTTTCCAGAAGGACTCTTCCAGTCTGTAGCCTATAGTTCACACTCTCCCTTCCACAAAGAACTTCCCTCTCTATGTTCCTCAAGCAACACACTGTGTTGAAACATTTCAGTTCTCTTTCCCTCATTAGACTCTGAGCCTTAGGGTACAACTTGACTATATCAGAAATAAATGTATTGGTTAAAACAGCTGGTAAATAGTCATTTATTTTGCAATATATTTTTTCACATAAAAAATCTAGTTTTGTTTTCTCTCAAAGAATTTAAATATGGGGTAACTTGTTGACATGTTTTTATTTAAGGCAGCTGTGCTTTTTTTTGCCACCTGCTTACCACATATTCCTTAAAAGAGTACTATGAGAAGTAAAAGAGATTAAAATCTGGGTAAAATGCAACATTCAACAAGTTAAACATTTAGAAAAGAAAAATATACATTTCTTCTAAAGATAGGTATTGAGTATCTATTATACTTTGGATAGTGTTCCAGAACTGAATTGACAATATTGAATAAAAACAGCACACCATAAACTCCATGAATTTGCATGAGTTTTTGTTGTGTTTGGTGCTTGGAGACAAGTTATCTGAGTTTGAACTGGGATTCTTCTACTTCTCAGCTATGTTAACTAGTTACTCAGCTTTATCATCTCTAAAGTTCTAGAGTAGGAGCATGCATAGTGAATTTACAGCCATAGTATAATGTATCGTGGACTATTAGAGTTTTCATGTTCTTTATCTTATTTAAAGAAGTTTTCTCAAATTGACATTCTACTCTATTGAAATTTGGTTGCAAAATTAAATATATTAATACATGCAAAGTTCTTAGGATCCTGAAAATAGTATATTTTCCACAAATACCGACTAATATTAATGTTGTTATTTTGGAGCACAAGTTGAGTCTGTCTGCCTGGAACACATAACCGAGAATCTAGATCTAGCTCTTTGGTTTCTTCTCCATACAATTCAAAGGAACCCATATTGAGCTTCCTTCCAGTAAGGCACAAACTCTACCACTCTGGGAAAGAATCCATATAGTAATATGTGCTGTAGGTGCACAGAATGAGTGAATGTGTGAGTGAGTGGAATTAATGACAACACTCTATGAGAAAAGACTGGCCATATGTTGATTTCTCTGAAAAACAACTTCAACTCCAGATGTTCTAGTTAAAAATTAGGCCCATGTCTAGAACAGGAAAATTAACAGAGAAAGAAAGTCCGTTAGTTGCCAGAGCTGGCAGTGGAGGGAGGATGATCATCAGTAACAGGAAGTGATTGCTATTCAGCACAAGCATCCTTTTACGGGTGAGAAACATGTTATAAAATTAGAATATGGTAATAAATGCACAACTCTGTAAATAAACTAAAACTCGTTGAATTATATACTTAAATGGGTGCACCTCATGATAGGTACATCAATACTCAATAATGTTGTTTTAAAAATAGAAAACTAAATTTAAAAAATTGGGCATCTAGCAAACACGTTTTTGAAGGAGTGAATGAATGAATGTGAGAAATAGCTAAACCTGAGAAGCATTATGTTCTCTCCAGGGATAGGCAGACCTATCTACCTATTTTCCTTCTGGCTCTTTGAAGGCCACTTAAATAAAAAGAACACTGACTTAGTTCTAGGATTATTTTTAGTGATTATATGATTGCATTTTGATGGGCTAATTATACTTGACTGTCATCTAGTGGTAAAAAAGGTAACTGCTTTATTTTAAGTACATACAAGTATACTAGAATGACAATCTCATGGACTAGTGCTGCATTACAGATTTCAAAACTCTACGTGGTGTACCTTTTTCAGCTCTCACAAAAATGCTTTGAGATCCATATAATTATTATACCCATAGTGGATAATGAGGTTTTTTGGGAGGGTAATAGAGGGATTTGTGGGGTCCAGAGCCGACGGCCAAGAAAGAATTCTTGAAGAAGTCCTTGGTACAAAAAGGTAATTTTATTAAAGCATGGGGATAGGACCTGGGGCAGGAAAAGCAGCCTGGGACCATGAGGAGAGACTGGTTTTATACTAAGGGGTTGGGGAAGATGAAGTCCAGGGTAAATTTCCAGTAAGATTTTCATATGTTAAAGACTCCCAGGATACTGGAGGCCTAGCTACTGTCAAGCTAAGGTTGTTTTTCCCTCCAGCAAACCATTAGCATGAAGACAGTAGGGAGTTCCTGGAAAAGTGTTTGTTCTGCCCGCCTCAAGTGTTTGTCAATGGGCTGCAGGTTATAAGGAAATTGCGTTCTATCTGCCATTTCCTCCTGCCTTTGTTTCCCAAGTCACTATGGAGGGGTGATGGAGACTGAGGTCCTGAAGGCCTATGATTTCTATCAGTTGACCATTTGTTTTCTCCTCTCCTTTGTTCTTGGGCAGCCTGAGGAATATCACACCTATCCCACCTGCGAGTGGGGGTGGGGCGTTTATGGCCTGTCAGCTTGCCTTGTGTTCCCTAGTCAGTGGAAAACAGTAGTATAGAATCTATGTAATATTTACCCATTGATTTGTCCCCCTAGTTAGTGTTTGCCCATCTCACATTATTACCTTTTTTTTTTTTTGGTTCAGTATGATAATCACAGAAAGCTGACTTTCTGGTCAAAGGAGTCAGCTTGGAACACCTAAATGTCCTGCCTGTTGCCTCAGATGACTGGCAAGACCTGTGGCTCATAGGTTGGGCATGTGACCCCAACTGACCTAGTCAGTGGCTCTTCTGAGATTTTCAAAGATATATGACTAACAGAAAGCCCTTTTCCACCTAAATCATAAGATGTATGTATGTCAATCCAGAGCCATCCATGGACATGTGTCCTTCTAGATGGTAAAGGTAATATAAGGCAATATAACCATCCTGCAGAGAAAATCAGAGGAAACTCACACCCAGTACAAACACTCATGGAATCCAATTTTAGGATCTTAGAGCTCTTCCTGAGACAAACATTCCCCTTATCATTCCTGTTCTGTGGTACCTGGCCAATCAATTTAGTTTTTCCTTAAGATTCAGCAAATTGGGTTTCTATGGGCTTGCAATAAAAAAATTCCTAAAGTACAATGATTAAACGTAACAATGGCTTGACTACATTGTCAAACTAACAAGTGAAGTTTGAAGCTGAGAGAATCACACAGCCCTTCTGATGACAAATCTTGTGCTATTTCCACCAAACCACTCTCCTAGAAGTATACTTTTGTTATTATCATTATCATTATTAATGGCTTTCTACCATAAATTCCAGGAACATTCCATGGAGAAGTGGTATCTATATACAAAAACATATTTTTATCTTGGCATTGATACTTTCATCAAAAAATGCTATCATGTGATTTATTCTCAAACACAGAGGATTTTGTGTTCTTCCTCTATATCCATAAATCATTCTTTCTGGCCCCAAACAGAAGTAAGGTAAAGTAACCGTGCACAACCTAGGTAAGGTGAGGCTTGGAGGCCCCTAACACCACATCAAGAAAAGAGAGATGTCTCAAATACCCGACTCGGTCACTTGAGCAAAAATGTAGATCCAGGGACGCCTGGGTGGTTTAGTCGGTTAAGCATCAGACTCTTTTGATTTCGGCTCAGGTCATGATCTCATGGCTGGTGGGATGAAGCCTGGCATTGGACTCTGTGCTGAGGGTATGAAGACTGCTTGGGATTCTCTCTCTCTCTCTCTGCCCCTCCCCCACTCACTTGCAGGTGCACACATGTGCTCTCTCCTTCTTTATTTCAAAATAGGTAAATAAACATTACAAAAAAATGCATATTGAATGAAGTCCTGAACCCTCACTCCCAGACACTTGGAAAACTGAACAACCACTCTGGATAAATGTGCCATTAGTCTGCTTCCTGTATCTTGAATATGGATTTTGTTATCACTATTATATTTTCCCAAAATAACAGTCACTTTAAAAGTAGCCTATACTCTATCATTTCTTGACTTTCTATGCAATCTTATTTCTGCCTATAATATAAACCGCAGATTCTGTTACTATGCATCCAACTCATCTAGCAATAATTTAGCTATCACTCAAAGTAGTTTTGAAGTCAAGTTTCAGGTTCAGCATCATGACATGCGTTGTTATTTAGTACATGTGTGTTACAATGTTTACACATTAACTTTCGTGAGGAGTTCCCATGAAAGAATTTTGACAATGTCATCTTTGACATGTAAACTGTTTTACAACTGGCATATCACCTTGACAATATGATGTAGTAACAATCCAGCTTACAAACAGAAAAAAAAAAAAAAAAGATGGCTTCTTCTCCAAGCTTGTGTTCAAATTTTACTAAATAAATCCTGAATAGCTTGACTTTCATCATTGTTTATATTTAATTGTATTAATGAATTCCAGTTATCTAAAGCCAATATGTCATGATTATATCTATAATTGATCTATTTGTCTGTTCTGCCAATAGCATGCTGTGTAGATTAGTTGTGTATTAAGTTATGAAACTGGGAAGTAGAAGTCTTCCAATATTCTTTCTTTTTGAAATTTTTTTTTTTTTTGCCTATTCTGGATCTTTTTCATTTCTCTATGAATTTTAACCAGCTTTTTTAAATTTCTGCACAGATGTTAAAAGGAAGTTTGTAGAGATTATGTTGAATCTATAGACCAATTGTGAGAATATTGCCATGTTAACAATATTAAGTTAATAACATATTGATAATTAATAATGATTAATAGAATTCATTTTAGTGATATGTTATCCTAAAACCTGTAATCATAACTGATGTTTTAGTAATTCACTGAAAGATTCAAATTTCCTTTGCTGTAGTAACATAGTGTGGCTTAACAAGACAGAAATAAGCATTAAACTTTAGCTGATAGGAAAAAAAAGACTACAGAAAAGTAAGAGTAGCTTTAAAGAACAGTGTTCTCCTCCCCACAGAGAAAAAGTGGGGAAAATACTGCTTATGCTGTTTCAGTCCTTCATCTATACTATCCTACATCTATACTATCAGAGACCAAAATTTCTTTCTTCATGCTCCACCATCCTTAGAATGTTGGCTTGGATCCCATGCTCATTCTCTAAAATTGTCAGATGAAAGGGAAAATTTAAAAAAAATGTAAAGGACAAAAAAGGTAAATGGTTTTTACTTTTTATTCATGAAAGAAAATCCTCCCCACAAGATAGATGCCTACATGTCATTCTCCAAAACCAAGTCCTTTAGCCACTTCTATATTTAAAGGAGACTCACAACACTAGTTTCTATATTTCATAACTGCAATAATAGAAATAGATGACAGAGAAAAAGATTGTAACTGAAAGTTGATTCAGCCAATCCAAAAGTTCTGCCAAACTTACACTTCAGCATGGTAGAAAGAACAGAAGTGTTTGCCTCCCCTTTTCCCAAGATTCTTGTAAAAAAAAAAAGATAAAACAGAAAAACTAAGGAAAATGTAAATCAATAATACAGCTGGAAGAAGGAGGAGGTGGTGGAGGAGGACAGGAAAAAGATCCTGTAGTACATCCTGAGGGATTGACCACAGGAAACAGAAAAGACTGGAGCAAGTCAGAAACCAGAGTAGTAAAAACATCCCAATGCATATAGAAAGGCTGCCATGGTGATGAGAGCCTTTCTTCACAAGGAACTCAGAAGCCTTAGAGTCACTTCAAGTAATGGTCAGCAAAAACATAGACTCGGAGCTGGCATTAGGGTAGGTAAAGGGTAATTACTGAGAGAACTACCTACCATGCCCCACCTTGTTTCTGTGTGTGCAAAATGGTCACTGCAGACTTGCCTCAGACTAAAGCGCTGAAAATGCTCTTTCGGCTTTGGCTTGTGGGAGGATGAGGAGTCTTTAGAGTTGGGCCTGGGAGTGGGAACTAAAAAGAGGTCATAGGTGGGTGCCTCGGTGGCTCAGTCAGTGGTTAAGCATCCAACTCTTTGATTTTGGCTCAGGTGATAATCTCATGGTTTGTGAGTTCAAGACCTGCATCGGGCCGCACACTGACAATGCAGAGCCTACTTTGGATTTTCTCTCCCTCCCTCTCTCTCTCTGTCCCTCCTCTGCTCACGTTCTCTCTCTCAAAATAAATAAACATTTTTAAAAAGTCACGGATAAAAAACATTCTGAAAATCAGTACAGAGAAGGAAAACAGGAAGACAACCCTGGCTATTAATTAAATACATTAAAAGTCTCCAGGATCAATGTGAAGTTTATGCAATTATGCATTTCCCCAAATTCCTCCCCTGCACACAGATGTCACCAGCAGAAAGCTGACTATCCAGATACCCCACTCAAAAGCAACTGACTCAGCAAGGGCTTTCTTTCAAAGCATGTGGCTGAAGACTAGATTAGCCTTCTGCAAGACAGAGCCACAAAAATCCCCCAGGACCTAGAAAAGAAGACAGAGAACAAATGAGAAAAAAGTTAAGAATGGCAGAGACCAGATGGAGCAGATCCAACATCCAAGTAACCAAGGTCCCAGGAAAAGTAAGTAAGTAAGTAAGTAAGAAAGAAAGAAAGAAAGAAAGAAAGAAAGAAAGAAAGAAAGGTTAAATGGCAATATGGCAATGTGGGGAGAGGAGTAATAATTTGACTCAATCAATAATTTGTTAAAGAAGAAGTTCTGTAAACCGAACAATAGAACAAGTTGTAGGATTAAAGGGGCCCTTTGGACAATAATAAAGAAAAAACATTGAAGGGACCCTTACTGAAACATATATTTCTATAGCTTTTGAACTCAAAAAGTGCAAGGGGAAAAATCAGAACAGCATCAAATTCTCAAATGAAAATCTAGCTGTCAAAATGTTATTAGATTTTTTTTAATGTTTTTAATTTCGAGGGGAAAAATAAATTAGATTTGCTATCCCTCCAAATTATCAATGAAGAATGAAGACAGAGATACCACAGAATATGTTAGGACTCAAAAATGCTGTCACCAAGAAAGCTTTCATAGAAAAATAAGTTTCAATGATCCACTGCAGAACAATAAAACATAAGAGAGGAGTAGAATTTAAGAAATGCGAGAGTCCATAAATACTGAAATAGATTGTGAAATCTTAAAATGTATTTACAATATGAGTGAAGATTACTGAAATTATTTAGAAAGAATTACTCTCTGATGCAAAAAAAAAAAAGTCTGCAAATAGAATTTCACTGTATTAAAACAACAGTTTAAAAGAAATAAAACAACAAACAGTTAATGAAAGTTGAGGTAAGACAGTATTCAAATATCCTGTTTTGTTTGATCTAGGAAGTCTAAGCACACTCATTATTTTATTATGATTCTTAAACAAATGTGAAAACACATTTCATGCACACATTTAATTGTGACCATTATAAGGATAAAGATAAGATCAAATACATCTAACCACTAGAGGAAAATAAAGAAACAAAATGTCTTTTATGCTCTACCTGACAGGTATATATTGTTAATTATGTTCCAAGCACTGTTCTTTTACTACTCACAACATTGTTATGAACTGTTTTATATTAATATCCCATTTCACAGATGGTTGATAAATCACAATAAATAAAAAAATAAAACTAAATTGATAAGGAAGTACAAACCTATGAGAAATCCAAATACTTAGAGTTACATTCCTACCTTAAGGAGAAGATTCTCAGATTGAGTAAAATACATCCAACCACATTCTATTTGACTTTTTAAAAATGTTTATTTATTTTGAGAGAGAGAACGTGAGCAGAGGAGGGACAGAGAGAGAGAGGGAGGGAGAGAAAATCCAAAGTAGGCTCTGCATTGTCAGTGTGCGGCCCGATGCAGGTCTTGAACTCACAAACCATGAGATTATCACCTGAGCCAAAATCAAAGAGTTGGATGCTTAACCACTGACTGAGCCACCGAGGCACCCACCTATGACCTCTTTTTAGTTCCCACTCCCAGGCCCAACTCTAAAGACTCCTCACCCTCCCACAAGCCAAAGCCGAAAGAGCATTTTCAGCGCTTTAGTCTGAGGCAAGTCTGCAGTGACCATTTTGCACACACAGAAACAAGGTGGGGCATGGTAGAATATATGATACTGGAATATTGAAAATTAACATAAGGAGATTTTACTTAGTGGAGACTGATATCACCAGCATTTAATATATCACTAAAATATCAAAACTATACATGCAGCACTAATTTTAGTTATTGAGTTGACTTTTATCGTATTGGAACTATGATGTCAATGTTAACATTGTAAACATAACCATCCACGTCGCCAGATGTTGCCAAGTCCCCCTGGAAACTGTGCTCATATTAGGTACTTTTATTCACTGTGCCCAGGGAAGAGCTTCTGTTCTGCTTCCGTTATTTTGAACCACGCATTCAGAACCTGGACCAGGATAATCTAATAAAGGAGATACTGCTCCTTGCTGCATCTCTTTGTGAAGACCTGCTTTCTCGAAGCCTGTGCTCCCAGACTTGTGTAGTTCACGGCAGAAAATAGGATGTTCAGTGAAACTGCACCTGAAAAGGCCAGGGTTATTTTTCTTTGTATTTTAGCTTGCTCTGTAAGTGACCTAAATCATATATTCTCCAAGGTACAAAGGGGCTTAATTTACAAAATCTTCTAAGTAACTGATTGCTTTTATAGTATGGGTTCCTGAGCTGCATGATCAGCCACAAACACACTTGCAGAGAAGAGAAGAGAAGAGAAGAGAAGAGAAGAGAAGAGAAGAGAAGAGAAGAGAAGAGAAGAGGAGAAGAGAAAGGAAAAGAGGAAAGAAAGGAAAAGAAAGAAAGAGATTGTTTAGTTTACTATTTTCTGTAAAATACAAAGAAGTAAAGAATTTCATAGGAAATAAGGAATTTCATGATATTAGGCAACTATCAAATCATTATTTTTGTGAAATTCGGTTTAATAAGCACATATTGCTGCTAGTCCATTACACGTAAAGCTTACTTTCTCCATTAAGAGTTCTCTCTGACTTGTCAATGTCTTTTGGCATGAAGAAGTTAATGAGATATATCTGGACCTAGCATTGATGCTTTTTGCATTCTCTTGATTATATTCAAGAAGAAGAGATTATATCCCTCGTGAATGGGAAAAAAATGGTTAAGCAGACTGCTGTGTGAACATATATTATTTGAAACAAGAAGTCAATTATTATGGAAAGAAAAATACATCTTTAATGTAAAGCTTTGTTCTTAATGGGAAAAACTCTGTTTAAAGAAAGAATAGGACCATCATTATTTTAGATCTAAGAGAACTCATTTGTTATGCTAATTTTCACTCAGAGACTCTAGTACACCTTTTGGTAATATATATTCTACTCACCCTCTCCACACATGCATGCATGCACGTGCACATACAGACACACACACACACACACACACACACACACACACACATCCCTCCCAAGAGGTTTTCTCTTCTACTCTTTGCCTCATCTTCAACGGTACACCCAAGGTCCCCAGGATCTACCTTCAGACCTCTATACCTGACATGTGAACTGACTCTTCGGCTCTTCTCCATACGTCCCAGATTCTAGTCAGGAAGCAGTTTTTGCTGTATCCTCACAGAGCCCTGATGCTGACCTGAGGATCGATTATGGGTACGGTCTTGCTCCTTGAGGGCTGCCTTTCAACAACATTAGTGGTATAAACTCCTGACTCCTGTCCCACCACTTTTCATCTTCCCCTGACCCGTGACCCATGATAGGGGTTTAAACAGAAGTTATAATAGTCCTCAAGTACGTTTGTCAGCTGTAACCGTTTTTCTACATTTGAGTCTCTGTGTTGCTTCTGAATTCCAAATCATCCTTTAAAATTGATCTTAAACTATTGTTTTTTTTACTAAAGTGTAACTCCCTTTGACCAAGCTTTCTGACATAATTCTTCATTGTTTTATGCCAGTCTTTATCCTTTATCCTTTTTAGTTAAAGATTCTATCTTTGCAAGGCCATAAATATTTAGGACACTATTAAGCAGAATACTTAATAAGCGATATTGAATAAAATGTATACACCATAAATGTGAGTCATTGTAAGTGTACAGTCAATGATTTTTAGTAAACTTGTAGAGCTGTGGCATGGAGATGACAACTTGATTTCAGAACATTTTCATCAGCCAAAGAAATCCCATGAGTCCAGTGCTTTATTGTCAAGTCAATACCCATAGGCATTCCCAGCCTCAGAAAACTACCATCTCTAAAAATTGCCTTTTTCTGGGTATTTCATGAAATTATACACTATGGAGTCTTTTTTCACTTAGCGTAATGTTTTTGAAGTTCATCTATGATGTAGCATGATTCAATACTTTATTCCTTCTCATTACTAAGTCATATTACTTTTAATGGAAATTTTGTATTTATACATGTAAAATATTGCCGGAGACTGAAACTGCACAGGTCATCCCTGATGGCAAGGCCCAGGGAAGAGACTGCAATGCTGTCAGAAGAACCCCCGGAAGAATTCTTCTTCTCTACTTTGTCTGTACCTTTTACTCTCACTTCTGCTGTTAGTCTATTCTAGGGTTAGTATGAAACCACAATCGCCCAAAGCTCCCCCCTTCCTCCAAAATGGAATGTACCTAAATATCATGTCCGCCCCCTCAATCAGATGTTGTCTAATGAATATTGTAGCAATTAGCAAAATTGGAGATAGTCCACTATGCATGGGGTCTATAAGAGACCTAGAATTCATTTTCCTTGTATGAGTCTAATTGCCAGTAAGAATACATATTATGCCATAAGCAGAGACAAAAACAAGACTTACTAGTTTTGGAGGGCTTTCTCGAAAAAGTGTTAGAGAAATATTTGCCTGCTGACCTCAAGCCTGTAAGGCAACTTATGGATTGTTCTGGTCAAAGAATGAGATTGGTAAATGCAGAGACCAAATTCTAGTTGATCCACGTAAAACATTTCCATACGTCATCTATGATAAATGTTGACATTGTTTTTTCTTAGTAAGGGGTTGTGAGAGTCTGTTACCTACAACCACGGGTACAAGTATATCCTGTTTTTGCATGCCCACTGAATTTAAACAATTAAAGGGCACTGTGCTCTCATGTATTCTGGCAATATGCTCCACTTATCCTTAGATACCCTGCCATACGTAGTAAAGAATATAAAAAACTTTGTTATGACTACCTGGTTAAATTTTATTGGTTGAAGTGGAAATCATGTACCGTGAAATCACTGTTGCCAAGAAAACTTAGAAATGTTAAGTCCTATGACTGTACTCAAAAAATGTAAATTGGTTAAGCATGATTGTTTGAATTTGCTGTATAAAAACCCTAAGGTGAAAAATAAATTTGAGCAGTCCACCTGAAGAGGGTGGCTCCACGTCTTCTTTCGCCGACGCCAACCATCACTCTCCGGGCCAACCCTAGCTTGCAGAGGCTGGACCCCTGCAAAATATATATTATATAAATACACACACACACACACACACACACACACACTACCTTTGTTTACCTATACACCGGTTGAAGGATATTTGGATTTTTCCCACTTCGACACTATGTATAATGCTTCTATGAACATTCACAGTATGGACACATGGACATACATTTTCATTTCTCTTTGGTAGATTCCTAGGGTACGATTGCTCAGTTTTATGTTAAGTTTAAGTTTAATCTTTTAAAAAATTGTCAGACTACTTACTAAAGTGTTTGTATCATTGTGTAATATATGAGGGATTCCATTTCACCACATCTACAAAAAACACTTGATTTTGTCTTTTTTTCTCATATTGTAGCAACTTGAATGTCTCTGTATGGTATCTCATTGCATTTTTCATTCTCCTTTACCTAATAATGTATAATGTTGAGCACATCTTAATTCATATATGTCTTTAATGAAATGTCTATTTAAGTGCTTTGATTTTATATACTTCTTTTTTTAATGTTTATTTAAAATTTCTTTAATGTTTTATTTATTTTTGAGAGAGACAGAGAGAGAGCAGGGGAGGAGCAGATAGATGGAGACACAGAATCTGAAATAGGCTCCAGGCTCTGAGCTGTCAGCACAGAGCCCAATGCGGGACTTGAACTCACAAACCGTGAGATCATGACCTAAGTCAAAGTCGGATGCTTAACTGACTGAGCCACCCAAGCACCGCTAATGTTTGTTTTATTTTGAGAGAGAGAGAGAGAGAGAGAGAGAGAGAGAGAGAGAGAGAGAAGGGGAAGAGCAGAGAGAGAGAGGGAGACACAGAATCTGAAGCAGACTCCAGGCTCAGAACTGTCAGCACAGAGACCCACACAGAACTCTAACTCACAAACAGTGAGATCCTGATCTAAGCTGAAGTCAGACTGAACTGATTAAGCCACCTAGGTGTCCCTGTTTTGCCCATTCTAAGATGTTTATCTTGATATTATTCAGTCATAAAAATTCCTTATATATTCTAGATACAAGTCCCTATCAGATATACAGTTTCCAAATAACTTCTCTTAGTCTATGAGTAGTATTTTAATTTTGTTATCAGTGTCTTTTGTAGCACAAAGTTTTAAATTTTGATGAAGTCCATTTTATTAATTTTCCTTGTTTGGCTCATACTTTGGCAGCACATCTAAAAACCCTTCTCCAAGCCAGCACATTTTCAATTAGGCATATCAGTCTTAAGAGTATAAGTATGGGTTCTTCTGCATCATTGAAAAACAGAAAGAAAGAAAGAAAGAAAGAAAGAAAGAAAGAAAGAAAGAAAGAAAGAAAGAAAGAAAGAAAGAAAGAAAGAAAGAAAGGAAGGAAGGAAGGANAAAGAAAGAAAGAAAGAAAGAAAGAAAGAAAGGAAGGAAGGAAGGAAGGAAGGAAGGAAGGAAGGAAGGAAGGAAGGAAGGAAGGAAAGAAAAGGAAAGAAAGAAAAGGAAAGAAAAGGAAAGAAAAGAAAAGAAAAGAAAAGAAAAGAAGGAGGGAGGGGGGAGGGAGGAAGAAAGAGAGAGGAAAGGAAGGAGAGAAGGAAAAAGAAAGAAGAAAAGAAAAGAGAAAAGAAAAGAAAGAAGAGAAAAAGAGGGTAGAAAGAAAGGAGGAATCGAAGGATGAAGGGAGGAAGGAAGAACCTAGGTCTATTACATTAAAATTTCAAATAAGCTATGTCTATTATATTTAAACTTCAATTAGAATTTTATATTTTATACTGTTAGATAAACAGGTTAAAAATTCTCTTTTAAGAGGGGTAAGAATGAAAAAAAGTTTGAGAAACACTTATTTAACCCAAGGATTTCTCCTGTGACTTCTAGAAATTTAACAGCTTTAGCTCTTAAATTTAAGCTTAAGATCCATTTGAGTTAGTAATTTTGTGAGATCAGGCTTTATTTATCTGCACACAACTATCTAATTATTATTTCTGCACTACTTAAAAAGACTGTCTCCCTGCTCCCCCATTGAATTGTGTTGGTACCTGATTCAATACCCATTGATTCTAAGTGAGAGTGAGGGCTTATTTTTGTACTCCATTTGGTTCCATTGATTTCTAGGCCTGTCTTTTAGTCAGTACCACGTTGTCTGGATTACTGTAAGTTTTGAAATTGCATAGTTTAAGTCCTCAACTATATTCTTCTTTGAGAAACTTAGTGTGACAATTCCACATTCTTTGTATGTCTGTATCAATTTTAGTTTCAGTTTGTCAGTTTCTGCACAAAGGTCTACTGGGATTTTGATAGAGATTATGTTGAGTTTATAAATCAATTTGGGGAGAATTGACATCTTAACAATGTTAAGACTTCTAGTCCACCAACATGGGATATATCTCCATTTATTTATATCTTCTTCAATTTCTCTCAGCAATATTTGGCAGTTTTTAATGTACAAATCAATATGTGTCCTGTTAAACCTATTCCCAACTCTTGTATTCCTTTTGGTGCTGTTTTAAATAGAATAGCTTTCCTGATTTGACTGTTGGATTGTTCATTGCTAATATATAGAAACTGAATGGTTTTTGAAATAAACTTTTAACTTTGGAATAGTTTTACATTTATAGAACAGTAGCAAAGATAATAGACTAAGTCCCTATGTACTCCAAACCCGTTTCCTTATTATTTTCAATTTACATTAGTATGGGACATTTGTCACAACTAATGAATATTGACACATTATTATTAACTGAAGTGTGTACTTCATTCAGATTTCCTTAGGTTTTCTTTTTTAATTTTTTAATGTTTTTTTTTTCATCATTTCGAGAGAGACAAAGAGACAGAGTGTGAGCATGGGAGGGCAGAGAGAGAGAAGGAGACACAGGATTAGAAGCAGGCTCCAGGCTCTGAGCTGTCAGCACAGAACCAGACACTGGGCTCGAAATCACAAGCTGTGAGATCATGACCTGAGCCCAAGTCAGACGCTTAACCAACTGAGCCACCCAGGTGCCCCAGGGTTTTTTTGTTTGTTTGTTTTTTACCTTTTGATCTTGTTTAACTGTGGGATCCTGCCGGAGTCCAGCTCTGGCCAGGTCCAGGGGTCCCTGAAGGATGGACGGTGTCAGTGAGGGAGGGAGGGAGGGAGCCACGAGAATCTTTCTGATCGCCAGGCAGGCATCTCTGCCCTGTCGGTTTTGTTGTTTTTATTTATAGGTCAAACGTTAACATGGCATCAGAAAATGGAATTTTTACAATGGATAGTTCTCTGTGATTAGATGTTTTTGGAAAATGTACAGAAACAGGTTTCACAGAAGTCTTCTTGCAGAACTGCCCCAATTGTAGTGAGGTTGAGTAACTAAGAAAATAACAGGGTGTTCTTAGTGAAAAACAGGATAACATACACATTTTAATAATGCGAAGATTAAGTCATAGATTTGTAGATGCTCTTATCCATTCTCATCACAGCTGTCAGTGTAAGGGAAGGTGTTTGTGGAATGTAGGCCTTAGGGAAGGGACTGCTATACATCATCAGTTAGCAAAGGCATATGTGGTAACTTATGTTCTGCCCTTATCTGTTCTTTCTCTCTAAGTTAGGCTCTTTGTCTCTGGGCAAGACTTGATTTTCCAGTTATATTCTTCATGGCACCAGAAAGTCAACCATACCTTTAAAGAGTTTAGCTCATTTCCAATACGTAGAATAGCCTCTTCAAGCGCATTTACCTCTGTGCCTAGTGTTATGATTTCTTGAATAGCTAGGGCATGAGAGACATTTTTGGTTAGTTGATTTACATGTTGAGCTGTATGAACCTCTTGGACTAACACAATAGTAGAAACAGAATTGTACACATAAAGGTCAATCTTTTATGAGTAAGGGTCATAAGCCTGTTCATAGCTCAAGGGAAAGTATGGAGGGAAATAGGACCTACTGGAGACACGATGTCTGTTCCCATTATCAAAAGAAGAAGCTCCCACAATAAGTTCCTTCACAAGGTGCAATCATCATACCAAGGCCAGAATAAGGGGGAAAGTCATTCCTGTTACCGATCAACAAGATACCTTGGGGGTCGATGCTCAAGCAGAAATAACTGAGTGGGGGTGGATATCGGTCGTCATCTGACTGGCAAGAGACCGTGCAAACTTGCTTTAACCTCACCAGGAGTTTTCTCCACTAGTGAGCTCAGAATGGCTCCCAACAGGATCCCAAATGGGATCCGACATGATATTTAGTCTTCATATTTCCTTAGGTTTCTTTTGGCCATGGCAGTTCCTTAGGTTGTTTTTGTTTTAGACAACTTTGACATTTGAGTGATACTGGTCATATATTTGTAGATTGTCCCCCAGTTGGGATTTGTCTGATGTTTTTCTCATAATTAGACTAGATTTGTGTGTTTGAGGAAAGAGGACTACAGGGTAAAGTGCCATTTTCACAAGATACCATGTGTGCCTACTATCAAACTGACTCACCACTGTTGATGTTAAATTTGATCATGAGACTAAGATTTCTCTACTGTACATCCCCTCTTCCCTTTTGGACCATACTCTTCGGACAGAATTCTCTATGTATAGCCTGTATTTAGAGAGATGAAGTTATGTTTCACCTTAAGTGGAGTATCTACATACATTATTTGTAATTATGCTCTATGGGAGATTTGTGTATACATCGCATTTAAATTTATATTTTAAATCATGAATTGATTTAAGTATGGATGGAAAAATGATACAATTTTATGTTTTAGGTTAAATCCAGTATACTCTATTTTGTTGCTAAGATTTTGTCAGCTGTGATCCTTGCAAACTCCTTTAGTTGGCATTGTGTCCCCTTGACATAACCCCATTATCGTGGGTTTTTAGTTTAGTTTTGTTTCTGAGTCCATCCTCACTATGGGAGCTATATGACTTTCCAAGAACATTTTACATATTCATGTTACAGCCATGGAGTTAACCATTTTTCCAAGTAGCCATGGGCCTTCTTCTCAGGATTGTATGAGAATCCTATGTATGCTTATTGCTACAGCGTGTCACTGCTCCAGGGTTGACTCAGCTGATGAAGCAACTAAATACATATATGGGGAGTAGTCTCTGTAGAGTTTAACTGCAGACATAGTTACGTACAGTATAGATACAGATAACAGTTTTTAAACTAATAAGTTTATATCACATAACCCTATACCTCTTCGTGTATAGTATAGTGCCTTGTAACAGGGTATCCTTAATTCCTCCTTATATCTCTTATGACACTGTTAATATATGTGTAATATATGTAGATACACACATATATGTTTCATACATATTCCATATGCATTTTGTATATATATAATATTGCATATACATTAATATATTATATATATTATATATGTACAGATGTATATACAATAGTTCATTATCTCTTATGAGATATTTGTGTGGAGAGTTTGGCAATGCTTCCTTGACTTCTTGTTAATTTCTATGTTGGTATATTTAGAGGCTGTGTTAATATATCTATAAATATATAGAATAATTATTTGGCCCTAGTGAATCATTCATTTTGTTTTTAATTTAGTGATACTCTTTGGCCTTGATAATCTTTGTACTGCAAGGTCTATTTTCAATAACTGTATTCTTTTGTTAGTTTATTTATTTATTTTGAGAGAGGGAGAGAACACCGAAGGGGCAGAGAGAGAGAGAGGAAGAGAGAGAAAATCACAAGAGAGCTCTTCACCATCAGCAGAGAGCCCCTACATGAGAGTCAAACTCACAAACAACGAGATCACGACCTGAGCTGAAATTGAGAGTCTGACACTTAACCAGCTGAACCATCCAGGCGTCCCTTGAATAACTATTCTTTTGCTTAGTGTGTCTCTTTGGTTTGGTAAAAGTGTCATAAAATTAGCAGTTAGTTGCATTTTTAAGAGGTTTAATGATATATAATTTATAAACCATGAAGCTCCCTTATTTAAAGTATACAGTTCGATAGTATTTGGTATATTTAGAATGGGACAACCATCACCATAATCTAATTTTACAGCATTTTCATTCCCCCAAACAGAAACTTAGTACCAACTAGCAGTCATTCTCTCTTCCATACCTCTCTCATCCAGCCTCAGCAATCACAGGTCCACTTTCTTACTCTATAGAGTTCCCTATGTCTCATATGACATTTCTCATAAACGCAGTCACACAAATATGGTCTTTTGTGGGTAGCTTCTTTCAATTAGTATAAAGTTTTTTGAGCTTCATCCTTGTTGTAACATATATCAGTACTTATACTTTTTATTGCCAAATAATATTCAATTGTAGTTGAACTGTTTAATCCAATCTAAATATTTGTTATTTGTAATTACCTAGTTTATGCTATTTACAAATGCCAGAGTTATGTCTGAGACAGTGTAAGCTCAAAGTGGAAATAACTTACAGGCCAAATGAATTTTGTAGTTGTAGAAACATGAGAAACCAGAGAACCTATTGAGAGTGATTCTTAACATTGTTGAACTATGAGAGCAGAGCAGAGTATCATCCTAAATAGGGGAGAATTTGTTGATATGGTATGTTCATCCATGATAAGATTTAGTGTTCTGATAAGAATAGCTGAGACAATTCAAAGTTGGATATTTACCAACTTTTTTTTCAAGTTTCTTGAATCTTGTATATGGTGATGACCTAGGTAAATCAAATGAAGATACTGGAACTTCCTTAGCATGATACTGAGGAAGGGTCAGAGAGTTCAGGAAACTGGCTACATTAGAATGGTTTATCAACTTAAGACCCTTAAACACACTGCATTACTATGTCATATTGGAGGACACAGAGTGCTTCCTTTACCATCTTTAAGAGCTTACTAACCTCTATAGGCTAGATTTGGTGGCCGAAATGAGGACAATAGGATACTAGCGCTGCCAGGATCAGAGGAGACAGTGAACTGTCAGAGGCTAAGTAGCTGGAAGTGTCATCAGGAGCAGAAAGACAGGATTTGAAGTGAGAGTGTCTTGATCTGCAGAGATCTGTGGTGAAAGCTAATACATCATGGTGGTTTTATGCATGGGATAATGGACGATAGACTAGAGGGTCAGTTAATCTGCATAATTAAAACCAAGACCTGGTGAGCTGCAATGGGAAACTGTCATCTTTCTGTCAATATCCAGATCTAATTTCATTCACAGATCTGTAACCCGCTGATAGAGGAACAAGCCAGTTACCACGATGGAGGTCACCACAGTATCTTTGTTAAATATTCCTTTGCTATTTTACTGGTAGGGTCTGAGCCATTTGAAGAATAACCATGCAGTAAGAAGATGGGAGTGCTCTGATTTTTGAGGAAGTCAAACATGTGACCTGAGCTGAAAGAAGAGCACTGAAAATGTCTTCATGATTTTCTGGTAAAAGTGTGGTAGGCTTACAGAAGCGATAAAACAGAATTTGGCCAAAGTCTTGTCTCACTGTGAGTATACTAGGTCCATAGCCTCACTTGTGGTTATTTTGTTGGAAACTGAACGTATAAATTGAAACAGACACACTTAGCACCTGCAGCACCATATTGTAGTTCTGTGACTTACGGAGCAAGAGTCATTATGTTAATACAGCCAAGTGGAAGCCCATGAAAATGCCTTCCACCCACCCACTCAAATAGAAGTAATGTTACATCTCAGAATAGTTAATTATATGCACCAGAGCTCTGCTCTACTACAAAAGAATTGACAGAAGCTGGTGTGGCGATCCTTATAATATCTCCATCAATATACCTATCTAGACTCTGAATGAAGCCATTCAGAACATGGTAAATGATGGTGGGCTGCCGGAAGTTACCCCAGATGGTCTTCTTCATTACGGCTCATTACGAATGCCGATCAGTACAGCCTGTAGTGCTTTGTATGCTATTGATCTGATGAATGACGTCTTTATTCCTACCTTCAGGAGAGAACAATAATTAGACTTTACAGAGCAGTGCCAATTAACCCTCTTCCCTCTCAGCTAGGTTAACTTGTGGACATTCTGCCATTATGTGGTTTTGGGAACCTTGAGCATCTTAACGTTCTGAAGAATACCACACTGGCCCTCTCTGCCCATGATATCATGCTGATTGGACTTGGGGAAGAGAAAGTGATGGGTAGCTTAGAGGACCTAATATAGCAGATATATACC
Organism: Hyaena hyaena; assembly: GCF_003009895.1. Lineage (NCBI taxonomy): Eukaryota > Metazoa > Chordata > Mammalia > Carnivora > Hyaenidae > Hyaena > Hyaena hyaena. Next base: position 675,092 of record NW_024080970.1, read on the forward strand.
AGAAGGTGGCAGATACACATGAACAGAAACTCAAGTCCTGTCAGTTAATGAAGGTTCTAAGATCCCAGTGGTTAGATGCGTATCACCTGCAAGGCAATTGTTAAGTAATAGCTCCCACATCTCCTCCCACTAAGAAAACTGCACAGCACTTTGTGAGTCTGAACATTTTGAAGACAGAAAGTACACCACACATCAAATATGTTCTGGCCCACTCCTTTCTTGAATAATCCAGAGGCTCTGTATCAGCTCCAGGTTTATTTATTCCTCCCTCTTTTAATTGATGGAATACAGAATTTTATTTTATTTTTTTAATTTTAATGTCTTTTTATTTATTTTTGAGAGAGGGTGAAAGAGATAGATCGGAAGCAGGGGAGGGGCAGAGAGAGAGAGAGGGAGACATAGAATCCGAAGCAGGCTCCAAGCTCTGAGCTGTCAGCACAGAGCCCGATGCGGGGCTTGAACCCACCAACTGTGAGATCATGACCTGAACTGAAGTTGGACGCCTAACCAACTGAGCCATTCAGGTGCCCCAGAATACAGAATTTTAAAAGACAAAATGGAGAGGGGGTGGTGCCTAGGTGGCTCAGTCAGTTAAGCATCCAACTTTGGCTCAGGTTGTGATCTCATGGTTCATAAGTTCAAACCCTGCATCAGGCTCTGTGCTGACAGCTCGGAGCCTGGAACCTGCTTCAGATGCTGTGTCTCCCTCTCTCTCTGCTCCTCTCCCCCACTTGTGTGTGCTTCCTCTTTCTTTCTCTCTCTCAAAAATATATAAATAAGCATTAAAAATGTTTTTTTAAAAGTAAAAATGCTATTCTTGTTAAAAATACAGACCAGCACATTTAAGTGAAGAAGTCACATACTCAAAGATTGGAAGGTAGAAAGGTTCTACTTCCTCTAGTGAGCCCTGGCAAGAATGCCTGTACTGCCAAGATAGACTGAGCACAAAATACTTTAGTTGCTTAAGTAATGAATTAAGGGGCAGTTGTTATTAGCTTACTAAGTTTCACAGTATAACTCATGGAACAGTAAGGGTGCATTTTCAAGCAAACAAAGTTTTCCTTAGATGTAAACATCTAAGAGCAATATTTTTCAAGGGAGAGTATGAACATAGCCTGTATTTTATAGAATAAAACATCACATTGACTATAGAGTAAATTACACACGTTGAACGTATACATGTACCCGTGGCCCAGAATTGCAAGGAGTGTTTATTCTCAGCAGAGAATTATTGCGACCAATTCACATGAATGTAAAGGAAAATCCAAAAATTCCTTTCTTTTGATAAGGCATCCTTTAGATTTTAACAAAAGAAATCAGAAGCATTGGAGGAACCAAGAATTGTTCCTAGCAGTTTTCTTCCATCTCTCCTGACCTCAGCCATGCCTAACAATTGAAATGCATAGACTCATAGGAAAAGTAAGAAAGCAGATAAAAAAGAATGATTATTAAGTTTGACTAAAAAGAAGATCTTTTCAATGGTGAATAGCTGCCTGAAAAATAATTCATTGATTTCCTTGGAATATGATTTTTATAACTTTCTTTATTCCGTAGAAGTCATGGCAAGATATAGTTATAAAAAGGTTCTCTGCAGGACTGTGTTAGTATCTCTGAATGATTCACATGCAAATTTTTTTTTTAGTTCAACTCAAAAAGAAGCCAGAGACATTTTCAATCAAGGCTGAGCTCTTGGTTACATACCATAGACTCGGCCAAAAGCACTGGAACGAATATTAGGGGGAAAAAAATTGACCCAAGAGTTGTTTTTTTTTAAGGTTTAAATACATTTTTTGCCTTGTTATCAAAATTAAATGAAAGGAAATTTTGAACCGATAAGAAGTTTTTTTTTTGGTTTTCTTTTTATTTATCTAAATCCCTTATTTACCGTCTTACATGGATAGATCCATATATTCACAGTGAATATATTTGTACTTTATTTAGCAGGTTTTGTGTTTGCAAGGCAAACTTTGGTGGAGCATTTATATTACCAGAGAGTCTGCTTGAAATTCAGAAAAATGCTACTAGGCACATTGTACTGCTTTGGGTCTGGCAGAATTGGTCAATTGGCCAGATTTTCCTTGACATATTCTGAATTCTAGAGCATCTATCAATGCCCCCCAACTTCAAATTATAGAGTGGCTACTTAAATTGCATGTATTTTAAATAAGATTTTTTATAACAAATTTCACTTAGTACAATATGTATGTATATTTATTCTAAAGAACTTAAAAAGTAAAGCTACTAAACACAGTATGTGCTTTCTCCTTTGAAGCATCAGCTGTTTCCCCTCTCAGTTTATGTCGAATTTTCTTTGTTACATTAAGTCTATTAAATTTCTCTAATTTATATGTCAAGAGTTCAAAATCCTAGGCACTTTGTGGGGCTATAGTAGAAACCCAAATCATTGACTGAGTTTCTCTTGTTCCTTCCTTAAAAATGAGGCAATAATGTCCTATCCACCTTCATTTCCCCCCTCCCCCAGGACTATTTTCAGTGACATATATGTAGCTTTCTTCCACTCAATTCCTTTTTCCCTTCCTAGGTTTATAATGTCCTGGGCTATCTATAAAGTTAACAGGCTTAGCTTCAAAATTTCTCCTGAGAATGAAGGACTTCTCCGATCAGTGAGTTGGGATAAGGAAGTGTCCCTTTTTTCTAACTCATTCCTTTGGCTTTTCTGTTTGGAGTCTGCCTGCTTTAGGAAAGTACAACCATAGCCTCATCACTACCTAGCAGTGCCCAGGTTTAATGGGAGAATTCATCTATTGGTGAGTTACATATTGTCACATAGATAAGCCACATTCTTCAATGGCTTTATAGCAACAAAGATGGCATGTTAATTTCCGTTTGTCAAACATCATTGTGCCTCAAAGATGGTTCAAAATTTGAGCTTGGGAGAAACATATTAATTATCCCTCTAAGGTACTGATACTAGTATATTGCTACATCTTTTCTCCACTTAACACACTCTCTCTCTTTCTCTCTCTCCCTCTCTCTCTCACACACTATACAAATGTATCAATATTATGTATGTGTTTAAATCATAATTATTTCTTTATCTGTCCATATGTACTAAAAAGTATGGATCACTTTGTGATATGAATTCCCATCCAACATCAGAGATTTATTTTAACTTCCCTCCTTTCTATATTTTAAATAAATAAATGTACAGTATAATAATATTTCTAAAACTCACTAGCTTTGGGGGAAGTGAGAAAATTAATGGGAACATAATCCAGACCCTTGTGATTATTACAGAATTATTAACCAGTTTAACTTCCTAAGACCAAGATGGTGCTAATTTAAGAAAACAGTGCACATTTCATAAATATTTATTATAAGTACTTTCTGGCAAAAGTGTGATGCCAACTATTGTACTAGCCATGTCCCTAAAAGAGGGTCACTAAGAAATTTCAGTTCAAGCTCTTCTTTTCTAAAGTAAACCAAAGGACACATATTTTAAAGGCATGAGAAAAGTTACATTTCTTCCTCCTCTACTCTTACAGAAGAAACAAAAGCATAATGGCCATAAAAAGTTATTCAAAATTAACACATAACACATACTTTGTTTCATAGAAGAACTTATTTCTGGGTGCCTGTGTGGCTCAGTCAGTTAAGTGTCCAACTCTTGATTTCGGCTTGGGTCATGATCTCACAGTTGTGAGATTGAGCCTTGCCTCAGGCTCTGCACTGGGCACGGAGCCTGCTTAGGATTCTCTCTCTCCCTCTTCCTCTGTCCCTCCCCACAAATTTAAAACAAACAAACAAACAAAATTAACAAACAACTAAAAAAATTCATTTCTCCCAGCCCTGATCTTTCATCTTGATATAATTTAACCTATCATGTCTTACTGTACATATATATCCTTCTAGCTAATGAGCACACAGTTTTCTCAACTACATGGCTTCAATTTGACAGGGTTTTGTTTTTTTTTTGGGGGGGGGGAGAGACACAAGTGAGCAATGGGCAGAGAAAGAGAGTTAGAATCCTACAAGGGGTGGAGGGAGAGAAAGAACTGAGGTTCACCTAAAGTGGGGCTTGTGCTCACCCAATGAGGGACTAGAACTCACAACTTTGAAATCATGACTAGAGCCAAAGTCAGATGCTTAATGACTGAGCCACCCAGGCACCAGGTTTTTAACAATATACACTTCCAATACCCTTGTTGAATATCTTGTATTTAAAAACATGAATGAATGAGAATTAATTTTGCTGGCACTTCATTCTTTTATTTATTTATTTATTTATTTATTTTATTTTTTATTTATTTCTAGGAGAGAGAGAGACAGTGTGAGCAGGGGAGGGTCAGAGAGAGAGGGAGATACAGACTCTGAAATAGGCTCCAGGCTCTGAGCTGGCAGTCAGCACAGAGCCCGATGCGGGGCTTGAACCCACGAACCGCGAGATCATGACCTAAGAGAAAGTCGGATGCCCAACCGACTAAGCCACCCAGGCGCCCCGCTGGCACTTCATTCTTGAAAAACGATTCAGAGATTAAAGCATCCACCTTGCCCACTTTTTCAGGAATGTTCACTTGAAGTTAAGTAGATAGTATCTGACACCAAAATTGTGTTGAATCCAGTCTAATATCATGTCATGAAGCCACAAAGTAAAGTTTGAAGGGAAGCTTTAAGTTACAGCTTTAATTAGTGGTCTAGTGAATGGCTCATTTAGTAATCAGCCTTTCCTTGATGATCTCCATCCAGGACACGGATAGTTAGGCAGGAGAGAAAATGAAAACATCCCCCTTGAACATTTTTTTATCCTGAGCCTCAAGAATGCAATTCCTTCATTTGCCATAAATTTAACTGGCAATACATGATTAATGAATAATAAACACCAAGGTCTTATTTGTGAGTGTTTGTGTGGTGAATGCATTAGTGTTTCAAATGAAATTAATTCTCATTTTCTGTTTTGACTTTAATTTATAAGAGGTTTACTTTTTAACTTATACAAATAGAGTGCAGACAGAAAGACCAGTTATAGCTGCTTTTGGGTAGAAATATCTGGAAAAATTTTCGGTTTTAAGACTTTCAACAATATTTTTCTAATATTTTAATGTTTATTTACTTTTGAGAGAGACAGAGCATGAGTGGGGGAGGGACAGAGAGAGAAGAAGACACAGAATCCGAAGCAGGCTCCAGTCTCTGAGCTGTCAGCACAGAGCCGGACATGGGGCTTGAACTCACAGACTATGAGATCATGACCTGAGCCGAAGCCAAACTCTTAACCGACTGAGCCACCCAGGTGCCCCATCAGCAGTAACTTACTTTAATACTGAGTGTCTGCTATGGAGCAGATACTGAACTAAGCTGCAGATGATTAATTCTCAACCCTAGCTGCACTTTGGAATAACGTGGGATGATTTTTTAAAAATACAGGGCATGGGTTTAGGTGCAGTCTAAGCCTTTGAAAATTCAAAAAGTCCTCCAATGTCCTAAGGTGAGACCAAGATTGAGAACCACTGAAAATAAAGAAACAGTCTTATAAACTGAGACACTCTTCGTTTGACTGGGACTCAACAGATTTCTCTCTTTTTTTTTTTTTTTAATTTTTTTAATGTTTTTTTTATTTTTATTTCTAGGAGGGAGAGAGAGAGAGAGAGACAGACAGCGTGAGCAGGGGAGGGTCAGAGAGAGAGGGAGTCCCAGACTGAAACAGGCTCCAGGCTCTGAGCTGGCAGTCAGCACAGAGCCCGACGCGGGGCTCGAACCCACGAACCGCGAGATCATGACCTAAGCGAAAGTCGGACGCTTAACCGACTAAGCCACCCAGGCGCCCCTCAACAGATTTCTCTCTTAAACTGACTTCTCTTCCACCCTACCCACTTTAAGTCAGAGATTTGTTCTGTTCTCTCAAAGTATTGGAGAGTCCAGTACACTGTTTACCTCAGTAAGTGTTCAACCAACATTTACGTGAGGATGGCTTTTAGATCGACAGTTTTCATCATATCCTTTCATCCTAAGAGGACTCTTATTCACGACATTTAGTTATTTCCTCTTAAATATAAGGTAGGACTATGAAAGGCAAAGACCTTGGCTTATAATACTAGCATACTAGTTCAATTTACAAATACTTGAACTTAAGCTCAGAGGGCATATATTTAATAAGGAGCAGATAGTGAACCAGATCCAAACATTTTTGGTCTCTTACTGTCACTATACCATACTACCGCTAATAATCTTAGATTCTCTCTCAGACTAATGGCCGTTGGAAACGGTTGAGATTTCTGTAATCACTTGATGTATTAATGAAAAGCAACCACTTTCATGTTTCATCATTTGGGGCTTGGGTTCTAGAGTGACCCAGGACCCACCAGTCAGAAGCTTTTACTAATTTTCCAGTTCTAATTTTCCAGTCTTGCAGCTATTTAGGACGTTGGGTAGACTGTTTTTCAGTATGTGCACCTTCAGCCTCAAAGGAGTTAAGCATGTCAAAGTCACGGCAGTCCACTCTCTTTCCACAAGATTGTGAGGTTTAAACGATAAATACCTCAATATTAGAGAACATTGATGTCCTCAAATAAGCTTTTGAGTTTCCCTTGCAGGATACATCTCAACTGCCAAAAAAATGAGACAGTGTGAAGAACAGAAACCAAAGCAATGAGCAGCCTCGACGTATCCCGTGATGGCCTGTCTGAGAGCAGAAAGATGAAAGTTAACTCTCCTGAGCTCTGCAAGTACAAGGCTGGCCCAAATCCTTCCTGATAAGCATCAAACGGAGACAACCAGCTACAAGAAATTCCTCCAGCAACAGAATAAATATTGGCACGCCAAGAAATAATCTACTGATGGGGACAGAGGCTCTGAAAGTCATCCTGTGACTAGTCAATCCCAAGTTCAACGGCAAATCCTCATCTTGACACAATCAGGAAGATGTCAAGGTAAGTATATTTCTAGTCAATATAAAAGCAATTATCCCTGGTTTTTACCTCCTGTTGGCAGTTTTGCACCTTCCCATTTTTTCCACCAGGGTTGTTCTTGCTGCATTTTTACTCCAGTGCTAGAGTTGATTTAACCAACAGAGTGAGTCACTGGGTATTTGCTCATCAGCCAGTGGAGGACCCTAACATTCAGGGACCATGGTCTCCAATATGGTGGCCATGCAGGGGGGTCTCTCCATTGAGATAAGCCTTGTGTGCAGCAGAAGGAGACAGAATAGGAGTAAATACACCCCCGCCCTATGCCCAGCACTCCCCGCCCGTGTTGCATGAATTATAATTTTGTTTTGAAAAATTCATAGATTGCTATGTGGATACAATATGATAGCCAAGTGGGAGTGCTCTCAAGATTATAAAATCATGTCGATATGAGTGCAACTATTAATAGATAAGCTTTATAAAATAATTTTCATAAGATTGTTGGTGTCATTTCTCTTTGAAATAGACCAGAATTCATTTTGTTTTCATGAAAGCCTTGGTGTCAAAAGAGCATGGTACCCCACTCACAAAAGTTCCGTTTATACTTGTCATTCACTATTAAGAACTGTAACTTCTTATCTATTTCCTTTTCCTTTGCTGGCCTGTTCAAATTTTCAGACAAAATCGATTTTAGCAGTGAGTGTGACCCAAAAGCCTAAATTATACCATATAACTAGCTTACCTTCTTGCCCTGGGCAACAATGAAAGAAAAATTACCCTGTTCTTATTCTTTGAAACTATAACTATTGCTCAGGTAAATAAATAGCAGTTCAGTAATTTGGCCAGTTCAAAATATATCTTGTTCCTTCCTGTAGCTTATGAGAAAACCTGAATATTCCCAATGTTTTATATATATATATTTTATGTTTTATTTATTTCTAGGAGAGAGAGAGAGACAGTGTGAGCAGGGGAGGGTCAGAGAGAGAGGGAGTCACAGACTGAAACAGGCTCCAGGCTCTGAGCTGGCAGCCAGCACAGAGCCCGACGCGGGGCTCGAACCCACAAACCGCGAGATCATGACCTAAGTGAAAGTCGGACGCTTAACCGACTAAGCCACCCAGGCGCCCCTATATATATTTTTTTTATTTTTTTTTAAATGTTTTATTTATTTCTAGGAGAGAGAGAGAGAGACAGCGCGAGCAGGGGAGGG